>NC_072834.1:21670000-22870000 GCF_027744805.1 Dunckerocampus dactyliophorus | reverse complement strand
AGACGTTTTTTTGACACTGACACTAAATCACATTCACTCCACATTTTTGTGACGATTTGACTTTTAAAGTCTGTGCTGTTAGACTTTTGATCAGCTGATGAACAGCCTATTTCACTTTAATGCTTGTTTGCAATGAATTGCTTACTGTAAAAACTTGTCTAACTTGTCTAACTCCCATTTCTTCCTTTTGCATTTTGAAGCTCTACTTAGAACCTCCTTAAGAATCAACAGTGCAAAATGTACATTTTGCAGCTGGACAGGCCACATGAAAGGAAAATCTCGAATGGTGTCTTCTTTCATGCAACACAGATGGACTGATGCCAATTTGGTGGCACGGTCCAGTTGGTACATTAACTGCTAGAGTGAGCGGAGTATATGGCAGTACAACGAGCAGGCCTGCAGTTGTTAGCTGCTTTTCACGCCGCAGTGTTTCCCGTACATTAGTGTTTGTGGCGGCCTTGTGCCACCAATAGATTCGATGGTGCCTGTTCACCTTCGCTCATAAACACATTATAATGGGACTGTCTGTGAATGCAGCGTTGTTACAACTCCTGGGCTGGCTTCGGAAGTAGTGTCAGAGGCAGCTGTGTGAAAGGGCATACAGTCGTCCCTCGCAGTATCGCGGTTCGAATATCGCTCCCTCGATATATCGTGTTTTTTCAGTGATAAGCGATGGCCGTTTGGTGGTAGACTATGATCTATTATTAGTCAAAACATATTGAAGTACAAGTGATATGTGGTATTCTGGTCAGTAGGCGCAGTAATGACTTAAAACATTGAGACATTACCTTACATTACATGACCTTAAGTTGTCTTCCCATTCTATGTTGAAGTGGTAAGTTTTTGTCTTCTTAACTTCAGAAGAAATAAATCCACGGCTAACTGTCCAACTGCAACTGCTCACTAGCTTGTTAGCTCGCTAGCTAGCGGCCTTCTCGAGTCCCGACAGTATAAGAGTTGAGCAATGTGTTGTAAACAATGAGTGATAGGATTGTAAAGGTGACTACAGGGGTGTTATTTCATGTCTACAGGGCTCTAATCATGTTAAAATCCGTATTTAGAAAGTCATAAACAGGTTTTTCGATGCTCTAACTACAAAAATATTCAGTTTATTAACATTGAATCCTATATTGTGGAGATGTATTTATCAGTCTGGTCTGGAACCAATTAACCGCTATAAACGAGGGACTGTATTCTGCAATGCCAAGACCAGGGTCTGTGTTTTGTGTTGAAAGCAATCATCACTGTTTGACAAGTATTGTATACGTTGCACCAGATGTAGCGGCGGAGCTAATTGATTGACTGATTGCTGTGTGAACACACGGACACGGCCATGTTCCACTTCGCTGGGTTCAGTGTGAATGACACAGGCGGAATAAATCTCCCGTCTCTCATGTGCTAATTTTGCGTAATCTGGTGAAAGGCTTTTGACTACTCTGCTCGCTGTCTTGGTGTTCTCCCACCTGTGTCCTGTTTCCTTGATTGACTTGTTCTTGCTCTCCTTCCTGTGGTTTCCGAAAATTCAAAACTGTACAGATCAGTCCAACTAAGTTCTCACCAAAAAGATTCTCAGCCACCTTGTGTCTCAGCTTGAAGTCTAACCGGTAGTGAATGTATTTTTGAAGAATCACTCACTGTGTAGCTCAGGCATCAATCAAGTTTTATTGAATCTGTTTATATTGTGACAGTCTTTTGATTGGCTGTTCATTTTCCATCCATCCATCTTCTTCTCATCATCTGAAGTTGGGCTGCAGGGGCATCAGCTTAAGCTACTTCATCAGCACCTTCAGGCGGATGCCTGGGCATTCCCCTAATCTCTCCAACGTGTCCTGGGTCTTCCATGTGAACGCCTCCCCAGCAAAGCGTCCGGGAGGCACGCAAACCAGATGCCTGAGCCACCTCATCTGGCACCTCATTGCAGAGGAGCAGCGGTTCTATGCCGACTTTCTCCCGGAGGACGGTGCTTCCCACTATAGCCTAGGTCACAAATGGTCGTACGGTCTCCTACGGGCAGTCTATGTGCAAAAAAACGCATGAAACACATGGCGAGTGGGCGTGTGATGGCCGTAGACTGTCCGCAGACAGCCGTAGAGGTTCTTTGGCATGTCAACCTCTACGGGGGCTTGCTGTTTTTTACATTGCAAGATAAACTTACTCACTTGGTACGTCTTCGTGCGTCATCGGTACGGCCAACGTGTGTCTTTCGTGCATTTTGCTGGTGTCAGGTTTGGGTAAAATGTCCATTTTTTTGTACATCACACTTGCGGACTCCTGTGTGTGTTGTGCGCCACATGTGCACCCCACATACGTATTTCGTGCGGCCAACGCATGTTCAGATATTTTGTACGTCTCGTATGCATCTCGAGATCTTACGCTTTCATGGTTACCACAACTACGTTCTCCACAGACAAAACAAACACAGTGATGTGGGGAACAGCAAAAATCGCACGGCCCAAAAAATCATACATTCGGTTGTGACTTAGGCTTAAGGCTCATTTCAACCGCTTGTATCCACCATCTCATCCTTTCGGCGACTACCCAAAGTTCATGACCATAGGTGAGTGAGGGACGTAGATCCAATGGTAAATTGAGATATTTGCCTTTCAGCTCAACTCCCTCTTCACCACCACGAAGCGATGCAGACGCCGCCGCAATCCGCCTGTCGATCTCGCGTTCCGTCCTTCCCTCACCACTTAAACTCCTCCTCCTGTTATTTGTGTGAACCTCGGTTAGCGCCATGAATCCGTTCCAGAAGGTCTGACTCTAACCGAAACCTACTCTAATTGAATGTGTTTTTTTCCACTAGAAATCATGTGAATCCTAAATTTTGGCATACTAACCGGGGCATATGCTAACCGAGGTTCCACTCCCACTGTTGTTTATTTTATAATTCTGTTTTAAAACCCTCTCCCATCAGCTCCTCACCATCCGTCTATCTTTCGCCCATTCCTTTGACTGCCCCCAGCCTTTATTTAAAGGTTAACGACTCTTCCCACACTTTGCCAGCCGTTACCAAAAGCGGTGTTGAATATGCATGAGTTCAGTCGGGTAAAATGCTGCTCTCAGCGCTTAAGTCAGTAGGAAGACCAACTCGGTGTGTGGTGGATAGAAGCAAGACAGCAAACTTAGTAAATGAGGAAGGAGAGACGCTGTTTGGACATCAGTGGTGGATAGCAAACGGAAAATGCTCTCATGTTACCCTTGAAAAGAGAGAGACAGGATAGCCATGATTGCATGCGAGTTCACAAACATCATCTGTGTGTGTGTGTGCGTGTGTGTATGCATTTGGGTGTTGGTGTGCTTGACGGTGTAAGTGCTTGCATGTCTGTATGCAAGTGCTTTAGCGAGTGTCTGCCCATATCATTTAGCCTGAAGCTCTGGACAGTTGCCAGGCAACCGTGGTAGGCAGCTCAGCACTCCGCCACAGAGCAGACACTTCCACATGACTCTGGTTTGACAAGAGGCAAAGGTCAGCAATGATACCTCTTCAGGTCAGAGTCACATTGGGGTGAAAGCTGGTCGACTGCAGGGATGCTCTAAGCCCCGGGTAACACCCCCTCTCTGTTCACACAGGCTGTACTTGGATGGCTATATAAGTGACATTTGTAATCCTATTAACTCAGAAAGTAATCATGCGTACGTTTCTTGTGATCACTCTGTTATTACAATGACCGACATTTGTGTTTGGATATTGTGACAGCCAGACACTATGATGATAATAATAATAATAATGGATTAGATTTTATGGAGCTTTTCAAGGCACCCAAAGCGATTGACAGTGAATGAACCCATTATTCATTCACTCCTCAGTCACACACTGGTGGTGGTAATCTACACATGTAGGCTGGCTCTCCGACCACCACCAAACATTCATACACCAGTGTGGGCAGCACTGGTGAAGTGCCTTGCCCGGGGACACAACAAAAGTGACTGGGTGGAGGGAGCGAGTATCGAACCAGCAACCACCCGGTTTCTGGATGACCTGCTCAACCTCCTCAGTCATTGCCGCCCGTATAAAACAGCAATGGCACACTGGACAGGGCGCAGTCACATAGATTTAAATTCAGAGATGGGTTTATTATGGTGGCTGTGTTTCTGAGCAGTTTGCCCCTTTTGTTTAACTAATTACATTGGATTTTGATGCCTGATTTGCCTGATTTGGGCGGTTTACTCCCTGTATGAACGGTGCCACAGCTTGGTCCACAGAATTTCTAGGCTGCTTTTTGCAGATGATGCGGTCCTGCTGGATTCATCAGGCCGTGGTCTTCAGCTCTCGCTGGGTCGGTTCATGCCAAGTGTGAAGCGGCACCGGGATGACAATCAGCAGCTCTAAGTCTGAGTTCACGGTTCTCTGAGATGAGATCCAGCCTCAAGTGGAGGAGTTCAAGTACCTTGGGGTCTTGTTCGCGAGTGAGGGGAGGATGGATTGTGAGAATGGCAGGGGGATTGGTGCGGCATCCGCACTGATGTGGACTCTGAAGCGGTCCGTCATGGTAAAGAGGGAGCTGAGCCGAAAAGAAAAGCTCTCAATTTATCAGTCGATCTATGTTCCTACCCTCACCTATTTGTCATGACCTTTAGGTAGTGACCGAAAGGACAAGATCACGGGTACAAGCTGCTGAAATGACTTTCCTCCATAGTGTGGCTGGGCTCTCCCTTAGAGATAAGGTGAGAAGCACTGTCATCCGGGAGAAACTCCACAATGAGAGGAGCCAGATGAGGTGGCTCGGGGAAGTCTGGGCTTCCCTGCTTAGGCTGCTGCCCCTGTGACCCGAACTCAGATAAGCATAAGAAGATGGATTGATTGGAAAATCTGTCGCCAATAATCTTCTCATGTTCCGAAATTAGTGATAGAGATAGGGGGAGAAGCACTGTCTGTCATCCAGGAGAAACTCCGCATTGAGAGGATCCAGGTGAGGTGGCTCAGGGAACTGAATAGGATGCCTCCTGGACACCTCCCTGGGGAGGATTTTAGGGCATGTCCGACCGGAAGAAAAGGCCTCGAGGAAGAAGCAGTACACGAGGAGAGACTATGTTTCCCAACTGGCCTGGGAACACCTCTGGATCCTCCAAGAGGAGCTGGACAAAGCAGCCCGGGAGCGTAAAGTCTGGGCATCCCTGCTTAGGCTGCTGCTCTCGCGACCCGAACTCTGATAAGTGTAAGAAGATGGATGGATGGGAAAATATGCTCCAATCGTTTTGTCCTGTTCCAAAACAAGCGAAGCACTGTCATCCAGGAGGAAGTCCGCACTGAGAGGAGCCGGGTGTGGTGGCTCGGGCATCTGGTCAGGATGCCTGCAGGACTCTTCCCTGGGGAGGTCTTCTGGGCACACCCGACCGGTGTGAGGCCTCTGTCAACTCCCCGGGATCTCTCGAGATGAGCTGGATGAAGTAGCCGGACAGAGGGAAGTCTGGGCTTCTCTGCTTAGGCTGCTGCCCCCGCGACCTGACTCCAGATAAGCGGAAGAAGATGGATGAAGATGCTAACATTCTTAGGTGTAGCAGCTGTAGGAAAATGACATAGACATGACATGACATAGACATGTTCCAGGCTAAAAATGAATGAGTTGTTAAGATTAAATGTGTGTTTAATACAGCAAAGATATGAGATAAATTCAGCAAAGAATGTGGACACAGTGGTGCAGTGTAGCACAGGCAGATAAAAGATCCTGGGTTAAAACCTCCTGGCATATTCTTCCCAGGCCTGAATGTGCCTCAGGCTTTCACACACAAGAATACGATTTCAATTTTGATATCGCCTGTAGGTGTGGAAGACAATGTGAACGGTTGTCAGTTTCGATGTGTCCAGAGTGTAAACCTGCCTTTCTGCTGGGACGGGCTCCAGCTGGAAATGGACAATGTAGTGTTATGAATCACAATGACACCAGGTTAGGGCAACAAAATCACTCCAGGTTTAAAGTGCCGTTAACGCCAGTGTAAGTACGCTGAAGAGTGTGGACTGAGATGTGTAGTTTGCTCTGATTGTTGGCGAGAGGTCAATTTGGCACATTGTCATCACCACTCATCGTCACCGTCACTTGTGTATAATCATCAACTTTCAGACTTAATTTGCCGCTCGACGCACTTGAAAACACGCTGCGGTTTTGTACACGATCAACTGTTTCTTTGCGCTGCCGCTCTCCTGCTTGCTTTTTAGATAACAACATGAGACGACCGGATGGAGACCAAGCTAAAGCCTACATAAGTCATTCTAGGGATGCACAAATCCACTATTTTATGGGCCTGCAAGCAAAGCTCTGTAGCCCATCTTATTATTTCTTGTAACATTCTGTGTTACCATGGCTAAGTAATTGATCAACAACGTTGAAAACAAGCATGAAATACGAATGCATTCGGTCATCTGGCAAGTAATTCACGACAGCTCCCACCTGGCGTGAAATAAATACTCAGAACGATTCACAATACTAGAGAGCAGTACTACAGCCGTAGCGAAGTGGTGGCACAAGCAAAAAGGCCAAAGCAAGAGCCCAAGTCCAGCATTGCACAAATGGCCTAATGCAGGGGTGTCCAAACTTATTTTCCACTGAGGGCCACATCCCGTTTAAAGGATGCGGGGACCACTTTTACATTTTTTGGGGGACGTGTTTTATATTTAAAGGAAAAAAACAGCCTGCCTATCAGCTTTGTGTTGTAAGTGACAAAGCATATTATAATAGTATGATTTCTTCTTGTATATATATTTTTGTAATATTACACCTTTATTCTCATCATATTTTGACTTTAATATTGTGATATTAAAACTTTTTCCCAACTTAATATTGCCAAAATTGCAACTTTTTCTGTGTTTTTGTTCATTTCTCGTATTCCCACTTTCATTTTTACATATTCTGCAATTTATTTCTCTTAGTATTATGATTTTATTCTCTTAATAGTTCATCTTTATTCTTGTAAAATTACTGCTCTCTTTTGCATTTTTGCTGTTTCTTTACAATACAATACAAATACAAAGTAAAAAAAAACACACAAAAAAAACAATCGTAAATGGCCCCCAGGTCTCACTTTGGACGCCACTGGCCTTGTGTGAGTACGCCCTTCCTGGTGACTCAATGACCCACTCAAGTGTACGTCTGTGGTCATATGGGTCCCATGAGTCCATAGTTGTGGTTTCTTGGGTTTCCTCTCAGGTGAAATATGAATCCGCATAATGATTGTCTACTTGCAAAATGGCCCCCATCACTTCAACTTGGATTCAGCAAATCAAAGGTAACTATTTGACTTTGTCAACCTGAGTGAGTTTGGTTTACTACTGTCTAGACGTCCTTACTACTCTCCAGAACAGCTGTCCAGTCAGCAGTGGAGCAGCTACCAAAAGAGCCTGCCTATTGTTGTGGTACCAGCTGATGGTCGTCATTATTTGCGCTCAACACTTTCTGCCAAGAGCGCAGCATCATTGTAAGGACAGACAGCCCAGAGATACAGCTGGGTCCAGAAGTATTTGGCCAATGACACCGTTGTGTCTTTTTCTATTTAGGAATTTTACAGCCATTTTATGCAGAATACCTCTAATTTCAAGTATTTGGACGCGCAAGAAGTTAATTGACCAGGTTAATTTCAAAGGTGTCTGAAGTGGGGGGCCATTTGCGGCCCACGGCTGTACTAGTATAACATTGTAAGAGTGTGAGGAAAAATAACGTCATTTTAGTAGCATAAAGTTGAAATATTAAAGAAAAAATAAGTTACTTTTTGTTGTAATATTATGAAAAACAAACAAAACAACAAAGTTGTCATTTGTAGAATATTAGGTTGGAGAAAAAAGTTATAATATTACGAGAATAAAGTCAAAATATTATGGTAATAAAGACATCATTGTGAAAGAACATTACATTTTTTTTAAGTTGTATTATGAGAAACAAACAAAGAATGAAGTTGTGATTTTTGGAAAATTAGGTTGGGGGAAAAAGTTATAACATTATGAGAATAAAGACATATTATTATGAGAAAACATTTTTTATGAAGAAAGTTGAACTATTTGGGGAAAAAAATGTAAAACCCACAGCAAAAATAGGGGAGAAAAAGAGCAAAACGCGAAGTTCATTCTAATAATGGGCTTTTTCACCTCTATGACCAAGCTGAGCTGCAGTTTTGTCTCGAAATATCTAAAACATCTTAGCAAGTCTGCATGTGTTGCTTGACAAAATATCAAAGTGGCAGAGTTGCATCCTTTTATTTTTCACGAGGTGGCCCTCCCTGTCCTAAAGAGAGTAAAAGGTCTCATCTGGCAAAGCCTCAGCTAAAGTTTGAGCTGCTTTGTGAGAGTCAGTGCAAATTATGCAATGTTGCTGCTCGCTGTGTAAAAGTGGTTTTGGGAAATGAGTAAGGTTTGTACGTATGAAACCCCGCTGGCCTTAAAATAGACTTGTAGCCACCGTGTACAACATAGCCAAGGCCTTCGCCTCTGAATTTTTTGCCCCACTCTTTGTACACAAACATTAAACTAAGCTCCTCGCTCCCACTTATCATTCTGTGTTTGTTGTAATTTAACCTGCAGGCTTTCTGAGCACAGGGAACCAGTCTGCAAAGGGGAACTATGGTTTGTTGGATCAGATCCAGGCTCTGCGCTGGCTCAATGAAAACATCGGCCACTTCGGAGGAGACCCGGAGAGAATCACCATCTTTGGCTCGGGAGCCGGTGCCACCTGTGTTAACCTTCTCATCCTCTCTCACCACTCCGAAGGTAAGGATCTGGCTTCTGTCTGTAGGCCACAGACCAGCTTGGATTTGATGGAGGAATATTCTTCACTTAGTGGGAACTGACTTATTGTTTTATGTACAAACCTGACAAAGCCCGACATGTTTAACATGAAAAATGCACATTTAAAGTTCCCCTTAAACTCTCAAATCCAGTCTTCTGGTGTATAATGGCTTGTCGGTGGAGTCCTACGGTTGTACCATTTTACTTTTACGATACCCCAGTTACTTGGTGTAGTGGAACCCGCTTACCTTGACGGCCCCTCGGATTGGCTGACTGACATCGACCTTGACGGTTGTCGATATAGCCGAAAGATACAAGGACAATGGGCGATAATGAAAGATTTTTGAACCGACGGCAGTTTGTTGACATCGTTTTCCTCTATTCCAGTCAACCCTCGGTGTTCACACGCCCCACTTTTCATATGATTTGGTTTTCTTCTAAAATGTTCACCAAAATTTGCCTCGGTTTTCAGACAATATGTCACATAACAAACTAGTCCGTTTGCCCTTTATGGTATCGTTCCGCAAAATCAAGCGTTAGGGTTGGGTTAGGATTAGGGGTTTAGGGTTAAGGGTTAAGGGTTAAGGGTTAAGGGTTAAGGGTTAAGGGTTTAGGCTTAGGGTTAGGTTTAGGGTTAGGGTTGGGTTAGGATTAGGGGTTTAGGGTTAGGGTTAGGGTTAGGGTTTAGGGTTAGGGTTTAGGTTTAGGTTTAGGTTTAGGTTTAGGGTTAGGTTTAGGGTTAGGGTTTAGGTTTAGGGTTAGGGTTAGGGTTAGGGTTAGGGAGGAAGTTAACTGTAATACAACGCGTGGACATGTACGGAGCATGTATGTTGGAACAACATTTTAAGTTAGGTGCTATGTTTAGCTCTTAGTTGTTGTTTATCACCCACGTAGGAGTAGTAGTTGATTTATGTGATGCCTTAACTTGCTGTGGATGTGTTGTGTTTTCCTTTCTTTGCACCGTGAGTAAGTCATGTTGCTCTGTTTGATGACCACCTAAATATAAACGGCCCCTCGGCCAAATGTTTTAACCCAATGTGAACTGCGAGTCAAAAGGTCTGTAGAGTGAAATAAATCACCATCGGGACAACACGTCAGAAGTACAACATTAACATGAACCGTGTTTATGACAGGATCTGATCTTGGTTTTGGTATATGGCATTCCTAAGCTAAGTCGTCACTTCTCAGCAGAATTGAGTAGTACAGTCAAACCTGTCTATAGAGGCCACTAAAGGGAAACGGCAAGAGTGGCCGCTATAGACAGGAGGCTGTTCTATACAGGTGGCTTCTAAGACAGGTTTAGTATATATTTGGTCCGAAAAGTAACTCTCTGCAGCCATGTCCGCCATAATTATGAGGTGTTTTGGGGGGAGACTGTGGGGGTTCCTCAGTGCACACTGAGCTTTCACAGGTGCAGTGCGCTGGAAAAACGTCTACTTCTTCAGGTAATTTAGTGCTTAACCTCAAACTAATTCTCAGGAGGCTCTCCTGCAAGCATGGATGCAAACAACATCAGGTACTTGGTGGACTTCCAAGATAAATCTGAATGTGAATAATTGACTGCGCAGACTAATCCGTCAGTGTTTTATTTGTTTTCTGAATGGCAGACCTCTAAAATACCCACCAGATGTTTCATCCCTAAATCCACCCATTCACTGAACATCTGAATGGCACTTTGTACTTCTAAGAAATCGGCTTACGTTAATGACAAACTGTTACCCCTTGCGAGGGCAAGGTGACCTTGAAGATATGTTTTTTTGTCTGTGTGTGCAATGCATGGCTGAGCACATCTCTGATAATCAGGAGCCAGACAACGGAGACAGATGGCTGATGTTGCCGGGTATTGAATTTAAAGCGTCTTATGCACGGCATGGAATAAAAACGCATCCTCCTCCCAAATGCAAACACATGGACCGAAATCAATCACTTCATTTGGTATACCTGCACCGTCTAATAAGATCAGCAAAACTACGTGCTTGCAAAGACAGTGAAGCCGTGCTTTTATTGACACGGTCATGCTTTGTTATTTATGACAAGCTGTGGTGAACTGTGATCTTTGCTCTGGCCTGCAACAACGTGGCACACGAAGATCATCCATGCTACACATCAGTGTGACAATTGTGAACAATGATGCAAACGATGGCACACCAAGTACACAAATCAGTCAGGAAATGAACAATACGAGTCCGAATGTTGCCTTTCATTCGGCGCTGTACTCTCTGCTCAGCGCGGGCCGTTCACATGAGGCGTTCAGGCGCATTACGTAACAGTCATTGTTAAACGCTAAAGCGGTCAGGCCGTTTTAAACATTCACGTTTTATTTATTCACGTTCCCGCTACGACGCCACTTTGGGAACATGCGCTATTTTATTAAAACGATCCCAACATTCCAGCTTTCGTCTCATCACTTTTCTTTTTCTCATATTATTATGACTTTATTCCTACAATATTTGAACTCTATTCTAGTAAAATGATATGAGATGTGGTGATCAGTGACCTTTACACTCTTTTGCTGTGGTCTGCAGCAGCACGGCATCCACAGAATAATCCGTAAAACAATGCAGCTAATGTGACACGTGAACGCAATCATTCTAAATAACGATGAAAACAAAAGCACATCAAGCACAGGAATCCATAAGGAAATTAACTCAGTACGAGTCGATACGAGGTGTTCAGGCGCATCATGTAACTGTCGGTGTTTATTCACGTTCTCCCGAGGTCTCCACTTTGGGAACCGAAGCTTTTTTAATGTCAATTTAATATTATATTATTTTAATTTAATTATTATTTTTATATAATATATTATTATAATATTTAATATTATATAATATTTCAGATTTCTGCTCGTAATTTTTCTTTTTCCCGTAACATTATGACTTTATTCCCATAATGTTTTATACTTTATTCTAGGAAAATTATAATTATTTCCCAACCTCATTTTCTAAAAATTGCATCCTTGTTTGATTTGTTTTTCAATTCCAATTATTTTCAAAATAATGTATTTTTCTTTTAATATTTATACAATATAATTATATATTATATTTAAGCTTCAAAAATGACATACTTACTCCGCAGAGTGTTAAGGTTTTTTTCTATTCAAATTTGAACTTCTAAGATGACACCTTTTTTCTCTTATTCTTCTGACTTTCGCATCCTAATATTTTGACTTTATTGTCATGAAATCACTGCTGGCTTGCCTTGTTTATTGGTTTCTTAGAAAGTGTTACTTTGGACACGACTGCTGTGGTTGTTTTACTTCATGTCTCCGCTTATTCCTGGTGATTATTAAAAATGCATGTGTGATATTTTGTCACTTTTAATTACATTTGAATCTTATTTTCTCCTTATTTTTCACGTTTTCTCGTGTCATTAGCAGACATTGGCGGTGGTAGAGTTGACAGGCGTACCTAATGTTGTGGCCGGTGAGTATACGGCACCTTTACGGTCCTGACACAGAGAAAAGAAAAAGTGGGAGGGTTATTTTTAAAGGCACTGTGTGTGCAGAAGAGAGGCTGCTTAATTGATTTCACAGGGAAAGGAGTGGGCCATATATGGTGTGTGTGATGGTTGGGGGAGGGGGTTTAATTATTAATGGCAGAATCTGCAGATAAAACAGGGGGACAGCAAGCCACTTTACGTAACTGCAGCAGTGCAACAGCGTTATTTGTCTCCATCTCTTCCGCTTTTGGAGTTGGTGCAACTCCTGCTGCGTGCGGGGTTGTCACCGTCTTCCTTGCCGCTGCCGCTCCTCGTACGTAACACAAGCGCTTTGCTTTCCTGCCGCTAATGTTCATGAATGTTCTCCGCTGGTTCCAATGCAAGCAGGAAGATCCTCTTCATCGCACGTCCAATGCTCCATGAATGCGTCTCCTCCAACATGTGCATTACTGAACCTACTGTAAGAAAAGACGTCTTTTCATGATGTGCGACTGCCTTGTGTGTAGGTTTGTTTCAGAGGGCCATCGCTCAGAGCGGCACTGCCATTGCCAGCTGGTCTGTCAACTACCAACCCGTCATGTACACCAAGATTCTGGCTAAGAAGGTGGGTTGCACTCTGGGGGACATGGCCGAGTTGGTGGACTGCCTGAGAAGGAAGAGTTTCCGGGAGCTGGTGGATCAAGACATACAGCCCGCGCGCTACCACGTTGCATTCGGACCCGTGGTCGACGGGGACGTGGTGCCGGACGACCCGGAGATTCTAATGCAGCAGGTCAGTGTTTGCATGCCTTCTGGTAGTCCCTTCATCTGGTACTTGATACCTGTTATGTTTGAACACCAGGGCGAGTTCCTGAACTACAACATACTGCTGGGGGTTAACCAAGGAGAAGGGCTGAAGTTTGTGGACGACGTTGAAGGAGAAGATGGGATATCCGCACCCTCATTTGACTACACCATCTCCAACTTTGTCGACAATCTTTATGGATACCCTGACGGTCAGTTGCCCTCCACCACTGAATGTGTATTAGGGCCACAGTTAGCGTGTATTCCGGTTAACGTCAAACATTTACGGCAAAATTTTGCCTGGGTTTGCGTACATTTTTTGGTTATCGTGCAATATGGCGCATATTACCGTGTTATTAATATACTGCATGAATCCAACTGTGTTTTTAACGTATTTTTATCACAAAACGTCCTTGTTAGCAGCCTATTAGCTTAATACCACTGTGGAGCCTCAGTGATCGTACGCCCCAGTTAGCATGTTTTCAGTTACATTACATTCAGGTTAATGGCGAAAATTTACGCCAAAATTTTGCCTCGGTTTGCATACGTTTTCTGGTTAAATTTGAGTTAAATTTGTGTCCCTGCAGCAATGTGAGTTGCAATGTGGTGAAAACAAGGAATAAGGGGAGTGTAAAGGTGACTATAGGGGTGTTATTTCATGTCTACAGGGCTCTAATCATGTTAAAACCCATATTTAGAAAACAGGTTTCCTATGCTCTAACTACGAAAATATTACAATTTTTTAACATTGAATCCTACATTGCAAAAAGTCATTTATCACGGTCGGGTCTGGAACCAAGTATGAGGGACTGCATTTTGGTTAGTGAAAAAAATGTATGGCAAATTTGTGTCCGTTAACGTACAATATCTCCCCGTAGACCCACCACCTGCGGGGGCAAGCATAAGGGTCCGGTGCATTGCGCTTTGGGGGGCGGTAGAGGGCAGGCGCCTAGGCGACCTGGTCTTCGGCGGCCAAATCTGGTTCTTGGGACATGGAATGTTACTACTCTGGCGGGGAAGGAGCCCGAACTTGTGAGAGAGGTTGTGACATTCCGACTAGATATAGTCGGACTCACCTCGACCCACAGTTTGGGTTCTGGATCCAAACTCCTCGAGAGGGGCTGGACCTTGTTCTACTCTGGAGTTGGTGAGGCAGCGAGCTGGTGTGGGCTTATTAATAGCCCCCCGGCTCGGTGCCTCCGTGTTGGAGTCATCCCCGGTGAACGCGAGGGTCATTTCCCTACGCCTCCAGGTTGGGGAAAGGGTCCTGACTGTCGTTTGTGCGTAAGCGCCGAACGGCAGTTCAGAGTATCCAGCCTTCCTGGAATCCATCAGAGGGGTGCTGGAGAGCACCCCAACTGGTGACTCCGTTGTTTTGCTGGGAGACTTCAACGCCCATGTGGGCAATGACAGTGTGATTGGGAGGAACGGCCTCCCCGATCTGAACCCGTGCGGTGTGATGTTGTTGGACTTCTGTGCGAACCACAGTTTGTCCATCACAAACACCATGTTCGAACATAAGGATGTCCATAAGTGCACATGGCAAGGACACCCTAGGCCGCAGGTCTATGATCGACTTTGTAGTCGTATCATCAGACCTGCGTCCGCATGTTTTGGACACACGGGTAAAGAGAGGGGCTGGGCTGTCAACTGATCACCACCTGGTGATGAGTTGGATTAGATGGCGGGGGAGGATGCCGGACAGACCCGGAAGACCCAAACGTGTAGTGAGGGTGTGCTGGGAACGTTTGGCAGAGTCACCTGTCCGTCGAGTCTTCAGCTCTCACCTCCGGCAGAGCTTCGCCTGCATCCTGGGGGAGGACGAGGATATTGAGTCCGAATGGGCTCTATTCTGTGCCTCCATTGCTGAGGCAGCCGATCGGAGCTGCGGCCGCAAGGTGGTCGGTGCCAGTCGTGGCGGCAAACCTCAAACCCGATGGTGGACACCAGAGGTCAGGGCTGCCGTCAAGCTGAAGAAGGAGTCCTATCGAGCATGGATGGCTTGTGGGACTCCTGAAGCAGCTGATAGGTACCGGCAGGCCAAGCGGCACGCGGCTTCGGCGGTGGTTGAGGGAAAAACTCGGGTGTGGGAGGAGTTCGGTGAGGCCATGGAACACGACTTTCGGTCGGCCTCGAAGAGGTTCTGGCAAACCGTCCTGCGCCTCAGAAAGGGGAAGCAGTGCCCGGTTCACACTGTTTACAGTGGGGACGGGGGCCTGCTGACCTCGACTGAGGATATAGTTGGGCGGTGGAAGGAATACTTTGAGGCCCTTCTCAATCCCACTGACATACCTTCCATAGAGGAAGCAGAGGCTGAGGACACGAACGCGGACAGTTCCATCACCGTGGCTGAGGTATCTGGGGTAGTCAAAACGCTCCCCAGTGGCAAAGCTCCGGGGGTGGACGAGTTTCGCCCTGAATTCCTCAAGGCTCTGGATGTTGAGGGACTGTCTTGGCTGACACGTCTCTTCAACATTGCGTGGAAGTCGGGAACAGTACCTCTGGATTGGCAGACTGGGGTGGTGGTCCCCCTTTTCAAGAAGGGTGACGGGAGGGTGTGTTCCAACTATAGGGGGATCACACTCCTCAGCCTCCCTGGGAAAGTCTATTCCAGAGTGCTGGAGAGACGGGTACGACCGTTAATCGAACCTCGGCTACAGGAGGTGCAATGTGGTTTTTTGTCCTGGTCACGGAACACTGGACCAGCTCTACGCCCTTGCAAGGGTACTGGAGGGTACTTGGGAGTTTGCCCAACTTGTCTACATGTGCTTTGTAGACATGGAAAAGGCATTCGACCGTGTCCCTCGCGGTGTCCTGTGGGGGGTGCTCCGGGAGTATGGGATTGGTGGCGCTCTACTACGTGCCATTCAGTCCTTGTACAACCGGAGCAGGAGCCTGGTTGGCATTGCCAGTAGTAAGTCAAGCCTGTTTCCGGTGAACGTTGGCCTCCGCCAAGGCTGCCCTTTGTCACCGATTCTGTTCATAATTTTCATGGACAGAATTTCTAGGTGCAGCCAAGGTGTCGAGGCGGTCCAGTTCGGGGGCCTTAGGATCTCATCTCTGCTATTTGTAGACGATGTGGTCCTGATGGCCTCATCGAGCTCTGACCTGCAGCGTTTACTGGGACGGTTTGCATCTGAGTGTGAAGCTTCTGGGATGAGACTCAGCACCTCCAAATCCAAGGCCATGGTTCTCAGTCGGAAAAGGGTGGATTGCTCCCTCCGGGTTGGGAATGAGGTCCTGCCCCAGGTGGAGGAGTTCAAGTATCTCGGGGTCTTGTTCACGAGTGAGGGAAGGTTGGAGCCTGAGGTCGATAGGCGAATCGGCGCAGCGTCTGCAGTAATGCGGTCGCTGTACTGGACCGTCGTGGTGAAGAGAGAGCTGAGCCGGAAGGCAAAGCTCTCAATTTACCGTCGATCTATGTTCCCACCCTCACCTATGGTCATATGAGCTTTGGGTCGTGACCGAAAGAACGAGATCTCGGATACAAGCGGCTGAAATGTGTTTTCTTTGTAGGGTGGCGGGACTCACCCTAAGAGATAGGGTGAGGAGCTCGGTCAGCCGGGAGGAGCTCAGAGTAGAGCCGCTGCTCCTTCATATTGAGAGGAGCCAGCTGAGGTGGCTCAGGCATCTAGTCCGGATGTCTCCCGGACGCTTCCCTGGTGAGGTGTTTCGGGCATGCCCAGCCGGTAGGAGGCCCCGGGGAAGACCTAGGACACGCTGGAGGGATTATGTCTCACAGCTGGCCTGGGAACGCCTTGGTGTCCTCCCGGTGGAGCTGGAGGAGGTGGTCGGGGACCGGGAAGTCTCGGCTTCCCTACTAAGACTGCTGCCCCCGCAACCCGGACCTGGATAAGCGGAGGAAAATGGAATGGAATGGAATGGAATAGCGTACAATACGGCGCGCGTCTTGTAGTGTTATTAATACACTGTGTGAGTCCAACTGTGTTCTTCATGTATTTTTATTACAAAACGTCCAAGACAGCCTATTAGCTTGCTATTAGCTTACGCGGAAACAGCACCTACGCCCATCTATGATGTCATCAGTGGTTGACCCTGTAGTTCTTTGCTAACTAACACAAGTTTCACAAATGTTAACCCAAAACACATTTTTATAGTTTTACAACTATAGTAAAAACAATTCTAAATGCATATGAATGAGGAATGAAAGCGATAAATGAACACTTAAGGTTACTTTTACCTTCATTGAAGACGTGACGATATGTTGACAAAGACGCGATGTGGCAGCGAGATCAACGCGGACACCACCTTCCTGTTTTGCCATGAGTTGTTTCTTGAATTCGATGGTGTTTCTCAGCATCTTTTATCAAAATGCTGCCACTTGCAACTTCCTTTGGCTCAGTTTTGGGGTTATTTTGCAGCCGTGATCAATAAGAAAAGTAGAGACTTGTGGTGAGAATTCAAGAAATAAGTCATGGCAAAACAAGAAGGTGGTGTTTGTGTTGATCTCATTGCCACATTTTGTCTTTTTAACAATCAATCTTCCATGAAAGTAAACATTATCTCTATTCATTTATCCCTTTCATTCATCATGTTGACATATTTACTGTATATGCATTTCAAATATATTTACTATAATTGTAATAATTGGCTTTCTGGAACGGATGAATGGTATTTACATTATTTCTTATGTAAAAAATGTATTTGGTTATAGCATGTCTTGGTTAGAGTTGGACCTTCTGGAACAAATGAATAACGCTAACCAAGGTTCCACTGTACATTACTAATTTTTACTTTTTTCCCAAGTGTTTTTAATTACTTTTTATTACATTACTAATGTTATGTTTTTTTCCTCATTTTTCTTGTAAAATTACAAAATCATTAAATATTGCAATTTTAATCACATAACATTTCCAGGTTTATCGCATATTGCTGAAAATTCTTTTTTGTATTGTTTTTCTTTTCAGTGAGGCCCTTCTTTCACATTTATTACATAATTGCAACCTGTCTTATGATGCATGCTGCCCGAAAAACATCCATGAAGACATTTAGTGGAACTGCCTCATAGACTTAAAGCCATATCTTGCACATGTCAATACCACCTGTCTAATTATTCCACATGAATAATCCAAAGACACATTTTATTTATGAAATCACACACAGCTATGCTAAATTCTCATGAGGGCTCGGCATGAAATTATACCCTAAACGACCACATATTAGTTTCATAACTGAACAACTTGGTCATCAATAATTCCACACACACACACACACACACACACACACACACACAATAAAAGACAATTTAATAATCATAACAATAACTAGAAAAGTACTCAGAGAGCACAGGCCTCCACCAAGCACCATAGTTCCCCCCATATTGTGATTTACACCATAAATATTAGTCCTATGTGTGTACATATTTAGATTCCTTGACCATGAAAACATACCAGAATTAAATGAATTAAAGAATGCTAACAATGCTAACATGCTGATGTTAACATGCTCACACCTAGCATAACAGCGGTAAGTGTTTGTATAAGTGCCTACCTCTGAAAATGCTAAAAATGTTAGTATAATTATGTTAACATGCAAACATGCTGACGTTAGCATGCTAAGACCTAGCATGAGTGTCTGCTTAGGTTCATATATATGGAAATCGCAAAAAATTCTAGTATGTTCACGTTAGCATGGTAGCAATGCTAACATACTAATGTGTGAATGATTGTTTGTTTGTATGTGCCCTGCAATTGGCTGCTGAGCAGTCCAGGGTGTACCCCGCCTCACGCCCAAAGTCAGCTGGCATAGGCTCCAGCATAACCCCGCGACCCTAATTAGGAAAAGCGGCATAGAAAATGGATGGATGGATAAACGCGAGGGCCCGATCCCAACAACGTATTTGTACGTATTTTTGCGCGAGAGGCAAAAAGAGGTGATGACGCAGCTCTCCACTAATGCATTTCATTTCAGAGCAATTTTAAGCCATAAAAACGGCCACAAGGTGGCAGAAGTGCATTTCATAAGAGCTCGGCAGAGGTCATGTGATGGAAAACTTGTAGGGAAATTTTTATGCATGCACACGCACGCACGCATACTGTAGTTCCACATGTGGAAATTGTAAATAGTTCATGGCGTTATATTTGTAAATAAATGGTTATTTTGATGTAAAACAACTCATTTTTGGTGTTGTTTATGTTGGTATAGTTGTTTAATATTTGTGTCAAAGTGAAAGTTATGCTTGAAACGTATCTTTTCACTAAAAGCTGGTGTTCTCCCTTTTCTAGTTGGGAACTGATATTTCCCTGAAACTTACCTATGTTCTACTGCTGATGACTAAAGAATGGAAAAAGGGACAAACTTTTTTTTTTTTAAAGACAAAGTCTAAGACAAAGTTTAATCTTTCTTTTGGTAGTTTCCACGTTTATAACGCCGTACAAGACAATATTCTGCGTGCCTTGAAAGATCAGTCAAAATGGTCTAAAATGGCCGCTACTGATTGGGATTGAATCAATCTGACTGGGATTGAATGAGTTAACAAGGTTCCTTCGTCCTCCAAGGTAAAGACATCCTGAGGGAAACCATCAAGTTCATGTACACAGACTGGGCTGACCGGGACAACAGCGACATGCGCAGGAAGACCCTCTTGGCGCTCTTCACAGACCATCAATGGGTGGCTCCGGCCGTGGCCACCGCCAAATTGCACGCAGAGTTCCAGTCTCCCGTCTTCTTCTACACCTTCCACCACCACTGTCAGACAGAAGCACGGCCCGAGTGGGCCGACGCGGCCCATGGAGACGAGATCCCTTACGTGTTTGGCATTCCCATGGTGGGCGCCAATGACTTATTTCCATGTAACTTCTCCAAGAACGATGTCATGCTCAGTGCTGTGGTCATGACGTACTGGACCAACTTCGCCAAGACGGGGTAAGTGAGCGCGATACAAAAATAAATATTCATGTGGAGTGTCTACCATTTACTCATGCACAGTGCAACCTCCAAGGTTGAACACAATCTGTTCAGGGAAGTACTGTGTCCTGTTGAATGTCTGTCAGGTTAGATAGGATACGTTCTGCTTGTGTCGACTGCATTTCGAGGTGGAAACAACATGAAAACCAGAGAACGTTTTTACAGCATGTACTGGCCGCGTACTGAACCGACACGCTTCGATGTTGTATGTATTTAAAGAACAACACCGGCTGCATCTCAGCTTTGTGTTGCACAGCACTACGCTTTTTCTCCTTACATTATGCTTATTTTGGTTCCTTTTTACATTTTCGCTGTTCTTTTTCTTACCCGTCTTATTGTGACTTTGATCTTATCACAGCTGGACTTTATTTCCCTTATATTGTAACTTTTTGCTACCCTAATTTTCCTAAAGTTGCAACGTTATTTTTTCTTTTGTTTCTCATAATATTAAACATGGTAATATTTCACTAGTATGCATTTGAAATGACTTTTTCCCCTCATATTCATATTATGACCTCATTCTCATAAAATAACAACTTTTTTTAGATTAAAACTTTTTTCTCTTAATATTATGACTTTAAGCTTAATATTTTTGATTTTATTCCGATAAAATTGGAACTTTTTTCTGAAAAAAATCCACCTTTTTTCCGTAATATTATGACTTTTGTTCTCCTAATATTTTGATTTTATTCTTGTAATTACAACTTTTTTTCCTCGTAAGATTTCAACATTTTCTCTGAATATTATGACTTCTTCTGAACATTTTTCCCTCTCATATTGTGACTTTTGTCTTATAATATTTTGACTTCATTCTGATTAAAAATGGGACTGTTTTTCTCCAAAAATACCAGCTTTTTTCTCATACTATTAGGACTTGAGTCTCCTAATATTTTATCTTTATTTTAGTAAAAAAAAAAGTTTTTTCTTTTAATATTATGACTTTTTTCTCCTAATATTTCAGCGTTCTTCTCGTTGAATTACAAGGTTTTTTTCCTCATAAGATTTCAACATTTTCTCTTAATATTACGACATCTTCTGCTCATTTTTCCCCCTCATATTGTGACTTTAGTCTTATAATATTATGACTTTATTTCCCTAATATTGTAACTTTTTGCCAACCTAGTTTTCCAAAAATTGCAACTTTTTTTGCTTTCTTTTGTTTCTCATAATATTACAACTTTGAATATTTTGATATTATGCACTAAAATGACTTTTTTCTCTACAAACTTTACAACTTTCTTTTCTTAATATTATGACTTTAATCTCCTAATAGTTTGACTTTCATTTTTCTTTTAATATTATGATTTTGCTCCCTTAATGCTTTAACTTTATTCTAGTAGAAGTACAACTTTTATTTTCATAACATTATGACTTTACTCTCTTCATATTTTGACTCTATTCTACTAAAATTACAAAAAATGTAATATTATTTATTCTCAGAATATTTCAACTTTATTCTTGTAAAATTACGACTTTTTTCACAAGAGTACAACTTTTTTCTGTCAATATTATGACTTTTCTCTTTATTCACTTTATTCATTTGTTCTAGTAAAATAATCTTGTTAATATTATGACTTCATTCTCCTAATACAGGGGTGTCCAAACTTTTTCCAGCGAGGGCCACAAAGTGAAAAATGAAGGATGCAAGTTTGCCACTTTGATGTTTTGTCAACCAACACGTGTACCTGTAGATATGCTAAGAAGCTACATGTACATGTAGCTCGAGAAAAAAATGCATTTCAGCTTTGTAGTATAAGTGAGAAAAGTGAGAAAACTAACATTAGAAAACTGTTTTTTTCTCTTAATATTTTGACTTTACTAAAATTTTACTTTACTACATTTCTGCTGTTTTCCATTTCTGCTGTTTTCCATTTCTGCTGTTGATTTCTTGTTTTTATCCAAATATTTCAACTTTCTTGTATATTTTCTTCTCCTAATATTTTGACTTTATTCCCCTTTATTCCTTTTTTTTCAACTAAAAACTTTTTTTCTTTAATATTTCAATTCCATGCTAGTAGAATGACATTTTTCCTCACACTATAACTTGATTCTTGTGAAATTTGGGTGAGGGTTAGGCTTTTTTCTTCTTTGCTGGATTACAACTCTCCTCTTAATACTTTGACTTTTCCATTTTTGCTGCTGTTGTTTTTTTTTTTTTTAAGTTTCCTTGTTAAATTACATGTTTAGACTGTGCTGCGGGGCAATAAAATCACAGCCATGTGCCGCAAATGACCCCCGGGCCGCACTTTAGACACCCCTGTCCTAATATGTCGACTGCTCTTTCTTCCATTTTTGCTGTTGTTGTTTTTTTTCTTGTTTAATTGTTTTTTTTTGGGGGGGGCATTTTTTACAATTTGCCGAGGGCCAGTGAAAAAAAACACAGGCATGGGCCGCCCTTTGGACACCCCTGGCGTGGACATGAAGTGCTATTTCACACTGGAGGGAACTGTAAGGAATGGATCAGGCTTTTCTGCATTTGCATAACAAGACAATGAAGTTCAGCTTTGATTGAGATTGCTGGAGAGGTGCTCATTTTCCCATGTGTTTATTTTTGAGGGTGCTGCAGCAGTATTAGCAGACGATGCGGTGTACTTCCACGCCACTGCAGAGCACAGCAACAATAAAGCCATGCGTGTGGATGCAATACCTTCAGTTCAGTCTCTGATGGGCAGTTAGTTAGTCGTGAGCAAACTTGCATAGTTTTTGCATTGAATATCACACTTATCTGATTATGGTACTTAACTGCCTGCGCAGCTATATTGGAAATGATATTACAGCTATTGCAACCGGTGGCATGGATAGAAAACATGCAAATTAGATGTTGAAATAAAATCAAGTTTGAGTGTTACACGGCCACCGAGCTTTGTGCACACTCATCTCTGAAGGAAACTGGCTTTCTTGTAACTTAAGCCTAAAAGGGATTTGAAATGTTGAGCTGGATTTGGCAAATGAAGTCTCTGAAGGAGTTTACAGTGTGAATATGATCGGCGTCGGAGCATCTGGACATTCCGTTCTGTAATTCCCCTTCATTGTGTTTCCCAGGGATCCCAACCTGCCGGTTCCTCAGGACACCACGTTCATCCACACCAAGCCAAACCGCTTTGAGGAGGTCATCTGGACCAAATTCAGCTCCAAAGACAAGCAGTACTTGCATATCGGCCTCAAGCCGCGCGTCCGAGACAACTACCGGGCCAACAAGGTAGCCTTCTGGCTGGAGCTGGTACCGCACCTCCACAGCCTCCACAGGGCGACCACCAGCTCCATCACCACTCGACTGTCGCCCGGAGGCAGCCCCCGCGTTAAAGCCAACCCCAACACCGGCACCCACTCCACACCCCACCCTGTAATCTCCACCTACCCACCTGAGCCGGATGGTTCGGAGAGACCCCGGAACACTCCCTTCCCTCCCGAGACAAGGGACTACTCCACCGAGCTGAGTGTGACGGTGGCGGTGGGCGCGTCTCTCCTTTTCCTGAACGTGTTGGCCTTCGCCGCACTTTACTACAAACGAGACAAGCGCCACGAACTCATGCAGAGGCGCCACCGCCGACTGTCGCCACAACGTGGCGCAACAATGGGCATGGGCGTCGGCATCGGAGTGGTAGGGGCCCCGCCTCACAACGACCTGGCCCTAAGCCAGGAAGAGGAGCTGATGTCGCTGCAGATGAAGCAGCAAAGAGTGGAGCTGGAGCACGGCACACCTCTCCCTTCCCGTGGCATCCATGGCGACCTGGAACCCTTGCGGCCCCCGGTATGCCCCCCTGACTACACACTGGCCCTGCGGCGGGCGCCGGAGGATGTGCCGCTCATGACAGCCAACACCATCACCATGATCCCCAGCACCATCAGCAGCATGCAGCCCCTCCACCCGTTCAACACGTACCCGCCCGTCCCGGCCCCGTCCGGTACACCCGTCCCCAGCCACAGCAACAATGCCCTGCCGCACCAACATTCCACTACTCGTGTATAGGAACAGGCACAAGCTCTGCAGCCCCCCTGTGGGCTCACGCCATCACCTTCATCATCCACTACTCTTCTTTACCAGATCTTTTCATGAAGCCCTTAAATAAAGCTGCAGTTTGTAAGATTTTAAGAAGTAACAAATACCTCGACAATGTACGATAATGCAACAATCATTGGTCAAGGTTGGGTGGGCGGTGTCCGGGCGGATTGACAAGCATTAACAGGACCGTCGTTCAAGGACTCGGAGTCAAAAACCAAACGTGTGTCTGGAGTCTGCTTCTTCTGTAAGTGTGGATCAGTGTGTTCCAAAGTCAAAGCTGACGCGTGAGAATATCTTGGTTTGTCTAAAACACGAAGATAATAGCTCTGCTTTCATGGACGACTTTGGACGTTTGAGAGGCTGAAATCAGAGGATATTTACATTTTAAAGTGATGGTTCGGATTTTTTGACATGAAGTTGTCCATCAGCAGTGACTTACCCCCCACATGGTGCCGTGAGTCCAGTTCTGGTCCGATTTCCGCGACGGGGAACGTAGTTCCGCTTAGTTGGTGGGGCCGCTTAAGAGTCTGGCTCCTCAAAATAAGGCCCTGTGAAATCCGTTTTGTTTACCAAATTCCGTTTTTTCCGTTTTAATTTTTTTGAATGTTGGACAATTTTGCCCAGCAATTGAGAAATGGGTGTGGCTTGGCTAACTTTTCTAGTGGGATGTCAGCCTCTGCACATATTGCTACAAAATCTTCAACACACTGTAACGCCCGTTCTTGTGATTAAGGCAGATGCACTCACGCTTATTTCTTTTATTATGACACGCTTATTTTGTTTACACAGTTAGACATGGGGCAAAGGGTGCTCTTATTTTGAAGGACGGAAGTGTGTTGCTGTGTTCCGTGTGTGCAGAGAATGTGTGTTTACGGCTAAGACGAGCTGGCTGCAAAAGTAAACGCCATCGGGCATTGTAAAACGCTCCTTACATTAAAGCGGTCGAACACAACGCCCTGAAAATACACTCATCCAGCCCGAGTCGCACACACAACCACCCTAGCGTGCTAAACTAAGCTAACCCTTACATTCACGCTCCGTAAGAGGAGGTTCCGCCAACTTTCGCGGGCCTTTACCGCCATTTTAACCAGGTTTAGGTCGTGTTTGTAACGACATTCCGCCACGATTGAGCTCCCCCACACGAACGTTCCTTCTCCTCACGATGACAACATTCGTTCACATGATGCCAAATTCCGCCAGATTCCGCGTCAAGCATTGAATTCTGTTTTTATTGGCCAATTCCACGAAACGGGGGGGGTGTAAGCTCACTGGTGATGTACTACAGTGCTGATGGGGATGTCATGCAACTTCATGGCAGAAAAATTCCAACTATCCCTTTAAAATCCAACAACGATGAATCGAATACCAAAGTAGTTGTCGATTAATTGGATAATTGATTAATCGTGGATTAATTGCTGCAGCTCTAAAATGAAGTATCTGCTGTTTCAGCAAGCCGCCAAGAATCATCTGCAAGAAAACATCGTTTTGCCCAAACAGGCCGTGTTTCACGAGGCGGCGCGTTCTTGAAATTTACAAATCGCAGCTCTCCCAGAACCCAATCTGGAAGCGGGAATGGCTTGTGTGTGTCCGAGGAGACGCTGCGGGATCGGCTTGTGTGTGTTCGGCGTGGCTTCGCTTGAGCGGGGAGCGCACGTCGACAGGGGCTGGGACTAGAAAAGCTCACGGGTGTCTCTCCGTCGTGACGGGACCTCGTTTATTTGTCGTTTTGACGACATTTCCAGATTGGGGCTTGGACTTTTTGGGCTCTGGAGTGAATGGGATTCTCCGTTTGTTTATTCCTCGTCACACGTGTCCTCTTTCAGTTTCTCTGCTGCCTCATCGCATCTGCTCCCGCTTTCATTTCATCCAACCATTCACCCTAATGCATCTTTCCTCTTCCATGCAACCACATCAAGACTCTTTTTCCCTTTTGGAGTCTTTTATACAAAAACACAAATGTAAATGATGTATTATTAATAAATTGTAAGGATATGAATGGGGTGGGGGGGGAGAAAAAAGATATTCTGATATCTCATTTTTACCAGCATTCTTGGTGCCAAGTACTGTGATGAAGTTCCTCTGTCGCTGGCGTCCAGCGGAGCGCCCGGAGAGGTCCACGCTGACTGTATCTTAACTAAAGGAATTACCGTCATAAAAGTGCCAACCTCTTCATCTTTGTTTTTGATACACACACTCACACTTGGGAGACAGAAGATCACTCTCACGGTTCCACTGTGCTTAGTTTCTTTTAGAGAACACATTCAATGTGCAGTCGTCCCTCGCATCGTCACCACTTTGCGGCTCCGTTGTATCACGGTTTTTCTAAAATATATGAGTTCATAAATTATGTTGTTAGTAGTCTAAAAATATCTACGTTTTTTACATCTTTTTGGCCGAAATTAAGCATTTTCAAGGCTAAAAATGGCTAAATGAAGTAAAATACAGATATAAGTCAGAAATCGCACTGAGACATGTTGTGCTACGTAGTATTCTACACTGGCCACCAGGTGTCAGTAATGTTACCCTGATGAGAGGAACTCCCCCAATACTAGCATATGTGAGTCTATATTATGTTTTATTTTCTCTTATTATGTCCACTACAGTGTCTACAGCGGAACCTCGGTTTGAGTGTGTTTCGGTTAACGTCAAAAATGTTCGGTTTGTGTGCATTTTTGAATGTGAGGAGCGTTTTGCTGTGCTATTAATACGCTGCGTGAGTCCAACTGTGTTCTTCATGTATGTTTGGTTTTTTTTTATCACAAAATGTCCCTGTTAGCATCCTTAGCTTGCTAACAAAATGACTGAAACCAAAAATGTTAAACCCAAACACGCTTTTATGGTTTGCCGTGCATAAAACAATTTGAAATGCGTATAAATGAGGGATGAAAGGGATAAATGAGCATTTAAAGTTGCTTTTACCTTCAGTGAAGGTGTGGCAGCGAGATCAACACCTTCCTCTTCAGTAACCACTTTCCTGTTTGGGCGTGAGCTGTTCCTTGAATTCAGTCATGTTTCTCAGCTTCACACTGAGGTGAGAAACTCTCATGGCAAAGCAGGAAGGGGGTGCTGAAGAGGAAGGTGTTGATCTCGCTGCCACATGGTGTCTTTGGCAACAATCACGTCTTCAGTGAAGGTAAACGGAGCATTAAAGGTTCATGCATCATTTATATGCATTTGAAATCATTTTCTGCATGTAAAACTATACTTGGGAGACCATAAAAACATGTTTTGTTTGAACATTTCAGGCTTTCTGGAACAGATGAATTGGAACTACATTATTTCTTATGCCCGAAATGAGTTTTCCCCGTAAGGTGGCTGGGCTCTCCCTTGGAGATAAGGTGAGAAGCACTTTCATCCGGGAGCCAGATGAGGTGGCTCGGGCATTTGGTCAGGATGCCTCCCCGACGCCTCCCTGGCGAGGTGTTCAGGGCACGTCCGACAGGTAGAGGGCCTCGGGGAAGACCCAGGACACGTTGGAGAGACTATGTCTCTCAACTGGCCTGGGAACGCCTCGGGTGAAGCTGAACGAAGTAGTAGAAGATGGATGGATGGATATTTCTTAGGGGAAAAATTGATTCGGTTCGAGTCTGACCTTCTGGAGCGGATTAATGGCGCTAAAGCGCCCGTCGCGCTAAGCATGAATCAGCACGAATCAAGCAGAACCTGCCGGAATTAAGTTGAAGTTTCAAAATTAGCGCCACATTCGGGAGAGGATTGTAAATTTGTAAGCTTGGCTCCTTTTTTTCTTGGCGGTATGAAGTTACGTTTGGCGCTTCATGGTGGTGTTTCAGCAGCAGCAGGCTGCGTTGTTTTTCCAGAATGCTGTTGGAATACCGTAAGAACGTTTACTGTGGAATGCAGATGCATATTGAGGGTGCAGTTAGAATACCTTTCCAATGCCATCCGTTATGTTTCCACTTCAAATCCACTTCCAAACTTTTTAGCATTCTCAAAACATTCAGGCCGGCCACAAAAGTGATATTCAGGAAAAAAACAGGAATTTTCATTCTGACGGCATTCTGGCTTATTCTACCCCTCGTGTGACTTGGGTATAACCAAGGTTCCAGAGGGCTCTAATAATGTTACAATCCTATATTTAGAAGGTTGTAAACAAAATTTCTATGTCTTATATGTCTTATTTTCTTTTACTATGTCTTCTATATTGGGTAATAGGAGTATAAAGGAGAGCGTTAATGATTGTTTGTCTGTATGCGCCCCCAAGTCCCAAGTCAGCTGGGATGGGCTCCAGCGTACCCCTGTGACCCTAGTGAGGATAAGCAGCATAGAAAATCGCTGGATGGATGGAGTGTAAAGGTGACTATAGGGGTGTTATTTCATGTCTAGAGGGCTCTAATAATGTTAAAACCCCATATTTAGAAGGTCGTAAACAAGATTTCTGTGTGTTATATGACTTATTTTCTCTTATTATGTCTACTATATTGGGTAATAGGAGTATAAAGGTGACTATAGGGGTGTTATTTCATGTCTAGAGGGCTCTGATGATGTTAACAACTGATATTTAGAAAGTTCTAAAAAGGTTTTGTATGGTCTAAATATGAAAATATTCCATTTATTAACTTTGACTCGTGTATCATTTAGCGCGGTCTGGTCTGGAACCAATTGACCGCGATAAACAAGGGATTCCTGAAGGTCGTAAGCAGGCTTTCTATGCCCTGACTATGAAAATATTCCATTTATAAAGAAGGAATCCTACTTCACGGGAGCGATGAACCGCGATGAACGGGGGACGACTGCATCATTTGAAAGAAGCTGTTGCATGATTTCATTTTGTATGAGTTTTGCCTTCTTCACACTTTTTCAAAAATCAGCTGCACTTTGTGGTACTCGGAGAAATATTCAAAGTATTTAGAAATGACTATTGTATAAAAACTATAACAAAGAGAGTAAATATGGCCTCTTTATTTTTTTCATACCCTAACACCATGAAGACTGATCCCCCGCCCTCCCCCAAGCCTCTTTTTTTTCTTCTTTTTTGCTGTTTCTCTGTTTTCTCTGTCAAAGAAAGCACTTTGTTACGAAACGGGAAAGCTGACACGGCATTGGGTTTGTGTCTGTGACCATGAAGACTGCCTAACACCCATCTTCTCACCTCCTTTGTTGAAACGAGCGGGAGAATGAGATGTATTTATGAGGGTGAGAACGCCTTGTAACATGCATTTCATATCACTCGCACATCGGAACACGGACACTTGTGCAGGAAACCCAGTGACATTTGGGACTGGACTGATGGAGTGACATGACGGTGAATTAGCGATCAGTGCACAGAGGATGCGTTCCAAAAGGAAAAGAAAAAAAAATCTTTAATGTCAGACATTACTCATAGTACAAAATCAAGCCGAGCGGGTTCCGCTCGCTGTAAATGTTCTGCATCCTGTGTGTCGAGGATTCCAGCACCAAGGAAGCCAGACTGCCGTTCCTTGCAGGACTCCGGAGGACAACACACACAAAAAAAAGATACAAAAAAAAAGACAAGACACGGACAAAACTGTACATTTTTTTAAGTGTAAGAGAACAAACTGGAATTTGTAAATATTATTTGTCGTTTGGTTTTGAGTGACTGGCCGGATCTTTCTGTTTGTGACAACAGGTGCAAAGTTTGGAGGATTTTCATGATTTTAGCTCTTGTGGATGTTTAATTTGTCGCTCCGCAGCAAATTCCCAAGGGTTACGGGCACATGAATACATCTCCATGAATGAGAATATCTTTCAAAAGTTCATTTATTTCACGAGTTCAATTCCAAAATGGAATCGCTGCAGCAGATCACCCGTAAAAATTCCATTTTTGATACACGGCTCGCTCCAGCTCCTGCTAGCTTGACCTTGACGTTCTCAGACGATTTTGCAGCAACATTTTCAGTCGGAGTGACGAGATAAACCCGTGTGAAGTGTAAGATGTGGAGGTACTCACCGCTAATGAATGAGGGGTGTCCAAAGTGTGCCCCGTGGGCCGTTTGCGGCCCGCAACTTGTTTATTATTGGCCCGTGGCACACTGTAGAAACACAATGAAACCCAAAAAAAGGCAGCAAACGTGTTTTCTGTAAACATTTTTGGCTTTCTGGAACGGATTCATTGGATTTACACTATTTGTTATGGGATTCAGTTAGAGTTGGACCTTCTGGAACGGAATAATGACGCTAACCAAGGTTCCACTGTATTATCACGTATTAATAGATCATTACCAACTAAGGGTGAATGAGATGTGTTTTCAGGGGGAAATAGGAGCAATTATGGAGAAAACAAATATTTTTGGGGAGATTTTTTTACCAAAAATCTGCAAATTTGGGGGGCCGTGAATGCTGAATGCACATAGAAATATTCCAAGAATCCATTTATTTATTTATTAGTAATCTATCTGGTTATAGCTTTATAGGAATTTTCTGTAAGATTGACGAGATATACACATTTAAAGTATAAAATGTATCATGAATGATGATGTAGACAGTGGTGTCCAAAGTGCGCCCCGTGGGGCGTTTGCGGCCCGCAACTTGTTTATTATTGGCCCGTGGCACATTGTAGAAACACAATGAAACCCAAAAAACCCAGCAAACGTGTTTTGTGTTAACATTTTTGGCTTTCTGGAACGGATTCATTGGATTTGCGTGATTTCTTTGGGGATTCGGTTAAAGTACGTTTCGGTTAGAGCCGGACCTTCTGGAACAGATTAATGACGCTAACCAAGGTTCCACTGTATTATCATGTATTTCTAGATTATTACCAACAAGTGTTTTCAGTGGGGAAAAAATACTTTGTGAGAAAAAAAAAACATTTTTTACTTAATTTTACCAAAAGTCCACAAATTTGGGGGGCCGTGAATGCTAAATCGCGAATATACAGGAATCTACTGTACACAGAGTGAAACATTCCAAGAATGCATTGATTCATTTCTTAGTCATGTAGCTGACTGTAGCGTCATGGGAAGCTTTAGTACGTCAGAATTGAACTCCTGAAATCAAATACCTTTTGCACGACATTCCATTTTACTTTTCCCAACATATATGATCATTTGCTTTAAAAAAAAAACAAAAAAAAAAAACAGAATTGAGGTAAACATTAGCAAAAGGAGCTCTGGTTAGCTTTGTGCTTATAAAATCGCACGTGACGGTCTAAGGAGTAACATGTAACTATCCCATCAGTCATGAAAGGTAGCTTGGGAATAAAACGAGTGCTTTCATTGGTTCTAAAGCCAAAGAACAGCTGCAGAGAACAGATGAAGGAAATGGGAAACGAGTCAGAAAAAGAAGAGATAAGGAGGATATTTGAAATGGGCTCCAAACAAACCGTGAATCATGGAATATTACCTGTGCTGCTGTCGGGTTTAATTGTGAGTGTCTCACATTGTCTTTGAACGAACGGTCATACAGTATCAGCCGTCATCGGGAGGTTGTAAAATCTTTTGTGCCCTCTTGCTCGTATTTCAGGCTCGCTTTATGGTGACTGATTTGCTTATCTTTTGCAATTTTGTCTGCACAATGTCAATATGGTCTGTTTGCCAGGAGTTTGCGTTAAAAAAAGCAACACACGCACACACTCACACAAGGGCAGGATATGTAAGGTCTCGGAAAGCCAACGGGAAATGGAAGCACACTCACCAAGTTTACATGTTTACACTATACAGTTGATGTTGGCATTTGGAAAGGAGACACAAAAAGGCATTCAAATGGTGGCAGTTTATTCTTAGTAGCCTGGACTGGTGAAAAAAAGACAAAAAAAACAAAAAAGAGGGCTTGCACCTGTTTGTCTCGTTCATTTAGTCTTATTCAGTAACCTGCTTGAAGCTCCAGATACTGTGAGACAGCATCATGACCACACAGGGGTTGAAAGAATCAAAGTTAATATTTCTATTTCAAATAGAGGCTATTTACACACTGTATGTTGTGTATCTGAACTGGAAAACATTAAAAACAAACATTGTTAAACTAATTTTTTTGCCGTTGTGTTTATTTTACGCACACACGCGCGCAGATTCAGTGTGTAGATGAGCATGTTCCCAGGGCGCGTTCCCAGGGCCACGTTCCGTGCCTCCATTGTCGAGTATGTGAGGTGGTCAGTGCCCGTCATGTAGGGAATCCCACAACATCAGCAGTGAGGGACGCCGTCAAGTTGAAAAAGGAGTCCTATCGGGGCTTTTAGGGCCATGGGACTCTGGAAGTCTTGTTCACGAGTGAGGGAAGAATGGAACGCAAGATCGACAAGCGGATTCTGCATCCGTTCTCGTGGCAAAGAGGGAGCTGAGCTGAAAGGCAAAGCTCTCAACTTACCAGTTGATCTACGTTCCCACCCTCACCTACAGTCATGAGCTTTGGGTAGTGACCAAAAGGACAAGATCGCAGGTACAAGCGACCAAAATGAGTTTCCACCGTAGGGTGGCTGGGCTCTCGCTTAGAGATAAAGTGAGAAGAATTTGGAGTACAGTTGTTGCTTCTGAGCATTGAGAGGATCCAGATGAGGTGGCTTGGGCATCTGGTCAGTAGGAGGCCTCGGGGAAGACCCAGGACACGTTGGAGAGACAATGTCTCTCAACAGGCCTGGGTATGCGTCCGGATCCACCAGGAAGGAAGAGGGAACCTAGGGATTCTCGTCTTGGGCTGCTGCCCCCTGACCTCGGTTAAGCAAAAGATGGATGGATGGACTCTGGAGGCAGGTCCAGCAGGCCATGTAGTTTGCAGCTTTGGAAGTTGCTGAAGCAAAAACTTGGACATGGGAGAAGTCTGGGGACATATATCACTCTATATCACACATCACTCTGTGTGTACTGAATCTAAGGAATATAAGAGTTTCACTTTTTGAATTGAACTACTGATATAATTGAACTCTTCGAACATAATCTATAGAATAATCCATCTGTATTTTTTCATCTTGCTGTAAAATGAGAGTTAAATTACACCTGGTTTTTCACAATACTAAGGAAACGTTTTTTAAATATTTAAATCTGGATTTTTGTCTCCATTTTTAGGTCTCCTGGATTTCAAATTCCTTCTCCGGGTCTCTTGAAATATTACTGCAATAAGAAGTTTAATGAATCCCCATGGGGTAGAATAACTCCTAATTTATGAGTGATGTAGCCTGCATTCGTCTTCTTTGTCTCAGCGTCAGCACATTCATCATAAATAGATTCCATTGTTCGCATGACTGATGCATACTGTACTGGCGTCATTTGTCTCTCGTGCTCAACCCAATTACCGCAGCAGATAATCAGGGTTTCCTTGGGAGCAATGCTGCAGCAGTACCGCTTCGTCGCCGCTGGGTGGCAATGTTTCGCTGCGATTCAAGGTAATCTGCTTTCAATTGAACAATACGTCAGAAATAAACTGCATGTAGAAAAATAGTATAATACATTAATACATTTTGAAAACAGTGTTATTTTAGAATTGGTAAAAACTCCAAACAAAGCTGTACACTATTTTTTTACGTACCATAGGATTACCCAAATAAATAACTACAAATAAATAATAAAATAGGCAGAAATTACATAATGATTACGTTGTAATAATTTACCATTTTAATTCGTGCAATATTCACACTAGAGCAGTGGTGTTTGTTATTGGGCCGCAGCACATTCTAAAAATATAATTGAACAAAAAAACTAAAAACAAACACACAAACAAATGGGAACAGTATTTTACTAGAATAAAGTCAAAATATTCGGAGAAAAAAGGTGTACTTTTACAAGAATCAGGAAAAAATAACGTCACTTTAGTAGCTTAAAGATGAAATATTAAAGAAAGGCATTTTTTGTTTTAAGTCGAAATCACCAAAATAACTAATAAAGTTGTAATTTTTGGAAAGTTAGGTTGCGGAAAAATGGTACAATAATAAAGTAAAAAATTTGGGAATAAAGTCAGAATTACAAGAACAAAGTTTAAATAATTGGTAAATAAAAATATATATATTTAAAAACTAAATAAATAAAATAAAATAAATAATAGAAAATATATGTTAGAAAACAACAGCTGCAAAAAATATTATTAGGAAACATTTTAGTAGCATAGACTTGACATATTAAAGACAAAAAATATGTTTTATAAAAAAAATATTAAAATTTAAAAATAAATCAAATTTAAGCATAAAAAATACAAGTAATAATAATAAAATAAATATTTACAAATATAAATTGTAAACACATATAAATATAAATTTAAAAATACAATAATAAATCAATAAATTATTCAAATATAATACAGCGGCTGGCAGCACACCCTAAAAATATAATTTAACAAGAAAACTTAAAAAAAAAAAACCCACAACATTAAAAATTGAAAAATCAGCAGTAATTTGACAAGAATAATGTCAAAATATTAAGACGAAAAAAATGGTAATCTAACGAGAAAAAGTTGTAATTTAACCAAAATAACGTAATATAAGGAAAAATAACATAATTTTGGTCTCGTTAAAGTTGATGTATAAAAGGAAAAAATATATTTTTTAAAAGCTGTAATATTATGGGAAACAAACAAAACAAAATAAAGCAGTAATCTTTGAAAAATTAGGTTGTGGAAAAAGTTATAAAATAAATAACTAAATTATACCTTTAAAAAAAAGTAAAGTCATAATATTATGAGAAACAAACAAAACAAAACAAATTCAAAATTGAAATTTAAAACAAAGTAATTTCTGAAAAGTCGGGTTGGGAAAAAAGTTGTAACATTATAGGAAAGTCATAATTACGTCATATTCTTACCAAAAGAACATTTGCACATACTATTGAAGACGAAAGCTGAAATATTTGTCAAATAAGAACAACATCAAAAATGCTTGAGGGTGCATGAGATGGGTTCACAAATGGGTGGGTGCTCCCACAACTGCAACAATTTTATTTCATTTTTTAACTGAAAAACCCGCTGCTTGAATCCACATCACGATCCAAAATGTCTGGAATGTAACAGGACGGAAATGTGCTGCAGCAGCCTCGCATGCCAGCGGAAAGTGTTAGTCAGATTAGCGGGAGCAGCAGTCCTTCACTGGCCTAATAAGTCATTTGGACGGACCGAGTATTGTTATTCATCCGGGGACCAGTTTGCCTTTCTAATCTAATGCGGATTTGTGACAATCACAGCTAATGTAACCCGACTCACTGATGCAATTCGCTCGCGTCATTCTTCCATAAAAGGAAGGAAAAGGTTAAAACATCAGCATTTCCAGCACTTCCTGGCTATGTAACATGTCTTACCCCATCAAAGTCACACTATTAAGAGGAATGTTAGTACACCGAATCGGTTTTGGAGTTCCTTAACTGTGTGAAAAAAATAATAACTCGGCCTTTAAATCGTTCTGCAGTAACGGTTATTGTCCACTGGGGGGCAATGCTGCTTCGTTTATGGCGCATGGCCCTGAAGTTCAAGGGTTTCCAAACTTTGGAAAATCAAAGGGGGCCGCACGGTGGTCTAGTGGTCTAGTGGTTAGCATGTTGGCCAATACAGGAACAGCCTGGAGATCGGGAAGACCCTGGGCATTTCTGTGTGGAGTTTGCATGTTCTCCCCGTGTGCGCGTGGGTTTTCTCCGGGCACTCCGGCTTCCTCCCACATTCCCAAAAATATGCAGGTGAGGTTAATTGGCGACACTAAATGCGGTTGCGATTGGCTGGTGACCAGTCCAGGGTGTCAGCTGGGATAGGCTCCAGCATGCCCCCGCAACCCTAATGAGGATGAAGCTGTACAGAAAATGGATGAATGGATGGAAAATGAAAGGATGCAACTTTGACATTTAGCAAAGCAACACATGTAGATGTGCTAACAAGTTTATCTCAGCGTTGTCATATCAAGCCATTTTTCCTGCTGTTTTTTTTTTATTTTTAATATTTCAACTTTCTCATTAAATATGACTTTGTAATATTTAATATTATCTTGTAGTATTTTGACTTTATTCCCAAAACAATATAACTTTTTCCCCAACCTAATTTCCCAAAAATGACAACTTAATTTAGTTTTCCTGGTTTCTCATCATATTAATTTATTTTTGAATAGATCATACTTTTCTTTAATATTTCAACTCCATGCTACTAAAATGACATTATTTTTTGTCATAATATTACGAGGTTAACTCTCGTAAAATTGCAGCTTTTGTTCTCGTTAGAATGCGACTTTTTTCTCTGAATGTTTTGACTTTATTCTCTTGAAATTGCAGTTGTTTTTCCATTTCTGGTATTATTTCCCCCCCAACTATTTAATCTTTGTTTGTTTAAATGTTCGTCTCGTAATTATGACTTTATTCCCATAATATAACTTTTTTCACAAGCTCATTTTTCAAAGATTACTGCTTTATTTTGTTTTCCAGCTTACCCCCGCCGCCCTAATCAGGAGAAGCGGCATAGACAATGGATGGATGGATGTTTCCCATAATATTACAACTTTAAAAAATATTTTTTTTTTCTTTAATATATCAACTTTAATGCGACCAAAATTATTTTTCCTTGTAATGTTATAACTTTTTTTGTTAGATTACCACTTTTTTCATCTTAATATTTTGACATTATTCTTGCAAAATTACTGCTGATTGTTCCATTTCTGTTGTTGTGTTGTTGTTTTTTTTAGTTTTCTTGTTAAATTATATTTTAGGGTGTGCTGCGAGCCGCTGTGGGAAATACATATATTAACAAATAAGATGAATGAATTGGATTATAAATTATTTCCCTAAAATGTATATCAGTGAAGACAGTGAACTTCATTACTTCATTAGACTTGTGCTTGCATGTATTGTTTCCTCATATTATAAGTAATATGGCAATCATCAACATCATTACTGATTGTAACCATAACAATGTAATTTAAATTTATGAAGGAATCCCTCACTTTGGACAATTACACCCCGAATGTGATCGTATTTTTCTGTTCTATCGGATCGTTTTTGACTGTTGCAGTACAGTACAATCGCAGAGTCGTTGCTTCCAATTAGCCAGCAGGGGGCAACAGATGGCACATACTTTGGTGCTGCACCAAAGACTGCTGATTGGCCCAAATAGTCATATGGGTTCAGGTACTAACCAATAGGAACTGAGCCGATCCTGGGCTGTTGCTATGGCACTTCAGAGGCGGCTGTAGCAGTTAGCTTCGGCCATTTCACGCCGGATTTGGTTATTTTTTGCAATGTTGTCACACTCTCAGCCGGCCCGTCTGTTGTATTCCTTCAGTTGGGTGAAATGACAGCGAGGGTTTTATGTGGTGGCTTTACACATTAGCCACGAGGCTAAAACCCTCCCTTCGTCTTTCGCTCCGCCCCCCGTGGTTCTCCTGTCATTTGGGTTCAGGCAGCACGCGCAGCCCTTTCCATCTGTTGAGGAAAAATGGCCGGATGCACGAATACTACTAGCTGTATGAATAGCGTGGGGAGCTTTATTTAGATGTGGAATAATATGTATAATATTTATTCTGTTTTGCTGGCCATGCTCCAACTCTCTCGATCATACGCGCGCGCGCGCACACACAACATAGTAAAAATTAAAGAGCCCCTCCAAGCCCCGCCTCCATATTGCCCTGCACACACTGCTGGATCGCAAATCCTGTCCTCTGATTGGCTCGTTTCTTGCGATTGGCAGCGTGTTTGCCCGCCCACTCGGTCTTCTGTGTGAGGTCGAGGCTCTGCTAGTGGAGTGGAAACAGGAAGAGGAGTAGTGGGGGAAGAAAAGAGACGGTGGAGAGGATCGGGTGAGACAAGGTGGTGAGGAGTGAAAGGGAGGAAAAGGGGAGCAGAGGGGGTGTCTGGAACCAAAAGAAGGAAACCAAATAAGAGGTAAAAGTCGACTGTTGACCGGCAACTTAGCGTGATCGATGTGCCTTTGCCTCCAGGAAGACACCGCTTGCATTGTGCATTGTGGCAGGACCACTGACATTTGCATAGAAATATACACGATTGGTCATCTGTTTATCTTCTATCCTGTTTGCATTTGTCCACATCATACTCTTCTGTATTGTATGCGTGTCATTGTTCTGGGCGATACTGCAGTGTGTGTGTGTGTGTGTGTGTGTGTGTGTGTGTGTGTGTGTGTGTGTGTGTGTGTGTGTGTGTGTGTGCGCGCGCGCGCGCGCGCGCGTGTATGTGCACACTGTGCTGCACATTCAACACACACATGCAATTCTCATGTGCAGGTTCAAGAGCAGTGAATGTTAATTGGTGAAGATGGTGGGTGTTTGGGGTATAACTATTGAAACTGTTGAATATAGTGTGTGTGTGCTTGTGCGTGTGCGTTTGTGTGTGTGTCAGCCACAGTGTGAACAAGTGCCATTTACTAAGAATAGCTTTATTGTAAGTTCAGCTCAATTAGTTTGATGTAGTGACTTCCTACACAGTATTTGACATTTGTCAGTGTTTGGCTTTCATGGAGATGTGTGGGTAGGTGTATGATATAGAACGATGAGTGCAATAAAATGCCTTGAGTTGATATAGTTGGCAACTGGATTTGCATTTCGAGTAACCTTGCATGACGTCTACGCACACAAACATGTGCACGTGCACCCTGCAATGAACCCGTTAACCTGTGTCATGCATGGTATGCATATGGCTGTGTTAGTGGAAGACACCCCTCTTTTTCGCTCTTGACCTTGCCTTGGTACATTCCAGTACCCCTCAGAGAGACTTGCTTTACACCGGGAGAGGCTGCCATTATAGAAGGGGATACAGCAGAAGGAAGGAAGCCTGCGGGTTATTTTTAGAAACAGCATTGATATTCGGCTCCTACTGTACATTCTCTTGGCAGCCATGTTTTTTTTTTTTTTTGTCGAGCATGCAATACAATCATAGACAGTGCTTGTGATATCTGGGGCAGGCTGTCTGAATCGTCCGTGTCGGTGCTGACTGTTGCAGCTTCTCGCGTTCTCTCCATCTGTTGTCCTCGTGTTAGCAAGCCTGGAAATCACCGGAGACAGTTCTAGTCTGGTGCAGCCCATCCTTCCTTTTATGGTATTGGATTGGACATGCACACACACACATGGAGTCTCAGCAAGAGATGCACGTCTGCAGTGCTTCACTGTAACTGTAACCAAAATGCACTTTTCATCCAAAAGAGACGAAGCAAGAACATTCAATGTATTTCTACGTCTCTCTCGCGCTCCTGTCAAAATCTCACACTAGCTTGAGGCCTTACTACCAACTCCAGGCTAAATGATCATTGGTTGCCAGGGATACAGGGACACATTGTGCAGGGGGGAAAAGGGAGGGTGAGGAATAGCCGACAAGAGAAAAGGAAGGGGCTGGTTTGCCGGTATCTGGAAAGAAAATGACGACTGGCGAGTGACATTTGAAGCTCATCCAAGCCTGTCAAAGGCTATCCTTGCTCTGTCTTTACCGCTTTGTTTGGAGAGAGTCCCACAAATGCAGCAATGCATTGTGGGATGCATGTGCTGCAGAGGAGACACATCACGCTTTATTTGAAACAATAAGCCGAGGCATAAAGTCAGTGGTGGTTCCTCACCCCTTGTCCGCTCTCATGTGTGTTTGGCAGACTGGAGCGCAAGCATGTCTATTTAAAGGGAGCGGAGACTGCACGGGCCTGTCTTTGCTATTTTGGATTGACTGACGGAGAGAGATCATCCCCTCTTTTTTCACTCATTTTTCACTGGAAGGTAAGCCTGCACACACACACACACACACACACACACACACACACACGTATAGTGGGTATCAAAGTATAGCCACTTGTTAGGCAAATAGTGTCTGTGCATGGCTGTCCTGCAGTGACAGTGAGATGGTTTCCTTGGTTGTGCCAGTAGTTTGTGCACAAATACACTGTAACATGCAAACAGAAGCCACTTGTCCTCCTTTTATAGGATGCAGTGCAGTTGTGCATGCCGCATGTTGTTGTGCTAAGGGGTATTCTACTACTCTACAGCAAATATTTCTGCAAACGTAACCCACCCCTCCTTTGCACGTGACATCATGTGGGCCCCGGAGCTAAATTCCAGATGTGTGGAGTTAACCCAACACACATGGGTTTAATATCGGGCGCACACACAAAGCTGTTGTGTTGAGTCGAACCCAAGCTGACGGGCAACTCCCCCCGGCGTCTTTGTAACAAGAGTTTGCATTCCGCTGTGCCGTAGCGAGGCTCAAAAACACACGGTTGTATCTGCACTCTGATGTTCATTCAGCGACTGCAAGAGTTAAAAGAGTAGTACAGTAATCCCTCGCGGTTTCACTCTATCCCTGTTTTTCAAAAATCTTGTTTATAGAGGTTAATTGGCTCCAGACCCAATTGCAATATAGGATTCAATGTTAGTAAATTGAATATTTTCGTGGTTAGAGCATAGGAAACCTATGGTTTTTAACATTATTAGAGCCCTGTAGACATGAAGTAACACCCCTATAGTCGCCTTTGCACTCCTATTATTCATTGTTTACATCACATTGCAACTCTTATGCTGCAGGGACTCGAGACAGCCACTTGCTAGCGAGCTAACCAGTTAGCCTCAAATGTATTTTTTCTAAACTGAAGAAGCCAAAAACTTACCACTTCCACACGGAATTGCAAGAGAAATTTTTTTCACTCTATCATGTGGGACATGACATGGCTGACCTCATGACTTCATGTGGTGTCAAGGTGATGTCATGTAAGATAATGTCTCAAAAAAGAACAATGATATGATTTGTCCACTGAACTGTATTATAAGTGGATTTTCCAATTGTTTGTAACATTTTTATAAAGTAAAAATAGCAGAGTTTGCACATTTCCTGATCAAATACAGGGCAGAAACCCAAGATGGGGCTGCCGCCAGGGTCTCTTCTCAGCTTAGTGCACAAATTGGATCCTGGCGCCTGCCTGTGTGTGTGTTTGTCAGCATGTCGCCAATAATATAATGTTGCAGAGGCACTTATTGGACACCATTGCCTTCTAGCGTCATTCGTCTTGCTAATCGGACAATAAAATACAGGGAAATGTCACATGTGGAGGCGCTGCAGCACTTTCCTCATCCTGAAGGGGTGAGGGAAGGTGCTTGTCACTGCTGTCCTTCCATAGAGACGAAAAGCCAGCGTTTTGTTTTGTTTTGTTTTGTTTTGTTTTTTTACAGCACCAGCACCAGCTGAAGAGAAGCAAGTAGGATGCATTAAATATATTTTTATGCTTTGAATGCCAAGTGGATGTGTGCTGTCCTTGATGAGGTTGTGTGTTCTTCGTAGGACTCTAGATTTATAAATGTCTTGCAGTGTGGGGAGGGCTGCCCCAACAATGTTCTGTGAGGTCTTGATCACCCGCTGGAGTGCCTTCCTATCACGTGTTGTACAGTACACACTCCTACCGTCAGGCAGACGCTACAGGAGTTTGAAGTCCAGGACCACAAGGCTGGCAAACAGTTTTTACCCACAGGCCATCAGGCTCCTCAACGAAGCACTCGCACACGCCGCACGCAACACACGCACACACTCATAGCACTTTATTTATTTATTTATTTGTATTATTTACTTGTATTAATGTCTCGTCTGTTGTTGTTGCTTAATTTATTGGTATATATGTTTATGTGTTTATGTTTCTTATGTTCTTATTCTTTCATTTGTTTTCTTTCTTTTCTTGGGAGAATGAACAGAATAAGATTTTCATTGCATGGTACAACTGCTGTTTTACCATGCACATGACAATAAAACTCTCTTGAATCTCTTGAATCTCTTGAAGATGGAGGATTATGTATCCAAGCTCACCAGAATGTGATCAGACTTTTACAACAAAGCATCATAAGCTTTTCCTGGTGCAGGATAGAGTGCATGTACTTCATATACAAATAAAAGGTAAGACCGCAAATGTTTTTCAGTTAATAAAAATAAACAAATTTGACTAAGAAGTATTTGAAAACCAAATTGTGAACAAAAGTGAACCCTTCTCTTAGTGGTCAACTTGTATTAACATAAAAAAAGCTCCAGAGGAGTCAGTGGCCCACCAGCCTCTTTGCAGAACATCCATCCATTTTCTATACCGCTTCATCCTCATTAGGGTCGCGGGGGCATGCTGGAGCCTATCCCAGATGACTTAGGGCGACAGGCGGGGTACACCCTGGATTGGTCACCAGCCAATTGCAGGGCACATATAGACAAACAACCATTCACACTCACAGTCATACCTATGGACAATTTAGAGTCACCAATTAATCTAACATGCATGTTTTTGGGAATGTGGGAGGAAGCCGGAGTACCCGGAGAAAACCCACGTGCACATGGGGAGAACATGCAAACTCCACACAGAAATGCCCAAGGGAGAATCGAACCCAGGTCTTCCCGATCTCCAGGCTGTTCCTGTGTTGGCCAACGTGCTAACCACTAGACCACCGTGCGGCCCCTTTGCAGAACAAGCAAGTTGAAATAAGGTCAAACTGATCAACCATTAATTGAATGAGCGCTTCTGCTCAGAAAGAGGATTAGACTATCAGCAGGCATGTTTACTCAGCATGCCACAGCTTTTATTTCATCCAGCAAGCACTCCAAGCAAAATGACACAGAGTCATACTTAATCACACATGCATGGTAGCATGTAGCTATTGTGCCCTCGCTCCTCTGCAAGAATAAATCTAAATGAAATAGTCTTTCCATGGCCTAAAGCCAAAGCGGTAAAATGCATCTGGCTTTCAGTTGCTGTAGCAACTGGGTAGAAATTGACTCTTGAAGAGCTGCCTCAGTGAGCTCATTCAGCACACACAGTGAGGTTTTTACATCATGGCTGCACAGCGCGTAAGAAAACTATAAGCAAACGCTCATGGAAAAACTTTTACTGCCGAAGGAAGTGCTGCACAGCCGCTCGGTATGAAAGCATATACATGAGCGACCACAACTGGGACAGCTGTGGTCTTATCAGTAGATCTTTTTCAGGTTGGCAGCAACAATACATTTTGAGTTTCAGATGCAACATCCTACACCTTTAGGCTTAAACATTGGTCACATGCAAAATCAATTAGTCAACTGCCCTGTCTGGGATCTTAAAACCCAAAGAGGTAGAGTTTCACACAAATCTTTCTTTTCTTCTTCATCCAAGGGTGCAAATTGTAATACGATCCTGACCATCAAACACAGAACAAACTATAACATTTGCCATGTTAATTTCTTTTTTTTTAAACAACAACAATCGAAATGTAAAAAAATAATCCAAATAAATAAGCCATGACAAAAATCTTGAAATAAGGTATGACAGAAATATGATTACAAAAAAGAAATAACTTATGACAGAAATATGATTTTTAAAACAAAAAAATAAAAATAAAGGTACCACAGAAATATATGAATATATTTTTAAATCCACGTATCAAGGTGGATATATACAATTTTACAGAATATTGAAAAAATACTGTAATCTAAATAAAAAATCTAATTAAATAAGGTGTGACAGAAATATGATAGATAGAGATTATAAAAATGTATATACAGTCAAACCTGTCTTAGCGGCCACCTTTATAGAATGGCCACCTGCCTACAGCGGCCACTGACAAATCCCCCCGCAGCAAATGTACATGTTATAGACCCTGTGTATAGCAGTCGCCTGTCCAACGCGGCCAGCAGCCACCCATTTTGTCTCCCTTGGTCAATATCTGACCGCATATAGCGGCCAAATTACCGACTCAAGTAGAAGCTTCATGCACGAAAAAGTTTGGTTTTTCAATCAATGAAGCCGTCGTGTGTAGACTTTAATTACTGAGTCCTAGCTCAGTCACAATCATTCACAAGATCCACACAAACTGTCAGTTGTTCCACATAAAAAAGCCGTCTTCTTTTGAGCTTGCTATTTCCTGGTCAAACATGTAACTTTAAGAGCATTTGCACCAAAACATTACCGCAAAGTAGGCTGGGAACAGGACGTGCTCCCAGCGACGCTACAATAAAAAAAAACATACGCTAGCATGCATGCAGCAGCGGGAGCAAAACTGACTTCGGTTGTACTTAATTGAAGTATTTTAGAATGTACTCATGTTATTTTTGATCAATCCTCATCCACAAATCCATCAAAGTCCTCATCTTCTGTATTCGACACAAACAAAGCCGTCTTGTTTTCCGTTCGCTACTAGTCTGTTAACTTGTCAGTGTTATTCAGCTCCGAAGCAAAGAAGGAAACTTCTCCTGTTGCTTCTGCCAACTTTATTTATTGAACGCGGCCACCAGACAGCAGCTCAGAACACACACACATCTCTCAGCATCGTCTCTCCTTCCTGCTTGCCCACAAGGCAAAGGTTAAACAAGCCCCACTACATAGCTGTCCAGCCAATGCCTGTAAGAAATGACACCGTTTATTTCCTGGTGTGCACTGGTCAATACTGTAATGCCGCTTGTTGTGGGGAAGGAGAGACTCACGTCGCCGATGCACTTTAATGGCTTTATTAACAGCGGAGAACACTGCAGGATTTTACATCCACGCCAACATAAACACACTTCCCAACTCTCTCCAAACACAGCTAGCACTGAGCCTAGCTCTCCTGCTCGGGACGCCCACCGTCACTTCCCGTCACTTCCTGATGAACTAAAGCTGTAATGACACTCTGCCGTATAAAAAGTAAAATATTAAAAACAAGCGTAAGACATTACTAGCACAGTTTTGTTCTGTGGGTCGTGGATAATAACAAGCCTAGTAGATTCAAGATTCAAGAGTTTAATTGTCATATGCATAGTAAAACGGACTGTTATACTAAGCAAGGAAATTTGTATTCTGTTCATTCTCCCAAGAAAAGAAAGAAAACACAAGAAAAAGAATAAGAACATCAGTAGTGCTGTACAACTTTTACCCGCAGTCCCACAGTACCCGCTACTGGTCAACATTATTATTATTTTTTCCCCCCCTTTTTTTCTTTTTTTTTCCTCTACTGGTCAACATTCAAACTGGACGCCAACCTGTCTATAGAGGCCACCTGTCTATAGCGGCCACTTTTACAGACTCCCTCTAGTGGCCGCTATAGACAAGTTTGACTGTACATTTTAAAAATGGAATAAAATAAGGTATGGCAGAAAAATGTTTTTTTTTTTTTTTTTTTTATTTTGCCAGGGTGGAGAGATTATAACATTTTGAGAATATAAAAAAAATCAAAATTAGAAATATATTTAATAAAATAAGGTATAACACAAATATATATATTTTTTATTTCACCTATCAAGGTGGACAGATTATAGACAATCAAAAGAAAAATTAAAAATAAAAATCAAATTAAATAAGGTATGACAAAAATGTTTTTTTCATCCATTTGGGTGGAGAGATTATTAAAAAAATGGAGAATATTACCAAAAAATTCCAAATAAAAAATTGATGATTTTTTCGTTTATTTTGCCCATCAGGATGGGGAGATGGAGAGCTTTATTACATGTTGACAGGAAACAAACCCATGCTGATGAAAATATAACCAACCCTCCTTGGCAGAGGAAATTAGGACATCTACCAGCAGCCAAACACCTGATCTTAAAAGTGTAGAGTAGACTTGCCAAGTTGTTATTGAGCTCACTGGTGCAACGCTGCAAAGCGAGTATGGATTCTCTGAGCTAGAGGCTGATGAGAGATGAATGGATGGCCGTCCTTTGGAAGATCTACTCATTCACAACCAGTCCGCCTCAGAGGGTGAAACAAAATGTTAGAGCCGCCTCCACACGCTTTTCTCCTCTGCTGGCCCTTTGTTCGTAAAGTGAGGATGCTTTCATCTTTCATCCAAGTGGATTTTATAGCCGGATGGCTTGCAGCAGTGTATCTTAAGAAATTCGAGTGGAGATCAAAAGCAGCATGAATTGATGAATTGATAAACTGTTCTCCGCATGTCACTGAGTCACGTGTTCTGTCTGCTCAGGTGTGACGTGGAGGGCCCCCCAAATACAGACCAAGACTGGTAACCACCGACTCTGTTTCATTCAAGTAATGATGTATTACACGTGTATGTATGCATTTCATATCTTACCAACATTTCTTTTGCAGGCTGCATGTATCACCCGGCAGAGCTGTACTCTGGCCGTAAAACATGGGACTCCTATCCAGCTGGAGGACCTAACAGAGGACGATGGGCTCCAGTAAACAGCCGACCTTGGAGCCATACACAAAGGTTAGCATGACCACAACAGTACACACACACTGAAGCTTAGTACTCTTTTGGAAAGAATAGCGTATTTACACACACCCCTAAATTGGAAAATTTAGTACAATTCAATTGGTGTTAAATTGAATCGAATCAGTACCCAAAGAATCTGAATTGAATTGTGAGTTTTTGAGAGATTCACATCCCTAATAATGGATATTATGTTTTGTGAATTTCTCTTGCGATAAATAAATGATCTTTGTTTTTTCTAACCGATACTGAAGACCAATTGTCATACGGATAACCCAAATTAAATTTAGAATTAGGTTTAGTTTGTGCACACCTGGAGGTAAGAAGGACTGGAACAAATTAGGACTTGTTGATTTGTCCTAATCAAATATCATGACATTACTGCTACCACATCACTACAATCAGGAGAAGCAGAGCACAGAGGGGAGGGAGCCACTTGCCGTGGCCCACTGTATTCGGACACATGCTCCGAGCAGCCGGTGTGCCGCTATGGAGGTTAGGAGAAGCGGAGTATAGAGCAGGGGGGAGTCACCTGCTGTGGCCCAGCAAGGTGCACTGTATTCAGGCACACGCTCCAAGCGGCCAGGCTGGCGCCACGCAAGTCTCTGGCAAACCTTTTTCACGTTTCAAACGCCCCAAGCGTCGTAGCAATATGGCGTTTCAGGTGGCTGATAAGGTTTTTTGTGTGCTCAATGTTTTTTTCACCGCAGAGCATTTGGTACAACTGGCATGCAAAATGTTTGTTTACAAGTGACTTCAGGGGAAGTTACAACAGGCAGGAGAAAAAAGGAGCGCTTGATTTGCAAAGTACAGCTAATCTGGCCTCATTGGAGCCTTTTTTTAATGTTATGGGTTTTATTTCGTATGATGTCATAATTCCCTCATATCAAACCGATAATTATCGTACGCCCCTAATCTATCTATCTACCTAATATTACTGTTGACACATTTCTGGCCCCATGCCAGCGGGACTGGCCAACTTGAGGCTTAAAAACGTCCCACAGCAGGTGTGACGACAGCCTGCGTGGGGTTGATTGAAGAGTGGCAGTGATGAACCGTGGTGAGCCACATTGAAGGAAAAGCGCTCAGCTCAGCTGCAGCTGCGAGCGTGAACTGGTGTGTAGTTGAAATAAGAGTGAACCAGCCCGCAGCGGGAGGGAGGATTCGCTCCACAATGCCAGCAGCCACAGATGCTGCTAATAATATGACTGTAGCGCTATCTCGTCCGCTGTGGCGTTTGGCTGGAGGAAGATTAGCAAAGACAAAACATGACATTTCTAAACAACTCTAGAAACACGTGGCGGCCACTGATGTCTGGCGAGCAGTCTTTACGCCTGATATCGAGCAGTAGATACCATCTTTACCACAGTATCTTTGATACTTGTCATCTATTTATTCCCCTACTGCATTTTCTGCCTTATTTTTTTGTCCGCCAAGCCAAGGACACAACGGCTACCTATCAGGACTTGAAAAAAATACCCACATTTACTGTAATTTCAGATTTTCTGGGACAGTTTTTCCACTGAAAATGAATGGGCAATTGATCTGGCGCCCCCTACTGGTGGAAAATTATTGTACCATTGCGCTTATTCTACCGCACCTACGTTTCGTCCTGTGAGAGCTACTTTTACAAAATGAAAATGGCCGAGAGCTACGCATGTATTTTCATAGCTTATTTTAACCCCAAAAAACAGAATATGCTTGTTTTACCAGAACATCAACAAAACGTTGGCATCCGCATCACACATTTTGTATTTCAGAATTAATTTCGTTCTAGTGTTCTCACATAATTAACTAAAAACCTGAATGAAAAGCAGGCGTGCGGTTGCTGATTCAATCCTCTCAACCGCTTCAAACCATCCCAGCATCTAAATCTCATTCAGCACATGTAGGCTACCTGTCACGATTTTTCAAAAAATACTCACATTTTCCATAATTGAATATTTTCTGTGACATTTTTCCCACTGAAAATGAATGGACAGTTTTAATGTCGCCCCCTATTGGTGGAAACTCATTTTCCATTTAACATGACATGTAACATTCTGCTTATTCTACAGGGTGACATGGCTCAGGTGGTAAAATGGTTGTTTCCCAACTCGAACGGCTGCTGCTTCAGTCCTCAATCCTGCTGTAATCGCTCAACTTATTGATACATTTCAACAGTCAAGTCTGCGTTTTTAATTTCCAACATCCCAAATTGCGCTAAAAATGAATAGACAAATTAAATGGTGAAAAAAGCATGTTACATTTTCTGTTCCGTTCCCTTTTCTCCCAACTCAATGGTTGCTGGTTAGATCCTCGTGTAATTGTTCAACATATTTGTTTCTTTTCTCCTATTTGGATTTCATATTCTGCCGTTTTACTGTCCGCTACCTACTCTTACATTTCTAAAGTGCTTCAAACCATCCCAACATCAACATCTCATTCAGGACGTGGAGGCTATCTGTCTGGCTATCTGTCAGGACTTTTCGAAAACCTCCCACATTTTCCAAGATTCAATATTTTCTGTGACATTTTTGCCATCCATCCATTTTCTGTACCGCTTGTCCTCACCAGGGTTGCCGGGGAATGCTGGAGCCTATCCCAGCTGACTTCAGGCGAGAGGTGGGGTACACCCTGGACTGGTCGCCAGCCAATCGCAGGGCACATATAGACAAACAATCACACTCACATTCACACCTGTGAACAATTGAGAGTCTCAAGTTAACCTAACATGCATGTTTTTGGAATGTGGGAGGAAGCCGGAGTACCCGGAGAGAACCCACCCCTCGGACCCACGCACGGGGAGAACATGCAAACTCCACGCAGAGATGCGAACACACTTTGGCCTCTGTGCCATTTTTCCCATTGAAAATGAATGGACAATGTCAATGTCGCCCCCCATTGGTGGAAGTTCATTTTACATTTAACATTACGTGTGTCATACTGCGTGGTCGTCTCCCAGCCTGGTGGTTGCTGGTTCGATCCTCAGCCGGTGAAAAGAACACATTTCTAGGATATTTCAACTTTTATTCACACGCGGCTTCCACTGAAATGGCTTGATGTAGTTTAGAATGTGCTTGGAGTAGTAAGTTGATGTAGTACAGACGTTAGAGTTGTGTCTGTTGTCATTACAGATCCCACAGAGGACACAATCCATCCGATCACCCCATCTCACCATCAGGTCATCCTTTTAACAGGTGAGGAATTAAAATAGCGAATGGAGTTGTGTCCAAGAGCACCATGCGTGATTATCTTAAGTCCATGCACCACCATGGTGCTTTCTGATCAGTGTGGGTCCCTGTCTGCCAAGGGGGGAACGAACACTCCACTATGCCCAAGACAAGGGTGCCTCTAAGGGACACAGGCAGCATGTTTGGGATGGTAAAGAACAGCCATTTGAAACCCAGAACTGGCATCACAACTCGATACGCTCATTCCACAACAATGGTTATCTAACAAGACCGGGACAGCGCTACACAAACTGGGACAGCAATGTCAGCAACTCTTTGGTGAGGCCTTCAAAGGGGTGTTCTCAATAAAAGTACACGTTCAAAGGATTCAGTGTTGTTGCGACTTCACTTAACACTTTGACGAAAGTCTGTTTCTCGTTTTTCGCAAGCATGGGAGTCCTCGCCTCCATCGCAGCAACAGAGAACTCCAGCCCCCCCCGGAAAGATGGGCTCCCTCAGACATTCGTAGGAGTTTTCCAGGTCGGATGATCAATAACAGACCCGAGCCTTGGAAACGGCCGGCCCTTCATCAGTGCCAAGATCAAGTGCACCAGCACAGAGCACCGGCGCAGCACCATTCATCTACGAGGGATGAGTGTCCGGCCAAGAGGAGCCGGGGCTCTGGTCCTGATCAGGTAAAATCTCGCTTTCATCGCTCAGTCTTTGTCTTAAATGACTTCATGTTCAAGTGAGAACTATTGAATGAGAAGCAATCATGCTGAAGGTTAAAAAAATACACATAATCCACGCCTCTTGTATTTCAGTGTGCTGTAGCACCCCCCACTGGCAGTTTAGCATCCACTGACACTCTGACAGTCAGTGGCATCTTTAACGCATTCAATTCCAGCCATTTTTTAAAATTCAAATTCAGTACGGGACATTTTAGACTATTTTGACAGACGTTTCAAGGCACACAGAAAATTATGCTCTTTGGCTATATAAACAAAAGAAGGATTTAAAAAAAAAAGTTGATTTCTACCTTTTTCCGTTCTTTAGTAATCAGCAGCAGAACATGGGTAAGTTTCAGGAAAATATCAGCTCCCCACCAAGTCAGGGAGAAAAGCAGCTTTTTGTGAAAAGATACATTTCAAACATAACTTTCACTTTGATATTTAGCTTTTGTGGCAGCTCAAATATTTAAACAACTATACCAACACAAACAACAGCAAATGGGTTGTTTTACATGAAAATAAAAACTATTCACAATGTTCACATTTGGAACTAAACTGCATGTGCACACGCGTGCACGCATGTGTGCATGTGTTAAATATAAAATAAATATATACAATTATTCAGACAATTTATTCTGTTCACTATTTGAAGTTCATTCAGATGAAAAGGTTCATGTTTTTAAGAGTGTGGGGGGCACATGGCTTCATGTCAAATGTCTGAAGGTGTACGCCGCTGGAAAAAGTTTGTGAGCCACTGATATACATGAATAAATACAAATACAAAAAAACCTGAAACAAAACAATATTTGTGTGTAAACAACCATAAGCAGAGTGCAAAGACGGATTCAGCTACTTTTTTTTTCTAAACATGTCTTGCTAGCAAATGCTTTTGTCTGTATTTTGTCAGCGGCAAAAATGAACTTAAAAGAATTTACAGAACCAAGAAAAAACATCTTCATTTATCCACTTAATAATAATAATAATTTTAAAAAAAAGATCCATTATGTTGTAATTTCTCCAAACTTGTCGTATATATATATATATATATATATATATATATATATATATATATAAATAAAGTTATACATATACTGTATATATAACTTTTTGGGGGTATTGGGCTGGGGGGGCGTGACGTATATTGCACATGCGTAGTACAAATCTTGTTGCCTGACGTTTACGCTCTGTAACTGCCGTAAAATAGATGGACGGGTGACGTAGATTACATTGGCATAGGCTTGCCTAACACATGAAAATAGGCGTAGACGCGTTCTGCACATGCGTAGAACCCACTGCATTTCTGGTACGGCTCGTCGGTGACAATAGCTAGCCGGCTAGTAGCGAGGTGTCACTATGCCATTAACGTAGTTCTTGGGCGTAACAATGTTAATAACAGTAATAACAACATTGTTGCTGTAGCTAGCGTTATGCGCAGGTCACATTATGTAAGTGGAGAGTCTCACATAAGGATTGCAGATGATGGGCAAAATTCCAAAATAAAAGTGCACTTTTCCTTTAAGGGTGCACCGGCTCATCCGTCAGTGAGGGGTAGACATCGACACTGATTTTACTCTATTTTTGACATGATGTGTACTTCTCTATTTAGTCATCTCATTCGGGATCAAGGCATTTAGTTGCCCATCCGCCATCACCACCTCGCCACCATCGTAACCAAGTTGACTGGAAACCTCCTCATGACAGGACAGGTCCTTGCCACCTCTCTGATCACAGGACCTCAACAACACAGCAACAGGTCATTTTTGCATGTTCACTCAGTGATGATAACATTTTCCTTTCATTTTTAATTTCTGGTATTATTTCAATCACTACACAGGAGACCTCCAAATTGAGAGCTGGAGGACATAGTTTTTGCAACAGTGACCCAGCAGTCCATAACCAGGGTTGCAGCAGCAGAGCTTCACATCTTGGGAACAGCGGGAAGAGTTATCGAAAAACGTCTTCACCAGCAGAACACACCCGTGTGCCTTACAGCCACCAAAACCCTCATCACCACCGTCAGCGGCACATACGCCACCTCAGAGCTGAACAGCACAAACCTCTGCCACACCACCTGGAGGAGGAGGAAGACTCACAGAATCATCTGCACAAGCAAAGCACAGTAAGAAACCGTTCATTTAAATTGTAAGAAAACTGTGAGTTTGTGTATCTTTTATATAGACTCAACATATAAAACATAAGTACTTTATAAAGGTATATACTGTATATTGGGGTGCAGCAATACAGGTATCTGTAACCGTAACCCAAGTCACAAACATCACATGACATCAGTCACCTGATGTCAAAGTCCATGTGAAATCCCCACAGGCAGAAGCGGCGGCGGCGTCCAGCACCATTTTTCATCATTATTATCCAAATTTCGGATAAAATACCTGAGCGGTAGGATGCATATACATGCAGTGAAGGTCCTCATTGCATTTGTAGTGGCTCGTTCCATGCAGAACTCCATTGCAGAAATGTGTTTCTCCACATTTACTTGTTGTTGTTACTATTATTATAGGATGAATTGAAAAATGGCTTAAGTCTCTTATGTGTTGCCTTGACGTCGGCTGCATTGTCATTTCTATAATAGTTTTTATTTCATAATTGTAATGTTTAATAGCAAACTGGGTGTGTGCGTGAAGTGTGGAAATAACGAACGCTACATAGTTTGATTGAAATACTATTGAATCTATGAGCAGAACTACTGACGAATGATGTGTAATTACACTAAGTCCCCAACTAACGAACACAATTGGTTCCAGACGACCGTTCGCTAGTCGAATTGTTCTTAAGTAGGGTAAAAGGTAATATTACCAATGATATAGGTACTACATGTACGTGTATACAGATACAGTATATGTGTATGTATGTAAATATGAGTTTGGATGCAGTAGTAATATTAAACCAGGATAATTAATGAAAAAAACAATAATAAAAGTGATATAATAATACGTAATGATAAATGTTATTTACCTTTGAAGAGGAGTGGTCGAGCATACGTCGTTGTGGTGGTGGTGGAGGAGGAGGAGATATTGAAAAAAAGGACAAATGGTCGTCGTGGTTAGACTCTTCTAAAAGAGGTAGTGTTCTGTGGGTGGTGTAGAATTAAGCAGGCCTATTAACTCTTCATAAACTTTAATCACAAGCTGTGCAGGGTTGCATGGTACAGCTACAACTTAGCTTTTCTTCACGTCTCCTCCCCCTGGACTTCATCGCCTGTTGGTCCCATTAGCAGTGTCACAGTGCCCTCTACTGGTCAAGCATATGAAATATGGACTTAAATATAAATAAATATGGACTTATAAGGCAAAATAAATGAAAATATAGACCAGTCGGCTTGTCTTCGTATCTCCGAATGTTTGCTAGTCGGATGTTTGTAAGTTGGGGACGTAGTGTATATTTGTTGCCACATTGAATTGAGTTGTGAATTCAATTAAATTCATAAATAAATTAAACAAATACATATAAATTAAGTTAAAAATATATTTTTTATTATTATTCTTACAAGGTGCTGTGTTTGTTTTGTGATTCTAACTTCAAAGTATGCATGTTGGTCATTTCAATTAAATACAAGTATAATAAAGGCATAAAACCGTATTTTTCATCATGAAATACAAGTTGAATTAAATTAAATTAATTGAATACTTACAAAAATAACATGTAATTAAATTAAAAATGTTTTATATATTTGTTTAAAATGTATTATTATTCTTACAAGGTGGCGGTGTGTTTTATGTGCTTCTAACTTCCGAGCGTGCATGTTGGTCATTTCATTTACTAGTTTAAAAAAGGAATGAAAATGTATTTTTGATATCGAAAAAAATAAACAGTGACACTTTAGTATCCAATTGAGCCAAACCGTGATTCTTCCGTCTTATAAGTACACTTATTAAATAAAGACATTTATTGATTTATTCATTTATTTAAATGTATTAAATAAAATATATATATATATATATATATATATATATATATATATATATATATATATATATATAAAGTAATGTTTTGATTTTCACTTTGACCATGTAATTTTCTTGTATGGAAGTACTTAAGTGTGTATTTTTTTTTTATTATATTCGGTGCGGCGTAAGAATGTGATGAGCCCCCCTGTTACCAGCTCCAGGAAACACTTTGATTTAAACCAGAGCAGAAATTGAAAAATTGAAATTCTCATCCAATATTGGTGATCCTGACTTGATACCTCACAAATACGGATGAATGGACCAATAAAAATCCATGTTTTCTTTCAAGAAAGCGTCTTCTTGTACTAGTTCGGTGTCCCAATAATTCTGTCTATTTAAAGTGTCTCCGTAGGAGAAGAATTGAGAAGATATCATGTGTGCTCCACAGGAACCTCAGTGTCCTCATCCAAGAGGCATTTCAAGAGATGCCGCCTCCTGGTCGTCTGCAGCAGCATCTTCTCATTCGTCCCTCCGTCTCAAAGATTCTGCTCACAGTCCACATGTTAGCCCTTCATTACACACAGCAGTACACTGTACAGGACACTGTAGCCCAATCCTCAGTGGACCACCAAAAGTCCAGGGAGGCCCCGCCCACAAAGCAAGAGTCGCATCTTGTATATCCTCAGCTCGAGCAAAGTCCAGGTTTTCAGATGTCAAATACAAGAAGACCTCACAGCCTCTCTGCTCGGCCCCCAGCGGCAGCTCCAGGGCAAGTAAGCCCGAAAAGGAGTCGGACGCCCGGAGAAAGCGTAAAGAGAAGCTGGTGAAAAGGGAGAGAAGGGCCGATGTCGAAAAGGCAAACCACAGGGATGAAGGCAGAAAAAAAAGAAAGAAAAAAGAGGAACGCAAATTAGGTGAGAGAAAAAAGAAAAGGGAGAAGGCGAGGAGGAAAGAAAAGAAGATGGGCCTGAAAGCTAAAACAACAGAGACTGTTTCCAGCTCTTCGGGAGAGGAGCACGACTCTCATCCCAGATGCACTTCTTTGCAGCCACTGCCCAAAAAGAATCTTGCCGAGGACCAGCAAGCACGCTTTCTCCCCACAAGGAAGACGCCCTCCACTGTCTCGTCCCAATCAGAATCCAAAGCAAAACCTCAACATGCACTGCCCTCTATTTTACACGAAGCCTTAGAACCTCTCAGCGCAGCATGTTCTGCTCGTGAAGAGCAAGGAGGGCTCCTCCACGCCCCGGACCTCCAGCCTGTGGCCGTGATAGGGAACGTGCGGGAAGCGGGGGACAACCTTGCAAACACGCCTCCTGTACTCAGCTGGCAGGGCTCGCCAGTGTCAGACGTGGGAGAGGATGAGGAGGAGCTTGAAAAAGGAGTGATAAGCAGACCCGTCCTCCAGCCCAGTCCCACCCAGTGCTTTTCCCCTCCCCCCTTAGACGGCGAGAACATTGATGACGTCAATAAGGAGCCTGGTGAAAGTAAACTCTCTGATCCAGCAAGTACAAACAAACAAGATCTCAGAGATGAGAAGAAGGCAGAACGTTCGGAGAATTCCAGCGTTCGACATCACGATCTTCACCATAAAGCAGGCCTGGATGACGTTTTCAAGAGCCTGGCCACTTTTCTCGGTGGTCAGAAAGCCGCGTGTCGAGGCGGTCCGTTCGGGGGGTCTCCTGCTTGCACTGCCAGCGGGGTCAAGTTGGCTTCCACTCTTGCTCTGGGACCAGATATTAACTGCCACCAGCATCAGGACTCTGGCCTCAAGTCAGAACCTGAATCACATGTCAAGCCCCCCACTGCGACAAATCAGTGTGAGCCCATCACAGACCCCGCTACGCTAAAAAAAATAAAGGAGCCTGCGCGTGATATTGAAGATAGGCAAGAGAGGAAGGATGCAGACGTCCTGCCTGAGAGAGGAGATGCTCTTCTGGACCACTCTCTCAGTGCAGAGCTGAGACTGACCACCACACACACCGCCTCTTTGAGCCACCTCCTCGTCGTCGCCAGCAAGGACGAGGAGCTGAAGAGTGAGGAGAGCGACCTCAGAGTCGCGGAGAGAAAAAGAAAGCAAAAGGCTAAGGACGGCGGCAAGGTCAAAATGAAGATAAAGAAAGAGCAAAGCACTGTTATCTCCAGAAATACACCCAAACATAAACACAAATCGCCACAGAGGAATCGAGTGAAACAACATCAAACAAACACGAAGGTAAAGATTGTCATTGACAATAAAGATGATGTCCATGTGCTAGAAAATGCTGTTTCATCAGCGACTGGAACCTCAAATACGAAGACCTCAAGCTCGTCATCAACTATAACAATCAATCCATCCGAAGTGTTCACCACCACACCAGCCAGGAGATCTCCTTGTACGCCAGCTGCTGCCAACCCACTGAAGCTAAAGTCCTTGTCCATGGGCTTCACCAAGGAGCTGAAGGTCCTCTTGGTGAAGATGAAGCTTGACGCCAGGCACACATTTCACATAGCAGAAGTCGAGGAGCAACAAGTCCCGCTTTCTCAGATCAGCATTCAAAACACAGCAACCCAAGTAGTCGGAGCTTGCAAGTGAGTATTTACACAAAGATACTTCTCCATTTGGGCCTCAATGTTTTTTAACACACTTTTTTTGCTTCTTTTTAATTCAAGGGGAGCAAAGGTTAAGGAGAAGTTCAAGGAATCATACCTGCTTCCTTCCCTCTCTGTCAAACCTAACATTGCAAGTCAGACTCCGATTCCTCGAGAAAAGCTCAACCCTCCCACACCGAGCATCTACGTGAGTCCACACAAGCACAGACAGAGTACAGTTGAACCTCGCTTTTCAAAGGATTTGGTTTTTTGTCGAAAAATGATTGCTAAAAAGTGTAGCGCTGGTTACCATGTGGCCAAACAGTTTCACCAAAGAAAGCATCCACGCGTTGGTTCTTTTAAAGTTGCGACACTATAAAGTTGACAGATTCCAGCAAGAGAATCACTGAATCATCTTTATTATTTGTGTGTACGTCAGTGGTTCTCTATTGTTTTTTGTGGGAGGACAAAAATGCAGGTCTGCACTAATATTGAAAGTCCTCACTGCCTCATGCACACAGAACAATGAACAACTCCGTATCTGTTTCCTTCCTTCCTCCTTTCAAGCACTGCTGGGTTGCAGTCTTCGCCACGTCCCGGTGATCAGATGGGAGTCAAATATTTGAATATGACTACATACTCAGTATCTTTGTACGTTCAGCAGATGAAAGCTCTCATCGTTGCATGTCGTTGAACTGGTTCGCTCCAATTGTGAGGGTGTGCATGGTGAATAATTGGCCACTTAAACAGTTGGAGCCTTTCGATCATGGGAGTCCAAAGTGCAGCCCGGAGGCCATTTGCCTGCAACTTTTTGTTTTTGTTGGCCCTCAGCACGTTCTAAAAATATAATTAAACAAGAAAACTAACAAATACGGCAGCAAAAATGAGGAAAAGAGCAGTCATTCTGCAAGAGTAAAAAGCAAGGGTCTCAATTGGTTGAGTTGTGGGACCCACCATCACCCCACAATGACAAGCAGCGACCCAAATTGTAGAATTTTTTTGGTTTCAACTCAAATGTGTTATATTTGAAGGGACTTTTTGGAATGCAATATGAGATGCAGCAGTGAGACGCTGCCCTCTCTATGGCGCACTCTTCTCCAGCAGATGTCTGCAGCTGTGTGTTGGATGAGCGGCACGTTAAGTCTCCACTTCCCCTCCTGCTCAAGCTTGACAAAGCCACCAAGAAATATAGCAACACCCCCGTGGTGGCGTAGCAAGCAAATAGCTTAGACAAGAATGTGAGGTGCATTCACGGACATCGGGTAATTACATTATTTATTTACATTATTTATTTTGCTCAGGCACAGACCCCAGCAGAAAAGCAGAAATATTTTGACTTTTTTTTTTTTTTTAAAGCAAAAAAGTGCAATATATGGAGAAAAAGTACTAAGAATACGCTTTGTTGGCGATAACACATTGATAGCAAGCTGTTTTTTCTTTGAATAAAAAAACGTCTCAAAAAATGGGTTGTTTTAAAAATTGTAAAACTGGCCTCAGCATCTTTTCATTTTTGGGCATTCAGCCTTAGGTGGAATATGTTTGGGTAACCCTGATTTAGATGGAGCGGTATGAGGGAATGATGACCGTATTACTTTAATGTAGTATCCTGTTGTAATGCATTTATTTCTGCATTTGCCATTTTCATATGCATTTTCCAATTCCAACAATATTTGAACTTTGGTTTTACTGCAAACTGCAGCATGTTCATACTCTGCTCCACTCGACCAGAGAGACAGGGTCTGCAGCAGTCTTTCTCTGTGTTTTTTGGTTGTTTCTTGAGCTTTTTTCCCTTCGTGATGGACTATGTTAATAATACCTTTTCTCCATTTCCACATGCGAGAACAGCATTTTCACTCAGACTTTACATGACCGCTGGCTACGACTACGTACAGCAACCGGACGTGATGTCATGTTCAACCCAGTAATTGTGTGCCAATGGCTGGTGAGGCGTTCAGCCAGCACTGCATATTTGCAGCGTAGTCAACATTTCTTTGGTGATACAGCCCAAGTTGTGCAGCAGTACCCAGTGTTACCTGTCATAGTCATGACAATAAACTGGTTGTTCGCTATGAAATGACTCCGATGTGTGTCTGTGTTGTTATTTGCAGTTGGAAAGCAAGCGGGACGCCTTCTCACCAGTTCTGCTTCAGTTCTGCACCGATCCCAAAAATGCTGTGACCGTCATCAGAGGTCTTGCTGGTTCCCTCCGCCTCAGTGAGTTCACACACCACACAAATTTGAGGTTACTGAACCAAAAATGGGTCTTTATTCTCGCTCATCAGTGTGTGAAAGAGGCAACACAGCAAAGCCTGTTTTATGCTTTGCGCATCCGCGAGGTTCGTGCGGCTCCGTGCGGACAAATGACAGCATTTTTGCACCCACGCCCCCTTGAGCGGCCCGTTTCACGCGGAAAATTCCCACTCCGCGCACCTCCAAATTTTTCTAACTACGCGAACAGAGGCACGTGGAAAAAAATGGCAGAGGAGCAGGAGATCAGTACAGAAATACCGACAGTTATATGAGGCAGCCTACCCTGACGCACAGTATTTTAAGCATAAAGAAACACTGAAACAAGTTGTGTTTTAAGTCTAATTGTTTTTTGCTTTTTTTTGCCGTGTTCAGCATGTCTTTTGTAAGCACATTCTCCTGCTGGGTTACAAGTCCCTGTGGTGGCAACACTCCTATTCAAAGGACGAGTGGACCACCGTCTCTTCCTTTTCTGCCGCAGCAGCAAATGAATACAACACAAGAAGTAGACGTGCAAGTGTGGCCGTGTTGGAAGTCAAGTAAACGATGGCAAACTTGTTCCGCTCTAGTGTAAGGCCCGGTCACACCGCCCGAAATTTGCTGTAGCGTTCCTGGAACGGTGAAAAAAATTCATCACTGCTCGTAACTGCGCACAAAATGGGTGTTGTCCTAGCGGTGCACCGCTGAAGCCGGCATTGCTTTAATGTTGGTTTAACGGTAGCGAACGTTGGTTTAGCTTGTTGCAATCTGAGGAGGTTCTGATTCTGCTGCTGGACTAGTGCACCAATCATAGCAAGTCTCTCAACATCCATGGTAGTACAGTTTTACTGTAGCTTTGAGCAAATTCGATATAACTGAGGTCTGCACTCAACGGCTATTCAAAATGGGCTCCTGGTCCATTTCTCCCCGTATTTATAGCCAAATTCTGCTCCCCCTCCGACACCTCCATACCAACGCAAAACCAAAGTTCATCACCGCAATGGATCGCTGCTTCATCGCTGCTTCAACGCCTGACACCGTTCCAGCAATCCCGTGTCCGCTAGTAAAACGCTTACAGCCGCTCCACCAAAGTTTGTGCAACGTTTCATCACCGCCCGGGCAAAGCTGGCGAAGCAGCAGTGGTCCAGCGTTCAAGATTTCTGCGTTGGCCTAACGGACTCAAGCGTCCACGAACTTGCGTCTAGCGGTGCCAAACTTTGACTGGGCGTTGTTGGAGCGGTGATGAACTTTGCCGTGGCGGAAAATTGCCCGCTTCTTTACCGCTCGCAATATTTTGTGCAACTCAAAACTTTCGGAGCAGTAGGAGGGACCATCAGCGGTGGCCGAGCGTATACGGCGTTGCCTTAACGGCTGCCAACTTCTGTTAAACGGTGGTGCGCGGTTACGAGCGGTGATGAATTTTTTTTCACCGCTCCAGGAATGCTACAGCAAAGTTCGGGCGGTGTGACCGGGCCTTTAGTACCGTAGTAGGCATGTGTTTTAGATACACTGCCCCCTGCAGTTTTGGAGCAGACGGCGCACCGAGTATAAAGTCACACACGGTCTCTCGAGTGGATTTCCACGCGGCTCTTTTCCGAACGACTCCTTGGAGTGGAAAGTATAACCAAGCCTTAAAGCAACGCATGCAATCATTAAGGACAAAGGGGGAGGGGAGCTTATGCATTTTACTGCATTGGTATATTTGTTATACAGTACTCGTTGATCACCGCTAATTGGTTCCAGACCCAACAAGATCAGTGAATTTCCATGAACAAAGATTCTAAATGGAATATTTAAGTAGTGAGAGCATAGAAAACCTGTCTGACCTTCTAAACATTATTAGAGCCCTCTAATCATGAAATAGCACCCCTGGAGTGACTTTTACACTCCTATTATCCAATATAGAAGATGTAAATCATAATTCAAAACTGCAATAAAAGCCTGTTTTTCTCGCCCAACATTACTGACACCTTGTGGCCATACTACATACTACTATGTACCATACTACATCTCATCACAACGTCTTCGAATGTGTCCCATGAATGCCTTATCCAGTGTTCCCTCGTTTATTGCAGGGGATAGGTTCCCAAAATTGCCTGCAATAAGTGAAATCCGCGAAGTGGCAAACTTTAAATTTTTTACATACACTTTTCTCAGACATTTTCTCATATTTCTCTCTTGTTTAAACAATGTCAAAGTTCAAATTTCGTTTGAATTTTAATGATCAACCTACTAGGTTAGGCACAGGAAACGCGTATTTCACTCCTCTGACCGTGCCTCTTCGTCCTGGGGCCGCTCCACTGAAGTGTTTTTGTATCCTTGTTAAAACATATTGCTCCTGTCATCGTATTTTCCTCCTCCCACTCGTCCTCCTCCGCGTCTACCTTCCTTCAGCATGTCCAGAAGTCCAACTTTCTGTACGATGGTTGGCTTCCTCTGCCTTTTGGGTGCACAACGTTTCGTCAGCATTGTGGGTTTTGTCGGAGAGAAACTTGCAAAGAAACAAAGACTGCAAGCTGTTTGCTAACTTGGCACAACAGGAGACAAGGCAGGGCGGCACAAAGGAGATTGGCTGCAGTCCATAATCAATCAATCAGGACGCAGAAGACAATGGGCGGTGCAGACAGAAGAAAGAGAGAGAGACCCCCCCCGCTAAGCACAGAACTACAACACTCAACTTCCCACAATGCAATTCTTCTTAAAGGGCCAGCCTCGGCCTGTAGCTGCGTTCATACCCTGTAAAAAAAAAATATATATATATATATATTTTTTTTTTAAAGCACTAAAATAGCTCACAAAAAATCCGCCAGACAGCGAAAGGTGAACCGGGATGGAGCAAGGGAACACTGTATTTGTATTTTTGTTCATTTAGCCATTTTTATGCTTCAAAATGCTTAGTTAAGGCCAAAAATATGTAAAATTGTACTTAAATTTGCATATTTTTTTACTGATAATAGGTCGTATTCACCCAATATATTTTTGAAATTGTAAAGGGCTTTGTTCTTGCTAATTTGGTCATTTAAGATCATTTCTATGATTCTGTAAAAATGTAACAGTGAGATGACAGCCTGAGATAAAGTTAAAAGTTCATCTCTAATTGAATAACATCAAGTTGAGAGTAATCTGACCATTATTTTTGTCTCTTTGTAAGACCTGGGCCTGTTTTCTACCAAATCTCTGGTGGAGGCCAATGCAGACCATGCTGTGGAGGTGAGGACTCAGGTCCAGCAGCCCGCCGATGAAAACTGGGATTCCCGTGGCTCCACTCAGACGTGGCCCTGTGAGAGCAGCCGCTCGCACACCACGATTGCCAAATACGCTCAGTACCAAGCCTCCAGCTTCCAGGAGAGCCTGCAGGTAGACATTTTCCATCAGGGCAGCCACATAGTGCATATTATCTGCTCGCTGGACCATCTTTGCTTACACTGTATTAATCGTCAGCCATAAAAATGAAATATAAACATAATAATCCCACTCTCCCTATGTAGAGTTTAAAAGTTAAGTGCAATGTAGTGATTAATGGACTCTTTGCCATTAGCCAGCCTGCCAGCTAAGCTCATGTAGATGCTTTATAGGAGGAGAAAGAGAGTGAGAACGAAGAGGAAGAAGAGCAAGACAAGGGTTTGGAGACCACAAAAGCAAGTGTGACATCAGACAGCAAAGGCAGCCTGGCCTCGGCTGCCATTAAACCCACCCCTGATCTCTTAACCAGCAAAGCCGCCACATCCTACACATCCAGGTGAGCACAAAAGAGGCCATCTGCATTCATAAACATCTCACACTTTTTAATACTCAACTCAGTCTTCATTCTCCACCAGCTCGGAACTGAAAGCTGTTGGCAAAATAATCAAATTTGGGACCAACATCGATCTCTCTGACCCTAAACGGTGAGTTGGTAACGTCTGCGCACCTTGAATCACTAACTCTCACGTGGTCCACCATATTCCTTCCAGGTGGAAGCCTCAGCTGCAGGAGCTGCTCAAGCTGCCGGCGTTCATGCGTGTGGAGTCCAGCAACAACATGCTCAGCCACGTTGGGCACACCATCCTGGGCATGAACACCGTCCAGCTCTATATGAAGGTGCCGGGCAGCAGGACGCCAGGTCAGTACGGCTGTGGTACATCCCTTAAGAAACCTTAAAGGAGCGTATGAAAATAGTATGAAAATGGAATGATCACTTCTATTGCAAAATGCAAAGAAAAGGAGATTTTCATATATGCCTACACTCCTTCCTCTCGGGAACAATTTGCCTCCCATTATAACCACATAATTTGATGGATTCAAAAGTTTAAAAACATTTTTCTTTAGCGTTGTTAATTGGTTCCAGACCCGACAATAATAAGTGAATTTTATAAGTGAATTTTAAGCAAAGTGGATTCCTTATAAATTAATCGTAGTTAGAGCATAGAAAACCTGTTTACAGCCTTCTAAATACAGTTTTTAACCTTATTAGAGCTCTCTAGACATGAAATAACACCCCTATAGTCACTTTTACGCTGATCCTTTTTACTTGATATAGTAGATGTAATAAAATAAACTAAGACATAAATAAGACTGTGGCTGTCAATGTGTTCCGGTGCTAGGGAACACAAAGTGCCATTGGGTGTTCAGAGTTGACTTTGAGCACGGCGTGGGTTGCGGCCACAACACAGCCGGCTCGTGTTAGGGATTGCTGTGCCTGTTGTGAGATCACGCAATAAAAGCCTGTTGTTCCGGCGATAAAGTCTGGTGCTTGTGTGTCTCACCCAACATTACAGTAACATCACTGACACCTAGTGACCAGCGTAGAATACTACATATCATCACAACATCTTTGAATGCATCTTCTAGATCAGAGGTGGGCAAACCACGGCCTGCGCGCTAAATCCGGCCCATTGTTCTTTTTAATCCGGCCCGCCGAAGATTGTACAGAATTAAGGTTTGATGTGAATGATTGCATTCATTTCATTTTGACTTGTAATGACGGCATTTCAACACCAGGTGGCGCCGTAGGTGCAGTGACTTGAGAGAGCCATTTCCAATTAGCTCTTTACTCGCTCACCAACGTTACCACAGATGGATCGCCAAATGTGACAGGAAAAAACGTCGGGATTCTCAAGAGAATTCAGGACAGGTGAAAGAGGACAATCGTGAGCAGGAGGTCATGTTTCTACACTGAAGTTTGGGAAAAGTATGTCAACGTGTGTGGGAGCTCAAACAGGAGATGATTTGGTTTTTGGAGCTACTTGAGAATACTGACACATTTCCTGAGCTGATTGCAACAGTTTGGCTTTGTGATTTAGCTTTTATTGTGGACATCCTGGCGCCCATGAACGAGCTGAATGTGAAGCTCCAAGGGAAAACCAGTTTGTACATGAAATGCAAGCCAACGTCAGAGCCTTCAAAGCCAAGCTGGTTTTATTTTCCAAGCTAATGTATGTTATTACTTTTAATGCTTTTTTCTGGTTATGTTTCATATGTACTGTTAACTAATGCGTTTTTTTTTATATGTATCGTATCTTGTGCTGACCCGGCCCGTCTGTCAAATTTTAAAAATCAATGTGGCCCCCGGCCCGGAAAGTTTGCCCACCCCTGTTCTAGATGCTTTATATTTGTATTTTTAGTTCATTTAGCCATTTTTATGCTTGAAAATGTTTTACATTTGCATATTTTTAAGTATCATTAGGCCATATGACCAATCAAGGCTGTAAAATAACAAATAGTAATACAAATATTTGTCTGTGCTTCTAATGTTTGGCAAATATTGCATCATTTGTGTTTTTCCCATTGGGAATAGAAGCCGGTTACAGTGACATAAAAACATGAGCGACCTAAGGCTAACGTGTGCCTCCAGGGATAAAGTAGGATATAATATATATGATCAGGGCTGTTTAAGCAACAGTATAGTAAACATTTCAAGCACAACACTCTGTAGACTAAAGTGCCAAGCCTACTTACACTGTAGCAAGTCATGAAGTCAGCCATGGCATGTCCCAAATGATAGAGTGGAAAAAAGTTATCCTCCCATCCCATGTGGAAGTGGTAAGTTTTTGGCTTCTTAAATGTAGAAGAAATAATAATGTGGTGTAAACTAAGAATAATAGCAGTGTAAAGATGTCTATAGGGGTGTTATTTCATGTCTAGAAGGCTAGAAGGCATGAACAAGTTTTCTATGCTCCAACTATGAAAATATTAAATTTTTTTTAGTCCTGTATCGCAGAAATTCATTTAACGCAGTCGGCTCCGGAACCAATTAACCGCTATAAACAAAGGATGACTGTACTGTAATCCCTCGTTTATCGCGGTTAATTGGTTCCAGACCTGACTGAATTTCTGCAAAGTTGGAGTCCTTATTTATAAATGGAATTTTATTGCAGTTAAATCATAGAAAACCTGTTTACAACCTTCTAAATATGTTTTTTTTTTACATTATTAGAGCCCTCTAAACATGATATAACACCCCTATAATCACCTTTACTGTCATATTACCCAATACAGTAGACTTCATTTTTAAGGGGCCTCTAGGGATAGAGTAGGATACAGTACGTATGGTCAGGGCTGTTTAGGCAACAGTATAGGAAACATTAGAAACACCGGCTCCGTAGGCTAAAGTGCCAAGCCTACGTATACTCCAGCAATATCAATATCACGGTTATTAATATTTTATTATTTAACACCTGATGCCCCTCTGCTACTTAAAGTGCGCCGTGGCGGAATTCCTGCTTTTGACTAACGTCATCAAAACAGCCAAGATAGTCCTTGCATTGACTTGTGAATATAAAGTCGCTTGTGAGTAACAGTAGAGCAACTCATAGGCTCTCTCTTGTTGCCACGGCAACACAGGGTCTAGTTCCTAACTGCTACTTTAAGAATTTCAGTGTCGTATTCCAAATGCGTTGTTTGTCATCAGGTCACCAGGAGAACAACAACTTCTGCTCAGTCAACATCAACATTGGGCCAGGTGACTGTGAGTGGTTTGCTGTGCATGAACACTACTGGGGGGCCATCAACAAATTCTGTGAGAAGTGAGTGAGAGGGTTTACAATCGGACGTCTTTGAAAGTGTGTTTTTTTTTAAATAAATTCTGTTTCCTCAGGCATGGGGTAGATTACCTGACAGGGTCCTGGTGGCCTGTTCTGGAAGACCTCTACAGCTCCAACATCCCAGTGTACCGTTTCATTCAGAGACCGGGTGATTTAGTGTGGATCAATGCCGGTACCGTGCATTGGGTCCAAGCGGTGGGCTGGTGCAACAACATCGCCTGGAATGTGGGGCCGCTGAATTGTGAGTCACGAGGACCTCTCGCTGTAAAAATCCAAACATTACGCTGCTGGATGGTCTGTCTCAAATTACAAATTCAATATTCTGTTTCCCTGCGCTGTTTGTGTGTGTTAGCATACCAGTATCAACTAGCCCTGGAGCGATTTGAGTGGAACGAGCTGAAGAAGGTTAAGTCAATTGTTCCCATGATCCACGTTTCCTGGAATGTGGCTCGCACCATCAAAATCACAGACCACGACACTTTCAAGATGATTAAGTAAGATGTTTGTTGGTGCTAATACTCACTGTTCTGACCTCAAAAGTATGCTAACGCCATTTCCACCATACATGATCGTTGTTTGGTGGTAGACAACAGTCTATTATTAAGGATGTCAGATAATATCGGCCCACACATATCATAAATCAGCATAAAAATGTAATATCGGCCAATATCAGTGTCGTGTATATTTCCCTATAATGAAAGCCGATATAGCCCTTTAAGCGCCAACATCACAAGATTGCAACATTGCTTAAATTACTGCATCATCAGCAACGTATTAGGTAGATAACAACTGACAAGACACTACCAACGAATAATGCACAATAACCAACAACTACGTGAGCTCTAAACGTAACTTAGCGGCCATTTACAACAACAGTACAGCAAAGCCTGCTGGGAAACTGGAAGTGCCGCATCGAGCGCTGAGCCGTATGTCTACGTTGCCGCCATATTGGACTCTAGACATGAAATAACACCTCTATAGTCACCTTTACTATCATATTTCCCAATATAGTAGACATAATAAGAAAAAATAAGACTTGTGCTCGTGTGTGTTGTTGTAAAGGTGTTCAAGTGCGAGGGGAGCTGAGTTGGAGGACAGACAGGAAGTGACATCAGTGGTTCAAAGTTGAGTTTCGGCTTGGCATGGGTTACAGCTGCAACAGTGGGCCGTGTTTTTATTCGAGTGAGATCATCCAAACCTGCAGTAAGCATGTTGCTGTGGTGATCAAGTCTGGTTCTTGTGTGTCTCACCCAACATTGCAGTAACATTACTGACACCTAGTGACCAGTGTAGAGTACTACATATCATCACGTCTTTGAAAACGTCTTCTGAATGCCTTGTATTTGTATTTTACTTCATTCGTTTTTATGCTTGAAAATGCTTAATTTAGGCAAAAAATACCTACAACTTGCTTAAATATGCGCATTTTTTGACAAATAATAGGCCGTATTCAACCACAAAAATTCATGAATATATTTTTGAGTGAAGAGTGAAGCTGTGAAATTCAAAGCACAAAGTGGTGAGGACTTTTTATGATTAAAAAAAATAATAAAACCTTTAGAACACCGTTGGACTTAGGCAGTGTGTCCATAACGCGACAAAACGCACGCCATGTCGTACGCTAACCGGAAAATGTATGCAAACTGAGGCAACACGCTAACTGAGGTTCCGCTGTAGTTTGTTTTTTTCAGTTCACTGCCCCTCAGAATGAGTTTCTATTGTCAAAAGCTATGCCGGGTACTGAAGTTGTACCACTTTGTCCCCTAATGGTGTGGCATCAACTGCAGTACCCAAAGGCAGAAGAACCGCGCCACTTACTGTTTGTGCTCCTCTTCTGCCAGACACTGCCTCATGCAGTCCATCAAGCACATCCAGATTCTGAGAGAACAGCTGCTGGCTTCAGGGAAGAGGATCTCTTACCAGAGTCGTGTCAAGGACGAGCCTGCTTATTACTGCAACGATTGTGACGTGAGTCCCAGCCTCGACTCGTCGTCCGTCTGCGGTGTTTGTCGCGTGCGTCGTCATATCCGATGTGGCGTTTGTACAGGTGGAGATGTTTGACGTGCTGTTCGTGACCAGTGAGAACAGCAGTAAGAAGAGCTACGTGGTGCACTGCGAGGACTGCGCTCGAGCTAAGAGCCCATCGCTGGCAGGAGTGGTGGTGTTGGAACAATATCGAATGGAGGACCTGATGAAAACATATGACAGCTTCACACTGGTCAGTAATGCAGTGGCAAAATCTTCCATGAATTGGGGAACGGGAATTTGTATTGATTTATTTTTACGCCTTGGTTTTTGTAGGATTCGGTTTTCGGCAAATGATTGCCACAAATACGTCTCGCTTTCCGTACACTGCATACACAGTAAATCACATGTTCATGTTCTTATTTAACCACCGAGGAGATTGACAATATCAGTACACCATTGCAAACCACAATGATGCATGATTTGATTACTATGAAGAACTTATTAGTTGAAGTCTGTGTTGCTTTAAAAAAGTTGAAACCATATTGGATACATTATTATTATTATTATTATTATTATTATTATTAGGGGTGTCACGAGACAAGATGATACACGAGTCTACGAGAACGAGACAAGATGAGATTTTCACGTTACTTTTAACTCATTCTCATTCTCATCTTTCAACAGAAAAAAAAGTTTGTGTCTACCTTTTTTCCGTTCTTTAGTAATCAGCAGTAGAACATGGGTAAGTTTCAGGAAAATATCAGTTCCTGACTGAAAAAGGGAGAAAAACAGCTTTTTGTGGAAAGATACATTTCAAGGCCAACTTTCACTTTGACACAAATTGTTTGCTTTTGTGACAGCTCAAATATCTAAACAACTATAGTACAACATAAGCGAAACAAAAAAGGGTTGTTTTACATCAAAATAACAATTTATTTACAAATATAACACCAGGAACTTTTTACAATTTTCACATTTGGAACTGAACTATGAGTGTGCACGCACGTGCGCGTGCGCGTGTGTCCATGCGTTACATTACTGCAAAGCCTAACCTTCTGCACGCGTAACTCCTCCATGCTCTCTCACTTCCTCCTTGCTGTCCAGTGTGTTTTTACATGTAAAAGATCCATGCCGAGCTCTTATCAAATGCACTTCTGCCACCTTGTGGCCGTTTTCATGGCTTACAACTGCTCTAGTAGTGACGTCGTTTGCGTCAATACCTCTTTTTGCGTCTCGCGCAAAAACATGTGAAATACGTCTTTGGGATCGGGCGTTCGGGTTCATAAAAACGTATGAATATTGAAACGTCTTCAATATTGAACGAGTTAAGAAAAGTACTTCTGCACTCTGTGTGTATGCTTGCGGCCCCGCCTTCACCCACCGAGCTCGACTTGCAACCTCCTTAATACACGGAAAGAATCCATGCCGAGCTCTGATCAAATGCACTCCTGCCACCTTTTGGCCGTTTTCATGGCTTAAAAGTGCATGAAACGTGACCTCCTTTATTGTGCACTTGTGTCATCACCTCTTTTTTGCCTCTCGCGCAAAAAATGCATAAAGGGGACACCAAGTAGAAGAAGTCCATTCATACTGCCCAACAGATATACAACAGATACAGACGGCGATGAAGCAGCAGCAGAAATCAACTTGCATGAATTGCGTTGTGCTGTGTCTAAGCTTTTGTCTTCTCTTCCCCTGCAGGCTCCCTCACCCTCTTCAAAATGAGGACGTCTTCATGAGGTCTTTCAGCCACAACCAAAACTAACGGCAGCACAAATGTTGCCTTCAAGGCAATCCGTTCCTGCAGTCAACGTTTACTCTGTTGTTTACATCTGTCAACAAGGTATGGATATCCTCAGCCAATCCAAGTCCAGCTCACTGTCTTCCCCATACCAGCTGCTGATTGGACGTGTGCGTATTGAAATAATAGAATGACTAGACTGGTAATTCTCATGGAGAGCATTTCAGATGGAGGAAAAAGAAAAAGAAAAAGTGAGCACTGCTAACACTGAAAATCAGGTTATAAACTGTACGTGCGTTCAACGGACACTGCTGTGATTCAAAAGCGTCAAGTAGCCAATTTTCTGTATCAATTCAGGTACTTTTATGCAAATTGAGTTTTGTACACCAATCTAGTTATTCTATGTGTCCATGAATTTGCTGTGATTCTATTGTACCAGCAGGGGGAACCGTAGCTGATTGTCACTTTTGCTTCATATGAATACGTACCCATCGCTGATGTTCAGGTCAACACGTGTTACTCATGCCTGGAAACTCTCGGAGGTGCTATTCCAATCCTATTTATTCTCGCCACATCATTCAGAACGTTGTACCAGCCTAGACGTACACCACATTGGCCTTGTCGACTGTATTTGGAGGAGATGTAATTAGAGTGTAAAACTACGCAAATGTGTTTTGTTTAGCAACTTTAGCGGTTTCTCTAAAATACGGGTTTATTAGAGGACTGACGCGGCTGCATTCTTAGTTGGGAATGGAATACGGTCATCGTGTGCTTTCTGTGACACACGCCGAATCAAACGTGGTGTTGATTTTTCTATTTGGTGTCTTTGGAACGGGAGCAGAATCCCAGTTTTATACCTCTTTGTTGCGTTGCTTGCTTTTTAGATGACATGAAACTAAATAACTGTACATTGTGAATGACGAAAAGTGAAATGAGAAAGTGGAGTGCATAGATGGGAGTGCAGGGGGGGGGAATCACCTTTTTTGTTTGTTTTTTATGTTTGGAGGAAGGTCGCCCACCTGCAGAACTTACACGGTGCTACCTCGCTTGTCATGATTAAGAAAACACAAGGAAATCATGTAAATCCCATCAGTCCGTCCTAGAATATTATGATAAAAACACATTTTACAGAGAATAATTAGAGTTTGACATGCAGAAAACAATGCAAAATCATTCTAAAAATGCATGTTTAAGTAAATTGTACTTATTCTTGGCCTAAATGAAACATTTTCAAGCGTAATAAGAGCTAAATGATGTCATTAAATGAGCTAAAAACACAAATACAAGGCAGAAGACGCATTGTAATTGTGAATGTAGTATTCTACATTGGCCACTAGGTGTCAGTGTTCGGTGAGAAGTTGCAAGAGGCAGGGCTTCAATAAACGGATGTTCGAAACACTATTGGATTCAAGAAAGACGTCGTAGCCGCGTACAAAGGTAGTTTAGTCCGCTTTTGTCAACAAAAATCTTCAGTAAAGATAAAAGTGATGTTAAATCAAGGGTGTCCAAAGTTGGAATTTTACAAGAGTGAGTTCGCAATATTATGAGGGAAAATAATGGCATTTTAGTAGCATAAAGTTTAAATATTAAAGGATTTTTTTTTTTTCAAGTTGTAATATTAAGAGAAACAAACTAAACTTGTCATTTTTGGAAAATTTGGTTTGGGAAAGAGTTCTGTTACAAAATAAAGTCAAAAATATTCTGGGAATAAAGTCTTAATATTACTAGAAGAAAATTTACCAGACCAAAGTTGAAATTGTTGGAAAATACATTAAAAAAAAAAAAAAACGCAGCAGAAATGGAAAAAAGAAAATAAAGTCAAAATATTCAAGAAAAATAAGAAAAAAAAGTTGACATTTTACAAGAACAAACTCATAATATCATGAGGAGAAATCATTTTAGTAGCGCAGGGTTTAAAAATAAAGAAAAACACTTTTTTTAAGTCGTAATATTATGAGGAACACAACAAAATAAAAAGTTGTACTTCTTGAAAAATTAGGTCGGGGAAAAAGTGATAATATTACGAGAATAAAGTGAAAATATTATGGAAATAAAGTCACACTATTAAGAGAAAAAAATGTATGAAGGTCATGTTAGTAAAACGTTCAACTATTTGGAAAATGTAAAAAAAAACAGCAAAAATGGGGGAAAAATGAGCAAAGAGTGAAGTTGATATTAATAATATGCTTTTTCACCTGCATGACGAAGCTGAGATGCAGTGTGAATAACTCCTTAGCATATGTACCGCACATGTTTTCTACATGTAAAAGTCTACGTTTTCTCTCTAAAAATGTGTTTTGTGTTGATATTTCTGCATGAATTGCAGTCGCATTCTTTGTTTCTTTCTCAATGGATTCCGTTTTAATTACGTTTGCAACGGGCTCATGGCGGATTCATTTCGGAAGTTTGTGATTGTATTCAGAAAAGACTTTTTTGAGGAACGCTGCCCCCCCCATGCTATTAGTCATCTGTGCACACCATTTGATGTACATAACGTATCTGTTTTCCACTTGAAGCTCATCTGTAAATGCTCACATTGTCCACTTCTGTCTCTTCAAAACAAATCAATCCTATTTCTCTCTAGTTTGAATTACTGCACTGGGACTTTCTTCCCACCTTTATACCTCTTTTTGTTGTCAGGTTTGTGGTTTTTCTTTTTGGGGTGGGGGGGGGATTTACAGAGAAAATGAAAGAATTGTACATTGTGACTTTATTTATACTGTACATGCGTTTCTTCTATTTATTGCATATCAAATGGTACTTCACTTGACGTGATGGGGCTACAAGGTATTTTCACCACGTAGTAAAGGTGGTCTTGGTGGATATGGCGAAGCGCAAGGAGGGGCCGGTGTAATTCCCACGGTGCTAGAACCCCCTCCTCGCCTTCGCGGCGCGTCACTGGCGGCGAACAAGCGACGACGCGAGCCAACCTGCTGGTGCTCAGAAACCTTTCGACACGGGAACTAAAAATGCATCTTTGTACTGTAATTCAACTGACACATACTACATCGTTTTGGAACCTTTTTCATTGTCTGAGCTTCATAATCCTGTGTGACGATATTAGCTGTAGTTGTAAAATCTTTTGCAGAGACTTTTAACGGCCAAGGTTTTGTTTTTATTTGTGTGTGTGTGTGCGTGTGTGTGTGTGTGTGTGTGTGTGTCTCGTTCTCCTCCTTGGTTACTATTAATTGGCGGATGAGATAATGTTTCGGTTAGTTTTTCCTCTTCTAAGTTGTTTTGTTGATGCTGCACTTATTGTTTCGGATAGAAGATGTAGAAGAAAACCTGAGCCAGACCTGTCTTAAAGCCCTCTGTGATATCTCTGTGACATATTGTATTGTTGTTCAATAAAACGTTTTGATAAATGATTCACCAAGCTGGGTTTCTGCTGTCCATGCATGACTTGACTGATGCTGTGCAGTCTGGAACGGGCCGGCCTGTCTTACAGCGGTGTTTGTTTTTGCGTGTTTTGTCACACTTAAGTGTTTCACATCATCAAACAATTTGAAATATTAGTCAATGACAACACAACTGAACACAAAATGAAACTTTTTATTGTTAATGGAGAAAGAAATGCAAAGCTACATGGAAAAGTGGTTGATTTTCATTTTTGAATTGATGAATTGATGAAAAACAAGTAGCAAATTTATGAGAATAAAGTCATACATTTATGAGAATAAAGTTGTAAGTTTGCAAGAAAGAAGTTGTAAATTTAGGAGAAAAATGTGTACATTTATGAAAGAAAAAGTAGTAAATTTATATAAAGTCGTAAAATTACAAGAAAAAATGTTGGAAATTTACAAGAATAAAGACGTCAATTTACGAGAATAAAGATGTAAATTCTACAAGGAAAAAGTCATAAATAGAATAAAGTTGTACGTGTACGAGAATAAAGTCGTAAACTTAGGAGAAAAATGAAATAAAGACGTAAATTTACAAAGTGGCAAATTTACGAGAACAAGGTTGTACATTTACGAGAAAAATTTGTAAATCTATTTTTAAAAAATTAATACATTTACAAGAATAAAGTCGTACATTTACGATAAAAAAAAGTTGTGAATTTACGCAAAAATTGTGTACATTTATGAAAGAAATTTTTTGAAAGAAATTTTTGGAAATGTAGAAGAATAAAGACATAAATTTACGAGAAAAAAATCATACATTTACAAAAATAAAGACATAAATTTACGAAAATAAAGTCGTAAATTTACAAGAAAAAAGGCGTAACTTTACAAAAATAAAGTACATTTACAAGAAAAATTTAGGAATTTATGAAAAAAAAAGCACATTTACAAGAATAAGGTTGTACATTTACGCAAAAAAAATTTACATTGATTGAAAAAGTAATTAACGAGAATAAAGTTGTACATTTATGATTTAAAAAAATTGTAAATTTACGGAATTTTTTTTACATTTATCAAAGAAATTTTACGAGAAAAAAGTTGAAAATTTACAAGGCTAAAGACATAAATTTATGAGAATAGAGATGTAAATATGACAAGAAAAAAGTCATAAATAGAATAAAGTCGTACATTTACGAGAAAAGAAATCATACATTTACAAAAATAAAGGCGAAAAATTTATGACAAAGTCGTAAATTTACAAGAAAAAAGGTGCACATTTACAATAATAGTCGTACATTTACAAGAAAAATTGATGAATTTATGAAAAAAGTAGCAAATTTACGAGAATAACATTGTACATTTACAAGAAAAATTCGTAAATTTATGAAAAAAAACCTAGTGAATTTAGGAGAATAAAGTTTGTCAATTTACGATAAAGTTGTAAATTTACGGAAAAATTTGTACATTTATGAAAGAAATTTTATGAGAAAAAATGTTGGAAATTTGCAAGAATAAAGATGTAAAATTACGAGAATAAACATGTAAATTGTACAAGAATAAAGTCATAAATAGAATAAAGTTGTACATTTACGAGAATAAAGTCGTAAATTTACTGAAAAAAAATCATACATTTAAAAAAATAAAGACGTAAATTTACGACAAAGATGTACATTTTACAAGAAAAAAGTCATAAATAGAAAAAAGTTGTACATTTATGAAAATGAATTCATACAAGAATAAAGTCGTACATTTACAAGAAAAAAAGAAAACAACAAGGCCCCCTTTGGCCTTTCAATTTATGACTTCTTGTCTTGTAAATTTATGATTTTTTTTCTCGAATGTACAACTTTTTTGGTTTATAAAGTCACAAAAAGTCGTTTCACGGAGTATACAAATAATCTGAGATTTTGAGAATAAAGTCGTAAATTTACCAGAATAAAGTCGGAAATGTTCAAGACAAAACTCGTAATACTATGAGAATAAAGTCGTACATTTACGGGAAAAAAAATTTAACTTTATGTTCCAGGCATTGCCTGAGACAGCTATGAAAAGGGGGGACTTATGTGACCTTTGGCCTTGGGCATGTGAAGGGGACTTTTTTTATTTTTATTTTTGTTTTATTTTTTTATTTTTTTTAATCAATGTGGCCCTAATATTCCATCGCACATCATAAATGCCAGTGAATGCAACTTATGCGTTTTTTTTGTCATCTTAGTGACGCATGTTTTCGACCGGCGTGACTCCGGAGGGACTTGTAATGCGGGAAACGCAGTAAACAAATCAGTGTTTCCGTACTTCCACTTTAAATTCTACGTTCACTGATGCACTCAGTATGCCAAGTGTGGAAGAGCGCCAATGGAGACACATCCTACGTGGCATCAGCACGCAACCCCAAATTCACGTTACCGTCCTGGCGTCTAAATTTAACCTTTACGTCCACCTTGGGTCCGGACGGGCAAAAAATGGCAAAAGTCGCACACATGTGGATGAAAAACCACAGACGCTGCAAAGGATATCCTGGTTCCAAGGACAGGAAAAATGTTTTTCCTCTAACAAGCCGTCACCTCCCCCCACCCGCGCAGCCCCGACGCTGCCACACGCACACGGACGCACGAGCGACCCTCCCAGTCATTGTTGATTGCAAAAGCATACGTTGTTTGTTTGTGAACTCAGACAAACGTGGCCTCCGGCTGTCTGGTTCCATGTGTTCCAAGTGTTCTCTCCAAAGTAAACAGCGTACGCTTTATCAGCCATGTGAACACGCAAACACACCATAATGCCCACAAATGACACTTGATATCATAAACGCATTTCACCCCTTTGAACTGAGCCCCCGACGGCTTCTTATCAGTCCCGCTGTGGCCTTTCTTCCCCACCAAACCCCCAACCTCATTTCCTTATGCACAGATTTGTTTTTCATCAAAAGGTCGAAGGGCACCGCTTTGCCGTTCCTGCTCCTGAGAGAGAAAGAAAGTCGTCATGTCTTTGAAATGAAAGGATGCCGGGATCGCTTTGATATCCTTTACGTTTGTGCTCAGAAGACACTTCTTTTTTGTCTCATCTTTTAATTCATTGATCAATTTCCCCATTATGCTAATTCTATAAAAATACTGCATGGGACAATGCATTTTTCACCATTTTATGTCGAAAATTTGAATTCATTGATCAATTTCTTGATTACGCAAATACGATAAAAATATTCTTCATGCGGATACATTTTTTCAGTGATTTTCTTTTTAGGTTTTTGTTTGGACAAATTCAAATGTAGTTAAAAATAATAGGAGGCATTTTTTTCATTTTTCTCATCAAATTAATTGATCCATTTCGTGATTACTATCAAAATATTACATATGCCAATACATTTTCTTTTTGTTGGACAAGTGAAATATACTGCAGTCACAAATCACACAAGAAAATGAATTCTTTTTTTTCTAACCTTAAAAAAAATTCCCGTATGTCTAATTTTGTTTACATTTTAATAAAAAAAAAAAATTGATGTTCAATATAATTGTGGATGGGGTATCCAAACTTTTTCTACTGCGGGCCGCATACAGAAAAATCACTTCAGCACTTTCATATTTGGATTTATTTTTTAAAATTTATTTGATATGAAATAGATTTTGTAAAAAGGCTAAAGAGAAAAGGCTAAATAACTTATACAAATAACTATAAGAGGTTTTATATATATATATATATACATATATATATATATATATATATATGTATATATACATATATATATATATATATGTATATATATATATATATATATATATATATATATATATATATATATGTATTAGCTTGAAAAAGGAGTGATTTATACATATATTTTATATAGTCAAACCTGTCTATAGCGGCCACTAAAGGGAAACGGCGAAAGTGGCTGCTATAGGCAGGTGGCCGTTATAGACAGGTTGGCGGCCATTTTGAATTTGTGCGCACATATTAACATGTCTATGATTAGAAGCTTGTTGTGTTTGCAGATACATATAATTATACTGTTACATGTTGACCAGTAGAGGGCACTGTGGGACTGCGGATAAAAGTTGTAAAGCACTACTAGGTTAATAAACCGCTGTTAATAAAGCCATTAAAGTGCATCGGCGACGTGAGTCTCTCCTTCCCCACAACAAGCGGCATTACAGTATTGACCAGTGCACATTATCTCACACCAGGAAATAAACGGTGTCACTGTCTGCAACAAGCTCCAAAGAAGACACCTTTTTTTATGTGGAACAACTGGCAGTTTGTGTGGATCTTGTGAATGATTGTGACTGAGCTAGGACTCAGTAATTAAAGTCTACACACGACGGCTTGAAAAACAAAACTTTTTTGTGCATGAAGCTTCTGCTTGAGTCGGCATTTTGGCCGCTATATGCGGTCAGATATTGACCAAGGGATACAAAATGGGTGGCCGCTGGCCACGTTAGACAGGTGACTGCTATACACAGGGTCTATAACATGTACATAGCATGTTCATTTGTAAACCTTTATTCTCATAAATGTATGACTTTTTGTCTTCGGAATAAAGTAGCAAATGTACAGTTTTATTCTTGTAAACTTACGTCTTTATTCTTGTAAATGTACGACTTCTTTTCTCGTAAATGTACAACTTTATTCTCAAAATCTCCATTTTTTTTCCAATGTGTTGCTGATACTCCGTCGTACTTTATCAGTCCAAGTGAAAACTGTAAAGTGATGAGCCTCGGGCAGCAACCACGTGTCTGCTCTAATCTCTCCAAATAAACACTCCTCCCTCCCCCCCTTGGAGTCACATCTGGGCTGGGGTGTTATCGCTGCAGACACCAGCCTGCTTCTTGTGCTCAGGATACACACGCACGCACACGCGCACACACACTCAATCATATCGCAAGCTGGAGTCAGACTGAGGAAACCCAACGTGAGGGAAGGAAGCGTTCAAGTCAGTGGGAAAGCAGAGTTCTCCTCAAGTCGGCACAGTTCTTCGACTCCGTGCGGCCTGAGGGAGCGACGTGGATGAGACACGAGAAGTTTACTTTGATCATTCACGACGACGAGGGGAATATTTGACCTTCACCTACGTAGGCACCTCCACCACCTCCACCAGGAGGACATTCTTCACATTCTCTTCTTCCTCGGGAATTTCGGGAATCCCGGCAGTTGCTGCAGCATCAAACTGCAGGAGGACGGTCGTCTTTCAACTCCCCCCCCCCCAGTGAGTATAAGACAAATAGTGGCGGCATCCTGGAGCCACAGCAAGGAGAGCAGCTTTAACGTTTGCTTATTTTCTTCATCGGAACAAATAGAACAGAAGTATGGAAACGATTGGTGAGACGTTTTAAACGGCGTATTCATTTTTAAAAAACTAACTTTGATGGTCACGTGGCGTCTTGTCACATGGGAATGTATTTTTCCCAGAGCTCATGAAATAAACAAGACGTGGAAGTACAAACTCACACGCGCGTGTTTTAAACAAGCAAAACCACAAAAACGTCATCACAGCCATAAGATTGTTCTGATTAGAGGAACCGTCGGGCTCCGGCGGGGCTCATTGTTCTCCGCCATCCTGCCGTGTGGAGGTGGGGTCTGCGCGGTGCGTTTCCTCGCGCTTCAAGCAGGACTGACCTTCCAGGCTTTACCGCCGCTTTAGTCCTCCAGCAAACGGGTTTCTGTCTGCGCAATGCTGCTGAATTCAGTCTTCAAACGGAAGCGGATGGATAAAATCTGTTTTGGAGCTTAGAGTTCTCAAATGGTCTCAACCCGGGACCACACGTTCCAATTTTTGACCCATGAGCCATTTTAATTTCAGTCATTTTTAGTTTTTTTTCATAAATATGTTGATGTTTATGTAACATTTTCTTGAAGTCACTTTTGTTTGATTTTTTTCATTATTTTATTTATTTTTTTTATACTTTTAAAAGCCAGACATTGGTTGTATCTGCGCCCCACCCAAAATGGACCCGCGCAAAACTACTGTTTTAGCACATGTGCCCCTCAAAAGCCCAACAACCCCCCCAAACTGAAATACTTTTTATGTGTGTGGTACAAATTTAACTTAAAGCGTTAGCAGGCTCAGGGAACATCACAGTAAATATCTTAATGATCCCAATAAGACAACAATGGATATAAGACAACCATGACTATAAGACAACACTAATTATAAGACAACCCTGACTACAAGACAACACTAACTATAAGACAACCATGACTACAAGACAACACTAATTATAAGACAACCCTGACTATAAGGCAACACTAACTATAAGACAACCATGACTATAGGACAACACTAACTATAAGACATCCATGACTACAAGACAACACTAACTATAAGACAACCCTGACTTTAAGACAACCCTGACTATAAGACAACACTAACTATAAGACAACCCTGACTTTAAGAGAACCATGACTATAAGACAACACTACCTATAAGACAACCATGACTATAAGACACTACTAACTATAAGACAACCCTGACTTTAAGACAACCCTGATTATAAGACAACCCTGACTATAAGACAACAAATACTATAGGACAACACTAACTATAAGACAACCCTGACTATAACACAACCATGACTATAGGACAACACAGAATATAAGACAAAATTGACAGTATAACAACACTGACAATAAAACAACACTGGATATTTGACAGCCCTGAATATAAGACAACACTGAATATAAGACAAACATGACTATAAGACAACACACTGAATATAAGACAACAGTGATTTACAATAACTAAGTCGTAAATTTATGAGAAAACCCTTTATGTTACAGGCATTGCCCGAGACAGCTATGAAAAGGGTGGGCTTATGTGGAGGGGCCGGAGTCAGGAAGGCAGCCGTGAGAAGGGCTAGCTAGCCATGCTAATCCGTTTGCGCTAAACTGCTCTGTTTCGCTGCCACGTTGTAGGAAAGTTTCCTTCCTTCCTGAAGAGCTGTGCTTTATTTTCCGTCCAACACGTACGACACGTAACATTACCACCTTATGCTTGTAAAAGTGCAGCTTTTTTCTCGTAAATGTACGACTTTGTTCTCATAAATGTACAACTTTGTTCTCAAAATCTCAGTTAGTTTTTTAATGTGGCCCTGACACACGTATAATAGTCGTATAATCAGCTCGAACCACGAAAATGTTCCATTTACCAAGAAAGAGTCGTATTAATCGCCAGGGATTTACTGTGCTAGTATTTGCTAAAGCTAAGCTAAGTTTAGCATATTTTGACCTACAGTATGTTGGCTTGCTTTTAGCATCTTCAATGTACAAAACGTACATCCTTCAAGTGCTCTGTTTTTTTGTGGAAAAGGTTTGGACCCCCCTGCTTTGGATGCTCACTGAGCTGAAGTCATATAAGATTTGTTGCTGACAGTTCAACCTCCAAGTTATGTTTGACCTTTGAGGTACCTGCACTGGTTCTGTACGTGAAATTCTTCATCACTCTCCTGCAGTTCTCCACCACAAGCATGAGTCTGTCACGCAACGGGACACTGGAGAAGACATCGGAGCAGCCCCACTCTGAGCCCAGCTCCCCCTCCAGAGGGCCCGGCGGGGTGGTGCCCCCGCCATACTCCACGGGCGGCAGCGAGGTCGCCGACGCTCCGCTGGAGTTGAGGGGCTCTCTGGACTGCTGGGCCTGCTCCGTGCTGGTCACGGCTCAGAATCTCATCATCGCGCTCATCAATGGAATGTTGGTGGGCGTCGTGTTTGGTATCATCCTCACGCCTGCGCTCGTCATGATCATATTCGGATTCCTGTGTCACTCCACGGTCTGTACGCCATCACTTCTTACTCCTGCTAATCTCGCGGTGACTTGATACTGTTTTTGAAAACCTTTCTTGGACTTCCTGGAGATTAACTTTTCATTTTGTGCAGCTGTGCTTTGGTTTCTTTACGCAATGCATGATGGGACACCAACATTCTCCCCATGCACTTTGTTGCTCAGGTTGAATGACTTTAATACCTTGAATGCCGACCTCTGAAAATGATACAAATGTAAATAGAATTATTTTATCATGCTAACGTTATCACGTTAGCATGAAAACACCGTGCATGATAGTGTTTGCGTAAGTTCATATCCATGAAAATCGCAAAAAATGCTAGTATGCTCATGATAGCATGCTAACAATGCTAAGTGTTCACATAAGTGTCTACCCATGAAAACTAGCGTTAGCATGCTAACACCTGGCATAATAGTGTCTATGTATGAAAATGGCTAAAAATGCTACTATGCTACTGTTAACATGCTATCAATGCTAACATGCAAATGTTAGCATGCTAACACCCAGCATAATAGTGCTAAGTGTTTATAGTGTCTGCTTAAGTTCATATTCGTGAAAATTGCAGAAAATGCTATTATGCTCATGATAGCAGGCTAGCAATACTAAGTGTCTACCTATGAAAAGGGCTAAAAATATTACTATGCTAATATTAACATACTTGCAATAATAACATGCTAACATTAAAATGCCAACACCTTGTGTTTATATATGTGTCTACCAATAAAATGGGGAAAAAATGCTACTCTGCTAATGATAGCATGCTAGCACTGCTAAATGCTAAAGTTAGCATGCTATGACCTAGCATGATAACGGAATTTACCGGGAAAGCTGTATGTCTCGAACAGGTGCTCCGGCCATTTTTTGTGGTGTTATATGCACCGATGCCAAAAATAATCCTATCTCGCAATTTCAAAGAATCCTTGGAAAAAAATCCTGGATCCAGATGGTGATCACCCCCAAAATGTAATCAGTTCTTCCATATCCCATTTCCGACAAGTCCAGAAAGTTTCATTCAAATCCATTCAGAACTTCTCAAGTTATTTTGAACACGAACACAAAGAAAAAGACAAAATACAAACAGATAAACGCCAGCAAAAACATGACCACCGCGCTGAGCTTGGCGGAGGTAAAAATGATTTTGCAAATGATTTTTTAAAAAGCGTGAAGTGTAAAGTTGCTTCTGTGCATTTCACTGATGCAGGTGCAGCCTCACGGTACCTCCGTGTACTGTTCCGACCTGCTGGACGATGCCGGCTGCGTGGCCCTGCTGGTGGTGGGCTTCCTGCTGCTCACGCCCCTGCTGGTCCTGGCGCTGGCGGCTTTCTGTCGCCTGGCTCGCCACCTCCAACTGGGCATGTGCTTCATTCCCTACAGCCGGGCCGTTTACAAGAACCTGCCCGCCGCCCGACGCAGAGGGTCCGGCGCGGGGGGCTGCTGCGGCCAGCAGGGGGCTTTAGAGAGGGAGAGGAAAGGCAGCGTTTGGGTGTAAGGAGAGAAGAGGATTTTTAAGTATTATCAATGAAGTGGGCGGTCCTTACTTCTCAAACTTTGTTTTTCTTCGTAGCCGCTGTAAAAACCTATCCAACACTTCCATCACTGGAAATGAATGTAAGCCATTTTTGTATTCCCTTTCTTTGTATTTTGTATTTTTCCAATAAAACTTCACTTGGCATCCAAGCCTTGCTTTTTCTAAACAATTAAGCTCCGTGCAGACAAAACAATGCAAACTATGGACAGACCCACAAACATGCCTATTTTTCATACTCTAAAAGGGTGTCCAAAACGTGTCCCGGGGGCCATTTGTAGCCGGCGGCACATACTAAAAACATAATTTAACAAGAAACCTAAAAAAAAAACAAACAACAGCAAAAAAAAAAAAGCAAAAGCAAATTTGAGAAGAATAAAGTCCAAATATTACGAGAAAAAAGTTGTAATTTTACACGAATAACCTCATAAAGTCATGAGCAAAAATAGTGGCATGGAGTTTCAATATGAACTAAAAAAGACCTGAAAAAGACCTGGCAGAAATGAAAAAAAACTGCTGTCGTTTTTTCTAAGAATAGTCAACAGACAAAAGTTGCAGTCTAATGAGAAGAACGCTACAAGAGTCATGTTTTATACCATTAAATATATGACGAGGACCAGTCATGTCGTTTTAGGAGCATAAAGTGGAAATAATGAAGCAGAAATATGGAATTTTTGGGAAACAAACAAAACAAATAATGTTGTAATTTTACGAGAATGAAGTCAAAATATTATGGGAATAAAGTCGTAGGGTTGGCGTTACATATTATATGAATATTATTCATAATAGTTATAAAGGTGGAATATGACAAACAAACAAAACATTGAATAAAGTTGCAATTTTTGGAAAATTAAGGGTTAGGTTTAGGGTTAGGGTTAGAGTTAGGGTTAGGGTTAGGGTTAGGTTTAGAGTTAGGGTTAAATATTATAGGAATAAAGTCATATATTAATATTAATGATACAGTCATGATATTATGAGAAACAAACAAAACAACAAATAAAGTTGTAATTTTTGGAAAATCAAATATTTCGAGAATAAAGTGTAAATATGGGAATAAAGTCATAGGGTAAGGGTTAGGGTTAGAATATTACAAAAAGAAAATGTGAAGATTATTTTTGAAGAATGTTGAAATATTTGGAAAAAAATACAAGAGCAAAAATTGAGCAAAGTTGATATTAATAAGAGGCTTTTGTGCCTGAATCGCAAAGCTGAGATGCATTTTTTCCTTGAAATATATTGAACATTTTGGCATATCCACATCCAAAGTGGCCCTTGACCCTCACATTTTTCAGTATGTGGCCGTCAGGGTTAAGGTTCGTGTAGAAAGCTTGGACCCCCCCCCGTTCTAAGCCCTAATATGTGATGCAACACACGATTAAGAATGAATTCCAGGCCTGCAGCATCCTGCACGTACAGCGTTACGGTGACGGTACACACGGTTTGGGTGCTGTTACACATCCCGTCCACCAGGTGGAGCCAAAAATCACAATGCTAGAAAGGAGCATAACGCGTCGCTGCTCATGGAAGCAAGCAAAATGCAGTCTGACATAGAGGGCGAGAGAAGAGATATAAAACCTTTATTCATACATAAATTACAGACAAGGTTTAAGTATTTGTGTGCATTTAATGGGGCCATAACATCCCTGTTGTGTTTCACGGAGACGTTATTAACTCACAGCTCTGCAACCGCATCACACTTGGACTTGTTCAGGATTTGTTTCGTTAGCATGGTTGGTTGTTGATGTTTGTCAATAATTTGTGATGTGGAGCTTTGTACGGAGCGGTGAAGGAGCCTGGTTGCAAGCTGCCGCGACCCTCCTCATCCACCTGACCCATGATAATGTAGTTAGCACCTGTAGGAAAGAAATCAAGTCTTCATGAGCGCTCCTTGTGTTGCCAGTGTGTGCGGAAGACGTGAGTGTGTGTTTACCTCTGCGGAGCAATGGGCACTTCCGGCATTGTGACACCAGCTTGACTGACATGGTCTCTCCAACTTGCGTGATCGTTAGCCGACCCGCTTTGTAAGTCTTGATGAGGGACACCCCGATGAGGAGGGTGCCCCGGGGTCCGGGGGCCAGTGAGGTCACCTTCCCGGTAATCACTACAAAAAGTGGACTCGGTGAGAATACAAGATTTCAATAATGACGTCAAAAAATTCAGTGTTGGTGCAAATCTGGATAAAGGTGCAGATGCAGTCTAAAGCACCTAATAGCCTCTTGGAAAATAGGAGTTGTCTTATGTTTGGGGTTGTCTTATATTTGGCGGAGACGCTGTATGTGTGCTGTATTTTTTTTAATGTTTAAAACAAATGAAATAAATTTTAAAAATATATTTTTTTACAATGTGTTTTTCTAAAATGTGCATTGATTGAAAATAACAATTAAAAATGTAAAAATATCATACAAATAAATAAATTATTAAATCAATAAATAAATGATTAAATAGTCTGAGTGTAACAATAAATAATTTGAATAACTTGATTAAATACCTATAATTAAGGTAAAACCATTTGAAAGAATATTTTATCAATTTCATGCCATGCATATGAAACCATATTAATATAATATAATATAATATAATATAATATAATATAATATAATATAATTATTACATTATATTATGTTGGGGTTAGGTTAATATATACTGTATATATATATATATATATATATATATATATATATATATATATATATATATAATATTTTCCAAAACACATTGTATTGAGTTAAACATTTTTAATTGATTTACTTGGCAGAGTATTTTGCTTATTGGAAGTACGTACAGTATATATAAAGCGTTAGCACATATTACTTAAGAAAAGCACATTGGTTTAACATAAACAAAGTGTCTGGTAAAAAAATATGTTGTGACTTCACTTTTACTTTCAATTGCGTTTGTGGCCAAAAATGTCCTCGAGCAGAGAGTCTGTGCTTTTTAAAAATGTATTATGTATTTTATGTTTTGTGCTTCTTTTAAGGCACCAAGTATTAAATGAAGTGACGACTGTACTTTTTTTTTTTATTTGCTACTTTGACTGCATCGGGTGTTTCATGAAGTTATTTTGTTAAGTTGTTAAGTCATCAGTCTTTGTTGTCGTGTCTTTTGGTGAAAGACGGTGGTTTCATGTGGTTTCTGCGTTGCTTTAAAATGTATAAATAAGTTCATAGTTGGTCGGTAAATAAGTTAAGAAGGTATGATAAAAATGGTTAACTGGGGAAGGACCTCGCTCCCAATCTCCTCCCTGGTGAGGTGTTCTGGGCACGCCCAGCCGGGAGAAGTCCCCGGGGCAAACCTAGGACACGCTGGAGGGATTATGTCTCACAGCTGGCCCGAGGACGCCTTGGTGTCCTCCCAGTGGAACTGGAAGAGGTGACCGGGGACCGGGAAGTCTGGACTTCCCGACTGAGACTGCCGCCCCCGCGAACCGGACCCGGATAAGCGGAAGAAAATGAAAGGATGGATGGATGGACGGATGGATGGATGGATGGATGGATGGATGGATGGATGGATGGATGGATGGATGGATGGATGGATAAGTGGGATGAGCATGTTTGGGACTGTTGGGACCTCGGCTTGACTGATTGCTTTTCTGGCTTGACTCACCAAATTCGCTGGCACAGAAACTGGTCTTGATGGTTCCGTGTCTTTTACACGCTTTGGCACACAGTGGGTTCTGAGTGACTGCAATGTAAAGAACAAGTATCGTATGGACATTGGCAGCATTCAAATGGAAGCATAGCGCACCTCACTCACCAGGCCTCTTTCCGTTTGGTCTGGTGACAACCACTCTCCTGTCCTGACCCGTGGTGCCCTCGCCACGGCCAGCGGTGGGCCGGACTGGTTTGGGTCTCTGGGTTGGTTCCGGTGGCACATATTTGGCTGTAGCAACAGGCGGGGGCACAGTGGCGTCAGGAACTCGTTCACGTGCAGGGGGTCTGACGTGGGGTCTGGCTGGAACAGGTCTGGTATCGGCACCGGCACTGTGCAATGTTGGTATGTCAGCGCCGCGTGGGACGCTGGTGTAGTAGGCCAGGAATCCATCTGATGTCACGCTGAGGTCCGACACAAACTGGACCAGGAGCACGTTGCCGCTGGTAACGATGGGCCTACGCACAACAGAAAGCGGAACGTTGTTAGGCACAGTTCGACAAACGGCAAATGATCGAGTGGGCTGCTCACTGCGGAGCTTGATCGCCGCAATATTTTCCAATCAGGCGTGAGTCGTCTTTCTCGCCGCCATTGAAGAACGCCACGTAGTCGAAGCGACAATAGGTGTCCGCCTCCAAGACGAACTTGTCAAACCTAACCTGGATTACCTGGTATCCAAACACAAACAAAAAAAGATGGTTTTTTTAACATGATTAGAGCCCTCAAAACATGAAATAACACCCCTATAGTCACATTTACACTCCTGTTACCCAATGTAGTAGACATAAGAAGAAAAAATGAAATATTTAACTCATTCAGTAGCAAAAATGTAGTTATACATTTTTACGAACCTGAACGCTTCATCCCAAAAACGTATTTATACGTCTTCAAAAGAGGTGATGACGCAACTCTTCACTAATGCATTTCAGAGCGATTTTAAGCTCTAAAAACGGCCACAAGGTGGCAGAAGGGCATTTGATAAGGAGCTTGGCGGGGACCATGTGAACCGGAAAAATCACACCTGACAAGAAGGAGGAAGTGAGAGCGCGTGGAGGAGGAGCTAATTACTAAGAACTACTACAAGATTGAAAACTTTATTCGCAATTCACACATGGCTCCGTTTCCAACCATCGTTCAGTCATCAACTGGCAAACTTTCCAGACAAACATTACCTCAGGTGCCACAAATATCGATATTTTGATTTGAGAATGGATTTTACCACGTGAACAGCTGGTATCGATATGTCAGTATGACTGACACCTAGTGACCAGTGTAGGACACTACATATCATCACAAGTCTTTGAATGCATCTTCTGAATGCCTTATATTTGTATTTTCCTTCATTTAGCCATTTTTATCCTTTAAAATGCTTAATTAGACATCAAATTTGTCAAATTTCAGCTGCTACTAATAATAATGAAAGCACTTCAGAATGAAGTGAAACCGTTATTCAGCCACACACTGGTGGTGGTAATCTACATCCGTATCCACAGCTGCCCTGGGGTTGTCTGACAGAAGTGCGGCCTCTCCAACGACCACTAAACATCCATTAGCAGTCTTTTTCAGACTTTTTGCAAAGTAATGCACTTTCCATGGCTGAGGGGTGACCAAAGGTCCTGTTTTCCCAGGACATGTCCTGCTTTTTAAAACCATTTTTACCTCCGCCAAGCAGCAGGTTTTGCTGGCGTTTATCTGTTGGTCTGTTTGTTTGTGTTCAAAAGAACTTGAAAAGTTCTGAATGGATTTGGATGAAATTTGCAGGAATTGTCATAAATGGGGTGATCCGCATCACCGTCTGAATTCAGGATTTTTTGAAAGGATTCCTGAACATTCCGAGATAGGACCATTTTCGGCATTTGTGCATATACAGTAACTCCACAAAAAACGGTCAGAGCAAGACAAGTTTCCATTCCAGAAGAAAAATGCCATTTTTGTCAATAAGTGATATTGATATCATTATGGATCCCATTGCTAATGGTATGTTTGAATGGTCCAGGAATGTAAATATGCAGATAAAATGAACGTAGGACTAAAATATATGTGGGGAACGATGGCTCTTGGCGGAGGTATACGTTATTCTAGTTATGCTTGAAAGGCTTAATTTTGGTCAAAAAAAATGTGCTCGAACGTGGATATTTTTGGTCTAATAATAGGCTGTAGTCGAGCATGAAACTGAGGTGATTTGTTAATTCATACACTTTGAAAAACGAATAGAGCGAAGTCACGGTCACGGTTTTCCGTAATAGAAACGTGTCTGCTTAAAAAAACATCTGCTTTTTGAGACTCAAGCTAAGAGCGCCTCTGCTGGTTGTAGCCAAGCAGTGCATCCACACGCCTCTTTTCACAGTTCCACTGAATCAACTCCATGAATGGAATGAGCGACCGCTGTGGCCACGGCTGGTGAGTGTTTTGCTGACCTTATCAGCGTCCACCGTGATGAGCCAGGAGCAGCTGGTTCCTGGCGGGTACTTCTTGTCCGGCCAGTTTGGTGTTTTGATCTCTCCCTGGGATTTTGTTATCTTTCCCCCACAGAACTGTTGATCTGAAAGAAAGCCAACACGGCCCCCGGACATCATGAATAAATACGACCGCAGATTGTAGTTCCGCCATGCAATGCTAACGTGAACTTTTGCCCTACTTGTGGTTACATTTTAGACTCTTTCCATCACGCTTAAAAACTTCTTTAAAAAGTCTTATTAGTCCTTATGCTTTTATATATACTTGCTGTAGCTTGTTGTGACGCCGTTGGGCACACAAATTGATGCTTTTTGTTACGGAATACGTTCTAATACGCTTCTGCCTTGGAGACTCTGTGTCTGTAAGTAATGTGCAACTACAATTACAGGAGAAATGCAGTATTTTAGACAGCAGTGTTGTTTACTTTGGACATTAATTGGGTCTAGCTTGGAGATTGTAGCTGCTGCATCAGCCACTGACTAACTAAATACACATCACACATGATTTTCGGTCTATTTAAATTTTTCCCCCTCATTTTTTTCCCCCAAATATTTCAACTCCTTAAATATTACTTCACAAATTGTCTTCCTGTCTTCCCAAAACATTAGAATTTTTTTCCCAACCTAATTTTCTAAAAAATGACAACTTTGTTTTGTTTTGTTTGTTTCTCATAATATTGCAGCTTTAAAAACAAACAAAAAAAATTTTCTTTAATACTTCAACTCTGCTAAAATAAGATTCAAATTAAAATAATGTAAAATTGCGACTTTTGTTCTTGCAAGAATACAATTTTATTCTCGTAATATTTTGACTTTATTCTTCTAAACTTACAGCTGTTTTTTCATTTCCGCTGTTTTTTTAAATTAAATTTTCCAACAATTTTAACTTTCTTCTTGTCAGTTTTGTTCTCGTAATATTATGACTTTATTCCCATAATAGTATAACTTTTTCCCCAACTTAATTTTCCAAAAATGCCAACTTTATTTTGTTTTGTTTGTTTCTCATAATATTATGACTTAAAAAAAAATAGTATGCGACTAAAATGACGTTATTTTTCCTCACAATATTACGAGTCTATTCCTGTTAGAATACGACTTTTTAGTATTTTATTAGTAGTATTTTTTATTCTCATTAAATTCCATTTGTTTTTTTCATTTCTGCTGTTGTTGTTTTTTTTTCTTGTAAATTTTCTTCTCGTAATTCTGCCTTTATTTACATAATATTTTGATTTTATTTAACTTATTTATTTCCAACTTTTTCCACATTGTTTTGTTTGTTTTTCATAATATTAAAACTTAAAAAAATGACATTTTCTTGACTATTTCAACTTTATGCTGGTAAGATGACATTATTATTCATGTAAAATAGTGATTTTTTTTCCATTTCTGATGTTGTTTTTTAAAATTTTTCCAACTATTTTCGTCTTCTTGTAAACCTGTCGACTGACCTCATTTTCCAGAAATGAAAGCTTTATTTTGTTTTCTTTGTTTCTCATAACATCACTGCTGAAAAAAGAAAAAGTGTCTTTAATGTTTCAACTTGATGCTCCTAAAAAGACGTAATTTTCCTCAAAACGTCACAGCGTTATTTTCCTAAGATTCAAACTTGAACACTGATTTTTCCATTTTTGCTGTTCTTGGGTTATTTTCTTTTGAGTTGTCTCGTTTTTAGAACGTGCTGAATTGGATTTGATTCAGTGGCGTTCTTCCAGCGCATGCGGTGCGCTGGCGTGCTCACCCTGGTCGTATGGCTTGGCGCCGCTGAAATAGGCCACAAATCCTCTGCCGTGGGTCTCGCCATCGCTCACCATCTCCAGCATCATGGTGTTGGTGGTGGAGATAAGAGCGCCCGGTCGGAAGGTTCCGCAGAACCGGCCCAGTTTTTGCACCGTGTTGGACTTGCCGTTGTAAACGTCCAGGTAGTCGTAGCGACACTGCGAGTCGGCCTCCAGGTCGAAAATGCGGAAGGTGAGCATGACCACTTTTCCCTCGGGGACCTGCCGGGCGCGGGGGGGAGAATGAACGAGCCGGAGGCGAAGAGAAAGGCGTCTGCTTGTGACTCACTGTGATGAGCCAGGTGCATTTGCTGTTTGGCTTGTAGTAGCTCGGGAAGCCCTCGCTGCCGACGAACCCCGACTCTGCTTCCAGCTCTCCTCCGCAGTGGAACACGGGCCTGCAGACAAGGTCAAGAGTGGACACGACTAACAAACCTTGGCCAGGAGACAAAAATGCCACGAATGCGTAAACTCGGCACTCTACTTCTGCAATATTTACACAATCCTGCTTTGGCTTCTTTTCCAGTTTCACGACTTTATGAAAGTTAATAAGTCCACTTTTTGCTCGACATCCTAGCACTTTATCCAGCGAGGGCGCACGGTGACAAATGAAAGGCTGCCACTTGGATGTTATGTCAACATATGCCAAGAAGTTCTAGACATTTTAGGACAAAACGGCATCTCAGCTTTGTCACAGAGCTAAAAGAACTATTATTTCTATCAACGTCACTCTTTGCTCCTTTTTCCCTCAATTTTGGCGTTGTTTTTCTTGTAATTTTCCATATATTTCAGTTTTCTCCTGAAAAACATTTTCTTCTTGAAATATTTGGACTTTTTTCCCGTAATATTCTAACATTTCCCCCACCCTCATTTTTTTCTTTTAAATTGAAAAATTTGAAAAAACCTTGAAAAAATGTTTTTTTCTTTAATATTCCAACTCTATGCTACCAAAATGACTAAAATGATTTAGATTTTTTTCTTGTAAGAATACGACCTTTTTTAATAATTTCTTAAATTTTGTTCTTGTAAAATTCCAGCTGTTTTCCATTTCTGCTGTCATTTGTAAATATTTTTATGTAATTTGTAATGTTCTGACTTTATTCTCATAATATTATAACTTTTTCCCCAACCTAACTTTCCCAAAATGTTTGTAAATTTTGTTTTGTTTGTTTCTCATGTTACAACTTTAAATAAATAAATAAATAAATAAATAAATAAATAAATAATAGATATATTTTTTTATATTTCAACTCTTTGCTACTAAAATCAGATGATCTTTTCTCACAATATTGCAAGTTTATTCTGGTAAAATTGACATTTTTTTCTTGTAAATGCAGGACTTTTTTCTTAATATTTTGACTTTATTCTTGTAAAAATTACATCTGTTTTCCATTTCTGCTGTAATTTCATTTTTAAATTTCCAGCAATTTCATCTTTTAAAAAAAATTCCTCATCATATTATAACTTTTTCCCCAACCTAATTTTCCAAAACTTACTTTTTGTAAATTATTATTTTTTTTGTTTGTCATAATATTACATCTTTTAAAAAAAAAAATAACGTTTTTTTTTGAATATTTCAACTCTAAACTCGCTTCTAAATTGAGATTATTTTTCCTCAAAATATTACCACTTTATTCTTGTAAAATTGATCATTTATTTTCTGGTAAGAATACAACTTTTTTTTCTTAACATTTTTACTTTACTCTTGTAAAATTGCAGCTGTTTTCCATTTCTGCTTTAATTTTTATTTTAAAATGTCCATTTATTTTATCTTTATTTAAATAATTTCATTTGCTTGTAATATTATGATTTTATTTCCCTAATATTAAAACTTTATAATATTGTAACTAATTTTCCAAAATGTTTTTGTATATTTTGTTTTGTTTGTTAATCGTAACTTTTAAAAAAAAAAAGGCTTTTTTTTACGTCAATGCTCCTAAAATTAGATTATTTTTCCTCATATATTATGAGTTTATTCTTGTAAAATTGTGATTTTTTTTGTCTTGTAGTAATACAACTTTTTTTCTTAATATTTTGCCTTTTTTTTGTAAAATTACAGCTGTTTTTAATTTCTGCTGTAATTTAAAAAAATTCCAGCTGTTTCATGGTTTTATTAAATATTTTTTTCTGTAAATATTATGACTTTATTCCCCAGCCTAATTGTCCAAAACTTACAACATTTTGTACATTTTGTTTTGTTTGTTTCTCATAATATTACAACATTTAAAAAATAACGGCTTTTTTTCTTGAATATTCCAACTCTTTGCTACTAAAATGTGATTCTTTTTCCTCATAATATTATGAGTTTATTCTTGTAAAAAGGCAGCTGTTTTCCATTTCTGCTGTGTTTTTTTTCAGCTATTTATTCTTTTTTTTCTATTTTTGTCTCATAATATTATGATTTTATCCCTATAATTTTATAACTTTTTCCCTAACCATTTTTTCCCAAAAATATTTATTTTTTTTTGTTTTTCACAATATTATGACTTAAAAAAAAATATATATATATATATGTATATATATATATATATATATATATATATATATACATATATATGTATATATATATGTATATTTTTTAAATATTCCTATTTCATGCGACTATTATAACTGTAATATTACATTAATATTACAACATCATTTTTGTAAAGCGACAACATTTTTATCTTATATTTTTTGACTTAATTTTTGTAAAATTACTGCAGAATTTTTTCATTTTTTTCTGCTGTTTTTTTTTCTGAAGTTTTCTTGTTAAAGTATATTTTTAGAATGTGCCGCGGGCCGCAGTTTGGGCGTCCCGTCCTGACTCGTCCCGTGGTTTGTAGCAATGAAGAAACCAGGAGAACAAAGAGGTCAAGTAAACTTGCGGGGTATTTGAAAGGCGCAGCGACGGCGTCATAAAGTGTCTCTGAGAGACGGCGCTGCGTCATGTCAGCTGTCAGGGAGGATTCCACAGAAGGAAACACGTCGTGTAGACGCATGTCTACTGTGGATCTGTAGCTGCTGAGTCAGCAGCAAGGATACGTCTCCTATTATCCTGACTTGTTTGCTTACTATTCTTCTAGAATCTAGATAGATTAGAGCAGGGCTGCTCCACTGGCTCCACCCACATTTCGTTCGGTTATGACACACTTTTATTGAAATTAAAACAACAACTGCATTTTTATAGTTGAAAAAAACAGCCTTCCAATACAGCGGCGTGTTAAAAAAAAATTCAGAGATTTAGAGAATAAAGTCGTAAATTTACAAGAAAAAAGTAATACATTTACAAGAATAAAGACTTTATTCTCGTAAATTTACGGATTTTTTTTTGTCATATATTTTTGACTTTTTTGTGTAAATTTACGTATTTTTTTCTCATATATTTGTGAGGTTTTTTTCTAGTAAATTTATGACTTTATTCTTGTAAATTTACAACTTTTTTGTCATAAATTTACAAGTTTTTTGTCTGAAATTTACAACTTTTTATTTCTAGTACATATACGACTTTTTTTGTAATAAATTTCCGGCTTTTTTCTCATAAATTTATGACTTTATTTTTTAGTAAATTTACGACTTCATTCTCATAAATTTAAAACTTTTTTTCTAGTAAATTTACAACTTTTTTGTCGTAAATTTACGACTTTTTCTCTCATAAATTTACGACTTTATTTTCTAGTAAATTTACGACTTCATTCTCATAAATTTACAACTTTTTTCTAGTAAATTTGCGACTTTTTCGCTCATAAATTTACAACTTTATTTTCTACTAAATTCACGACTTCATTCTCATAAATTTACAAAAAGTTGTACAAAGTCGAGAATAAAGTCGTAAATTTACCAGAGTAAAGTCGGAAATGTTCAAGACAAAACTCGTAATACTATGAGAATAAAGTCGTACATTTACGAGAAAAAAGTCGTAACTTTATGTTGCAGGCATTGCCTGAGACAGCTATGAAAAGGGGGGACTTATGTGACCTTTGGCCTTGGGCACGTGGAGGGGGCGGGGTCCGGAAGGCGGCTAGCCATGCTAATCTCAATGCTAAAAGCTCAGCTGCTCTGATTTGCTGCCACGTTGGAAATAAAAGCTTGCCTGAAGCGAGAGGAAAGTTTCCTTCCTTCCTGAAGAGCTGTGCTCTATTTTCCGTAATATTAACACTTTGTTCTCGTGAATTTACGGCTTTTTTTCTCGGAAATGTAGAACTTTATTCTCAAAATCTCAGATGATTCTTTTTTTTCAGGTGGCCCTAATACTCGTACGCTCTGAAAATGCTTCATTTATTCAACCACAAAACAGCAGGATTACTCATCCATGTATTTTTGAACATTTTCACGTGGAGAGGGGTTACTATAGCACGGTGTATCTCATGTCAAACACGATTCTCTCCCAATACAGTCGTCCCGCGTTTATCGTGGTTAACTGGTTCCAGACCTGACCGTGATAAGTGAATTTCCACAAAGTAGGATTAATTAGGGCAAAGAAAAACCCTGTTTATGTTTTTTAACATTATTAGGACCCTCTTGACATGAAATAACACCCCTATAGTCCCGTTGACACGCCCATTACCCAACATAGTGGACATCATCAGAGAAAACGAGACATAAATAAGACTTGCGATCGTGTGTGTTGCTGTAAATGTGTTCCAGTGTCGGACAGGAAGTGAGGTTTTAGCTTGGCGTGGATTCCGGCCGCACCAGTAGCCCGTGTTAGGGGTTATTGTGCCTGCTGTCAGATCATTCAAACCTGCAATAAAAACCTGTTGTTGCGGCAATCAAGTCTTGTGTCTGACATAACATGACAGTAACATTACTGACACCTAGTGACCAGTGTAGAATACTACATTGTCTTTGAATGCCTTATATTTGTATTTTACTTCATTTAGACATTTTGATGCTGATGCTTCATTTAGGCTGAACATATGTACAATTTGCTTCATTTTTGGGCTAATAAAAAGCCGTACTGAACACAAAACAACATGAAGTCGTATGTTTTTTATGTGTTCAAGTGGTATGCGGTGTAGATTCGAGTTTGGCACAGTGCCACACGCCAGAAATGATTCTTTCCCAATGCGGACACACAGGACCGATACGTTTATAGTTGGTTTTTAATGGTCTATGAAAGTTTGGAATATTTTGTGGATAACGCAACTTGAGTCCTTCCCGTTGAGCAACTCCAAATGTCCCCCGACTTTGAATCATTTAGGCAGAAAGCAGAAACCCAGAAGAGTCGTACGCCTGCTGATCACAGCCAAGATGTCACCAACCGGAGCCAAGTCGCTGGGACGGGGCCCCACAGGCAGAAGCAAAAACATTAACATCTGGCGGCTCAGCCACCGCACACTCACAGAGGAAACAACAACTGCAAGCAGACAGAAGACAATCCGCACCTCCGCCACCTCGACTTTGTTAACTTCATCAGCAGGAGGAACGTGAACGCAGGCTGCCATTCATCTTCCCGTGTGACCTCACCTGGTGTAGTTTGTCTGCTGTGCCCCCGTCCTCCCCAAAGTCAGGCACAAGAGCAGGGAGATGCCCCACGTATGACCCACGTACGCCATCACGCACTCCCACAAACACGGCTGGAAAAGAGGAGAGATTGCAGCGGGAGGCGAGGAGAGCTTCTGGAGCAGGAAAGACGAGCAGGAGGAGGAGGAGGATGGGCGGGGAGACTGTATTTGGAGGGGGGCTGGGGGCGGGGGTGGAGAGTTCTAGAATGGATGAGGAGAGATGCTGGAAGGACAGCGATGGGGGGTGGGGGTGCAGAAGGCTTTAATTAGAGACAGATGTTTTCTACATAATAACATGGCTTTTTGGAACGGGGGGGGGGGGTATTTTGTGAGGAAGCGAGACAAAGTGGTTTCTCTGATCCTCAACTTGAAAGCAGCAAAAACTAATGTTGATAGCTTTGACCTTGTTGGAGGGCACAGGTGTTCAAAGTGCGGCCCTGGGGCCTTTTTATTCTAAACAGCCTGCGGATGTTTTTTTAATGGCCCAAAAATATTCTTTAGTGGGGGGAAAGACAACAGCAGGAAAACTGGAAAAGTCTTCAGCAATTTTGAAGTCAAAATATTTTTAAAAAATTATTTAAAAATTTTTATTATTATTTTATTATTATAAAATGTATTATAACATATAGGAAAAGGCTTCTTGAGACGTCATCTGTACTTCTGTGAAGAAGGTGTCGGACGTTTCGCTCCTCATCCGAAGAGCTTCGTCAGCGAACTAATAAGTGCTGGTAGCTTAGGCCTTAAATACAGTAAGAGTGGGCGGAATTGGTGTGCCAACACCCTCCTACTATTGGTTCCTTACACTAAGCCTGGGCGGAGTAGTGGTATAATCCTATCCTGCTGTTAACACCTCCGATAAAAGGGAAGTGTTGCTCCCTGAATTGGGTATGAACGACTCTGATACTGGCTTGTTAACATTTATTGTTCTGGCTCGGCCCTGGCTTCATCTCATTTGCAAGACTAAGAGCTGTGGGTTTTGGTCTCAGTAACCTGCTGAACACAGGGTCCAAATTAAACCTCAAACCACCATTCCGATTCAATGATGGGTTCTGTTGTTTGACAAAAATAGCTTCCTTTACTCCTCTTTCAAACCATCTGTTTTCTTTGGCCAAAATCTTTACCTCACTGTCCTCAAAAGAGTGATTGGTAGCTTTAAGGTGTAGATGTACTGCTGATTGAGGACCACTAGAATTGTCCCTGCAATGTTGATAAAGCCTTTTTTGGAGCATTTGCTTAGTTTCCCCAATGTAGTGCTCTTTGCATTCCTCATCTTTACAGTGGATGGAATAGACCACATTGCTTTGTTTCTGGTTTGGAGCCTTGTCTTTAGGATGCACTCATTTTTGTCTCAGGGTATTTACTGGTTTGAAATAGGTAGGAATTTTGTGTTGCCATAAGATCCTCTGGAGTTTTTCAGAGACCCCCGCTACATAAGGGACTACCACTCCTCTCCTTTTTGCTTCTGTGGGCTTTTGGGTTTCTTTCCCTACTCTCTTCTTTTGACATTTGTTAAAAGCCCACCGTGGGTACCCACAGGTTGAGAGCGCTCTCTGGACATGTTGTGTCTCCTTTTTTTTTCCCTCAGCACTAGTTGGTATTTGTTCCGCTCTATGTTGGAGGGTCCTAATAACCCCTGGTTTATGTTGTAGTGGATGGTTTGATTCAAAAAGCAGGTATTGGTCAGTGTGTGTGGCCTTTCTAAAGACCTCTGTAAGTAGCTGTCTGTCCAAGAAGAAGGCTAGTTGGTTCTCTTTAGCGTCCTCACGAGTAAATTTGATATTGGTGTCCACCGCATTGATGTGATCTGTGAAAGACTGAATTTCTTGTTTTTTGATTATGACAAAGGTGTCATCCACGTATCTAAACCAGTGCCTTGGTTTTGTCCCTGAGAAGGATGAGAGAGCCTGTTTCTCCATCTCTTCCATGTACAGATTCGCCACTATGGGTGAGACTGGTGAGCCCATAGCACAACCATGGATTTGTCTGTAAAATTTCCCTCTAAACTGAAAATATGTGGTGTTAAGGCAAATTTCCAATAATTGGCAGATGTGGTCAGCACTAAGTTTTGTTCTCCGATGCAGAGTTGAGTCCTCGAGCAGTCTCTTCCTCACCACCGAGACTGCTGCTGAGGTGGGGACGGATGTGAAAAGTGACGTCACATCATAAGACACCAAAGTTTCCTCTGGCTCCAATCTGAGGTCTTTGATGCTCGACACAAACCCTTTTGTGTTCTCTATATGATGATCAGTGTTGCCTACCAATGGGGATAAGACTGTTTTTACATATTTCGCTACATTGTACGTGGTAGAGTCAATGCTACAGACAATGGGTCTGAGGGGAAACCCTTCCTTGTGGATTTTTGGAAGGCCATAGATACATGGTGTAGCCTCCCCAGGGTATAACCTATGATACATCTGTCTGTCAATTAGTTCTTCCTTCTCTAACTTTTGGAGACAGTGTATGATTTCTTTCTTATACCTACTGGATGGGTCCCTTTTAAGTTGCTCATATGTGTTGGCATCACTAATTAGACTTGTTATTTTTTCTTCATAGTCCAATGTGTTGAGAACCATTGTGCATCTGCCCTTATCAGCTGGTAAGATGGTGATGCTCTCATCTTTCTGCAGAGCCGCTAATGCTTTCCTCTCACCTACCGTGATATTGGACGGTGGTGGTTTAGCACTACTGAGAAGGGCCGATATTCTCAGATGAAGGTCCCCTGCCTCTGTTCTAGAAAGGTTATTGTTTCTGATGGCCGATTCAGCTGCTGTGATATCGTCTACTGTGGGTATCGTTTTAGGAGTCACTGAGAAGTTGAGACCCTTGGTTAATACTGCCTTCTCTGTCTCCGAGAGGCTTCTGTCTGACAGATTTTTGATCCAATTTTCTTTAGTATTGGTCTGATTCCCCCCATCCTTAGTGTTTACGACAAGCTGTGGTTGATTTTCCAATAGAAGTTTCTGGAATTTTCCCTTATGCCTTTCTTTGGTTTTGCTATGGTGCTTCATATAACCTGATTTAGTAAATTCACAAACCTCCTGATAGGTTTCGTGCGTAAGCTTGGTTTGCAATCTCTGATAGAAGGTTTCTACTTCAGACTGTTTATTTTTTATCTCTATGTTAAGTCTCCTAATTCTCAAATTCTGTATTTTTCTGATGTAGTTTAGTTGCATTTTCCTTGCCAAGTGTCCTTGCTCAAGGGACGCTTGCCTCATGCATTTGGGGATTAACCTACTCTGCCTGCATCTAAGATTGAATCTGAGGTGGTTCCTTAAATCTGCTAATTTAAGAGTGGCCTTTTCTAAGATCAAAACCCACAGCTCTTAGTCTTGCAAATGAGGTGAAGCCAGGGCCGAGCCAGAACAATAAATGTTAACGAGCCAGTATCAGAGTCGTTCATACCCAATTCAGGGAGCGACACTTCCCTTTTATTGGAGGTGTTAACAGCAGGAGAGGATTATACCACTACTCCGCCCAGGCTTAGTGTAAGGAACCAATAGGAGGAGGGTGTTGGCACACCAATTCCGCCCACTCTTACTGTATTTAAGACCTAGGCTACTAGCACTTATTAGTTCGCTGACGAAGCTCTTCGGATGAGGAGCGAAACGTCCGACACCTTCTTCACAGAAGTACAGATGACGTCTCAAGAAGCCTTTTCCTCGATGGACAACTCCTGTACGACTGAGAGCCTACACAGACGCATTATAACATATAATATATCATAATCATAATTTTAAAAAGATATAATTTCACCAGAATAATATTATGAGTAATATTCTGAAACAAAAATAATGCTATTTTAGTAGCACTTCCACTCGCATAACAGGCACAGTAATAATAATCCAAATAATAACACGGGCTACTGTTGGGCCCACAACCTGAACCTCTGACGTCACTTCCTGTCCTCCACACATCAGTCCGCCCCCCACTCATGTCCCCTAGGGAGCACATTTACTGTGAGACGCACACAAGCAGGAGTTTTATTTACAGTATGTCTTTTATTTACTCTTATTATCTACTGCCTTGGGTGATACGAGCGTAACTGTGGAATGGTGATGGAAATTTCAGCTCTTTTTAGAGAGCCCGTTCTTTTGGGTCGGCTCACTAAAAAGAGACAGCTCTTTCGCCTCCCAAATGGTTCCTCTGTTTTTTTTTGTTGTTGTCTTGAATAAATTTATTTATGTCAAATTAATTACTAATGTCCAAATGACATGATGTGTTGTTTATTATTATTATATGTTTATTATTAGAATGGATTTACTTAAACCTCAATGAGATGCTGCAAAAATGTGTTATCATGTTCAATTAGAAATAAAACACAAAAACAAAGACCCATCTCAATAGACAAATGAAGGCAAAATAGGTGAAATCTCTTCATGGAAATTTCTCACGAACGAATCGGCTCTAAGAGCATGGGCGTGTGTCTAACCCCGCCCCTGCGCCTGCCCGGCGTGGCCACCACACATCTTGACCAATGACATTCGCCTTCAACAGAAAAAAAAGACAACACTCATCGGCTCCCAACGACACGAACTGGCTCCTGTCGTTCATTTCAAAGAGCCGGCTCTTAGAGCCGCTTCGTTCGCGACCGACACATCACTGTGGAACCGTGAGTCTGTGTTATCTTATTTGCGTGTGATATGTCTTATTTTCTCTGATGATATCTTCTACATTGGGTAACACTAGAAATCAGGTTTTTATGCTGCCGATAGCGATACCAATCATCCATGAGTGAACTTGGACGATACCGATCACATACATTAAGTGTACATTTTTAAATGTACTATTGGCTATATCCGGGTCACCAATATTTTTTTTTCCAGAAATCCATTTCTTTCTAGTGTTCTCACATTATTAACTGGAAACCTGAATGAAAAGTGGTCGTGGGGGGCTCACGTTGGTGACCCCCCTGGGCTCCAGGATATCGAAGGGAAACCATCAAATTTAGACCAAAACATATTTGACTTACTTCTTCAAAATCACTGGTGAAACTTAAAGGATCAGGCGCCTTCTTGAAGGAGACTTTGGATGGCGGAGCAGCTTGATGGCGCTCCAACAGGAGTCAGGACCCCCCCCAGGTGGTCGGTCGGTGTCCGCCACCACCGCCGACGGCCGGCCGTCCAGCCGTCCAGTCAGATGAATCCAACCACTTTTTGGGCTATCCGCCTGACACCTCCGACTGCCACGCAAACACGGGCTCGTGTCGTCCCGCGTTTTGGCTAATTAGCCGCCGCCCGACTGACGGTCACATCGCGAGTGCCCGCCCCCCAAATGCCGCACCATGCTAAAGCTTTTTAAGGCGGCAACGACACACAATGACAGGAAGTCCCATGCGGTAGACATGCTTGTTTTGGCTTTGTGAAGGGAAAGTGGGCGGGAGAGAGGCGGTCACTATAGGCTGGATGCTGCAACGGGGGCGGAGCTGATCGGAAAAAAATCAAGTATACCGTGCTTTTTCACGGAAATCGGCCGATACTGATCGGTGGCCGATGGATCGACGCACCCCTAGGTAATGCAAACGTAAAGGTGACTATAGGGGTGTTATTTCATATCTAGAGGGCTCTAATAATGTTAAATACCAAATTTAGAAGGTGGTAAGCAGGTTTTCTACGCCAAAGCTATGACAATATTCCATTTATTAATATTGAATCCTACTTCTTTATTATGGTGCTTTAATGGTGGTGATTTGCTAGCATAGTAAGTTTCCTAGCATATTGATGGGGGGGTTGCCTCACTGACTTCCCCCTTTAAATTCTTGGAAGTGCCTGATTTTCCTCCAGATGTTTCTTAGAAGATAGGACAGACGCTTTACTTAGTATTCAGGGTCTTATTTGCCTCCTGGATTTAAAAAGAGCAGCGCTTTTCATGTCTTTCTGCTTATTCAAACAGTGGAACGTGAGTTTGAATTTGAGTGAAACCACAAAGACGGAGAACAGATGAGATTCTCAGACAATTAGATGTCATTTTTGTAGTCATGACTTGACTCTTTTTTTGCTGCGTCAGATCTTTGTTTTTCCTGCTGATTGTGCAACCCCCCACTGACTCTCTGGAAAAGGAGCGTGTGTCAATCTTACCGATCTGTCAGGAGTTATTGCAGAACCCCTTGGCTTGGTTTCCTGGCTAGCAGAGCAGGGTCGCCGCTCCTCCGCACTGTGATAGTCCCCGCATTCCTGCCTCTGCCGTCTCTTATCAGGACTTAAAGACAAAACACAGCACAGCTGGGCCTCCAGCAGCCTTCTTCAATCTTTTCCTTGGCAGCAGAAATCATTTCACGCAGGTTGTAAAGTGAGACATTTAAGTAATAGGCCACATGGAACAGGAGACTCATGCATGGGGTTTGCCTTGGCCGTCAGCCTCGGTTGTTCCAGACTGTGTTCGAGTGGGTGCGGGTCAGCAGTGCATGAAAGTGACTGGATTTTTACAGCATCCATTCAAACGCTTTTCCCGTCGCAGGCCTCAGTGGTGTCGGCCAGAGGGTTGACTCATCCGTAAGAGTCAGTGATGCCTTGGTGGATTGCAGGGGAGGAACACACACCCCCTCTGGCTCGGATCCTGTGTGGAACCAAAGGACACGCTGGGGCTTGGGGAGATACAATGGAAGGATAAAAGTTTTATTGACGCATTCAACCAAATCTCTTTTCTTAATCAAGAAATCTAAAAGCAAAGCTGGGATTGGTCGTCTTGTTTCACAGTGCTTCAGCCCACAGAGCCCCTGGCTGTGCTTCAGCCTGGGGACCCTCGCTTTTCGTACGCCGCGGTTTTTGCACGACGAGGTTTTCGTCTAAAAGCCCAAATTTTGCCTCAGTGCTCGTACAATGTCTCCGTTTTATTGCACGCGTTTTGCACATGGAAAACTACAGTCCATTTGCCCTGTATTGTATCGCAGGAACCCGCCCGCTCCAAAGTGGCACTCGAGGCCAGATTTAATACGGCACCCCCCTCCATCGGCCATTTACATACACTTACAAAAGAAATGCAATCCATTTTCACCACTGACTTTCATGTCATTTTAAAAATCAGATTTCATGTCATTCATTTGTTGATGTTGAACAAAACTAATTACAAATAAATACAAAAAATCTGAAATACAATATAACAAAATAAGGCCATGTAAATAAATGAACAAATAGTAATAATAGTAATAAATTATACATTCAAAAATCAAAATCACGCAATTTAAGCACCCACAGTTTGCACACTATGACTCTATAAAAGAAAGTTACATTTACACTACGCTAACTACGTTCATGGAAACAATGATTACACCACCCTTGTTTCTTCAGTTTCGTGTTCATTTTAATGCCTGATATAACTAAAGGTACCTTTGTTTGGACAAATAACAACGACAACAAAAACAGCTCATAAGAGTTTCCTTTGTTGGCAGTTCAATGCTACAGCTAAAAGATTACTGAACATTTGCAGTAAAAATAATTATTTTGAATCAATGGGGGCCGAAAAGTACATTTTACATTTTCACTCCTGTAACGTTTTGCTTGGCTCCGGAGGGGGGGGTGGTTGCTGGTTCAATCCTCCATTCTGCTGTCATCATTCAACGTCTGTGTACGTTTCAGCATTCCGTCTGCATTTTTACTTTCCAACATTCTCAATGACGTCATTTTTGGTCTGCTAAAAGCGAATGGACGAATTAAAATGGTGGAAAAACATTTGACATTTTCCGTTACTGTAACATTCCACTTATTCACGCCGCAGGGTGACATGGCTCAGGTGGTGTAGATCGGTCGACTGCCAACCTGATGGTCGCTGGTTCGACCCCCAGTCCTTGTGTAATCCTTCAGCATATTTCTATTCTCCATTTTTCATTGAACATTTCAAATTCCCCCGTTTTCATTTGTTTTGTTTTTTTACTACTCCCACATTACTCAGCCACTTCGCACCATTCTAACATTACCTGGGAAAATAAATGCCTGTTGGCCATGTCACCGAACAATCGCTGACAACTAGTGGCCAATGTAGAATACTACATTAACAATTAGAATGCCTCTTGTGCCTTGCATTTGTATTTTAGTTCATTTAGCCTGCTTGAAAATGCTTCATTTAGGCCAAGAATAAGTACAATTTGCTTTAAGGTGCATATATTTATTGACTAATAATAGGCCGTAGTCAACCACGAAACAGCGATCATGTATAAATTCATTCATTTCTGATAGAGCGAGGGCGGGATAGATATTATCACATTACGTGTGTTAAATGTGCCATGGCGTACACAACAATCGTTTATTTATTTTAGTAGAATATACGAGTGGTGTCATTTTTAGAGATGTTTGTTATTATAATTGCTGTCCCCCCTATATGCATTATGCACAGGAATTTGTTGACGTCAGTTTGAGCTATGATAATTAGGACACCAGCAACATTAGTCATAGCACAGGAAATCCTGCCATTCATTATCTATACTGCTCATCCTGTGCAGCATCCCCGCAGGAAATATACTATTTTAAACCTTCAAGCCTGCCCAGCGGTGCAAATAAGGTAAAAAAAAAACAACAAAACAATGGATTTTTATTGCACTTTTCACATGGGGGGGGGGGACACATTGTAAAAATATAACTGACCCAGAAAACTAAAGGAAAAACAACAACAACACCAAAAAGGGAGAAATCTGCAGTAATTTGTTACAAGAAGTTGTTACATAAAGTCCAAATATGTACAGTGGTGTAAAAAAGTGTTTGCCCCCTTCCTGATTTCTTTTTTCTTTTTCTTTTTTTTGTCACACAAAAATGTTTTATGTGATCACACAAATTCAAATTTTTGTCAATGGCAACACAACTGAACACATAATGCAGTTTTTAAATGAAATTTTTTATCATTACGGGAGAAAAAAATCCAAAGCTACATGTCCCTGTGTGAAAAAGTGATTGCCCCCTAAAGCTAATAAGTGGTTGGGCCCCCTTAGCAGCAACAACTGCAATCAAGCGTTTGTGATAACTTGCAATGAGTCTCTTACAGCGCTGGGGAGGAATTTTGCACAATTGTTGTCATTCAGCCACATTGGAGGCTTTTCCAGCATGAAGCCTTTTTAAGGTCATGCCACAGCATCTCAATAGGATTCAGGTCAGGACTTGGACTAGACCACTCCAAAGTCTTCATCCATTCAGAGGTGGACTTGCTGGTGTGTTTTGGATCATTGTCCTGCTGCAGAACCCAAGTTGGTTTCAGCTTGAGGTCACCAACATTCTCCTTCAGCACAATTCATGCTTTCATTTATCACAGCAAGCCTTCCAGGTCCTGAAGCAGCAAAACAGCCCCAGACCCTCACACTACCACCACCATGTTTTACTGTTGGTATGATGTTCTTTTTCTGAAATTTGGCGTTACTTTTACGCCAGATGTAATGGGACACACACCTTCCAAAAAGTTAAACTTTTGTCTCGAGCTTGAGACGAGCTTTAATGTTCTTTTTGTTCAGCAGTGGTTTTGGTCTTGGAACTCTGGCATGCAGGTCCTTTTTGCCCAGTGTCTTTCTTATGGTGGAGTCATGAACACTGACTGACCATAACTGAGGCAAGTGAGTCCTGCAGTTCTTTGGATGTTGTTGTGGGGTCTTTTGTGACCTCTTGGATGAGTCATCGTTGCGCTCTTGTGTCATTTTGGTCGGCCGGCCACTCCTGGGAAGGTTCACCACTGTTCCATGTTTTCAGTATTTGTGGATAATGGCTCTCACTGTGGTTGGCTGGAGTCCCAAAGCTTTAGAAATGGCTTTATAACCTTTTCTACACTGATAGATCTCAATTAATCTCACTTAAGTTATGTTTTAACAGGGGGGCAATCACTTTTTCACTGCATTTTGTGTTGAGTTGTGTTGTCATTGTCGAATATTTAAATTTTTTGATGATCTGAAACATTTAAGTGTGACAAAAAAAAGAAATCATGAAGGGGGCAAACACTTTTTAATACGACTGTATTATAAAGTCGTAATATTATGAGAAAAAAAGAAAATGACACATAAAGTTGTAATTTTTGAAAATTAGGTTGCAGAAAAAAATCAAAATATTTTGGGAGTAAAGTCAGAATTACGAGAAGAAAGTTTACAAGAAGAAAGCCAAAATAGTAGTCATTTTAGAAAATGTAGTCATTTTAGTAGCATAGAGTTCAAATATTAAAGAAGAAATAAGTCATTTTTAATAGCCGTAATTTGAGAAACAAAGACAACAAAATTAGGTTGTAATTTTTGGAAAACTAGGCTGGGGAAGTTATAATATGAGAATAAAGTCAAAATATGATGGGAATAAAGTCATAATATTATGGGAATAACGTCCTAATGGTACTTCAACATCATTTAAGAAGAAAGTTGAAATATTTGCAAAATTAAGACAAACAGCAAACATATAAAGAAAAAACAAAGAGTGAAGTTGATACAAATAAGAGGCTTTTTCACCTATATGTCAACGCTGAGATGCAATGTTTTCTTGAAATATATTTAACTTCTTAGCCTATCTGCATGTGTTACTTGACAAAAGAGTGGCAATGTTGCATCCTTTCATTTTTCATTATGTGGCCCTCACTGGAAAAACGTTTGGACACCCCTGGTTTCCACACAATGCCATTGCCTGCAACACTGACACCTGGCGATCAAAATGCAGAACTGCAACCTAGCAAGAAGAAGCCGTCAGCTTTGTTGATTGATCGACGTTCATGTCAAGAAGTGCAGCACACTACTTTGATTTCAGTCGTAAAATTAACTCCACGACCTTGTGTTTTACGAATGATGCAAATAAAACATCACATCAGCTCTCAAAGACAGCGCCCAGAGAAGGAAATGCGGTAGCTGCCGTGTTTGCTTTTTCAAAATAAAAGTCCTGCAACCGCCGCTTCCTGTCGGTGGTTAGAACATGAACCTAAAAAAGAAAGTCTTCTTATTTGCCGTATTTTGTTCCAGATGTTTTTAGAAATGGTGATAACTGCAGTTAGTCAACTCTGTGGTGGCCTCAGCCATCTTCTATGCTGTGGGCTGCTGGAGAGGGGGCAGCACGGACAGGGACAGGAGCAGGATCAATAGGCTGATCAGGAGAGCGAGCTCTGTCCTGGACGGTCCTCTGGACTCCGTGGAGGAAGTGGGGGAGAGAAGGATGTTGGCTAAGCTGACATCCATCATGGACAACACCTCTCACCCGCTACATGACACTGTGGGTTCCCTTAGCAGCTCCTTCAGCAGCAGACTGTTACACCCACGGTGTAAGAAGGAGAGGTTCCGCTGGTCCTTCATACCGACCACTGTCAGGCTCTACAACACCTGCACCACCTGAACCATGTTGTAGTGCTTTACTTTACTGTTCTCTTTACTTGTCTTGCTTGCTTGCTGCTGTAACAAGTAAATTTCCCCGCTGTGGGATCAATAAAGTACATACAATACAATACAATACTAGATAAGGTATTCAATTTAACAATTTCTGTATTATGGTTGTGGTGTGCTGCACCATTTTTAATAATTAGGTACAAGCTACACATTTAGCTCCATCAGAAATGATCAAACTATAAACAATGAGCAACTTTTCGTGCGTTAATCTTTGCAAAGGTTTGCAGCAACCCTTTGTGACGGATGTTTGTTTTGGTATTTAGCTTTCAGCGTTATCATGATGACGTGTTCTATTAAGAGACAGTTTATGGCTGATAGACGGAAGCAAATGCATGCGTGTGTTGACCCAAGCTGTGTGTGCACTTGTACCACACCAGGTTGCCATTTGTGCTGTTTGTCTATTTAGGGTTAAACAAGCTTGTTGGTGGGTTTTTGCAGGCATGGTGTGCTGCTGACCTCCATTTGAGATGTTGTGGAGCAGTGGGAGGAATACTTAGACATCCTCAATGAGGATGCAGTGCCCGGGTACTGGGGGCTCTCCTATCTCTGGGGCTGGTGGCCAAAAAGCTCCTTCCGGGAATTCCGTAAGGCCCTGGAGAATGTGGGGCTGTCTTGGTTGACATGACACTGTAGCATTGCGTGGACATTGGGGGCGGTGCCTCTGGATTGGCAGACGGTGGTGGTAGTTTCACCTTTTTTAAGAAGGGGAACCGGTGGGTGTGTTCCAACTCTCATGGGATCACAATCCTCACCCTTCCTGGTAAGGTCTATTCAGGAGGGTCCACCTTCTTGTTGAATCTCGGATTCAGGAGTGTGTTTTCTGTCCTGCTTGTGGAACTGGGGACCAACTCTACACTCTCACCAGGGTTCTTGAGGATGCATGGGATTTCACCCAATCAGTCTACATGTGTTTAGTGGACTTGGAGAAGGCATTCGACAGTGTTCCTATAGGAAATATAGAAGTAACCGGTGTCAAAACTTCGTCCACAATGTTTCCTTGTTTCCAGTTAGGGTTGGACTCCTCAATGGTTGCTTTTTGTCACCGATTCTGTTCATAACCTTTATGGAAAAAATTTCGAGGTGCATCCAGGGCATTGACGGGATCTGGTTTGGTGGTTACGGGATTGGGTCTCTAGGTTTTTGCAGATGATGTGGTCCGGCTGGCTTCATTGGGCCGTGATCTTCAGCGTTCGATCTTCGCAGCCGAGTGTGAAGTAGCTGGGATGAGAATCAGCGCCTCCAAGTGCGAGTCCATGGTTCTCTTTCGGAAAAGGGTTGAGTGCCATCTCCGGGTCGGGGATGAGATCCTGCCCCAAGTGGAGGAGTTCAAGGACCTCAGGGGTCTTGTCCACATCTGCAGTGATGCAGACTCAGCATCGGTCCGTCGTGGTGAAATGGGAGTTTAGCTAAAAGGCAAAGCTGGCAATTTACCGGTCGACCTACATTTAAACCCTCATGGATGGTCATGAGCTTTGGGCAGAGACCGAAAAACTGCGAATACAAGCAGCCGAAATGAGTTTCCTACGTAGGGTTGCTGGGCTCTCCTTAGAGATAGGGTGAGAAGCTCTGTCGTCTGGGAGAAACTCGCAGGGCAGCTTCTCCTCCGCGTTTAGAAGAGCCAGATGAGGTGGCTCGGCCAGGATGCCTACTGTTGGGAGGGCGGTTCAGGGCATGTCCGACCGGTAGGAGGCCTCAGGGAAAACCCAGGACACGCTGGACAGACTATGTCACTCAGCTGGCCTGGGAACGCCTCAGGATCCGAAGTAGCTGGGCAGAAGAAAGTCTGGGCTTCCCTGCTTACGCTGCTGCCCCCGCAACCTGACCCTCGGCTAAGCGGATGACGATGGATGGGTTGAACACAAAGCACAACCAAGACACTGTTTTCCAATATACATATATTTCATGATGTTCATCAATATAATAAGACATTGATAGATTTACACTACAATTATTTTATACAATTTAGTTTTCCATTCAGTTTCCTCTCCTCTACGTTGAGTCAACCTTATTCATTAGTGTCTAATCCCTTACCGAATGACAGCACAAGAAACCTATCATTGAATAAAAGCAAAACATCAAAATGAAATAAACCTGAGAACATTGCCCGTGATCCTCCAGTCCAGTCCCTCCAGAAAGGCCAGACGAACAGGGGCAATATGGACCTTCATCCCAGAACCCCTACTCCCAAAGAGAAAATAAAAGTCTTTCCTCAAAAATATACATACAGTATTGTGTGGACACAAACAACCTTTCTGGACAGTTAAGGTAAACTTTTTTCCTCCCTGTTGAATTTCGTGTTCTTGACCAATCAGTGCTTACACACAATAATTCCAAGACATTGGGAGTTGTTTGTTAATAAATGCCAAACATAAAACATGCTTCCATATATTACATAGAACATTCCATCCCATCCAGTGAGTGTTCAGAGACTCAATAGGTTCCCTCCTAAAATGCTGCATTCCTCCCATTTGGGGAGTGACTGATGACCCAAAAACGTTGCGACTCACACCCCCAAATGAACCGAGTGCAGCTTTTTCATTTGAGATAACGGAACGGCTCACAAGGACGGCATCGTCTGGTTCCCGAATGATTGACAACAACAACAAACAAACAAAAAGTGCCACGCTGTTAAAATATAAGCATACCTCTTTTCATACAAGACAGGAAAGCAACATGAAAACAGAGCACTGGCTTCATTTTCTCCATTGTGATCAAACTGGGTTGAGCACTCACAGGACAAGAGCTGGATTTATGGAATAACACGTGTGTCCTACCCCAATCCGTATCAGCGGCACCTGACACTGTTGAGAATGATGCTCCGCATTTATAGTTAGCACTTTTTTGTCCCCCGATATATCTTGGTAGACTGCTAAAACTAAACAATATAGGACCCCCTACCCTTAAAAAAAAAAAAAAACGTCTGTATTACTAAAACCAATGCATATCAGCCAAAGCTCCTTTATACGTCTTTGCCGGAACTGCAACAATGAATTTGATTTTTTAATCAGCTTTGACTTTGGAAAACAGTGATGGACATTTTTGCCTTTTCTGATATGTGGCGGAACAAAGGCCTACCTTTTTGTTTGGTTCATACTGATTTGGTCCGTTCAGGGCCTAACCGATTACTCGATTAATCGGAACAAAAAACAATGGCTGGTTGCAGCCCTAGTCTTGGCTGTGGAAGTTGGCAGAAATGGGGAAAAAGTAAAGTTGTACTAGGCTTTACTATTAGTAAATTAGTAACAGATTAAAGTAGCTTTTTCGAGACGATACATTAAAGGTGTGGGAGGTTTCAAGCATGCGGTTTTTACATTTGGATGTACCTTAGACTAAGTTTCTCAGTGGTGTGGCTGCACATTAAGGGTTGGTAACCTGCTCCTCTCCACTTGTTTGTGATGTAATCGTCGGCACAAGTACAGAAATGAGGTCTTTGGTAATCTTTTTGTTCTGTTTGCGGGGTGTCGGGCTTCTGGCCGCTCTACACGTGTGTACTACAGTGGGCAAGGAAACTAAACGTGCCTTCACTCAAGAGATTTAAGCGGCCTAATCTGTCGGGATAAACTGGGGATATTTGTGGGGCAGAGCTATTCTAACACACACCATATTGATGCACCTGACCTAGCTGGTTGCCAACGCAACCCCCCCCTCCAAAACTACTAAGGCAAACAGACTAGATTTGAACTATTGTACGTATGATTGAGGCTGACAGCTAACGCTAATGCTTGTTTCCTATCCATCTGAACATTGGCGGCTAAAAAATAAGAGCAACTCTGCAGCTCATGAAGTGTAAATAAAGGGGTTGCATGCACAGTCCAAACCACGTAACGCTTTTACAACCGTTCACATAAGGGTGCCAGTGACGGACAGAACTGCAGTAACAAGGGAAGCCCCCCCCCCCAGTGTTGTTGCTTGGCAGTGCACGCAAGAGCTGAGTTACAAAAAAACACAGCAGACAGACGTAAACCTGTCTGTTTCACACAAAAATACACTATAATAAAAATAGAATCTATTACATTTAAAAAAAGAAAGAATGATGCCTTCACTATTGGGAGAATCTGATAAGGAATGCTTTTTTTTTTTTTCTTTTGGTGAATTTGTCACTGATTTGCAAATAGGGCTGAATTGTCTGTTTCCTGTGCTCTTACATGGAGAAGTTTAGCGACACAAGCGCCTCATTTGACCTGCTTATTGAGCTTTTTGTACATCTTCAATTACAGTAATCCCTCGTTTATCGCGTTTTTTTGTTTTTTTTAACATAATTAGAACCCTCTAGAGATGAAATAACCTTTACACTTACAGTTCAGTATTACCCAATATAGCGGACATAGTAAGAGAAAATAAGACATAAATAAGAGTGTGTTGCTGTAAATGTGTTCTGGTGTCGGGTGTTCAGAGTTGACTTTTAGCTTGCAGCGAGGTCATTCAAACCTGCAATAAAAGCCTGTTGTTCCTGTCTGGTGCTTTCAGTAAACATTACTGACATCGAGTCATCCTCAATGCATCTTCTGAATGCCCTGTATTTGTTTTTTTGTCAATTTATCAATTTTTATGCTTGAAAATGCTTCATTTAGACAAAAGATTTGGGTAGTAACATGCCGGGCGTATTCAACCACGAAACTACAGACTTATAAATATATTTTGGAAAAAGGAAGCGCGAAGTGGCGAAGGATTACTGTACTCTCTTCCTTTCAACCTCTGGTAACTAAAAGTAGAGACTAAGGCTTTTAAGTGTGTGTAACATGAATTAGTATTATACGACAGTGTCATTCTTGTTTATAGTTTTCTAACATGAATCACCAGTCGCACAAATTAAATCAACACCCTCATCCTTTCCCCTTGTAAGTATTTTTCCTGCGGTTTGTATGACGGACATTTTTTGTTGTTTTTTTTTTCAAGATACTTACAATTACATGTGCTACAGTTAAGAGCATTTGCACTACACTGCAATGAAGGAATGTTTTCGAAATAAGACACTAAGTAATTAAAAAAAGAAGAAGAAGAAGAAGAAACATCTACAGACATTGGTCCAACGGTACTGTGGCAGTTTTTAAAAGGACTGGGCGGTCAAGCATGCTGCAGGACAAAAAGGGAGACGGCTGAAGAGCAGAAGATACAAAAGAATCGTGGGGATAATCACGAGGGAATTCATGCGTTACTTTGTGTTGCATCGGCAATGTACTTAAGTAGCGGCGATTTCCATCTGGAGATTGTGACTGCCAAGGGTTTTGTCCGAGCTGTGTGGCTTATTTGGATTGTTGACCGGCAGCGTACCTATAAGTCAGCATTTCCTTACTTAAACCGAGGAAAACGCCACCAGCGTGGGGACAGATGGCTGATGACAACATGCAAGATGCACACTTTGATTAACAGGCAATAGTTGACGTTGAAGCATACAGAAAATGAATACAAAAATTAAAAAATACAAAATGCACACGCACACGCACGCACATACACACGCACACACACCTACAAAACAGTATATTTCAGAATAAAACTCTACAAATGACTAGATAGATATCAGTCATGTAACAATTAGCATCACCAATCCTTGTTTCCTTTTCTGTTGTTGCATCATCACAAGTGTTTGGCTCTCAGTATGGCAGGTTAGAGAAGCCGAGAGGACCCGCGATGGACGGACGCAAGGCCGCACACTCACTGGGGAGGGAGGGCAAATATTTTGACGGGGGGGTCCGGAGGTGAGGTGGTGGAAGTGAGGGAGGGTTTAGGGGTGTTACATCGAAGCTAATCAGGGAAGATACATCATCTTTAAGTAATTATCTGGGGTCCCTTTTGTCATGAATTTGGGGGGGGAGCATAGCGAGGAAGTCGGGTTTAGACTGGGGTAGGAAGCGAGTCTTCTTAGGTGCTGAAGTACACTGCAGAAAAAAAGAAATGATATCAACCACAATGTTACAGTACTTTAGAAGGGGTGTCCCGACACAACAACCGGCTGATACAGATATCGATATGACTTCTTTACGCATGTGGGGTATAGTTTTATCCAGCATAATGTAGCTTGGTTCGAGCGTTTAACCCCCGACATTACCCACCACCGTCAGGGGCAGGCTCTTTTCTGTTATAGCCAATGACTATTTGCCGTCCCGCGGGGAGTTTCTCATGCTTAGGACAGCGTTGGTTGTTTGAGGGCTGGCCGTGGCCCTACAAAATCCTCACACTGCTTCAAAGTCGCATTAAACTTCCCCGGTTCTGCGCCACCCCGGGAAACTTGTGCATGTTTTGCACGTCTTTTTTAACAAAAAACATTGACACAACTACTCCTTGCTAGATTGTTAGCACGTTAGCACACCTTGTTGTAGCACGTAGGCTCTGCATGCTGCATGGAGGGAATGCTTATATCGGGATGCTTATATCGGAGATTTTACATGCAGGACGATATAATACAATACTGTTTTTTGGTGATATTGAACCGATAATCAATGTCCACATCAGATCGGGACACCCCTGACCTTTGCTTTGTTCATCTGGGTATTACGAACAGATCAGTAGTACAGTGGAACCTTGGTTAGCGTGTTTTTTGGTTAACATCAAAAATCAAGCCTCGGTTTACGTACATTTTCCAGTTAGCATACAATATGGAGCGTGTCTTGTTGTGTTACGACACAGACACACACAATAGATTTTGTAAATCACAAAACGTCCTTGTTAGCGGCCTATTAGCATTATTTTCAGGAATCGTAAGTCAGCTCCGTCACATGTCTATGATGTCATCAAAGGTTGACTCTGTAGTTCTTTGCTCACTATCACCATTACACCTTGAAAACGTTTTTATAGTTCTGTGCATAAAGGAATTCTAAATACGTCTAAATAAGGAATTAAAGGGAGAAATGAACATTTACGGTTACTTGGACCTTCACTGAAGACGTAATTGTTGACAAAGGCACGACACCACCTTCCTGTTTTGCCGTGAGTTACTTCTTCAGTTCAATTGTGTTGCTCACGTTCTTCATCAAAATGCTGCCACTTGCTGCTTTCTTTGGCTCTGCTTTGGGATATTTTGCAGCCGTGATCAAAAGAAAAGCAGAGACTCGGGGTGAGAAATGCAATTGATTTAGAGAAACAACTCATGGCAAAAGAGAATGGGTGTGTCTGTGGTGATCTCGTGGTGTCTTTGGAAACAATCACGTCCTCAGTGAAGGTAAAAGTGACCTTAAATGTTCATTAATTGTTTTCTGCATGTAAAACTACAGTTGTAAAACTCTAAAAAGTTATTCTGTGTTAACATATGTGGGTTTCTGGCACATCAATTGGACTGACATGATTTCTTATGGGAAAAATTTAACTTTTTGGTTAGAAATCCTTGACGTTAACCAATGTTCCCCTGTTATCGAAGTTGAAAAAGACACTTACCAATAATGACAATGAGCACAATCACGCATATCACACCCAGGATAATCATCATCTGTGGGCAGGACATGAAAAAAATAGGTGTTAAAATCTTGCCACAACACAACTTTATTTTGAAAATTCACAATTTAACATGAGCTGAAAAACTGTATTTTTGCATTGCATCCTATTTTGCCAGTTTCAAAGCAATTACAGCCCATCTTTTTCATAAAGTCCAAGAGTAAAGACATTTTACTGAAAACACATAGTATAGCTGCAGTAGATGATAACATTATTTTTCAATCAAAATCCAAATACATTCTTGTGCAGACAAGTTTTTGCAAACTATTATTTCACATTTTCCCATCTGCTTTTGTTGTCACATATCTCTAACATTTGCATGGCCTTACCTTTGCATTCTTCCACCAGTATTTATTCTTCAGTTTTGCAGCACTGGTCTCAAACTGAGAGGCTCCAGCCTGCAGGGCATCAGCCCTGTCGTCCAGTTCAGACAGCTTCTGATCACGCTCCAGAACCTTGTCCACATTTACACGCATAATGTCCACCACCTGGGGAATAAAAACACACACACATTGTGTGCTTATGCTTTATGGCTTAAAGATTTATCATTCGTAACAAAAGGTCCCACTCCAGTGTTGGGTATTGTTCAAATGAGTCACAAAAACGAGCGATGTATTTTTATATGTATTTTCGATATCAGCAACAACACGATGATGAACAATGCTCAAGCATGACTCCTTCTCACCTCGTCCACCTGTGCCTGTGTCTGCTGCAGGCGGCGGTTGCTGGTGAGGTTGGGAGGCTGATTCCCTCCCTCTGGTGCAGGGGCTCCAGCTGGGGCAGACCTAATGATGCCGGAGAGTAACAGTCGGTCAGTACATTTCTGTGCGAGTAGTTCACAAAAGACATACTTGACCCCAGGAAGAGAGCCGCAACATCGATGATTAATGTTACCCAGTTAATCGACAACTATTGTTCCTCTGATTACAGCCTCTCAAATGTGAATATTTTATAATGTCATTGGTCATGATTGAAAGCAGGCTGATTATATTTGTGTTTTATGCAAAACAAGGTATTCACACACATCAGCTCTGACTTTTGTAAACAGTGATGGACATATTTCCGGTAACTGTTTTTGTTTGGTTCATATCCATCGATCACTTGATTCGTCGAAACAGCAAGCTTCAGATCAATCGACTAAGAAAATAACCGTTAGTTGAGAATAGCAAAGGATTGTTTTTTGTTAAAGAAGGAGAGAATTATAAGTCCCTTATTTGAAAGCCATTAGTCCACAGGCAGCGCATGCATGTATTTTTTGCACTGGCAGGAGTGCGGAAAGAAAAATAATAATTTGTACTTTTCTTTTTTTATTAAATTTACATTTTTTTAAATAAAAAAAATTCCATCCATCCATACATTTTCTATGCCGCTTCTCCTCATTAGGGTTGCGGGGGTATGCTGGAGCTGACTTCGGGCGAGAGGCGGGGTTCACCATGGACTGGTCACCAGCCAATGGCAGGGCACATATAGACAAACAACCATTCATACTCACATTCATACCAATGGGCAATTTAGAGTCTCCAATGAAGCTAACATGCATGTTTTTGGAATGTGGGAGGAAACCGGAGTACCCGGAGAAAACCCACGCACACACGGGGAGAACATGCAAACTCCACACAGAAATGCCCAAGGGAGAATCGAACCCAGGTCTTCCTGATCTCCAGACTGTGACTGTGTGGCCAACATGCTAACCACTAGACCACCATTAAAGAAAAAAAAAATTGGGTGGAAGGTTCCCTGCTCCTCCAAGAGCACCGTAACAGTGTTTCCCATACACTTATTTTATTCACTTGTTCGCCCTTCCTCATAAACACATTCTAACGCACCTGGGTTGCCAGATAGTAAGAAAACAGAGCAGGAGGTATTGGTGTTGCCAACTTAAAAGAAAAACTTTTTTGCCCATCATCCACAATCCTTATGAGAGATATGAACACATATGTCTTTCTCTTTTCTGTGCGTTCTAGAGCTTTAAAAACAGATAAAAAGACGCAGCTAGGAATGCACGTAGTGGGACACACCTATTCCGCCTATGAAGCCTTCTGAAAAGAACTCCAAAAAGCACCAAAAACGCTCCATTTGCATAATATGACATGCATATTAACCAAGCTACAGCGACTTTGGTATTATTATTGTTATTAACATTGTTACGCCCAAGAACTACTTTACTGGCGTAGTGACACCTTGCCACACCACAGCGGCTAGCTACTAGCTATCTACAGTAGCGACTAGCTTCACCACACACTCGCTCACAATGCCTCAGGCCACCAGCAAAAGGTGGATAGATGCTTTATTAATCCCTAAGAGAAATTCGCAATGCTACATATTGGAGCTGCCGCTGTGGTTTTGTTTTTGAGTTTGGAAAACTTAACGCTAGGTGTAGCGTTGCTTTCTATGTTGCTATTTGAAATCAATGCACCCACCCAGGAAGGAAGTTGGAAATTAAGCATGACCAAAAAACAGCAAAATAGTATAAGTATGACATGTTGTCATGAATGTACCTGTTACTACATGCTCACGACATGGATAGAAAACTATAAAACCTTGTTGGAGCTTTTTAGAGGTGTTTTAATACTGGGCTTTGTAGGTGTCCCATTACGTGCATATATTAGCTGCCTCTTTTTAGCTGTAGCTTTAGAACGCAAAGAAAATAGAAACATACGTGTGTTCATGTCTTACATAAGGATTGCGAATGATGGGCAAAATTCCAAAAAAGTGAGAGCAAGAGAGACCCCATTTAAGAGAGCAATCAGACCCCTCTATATACTCTTTAAAAAAAAAACGACTGGCAAAAAAATCAAGTAAAGACTTTTGGCAACTCTCTTCGCAAATGCATCATGACCAATAATGAAAGTTCAACGATTACATCACTACCCCCACCGGAAATGGATATAAAATCCAAAATAATTCCTGTATTCATATCTTCTTGAGCACAGATCTTCCTTTCAGACTGAAAGACAGACAATCAAATGTGAAGGATGGAGAGGAGACGGTGAGAAGTGACAGTTGTTTTAGGGTGTGTGTACCAACTGTGCATCCCATGCTAGGCTGTTTATGCGCAAGATTTATCACAAACTAACGGAGAAACATACAGAGTGCAGCCCGCTGGACACCTTCTGGGTTTGCTCATGCATTCCAACATATGGTGGTGTTTGTCACCCATAGACAGCTCAGGTTTTCATGTTGTTTTCACCTCTAAATGCAGTCCCCACAGGAAAAACCTACAGTATCCTACCCAATCTGAAAGCGGGTATAGATATTCAGTGCTATTTATTGATACATTGATTGAGCAATGCAACACATCTGTCAGTCACATGTTCCAGTACTTTTGCTCACATGAAAAATGGGTAGGTTCAAACCAAAGGTTGTGCATCTGATCTGGATGTTAATACCTGAAAATAAAAGCTGAAATGTTACTGTAATTTGTAACTAGTTCAACATGCTTAATTTAGCATACTAAATAGACAGTTTTGTTATCACAATACTTGTTGTGGCTAAGCTACTCCACTCCTGTGAGACAAAACTGTGTATAAAGGTCACCTCAACACAGACATGTATTACTAATCCTTCAACAACAACAAATCCTATTGGATAGTTGGCCAAACGGTGCCGATGGACCCAACTAGTTGCCCAGTTGGAGACTCTGGGCAATATGAAACACTATTTATTAAGGATGGCCGATATTGGCTTTTTTTTGCTAATAACCGATAATGTCCAACTCTCAATTTCTGATTCCGATATCAACCAATACCGATATGTGTAACATCACTAATCTCCTGTGGTGGAAGGACTGGACAGGACTAAACTTATCACCTTATTATGTATTATTATTATTATTGTTATGTATTATTATTATTTATTATGTATTATTGCACTACAAATTCGATGCGATCTGTTCCTTGCCTTGGTTGTTTTATTTGTCTGTCTATCTATCTATCTATCTATCTATCTATCTATCTATCTATCCATCCATCCATCCATCCATCCATCCATCCATCCATCCATCTATCCATCTATCTATCTATCTATCTATCTATCTATCTATCTATCTATCTATCTATCTATCTATCTATCTATCTATGTCGTGGATTTAACATCGCCCCACGATGGATGTGAAGTCCAAAGTAGCCTTTCATTCATCAGTTGCTGTGTTGCCTTCGCATCAGATTCTGCATGTCGTGGGTCGTTAGGTACATAATAATAGTTTTAAGATGAGTATGTTGTACGAGGGCTGCAGCTAACCATTGTTTTCTTGGTCGATTCATCTGAAGCTTGTTGTTTCAATTAATCAAGTAATCGGTTAGGACCAAATCAATATGAACCAAACACAAACAGTTAGAAAAGAGGCAAAAAAACCCCCGTCTGCTTTCATAGATGACTAAGGGAATTCGTCTGAACTCAAAAGGATATTTCCTTTTTTTAATTAAAAAAATAACAATGAATCGAATATGAAAATACTTGTGGATTAATTGGATAATGGATTAATTATTGATTAATTGTTGAAGCTCTACTTTATCGTAACACTGTTAACAAGCGTGTTTGAAAGAAACAAAACCATTGCCATTCGCATGGATGGTAAATAAAACGCAACCGCAAGCAGATTTTTTCAGATCAGATCTTTTTTCAGATCAGACACCTGGCGTTGGTAAAGGTGTCAGATTCCTCTCTCTACAGTCCACCTGCCAATGTCAGGTTGGCGATGAGGCTAAATATATGCAGGCCCTTCAGACATTTAAAAATAGCCTGGTCTTATTAGGTTTCCATTAAATAAATGGCTCTGCCAAACATATACGATAGATAGATGTCATTTTCTTGTACAGCGTATACAACTAAGTGGATTTTTGGCATCCTGGCTGTCATGTGCTTCCAGCACTGGAGAGATGCATTTCAGCACTGGACAGCGCCACTCCAGTCTGGACAAGAATCAGTTTGCTTCCAGGCTCTTTGACGGCCTACAACCTTCAAATCCTTCAACCCCGCGTTGCTTTCCTTTCCGTTCCTTTGACGACCAGCACCATGCACCACATTGACACCCAGTAAAACATCACGTTTCACGGCAGCCTACAGCATCGAGGGTGGGGAGGCTCCTTGTCAGTGGGGTGGATTTCACGCAAAAATGGACCGTCGATGATCAAATAAACGATCCAAGGCGAAAAGTAAGGGGTATTAATAAAGATGTCGGGGTGTATTTTAGTGCTCTTTCACCATTTACAAAAGCAGATTTTAAACGCTGAAGAGAGCCGTTGTGAGGGTTGGAGTGGAATATGGTGATATAAAACAGACAGTTGTCCACCCTAGCGCGACGATCGACGACAGCAGCTCGGCTAGGCTATCCCCCACCCCCCAACCCCCAAGCTGGAGGGTCTAAACATCACGTCGAACTAGGCCCAGGCCTAATTCACAGCTAATACAAATATTGTCTATGCCACCGTTTATTCCATAGTTGTCAAAAATGTCCCGCGATTCACGTGTCAAATGAGGCTTGTTGGCTCGTGCCATGCAAATATGGCTACTTCAACCATATGTCCTTGATGGTTCTAGAAATAGCTCCGCCTGAACGCGCTAATAACCTCCGGGAAATACTCAGCAAAGGCAAAAAAAGGTTATCTTTATATGTATTGCGCCTCTAGTTAAGAGATGAATTATCGTGAAGGTAATGACACAGACGATGTCCTTTCAAACAGAACCGGTCCGAACTGGAAAAAAATGCGTGCGTGCTGGCTGCTGCTAGCAGAGGTAGAAGATAAACAGTCTTTGGGCTTTTAACGTGATACAATCCAAATAAATAGCGAAATTAAAAACACACACGAGAGGTGCTTCTGTGTTCTCCAAGGTTAGACCGAAGCTTTTATTTATCACGGTCGGGATGACAGCGATACACATGAACGCCATTCATGTACATAAACACACCAAAAAACGACGCGATACTTACATTTTGTTGTGTGTGCGTGTGGTTCTGTTGGCAGCTGTGCTGAAATCCGGGCTGGAAATGTTAGCTAAGTGGCTGGCAGATGGAAGTGGATTGCCTGCTGCTCTCCTCTCTAGCCTCTGGTACCCTTTGGATGCTTTAGTGGCGTTTCCCTGCCTATATAGCCGAGGAGGGGCACTGCCTTGTATCCGCCAACTAGGTGCGTCCACTCGCTGACAAAATGCCGCCTTTTTCTTCTTCCTTCACGACGGTGCCGGCAGAGGAGACGCGAGTCGGAGCAGTAATGAAGGTATAACAAACACTTTGGATTAGCTGGACAAAGATGGCTCGGTGACGTCAGCCATGTCAAAATGGGTGGCCTGGGATTACAATGAAGTGTTTTAATACCCCAAACAAGCCCGTTTTAATGTGTGAATAGTTGTATTAACACAATAAGTATTTCGCCCACCCAACAATTGACGTGTTGTAGTCGTGGTGGGGTTGGAGGCTAACATAAAGAAGCTTATTTAGAGCGTCAGAAGATCTGTCAACAAAATGGCGTACCGAGAGAGGGGGCGTGGCCAAGAGCGGCGTTTCACTGTTGATTTAATAATTCAACATGGAGTAAAACTTAATTTACGTTTATGAGTTACAAGATGTCATGTATCTATACAAAGTAACGACACACACATGTATAAGATATTCATTTGTATTGAAAAGTTAATAATGCTAAGTTTATCCATTTTCTGCATGTCCTCATTGTGGTCGTGGGGGTAGGGTTACTAGCCCCGATTGTCCTGGAATTTTTCCTGCTTAACTGAACTTTTATGTGTTTTTGTCAATATAACAACTGTGTCATCCACAATCCTGATGTGAGACATGAACACACTTGTCTTTCTACTCTTTTCTGTGCATTCTAAAGATATAAAAACAGCTACAAAGAGGCAGCTAATTAATGCATATAATGGGACACACTTATACGTCCTAGAAAGCCCGCTATTAAAACACTTCCAAAAACCTCCAACAAGGTTTTATGGTGTTCTATACTTGCTGGGAGAATGTAGTAACAAGCACATTCATGATGACGTGTAGTACTTACAATATTTTGCTGTATTTTGGTCATTTTGAGCATTAGCGGAACTAATTAGCAGGCACGTGCGCGTCCCTTTTCAGCGAAATACGGGCTGATTCTGTTGTTCGAGGGACGGCTGGCCACCCGGGTGGGTGAGCTGGGGCCTATCTCAGCGGACTTTGGGGTAAACCCTGGACCGGTCACCAGTCCTTCACAGCACACATACCACATGCATGTTTTGGAATGTGGGAGAAAACGGGAAAGAAACCCATGCAAGCATGGGAAGAACATGCAAACAGACATGGAGATTCGTATCCAGCTCTCCTGACTATGAGGCATACGTACTACCCACCCTTGACACAGAAAGAGAACTACTGATTTATACTTTAAGTTAGGGCTACAACTAACTATTATTTGTAGTCGATTAATCTGAAGCTTTTTGTTCCGTTTAATGAAGTAATCGGTTATGCCCCAGATGGACCAAATCAATATGAACCAAACACGAACAGTGAGTGGTTTGGTCCGCAACATAGCAGAAAAGAGGCAAAAATATCCATCGGTGTTTTCCAAAGTTAAAGCTAAAGCTGATGTGTGAATATCTTGCTTTGTCTAGATAATAGTTAATGACTAAGGAAATTCAAAAAATATTCACATTTGAGAGGCTGAAATCAGAGGATATTTTCATTTTTAAATTAAAAAAAAAAGATGAATCAAATACCAAAGTAAAGTAATTTGTAAACAGTAAAAGTTATGATCAAACAGTATCAGGTCCTTGCTTGTACAACCATCAGTTTCCAGTTCCACATTGGGCACACTGAAGATATCCAACCATCCATTTTCTATGCCGCTTCTCCTCATTAGGGTTGCAGGGGTATGCTGGAGCCTATCCCAGCTGACTTTGGGTGACAGGCGGGGTACACCCTGGACCCAGCCAATCACAGCACTCTGTAGATCTGTCCCACAAAATTAATAAAAACTGTGAAGCACGGAACCAGTGATGAGAAATACAATAGGTTGTACGATATCATATATTATACGCGAGGCCGGATTATGTACTCGGCTGCACGGTGACCTAGTGGTAAGCATGTCGGCCTTACAGACATGCTCCCACAGTTGAAAAACTAAAATGTAGCAACTTTTATGGAATCATAGAAAGGTTAGCCTTGGAGAAATATTCTGTTCAATTCAGTGTAAACTCTGTGAAAATATATTGATAAATGAATCACGCTGTTTCGTGGTTGAATATGGCCCTTTATTAGGCAAAAGATAACTAACGTGCCTATTTCTTGTCTGAATGAAGCATTTTCCAGTATAAGAATGGCTTCATGAACTAAAATACTAATTTCAGGCATTCAAAAGATGCATTCACAGACGTTGTGATGATGTGTAGTATTCTACACTGTTCACTAGGTGTCAGTGATGTTACAGACTTGAGCGCTGTAACAACAGGCTTTCATTGCAGGTTTGAATTATTTCACAACAGACACAATTAGGCCTGCCACGATAACACATTTTGCTGGTTGATAATTGTGCTACACAGTAATCGTTAATCGATGTTAACATTTTTTTTTATATTTTTCATTCATTATTGTCATGAGAGGTGTAATTCACATTTGAACCACTAGATGGTACTCAAGTATAGTGTACCTGTGTGAGCCACATTAGCTTGACACAGAAGTTGCCTGTACGTCCGTTGTTGGCTGAGTTGCAAGCTGTTGACGGTTAAAGACGTTTGAAATCAACCACGTTGTTCTTAATCCTTCACGGAAACATCACAATTGTGTGGCATAAAATGTATGCCATTTAACCGTATTGATTGGTTGCATTTCTTTTGCAATGTAGCGAGCGACACTGTCTGCGAGAGCGCACCATTTTGCAGTGTTTTGTTTAGTCAAACCTGTCTATAGCAGCCACTAAAGGGAAACGGCAAAAGTGGCTGCTATAGGCAGGTGGCCGTTATAGACAGGTTGGCGGCCATTTTGAATTTGTGCGCACACATATTAACATGTCTGTGATTAGAAGCTTTTTGTGTTTGCAGATACATATAATTATACTGTTACATGTTGACCAGTAGAGGGCACTGTGGGACTGCGGATAAAAGTTGTAAAGCACTACTAGGTTAATAAACCGCTGTTAATAAAGCGATTAAAGTGCATCGGCGACGTGAGTCTCTCCTTCCCCACAACAAGCGGCATTACAGTATTGACCAGTGCACATTGTCTCACACCAGGAAATAAACGGTGTCACTGTCTGCAACAAGCTCCAAAGAAGACGGCTTTTTTATGTGGAACAACTGACAGTTTGTGTGGATCTTGTGAATGATTGTGACTGAGCTAGGACTCAGTAATTAAAGTCTACACACGACGGCTTCATTGATTGAAAAACAAAACTTTTTTGTGCATGAAGCTTCTGCTTGAGTCGGCATTTTGGCCGCTATATGCGGTCAGATATTGACCAAGGGATACAAAATGAGTGGCCGCTTGCCGTATTAGACAGGTGACTGCTATACACAGGGTCTATAACACGCAAATTTTCTGCGGGGGATTTTTCAGTGGCCGCTATAGGCAGGTGGTCGTTGTATACAGGTGGCCGCTAAGACAGGTTTGACTGTATTTACTTTGGAGACCAAACGCTTCAGTAAGCGTTGACTGTCGGGACGAAGGCTCCGCTGCTCGAGGCACCTCCATCAATAGTTTATTTTCCCAGTTGAGAAAACTGTCCACGTTGGTCGTCGGTGTTCATGCGCTCACCTTCTTCATGCTGTTTAAACCCGGAATATTCCCGCACTGGGGCTTTTGCGTTCGCCTTAGAAACCATTGCTTCGGGGGCCTTCATTCACGTTGACGGACGCTTTCACACGAGGCTAATTTGCTGCTAGCTTGCTGCTGGCACTCTGTAGCCACTCACTAGTAGCCCCGCCTCCACAAAGAGGCTGTATGAGGTGATCGAAGGCTCTCAGTTCATTCCACTCTAGAACCAATGCCCACAGACAGATGCAGAGTCAACCCTCTTGTCATCGAGCAGATGAAACATGCATGCATACACGCACATGTCAATTTATCAAGGGCGGCATAATTATCGGCCTGTTTTTTTGTCGTCGTTCGATTAATCGATAAACGTGACTGGCCTAGGCACCAAAATATTTAAAGGAGTAGTTCTGATTTTTTGACATGAAGTTGTATGACACCCACATCAGCAGTGTAGTAATCAATGGTTGCTGGTTCCACAGCGGAAGAAGATGCGGGTAAGGCACATGTTGATGTACTTCACTGCTGATGGGGATGTCACACAACTTCATGTAAAAAAAATCTCAACTTTCCCTTTAATAAAAACACGGGCTACTGTTGCGGGCCGTAACCCACGCCAAGCTGAAACTCAACTCTGAACCCTCGACGTCACTTCCTGTCCGCCTTTCACTCAGCTCGCCTAGGGAACACATTTATAGCAACACACACCAGCATGAGTTTTGTTTTTTATTAGAATAAGAGTAATATGAGCGTAAAGGTGACTTTGGGGGTGTTTTTTCATGTCTAGAGGGTTCTGATAATGTTTATAATCATATTTAGAAGGTTGTAGACAGGTTTTTTTAATGCTCTAACTACAAAAATATTAGATTTATTAATAAGGAATCCTACTTTGTGGAAATTGACTTTATCATGGTCGTGTCTGGAACCGATTAACCGTGATAAACGAGGGACTACTGTATGTGTGCACAGTTCTAGTCTGCATGAAATACAGCAGATGCAAAATAGCTGGAATCCTAACAGGCTCTGGACAGTGTGGTTCCACACTAAAGACAGTCACACAAGCAGTTGCAACAGAGCTGGGAAATTTAATATATTTGTAAAAGTGCCTTTTAACTGCCTACTGAACGAGGTATACAATTTGAGCTGTGACAGGTCTGAAGAAGACGGGTACATGTGCTGTTCCACCAAAAACCTCGCCCTGATCTATGAACCAAAGAGATAACGACGTGGTGATGTAGTAATAAAATCCAATCACTTACAAGGGAGGATTTCATTCACAGTTGCGGTCCTGTTTTGCATGTACTCACAATACAACCATCACAAAGTTGTACGGCACCCTCAAAAGCCTTCAGCACAAATAAGTGAACAACCATATAATAAATCCCTGCTGAGGGTCTCTGCTTTCTGATATAAATCTTTCTAAATATTGCTTGTTTTTTTTCTTTTTTTAATAATGCACACATGCAAAACATCTCTGAAAATGTACCCAAAAATAAACCCATTCACATTTGGGACATCACTAACTCAGAGGTTTTGTGTAAGGAGTGATATTGCACTGCTTTCAGAAGATAACGAGATATGACGCTGGTGTCCGCCGTCCATCAGTACACCCACGAGACCGGCACCCACTGCGGTGTGGAGGTGGCCTGCTCCAGGGCCTCCTCCACGCCTTTCACGCTCTCGTCCACGTCGTTGTTGACCATAACCACGTCGAAGACGTGTCTGTATGCCGTCAGGATGGCGTCGGACTCCTTCTGGATCATCCGCAGGTTCTCCGTCTGGGGGAGACGTAACACGCGAGACCGTGAGCCGCGTGGAGTCGTGTGTAGTTTATCGGAGTACGGATGTCGTACCTGCGGAGCTGTGTTGGTGGGCGCGATGAACACCACAAGAGGAGCAAAATCAGCAGTTCGCAAGACCTTCAATGTCTGTGGAGAAATGACAAAAATGTTTGATTGCCAGGAACTGAATGCTAATTAATGAGGTCTTGAAACAATTCAGGCAAAATTGAGTGTAGCAGAGGCGCTCATGACGCACAGTAGGTGTCAGGTAGCGGTCTGAAGACGAACAGAGTTGCAGTGGAACCTCGGTTTTCGGGTAAAACTATTGCTACAAATACAGTATGTCACGATTTTCATACGCTTTGCCACTTTCGCCACTTTGCGTTTTGAATTTCAGGGCTTCACTCTGTCACGGTTTTTCAAACTAAATTCATTCATAAATCAGCGCTGTTTCGTAGTTGACTACAGCAAATTGTTAGTCTAAAAATATGTGCATTTTTAAGCAAATTTCCTGTATTCAAGCATACAAATGGCTAGATGAATAAAATACACATATAACGCATTCACAAGACACATTCTAAGACGTGAGATGTCGTATTGTACACTGGTCACTAGGTGTCAGTAATGTTACGTTGATGAGACAATAGCCACCAGGAAATATGCTGCTGTCCAGAAAAAGACACACACGTTAGCATTGGGAGAGTTCCTTCCCAATGCTAATGTGTGAGTCTACGTTATGTCTTATTTATGTCTAACATGTCTTATTTTCTCTTATTGTGCCTATACTATATTGGGTAAGAGGAGTGTAAATGTGACTATAGGGGTGTTATTTCATGTCTAGAGGGCTCTAATAATGTTAAAAAACGTATTTAGAAGGTGGTAAACAGGTTCTCTATGCTCTAACTACCAAAATATTCCATTTATAAATAAGGAATCCTACTTCTCTTGTTTTTCTATTGGCCATTCAGCACATTAAAAAAAAATCATAATTTCACAAGAAACCTAAAAAAACCCCAGCAAAAATGGAAAAACATCAACAAGAATAAAGTCAAATTATTAAAATTAAAAATCTGTGTTCTAACAAGAAAAAAAAGTTGTAATTTCACAATTTTATGTGGAAAAAGAATGTCATTTTAGTAGCATAAAGTTGAAATGCTAAATAAAAAAGACGTTATTTAAAAAAAAAGTGGGACTATTATGAGAAACAAACAAAACAAAGAACAAAGTTGTAAATTAGGTGGGAGAAACAGTCTTAATATTACGGGAATAAAGTCAAAATATTATGGGAATAAAGTCATAATGTTGTCAGAACAAAATTGACAAGAAGACAGTTGAAATATGTGGAAAATTCTATTTAAAAAAAAGCTACAGCAGAAATGGTAAAATCTGCAGAAATTTTAGGAGAATAAAGTCAAAATACAGAGAGGAAAAGGCGTATTTTAACGAGAAAAAGGTTTCAATTTTCTTAGAACAAACTCGTAATACCATGAGGAAAAATAATCTCATTTTAGTGGCACAGAGTTGAACTACTAAAGAAAAATGATGTCTTTTTTGTAATATCATGAGGAACAATATTTGGAAAATGAGTTCCAATATTAGGAGAATAAAGTAACATGAATATTCCACCTGATCTTCAAAGCACATGGCATGATTTTCCTTACTAATAATGCCAACCTGCGGTTCTACGTCCAGCAGCGCAATTTTCCCCTGCTCGTGGATCTTACGAATGGTCTCCATTTTGGTACCAAACATATTTCCCTGAAAGCTGCCGTACTCCAGCAGCTCGTTGTTGGAGATGCCCTTCGTCATGGCTTCATTAGAGATGAAATAATACTCCTGCCCGTTCTCCTCATCCTTACGCTGAGCTCTGGTGGTGTCTGTATACAATAAGTACAAAAACAAGCACACACACTTGTGATGGCTTTTATAACATTTTCTTTTAGTTTTGTGTCGAAGGTGTGCTTTTCTGCTTACGCGGTACAGGGTAGGAAAATTTCTCAGGGTATTTGGTCAGCAGGGAATTTTTGATGTGGCTCCTCCCAACACCGGGGGCACCTGAAAAAACAATCATCACCATCAGCGTTTGTCAACACGACGGCTACACCGATCATAAAAAGCACAGATGCACGATGTTATTTTTCCATTCGATAACCGGTAACTTTTTTTATGTCTGCTTTTTAAAATTTAGATTGAACTGTAGTTTGTGCACACCTGGAGGCAAGAAGGACTGGAACAAATTAGGATGTGACCAAGTGTACCTATTGATTTGTCCTAATGAAATATCATGACATTACTACTAGCACATCACTACTATCAGGAGAACCAGAGTATAGAGGGGGAGGAGCCACCTGGCGTGGCCCAGCAAGGTGCATTGTAATCAGGCACACGCTCCGAGCATTTCCCCTTCGATTGCATATTGTATGTATAAAATGAAATTATAAAAGATGACTGATGAACAGATGATGATCAGAGTCACGGTGTAGCCTTTAGCCTGGTCGTCAGGCTAGCGGTAGGGGCTCGCAGGCTGCCGAAGCCGCGTCTACATGATCCACACTGCTGGCCTGTTGTAATTCCAGCCAACGATTTACCCGGATGGACGAGCCAAACAAACCTTTGAATCTCACAGCACGCAACTGTGGTGCGTTCACAAAAAAGCATCACCAGCAACGCATAACGACATAAACATGCAAACATTGCGGGCTTTCGAACAGAAAAATGAATATTTTCACCAAAAATGCTAAAATTGGCAGGGATCTTCTGTGTTTGCGCGGCATCTGACAAAAGCTATGACGTGATGCATGAGCTAGCTGTGTTGTCCAGCATTCATTCATCTATTTTTTTTTACCCTTCCCAGACAGCATTTCTCTGCTATTCCTGAGGATGTCCCGGCTGAATAAATGAAACTTACCAATGAGCACCAAGGTTTTTCGTTCGAAAGCAGGGAGCTTGACAACTTCCTCGTAGGAAATCACATCCAGCTGGTCAAAAACTGAAAGACAAACGTTTGGTTGGAGGCCAAGAGAGAGAACACCATCCCGGGGACGAACTCACTTGAGCTGTGCTTGGCCAGGTACTTGTCTTTGCACTTCTTTTTCTTTCCAAATGGGCTCCAGGACTGACTGCCCTCCTTGCCGTTGCTTTTACTTGCCACCCTCCTGCAGGGCCAAGACAAAAAAAAAAAATCCTCATCATTTGTGTGGTCTATCTGTGCAAATCTGGCAACACAATGTATGAATAATAAAACCAGCATTATTCTGCAGTGGAAGCTTGACAGGGGGGCTCATGCAGGGGTGTCCTCATTCTAAAAATATCATTGAACAATTCATCAAACATTGAAAGATGAACAAAGTTGTAATCTAATGAGAAAAAGTCATAATTGTATGCTAATAACGTCGTAACGTTATGAGGAAAAGTAACGTAATTTTGGTAGCATACAGTTGAAATATTAAAGAAAAAACACATAATATGAGGAAACAAGCAAAAGTTGTCATTTTTGGGAAATTAGGTTGCGAAAAAAGTTCTAATGTTACGAGAATAAAGTCAAAATATTCTGGCAATAAAGACATTTACAAGAAGAAAGTTTAAATAGTTGGAAAATCTAAAGAAACATGAACAGCAAAAATTTTTAAAAACAGCTGTAGTTTTACCAAATACTGTAAAGTCCAAATATTAATAGAAAAAAATCATTCTAATGAGAAAAAAGTCTTAATTTCACGGGAATAACGTTGTAATATTATGAGAAAAAACAACACCATTTTAGTAGCATAAGGTTCAAATATTAAAGAAAAAAAGACTTTTAAAAAGAATGTAATATTATGAGAAATAAACAAAACTAGATAAAATTGCAATTTCTGGAAAATTAGGTTGTGGAAAAAGTTATAATATTATGGGAATAAAGTCAAAAATATTACGTTGGAAAATAATAAAAAACATCAGAAATGTAAAAAGCCATGTTGAAGAAAAAGTTATAATATTATGGAAATAAAGTCCAAATATTATGGCACTAAAGTCATAATATTACGATAAGAACATTGACAAGAAAGTTGAAATAGTTGATCAATTAAAAAAAACATCAAAAACAAAAGCAGAAATGGAAAAAACACCTGTAACAAAAATAATGTCAAAATATTACGAGAAAACGTCGAAATTTTAGGAGAATAAACTTGTAATATTATGAGGAGAAATAATGTCATTTTAGTATCTTAGAGTTGAAATGTTAAAGAAAAAAAGATACTGTTTTTTGAAAGCCGTAATGTTACGGGAAACAAACAAAACTCAATAAAATCCTAATTTTTGGAAAATTAGGCTGAGGAAAAAGTTGTAATATTATTGGGATGAAGTCAAAATAGTGACCAGGAAATCAATTTCTTTTGAAAGTGTGTAAATAAGTGATTGGGGGGCTCTGGACATTTTGGTTCATCCTCACACACACATACACAATCTGTCGGGGAATGATAGGAGTATCGATCTGTCCGTCAAAAAAGTGATAGAAAGTCATCAGGCAACCATTCTTGGAGCTCTGGCGATGGTATGAGTCCAGCAAAGTTGGCGGCGCTGCTCTCCACGGTGCCCTGCCACCAGTTGGGATCCTGCTTGTTGATGATTTGGATGATGTCGCCGGTTTGAAAACGCAGCCCCGCCTCTTTGCACGGGATGAGCTCATCCGTGGAGGGGTCGTAGTTGAACTGAGCCCTCATGTATGTCTGCAAGGGAGAGCGGAGCGCACACACAGAGTGTTTTCGTTGCGTTCCAAAATGTCATCAGTCATTGACACATTTTCTTACAATGCAAACTTATGCACAGTTGCAGCCAAAGGTTCTGGCAGTGACGCAGCATTTGTGTATTTGGTATATCTGGTCACTTTGCTCCTATGTTGCTGTAATGACTTTTATGTTTTATCAACTACAGTCATCCTCGCCACTTCCTGCTTCCAATTTGGCAAGACAGACAATTATTGGTCCTAAAATATGTATGCTTGAGCAAATTTGACATATTTTGGGCCTAAATAAAGCATTTTCAAGCATAAAAATGGCAAAAACCAGGGGTGTCCAAACTTCACGTGTAGATATGGTCAGAAGTTACATAGAGTCATGGAAAAAATGATGAGACCACCCTTGTTTCTTCAGTTTATTGGTCCATTTTAATGCCTGGTCCAACTAAAGGTGCATTTGTTTGGACAAATATAATGATGATGACTAATATAGCTCATAAGAGTTGAATTTCAGAGCTGATGTCGAGCAACTTCCATGCTTTTCTTGATAAAAAACAACATCATTTAGGTCTTAAATGGCATTGTACTGCCAAAACATTGAACTCTTATGAGCTATTTTTGTTGTCATTGTTATACAATATTTGTCCAAACAAAAGGTGCCTTTAGTTGTATCAGGCATTCAAATGAACAAGACACTGAAGAAACAAGGGTGATCAAATCATTGTTTCCAAGACTGTATGTATTTCAAGAAAAAAGTATATTATTGGTATCAACTTGGGTCTTTGCTTTTTTTTTTCTCCACAATTTTGCTGTTTTTTTTTTTTTTTATTTCCCAAATAGTTCAACTTTCTTCTCAAATAATCCTCATACGTATGTGATCTATTTGTTTGAATTCCTGTAATATTTGGACTTTGTTCCCATATTATAACTTTTTTCCCAACCTAATTCCAAAATGACTATTTTTATTTTGTTTTTTGTCATGATTCTACAACTTTAAAAACAAAACATTTTTTTTTTTTTAAATGATCTCAGAACAGGCACAATCATCCCTATGATGTCACTTCCTGTCTGGACACCCCCCCACTCCACCCTCCGCTAGCACATTTACAGCAACACACACCAGCACACGTCTTATTTATGTCTTATTTTCTCTTATTATGTCTCCCCGCGACCCTAATGAGGAGAAGCGGTATAGAAAATGGATGGATGGAGTGTAAAAGTGACTATAGGGGTGTTAGCTCATGTCTAGAGGGCTCTGATAATGTTAAAAGCATATTTAGAAGGCCGTAAACAGGTTTTCTGTGCTCTAAGTACAAAAATATTCCAACCAATTAGCCGCGGTGAAGGTGGGATGGCCACAACTGTGCGTTTAGCAGCCACACAGCGATATCAGCATACGCAATCAGGATCCAGTTTATAGCTGTGCTTGTAGTTCTGCACTGAATCACACTGAGAGGCTTTTCTGTGGCCAAATGATTAGGAACGCTTCTCGGTATGATTCATTGAAAAGTGCACCGTGCGGGCTGCCAAAGGTCACATTTATGAAGGGTAAAGGGTCATGGAGGTTAGCGGCTAAGTCATAAACATTTGTGGTTATTGCTATTGGAGAAAAAAGTAAAAGTAATCCAAGACTAGAAGCTTTAATGGGGGCTGCCATCACTGGAAACACACAAGCAAGTGTGCTAAATGTTCAAATTAGATGTAAAAAGGACATCAGTTTTAATGAAACATACTGTAATATATGAGTAATATGCTGGGGTGTCATGTGGTGCGATGACCAGCAGATGGCAGAATGAAACCCACTACCATTGTGTTTCACAGTCAAACTAGAAAAGCTCCATTGATCTTTATTCATTACTCTTATGCTCATTTTATAATCACCTTGGATGTTCATTGAGATTCACCTAGCACGGAAAAATACATGATTTAAAATAAACAGTACAAAAGATAGCAAAGTCATTTTTAAAAAAATGGTGATTTATACCATTTTTCTTCACACAATCCAAATTCATGCTGAATGCAATTACCTCGCAGGCTTTGGATCGACTCCTCTGGTTAGAAATGATCTTCATTGTGACTAATCCGTTGGTTTCTTTCTGTAGGGTTAAACAATGGTTCAGTTAGACACGCGGGATGGAAAGATGCAGCGGAACCTCGGTTTTCGTACACTGTCCGCGGAATGGAGCAGCTCAGCCTCTGTAAAGAACGGATGGTGGTTCTTTTAGAGCGGAGACACTGTAGACCAGGGGTTCTCGAATGATTTCAACCTGGGACCCGACCTGGGATTTTCCAGTGGTCATTAAGTTGCGGCCCACTTATTTTTTGTTGTTTGTATTATTTTGTACACTTTTATTACAGTCTTTTCACATTTTTATTTATTTCTATTATTTTTACGCCTTTATTGAATTGTTGTGTTATTATTATTTTCACACTTTTATTTAAGTCATTTTTATTTATTTTTTGTTTTCTTGTACGCTTTTGTAACTTTTATTTGTATTATTTGTTTACATGTTTAAGTCATTTTTAATTTTTATTTATTGCTCTGATTTTTCTGCCTGTAAGTCATTATATATACACATTACTGTTTCTGTCATTTGTAAAAAAAATTTAAGGCATTTTTATTAATTTTTAGTTACTATTTTACTCTTACAATGTATTTTTATTTTTAGACTTTGTTTTGCGTTTTTATTTAAGTCACTGTTATTTTGATTTAATTTTCATTATTTTTACACTTTTAAGTCATTCTTGTTTTTTTCTATTATTTTTTTATGCTTTTATTTGAATCATTTTTATTATTCTTTATGTTTTTATTCAAGTCATTTTTATTTTTTACATTTGTATTTCTTTTTTTTGCACTTTTGCGTTATTTTTATTACTGATTTTTACACTTTTATTTAAGTCATTTTTATTGTATAGTTAGTTATTTATGCCTTCATACGTTACATATTATATATATATATATATATATATATATATATATAATAGATATTGATATTTTGTATATTTTTAAGACAAACCAAGCAAATGGAAAGATTAGTACACAATGTCCAAACTGCGTTTCAGAGGAATTTGTTACAGCATTTTGTTAAGAAGCTGAGGAGGGAGATGACTAAAATATTACTCAATTTGACTTCAAAACAAGTCATACATGACTTGCTGCCCCAGAATGGATCGGCGACCCACCAGTTGAGAGCCACTGCTATAGACAGATCCCTGGCCAGGAATCCTTTACTATGTGCATGTGGGTGCTTTATTCCTTCATAAAACTCCCTTTCTGTCTCCTTCCTTCCTCCTTTCAAGCACTGCACCCTGCGTGCGTTCAAGCGCACTGCGTATTTGTGTTAGAGGAAAGTTGCATTTCATGAGGACAACGGAGGTTCTGCTGTATATATTTTGGAAATAAGTGTCTGAATTCAAGGTGTTGACATACCAGGATCTTTTGGAGCTGATCTACTGTTTGATTAGTCACACTTTTCCCATTGATTTCTGCGATCTCGTCGCCTTCATGTAAGGATCCTGGAAAAAGGAAGGAGTGTAACACTTGAATGCGCGTTGACCTGAAGTGAGGTTGGGGCAGGAAAAAAGTTGAATAAACGGCAAATGTACAAGAAAACATCCGCGTGGCTCAAACCACACCCCACCGGCGCCTTAATGTGTTACCTTGTCTGTGTATCAAGCCCCCGTGCAATATTCTGGCCACGGTGCACCGTTGTTTGTCGTTCATTTTCAGAGTGACGCCCTGCAGATAAGAAGAGACAGATAAGAGAAGAAGAAGCGACGTGAGGGGACGCCACTGTGGGGGGAGAAAAAAAACGGGGTGTACCATCGGCTCTGAGGGGTTCTTTTCAAACGCCACTTCTTTCATCTTGGTCAGCTCGGTGCCGTTCATGTATTTGGCGCTTCCGTTGGTGTAAACCTCCGCCCCTTTGCTCTCCAAGCTTTGCATAACTACCTGCTTAACAAAACAAACAAACAAAAAAAAAATTAACATAATACGTGAAAGCAAAATGAGGACATTTTCCTACGAGCTACAAAGAAAGCTTTCTGCTAATTGCCAGTCTTTCATTTGTAGATCCAACACATGCTGGAGGTTGAAAATTAACCCGACATTATAACGGCTCATTAAACACGTCCACCGATTTGGCCCGACAGGTTCGTGTGGTCATGGATACCGCACAGACTCATCAAGGGATCCGCTCAAAGAGCAGCAGCAAAGGCAGATTACGGTATGTTAGGGGTTATTTGCAAATATGTTGTTACTAGACAGTATGGGCGTGCAAACGTGAGGTCAGAGATGGACTTTTGCGTTTTTGATGAACTCGATAAAAGCGGAAAATGTCTTCCTTGAATTCCTTACAAAGTGCAAACAAGGAGGCTTTCCATCAAACGATTCTAATGGGGGCAAAGGCACTGCCGAGACCTGCTTTGTATTTTAATTAGGGCTGTCAAATAAGATTAATCACAGTTTTCAAATGAATTAATCATTATTAATCACCATTTGCAACTACAGTGGTGTGAAAAAGTGTTTGCCCCCTTCCTGATTTCTTGATTTCAAAATTGCATTTTGTTTGGTGATCTGAAAAACAAAAAACAAAAAAAAAAAAAAAAGAAATCAGGAAGGGGGAAAACACTTTTTCACACCACTGTATATCGGAAATATGCCATATTTTTTTACTGCTTTTTATAACAAAAAGACGAATGACAGGACAAGATTATATACTGTATACGTCGTTCAAATTTTGCGGCTGCACTCGATCACAATTTTTCGAAATAAATTAATGATAAATTATCGCTGGATGTTATTCGCAGCTATTATTAGTAAAAAATGTTTAAGCAATTTTATTTTCTATGTAAATTAACTCATACAATCCCAGCCATTTTTCAAAAGACAACCCCTTCAGTAGCGGCCATTCTGGCCATTTTTCAAGGCACAGAATATTGTGTTCTATGGCTATATAAACACAGAACCTACCAGAAAAAAAACCTTTGTTTCTACCTTTTTCCGTTCTTTTTTTCCTCGTGTGTGTGTGCACGTGCATGCGTTAAAGCTTCCCTACAATGCATGACCTTCTGCATGCTACACTCCTCCCCTGCTGAGATCTTATCAAATGGTGCCATGCTGCTACGGTAAGCCCTCGTTTATCGCAGTTAATTGGTTTCAGACCCTGAATTTCCGTAAAGTAGGATTCCTTATTTATAAACAGAATATTTTCATACTTAAAGCATAGAAAACCTGCCCTCTAGACATGAAATAACACCCCTATAGTCACTTGCACACTCCTATTACACAATATTGTAGACATAATAACAAATAAGACTGAAATATGACTGTGTGTTGCTGTAAATGTGTTCCTGTGTTGGACAGGAAGTGACGTCAGGGGTTCAGAATTGGGTTTTAACTATGCATAGGTTACGGCCGCAACAGTAGGCCATGTCAGGGATTACTGTGCCTGTTGCGAGTTCCTTCAAACCTGCAACAAAAGCCTGTTGTTCCGGCGATCAAGTCTGGTGCAGTAACATTACTGACACCTAGTGACCAGTGTAGAATACTACAAAACATCACGACGTCTGTGAATGAGTCTTTTGAATGACTTGTATTTGTATTTTACTTCATTTAGCCACTTTTATGCTTGAAAATGTTTAATTAAGGCATAAAAATGTAAAATGTGCATAATTTTTGACTAATAATAGGCCGTATTGAACAACAAAACGCTGTGTGCAACATAAAACTCGTTCAATGAGGGTTTCACGGAAGGGTATCAGGGGAAAGATATTTTCAGCATGTCAAGAGATGAAATGACATCCCATGAGAGAAGGAATCTCACTGTAGATAAAACAACCAAAGTCGTAAAACTCCTTCATCCAGTACAGAAAAACATCTTTGTGGTACAAAAAGGCAGGAACAACATGAGCAAACCACTCAACCTTGGGAATGTCCTCCAGTTTTTCTCCGCGCATGAAGCAACGGAAAGGAAAAGTGTTGTTTTTCAGCAGTGTGTTGTTGATATGGACAAAAATATTTCTGCATATTTCCCCCCCCCAGTATGCTCCTTCGCAATCCAGTCACGTGACTCAAGGCTTTGACGGGGTCAGCGGGGCCTTTGTGAATGCCAGTGTTAGGTGGGGAGGAGATTAGTCTGGCTGGTTGGTTGCAGGACGATGAGCATTGAAATCAAACTCATCTGGACATGAAAGACATTTTACGATAAGACATGTTAACTAGATGAGGCAATTGCAACCGCTGGGGATCGAACCAGCAACCATCAGGTCGGCAGACAACCACTCTACGGGCTAAGCCGTTCCAGCGTACATAATAAGCAGAACGTTTCATGTAACATGGAAAAACATCAGAAAAATATCATAGAACATGTAGGAATTTTTAGGAAAAGTCCTGATAGATAGCCCACATGTCCTGAATGAGCTGGACATTTTGAAATCGGGATGTTTTGAAGCGGTTAAGAAATGTGGGAGTAGTTATCGGACAAAAAAAACAAACAAACAAAAACACGGCGGAATTGAAATGTTGGAATGTAAAAATTGTTGAAATGTATAAAAGACACGAGGACTGAGCATCAACAACCCAACCCTGCTTCCTGAGCCATGTCACCCAGAACATGTAAAACGATTTTCCACCAGTAGGAGGCGGCATTTAATTTGTCTATTCCTTTTTAGCAGACTGAAAATGGCGGAATGTGAAATGTCAGCAAATAAAACCGGTAATGTCAAACGTAAAATGTTTTTTTCACCAGTAGGGGGCGCCATTTAATTTGGCCATTTGTTTTTTAGCAGACTAAAAAATGGCAGAATTTAAATGTTGGCAAGTTAAAATGCAGACTGAATGTTGAAATGTAGAATTAAGTTGAATGATCACGCGAGGACTTGAAATCGAACCAGCAACCATCGGCTTGGGGAAACGGCCAATCTAGCACTTGAGCCATGTCAGCCTGTAGAATGAATACGGTAAGTGGAATGTTACAGTAACAGAAAATGGAACATTATTTTCCACCAGTAGGGGGCGACATTTAATTTGTCTATTTGTTTTTAGCCGCTGAATTTGAAATGTTGGCAAGTAAACATAAAGACCGAAAGTTGAAGTGTATAATTAATTTGAATGATTATGCGAGGACTTGGAATCGAACCAGCAACCATCGGCCTGGGGAAACGGCCAATCTAGCATTTGAGCCATGTCGAATGTAGAAAAAATAAGTGGAATGTTACAGAAACAGAAAATGGAAAATGATTTTACACCATTAGGGGGCGCCATTTAACTTGGCCATTTATTTTTTAGCAGACTAAAAAACGGCGGAATTTAAATGTTGGCAAGTAAACATGAAGACCGAACGCTGAGATGTATAATTAATTTGAATGATTACGTGAGGACTTGGAAGTGAACCAGCAACCATCGGCTTGGGGAAACGGCCAATCTAGCAGCCGAGCCATGTCACCCTGTAGAATAAATGTAATGTAATGGAATTGGTCTGGGGGACGACAAATAAATTGCCCATTCATTTTCAATGGGGAAACTGTCTAAGAAAATCTGAAATTACAGTAAATGTGAGAACTGTGAGATAGCCAACGTGGCCCGAACATTTTGATGCTGGATCGGTTGAGAAACGGTAGGACAGGAAGAAGTAGAGGTGTAAATGGATGAAAAGTGCTGTAGAACTTTTTAACACTTACTTTCTAATTGAATCCAAAGTAGGACAGGAATCTGTTAAGTCTCTGTGATAAACGCCGGTCCGACACTCCTCCCCTTGTCATGGTTTTAGCATATGTAGAGTCGCTTAGTCGGCAAATAAACAGCCCCCGAGTGTCACCCTTGATCGACATTGCACTCAGCAGCGTCACCGTGAAGGCCTTTTACTCACCACGTCAGCATTAAGCAGGAGACCAAAGTGCTGATGTCGGGGGAAAAGTTTCCTTCCTTCTGTAGCGCACTGCTGACTTCTCACTTTTGTGGTTCGTTTGAACACGTTTGGAGACTTTGTTTATTCACAACACTTCTTATAATCACTGCAATGTAGTATAGTACGCTAAGAGGGTACCTACGAAAAGAACGTTGCCCCCGGTTAGCGTCTTTTTCAGTTGCCGTCGAAAATATACGTCAAAATTTTGCCGCCGTTGACGTACATTTTCCGCATTGGCGGGCGCACGTCTCCTACTGTGTTTTTCATGTGTTTGCTTTTTTTAATCACAAAACATCCTTGTAGCAGTCTATTAGCTTGCTAATCCATGGGAACAGGAAGTCAGCTCCGTCGCCCGCCTGTGATGTCATCAGCAGTTGACTCTGGCCAGCTGACACGGTTACGCCACAAGTCGTGGCTTTTCTTTTGATCACGCCTGCAAAATAACCCTCGCAATGGGGCCAAAGAAAGTTGCGAGTGGCAGCATTTTGATAAAGAAGGTGAGAAAACACTTTTGAATTCAAGAAAAATGACTCTTAGCAAAACAGGAAGGTGGTGTCCGAGTGGATTTTGCTGCCACGTCGACGTCTTTGTCAACAATCACGAATTCAATGAAGGTCAAACGTTACGTTACATTTTGATTTATCCCATTCATTCCTCATTTTGAATTGTTTTATGGGAAAAAAAATTATTCGAATAGAGTAGAGTAGAGTTTCTGGAACAGATTAATGACGCTAAGGTCCAATTGTGTTAGTGTGACCTTTTTCCACTTACATTACACTTTCTTTTGCTCAATTTTTGTTTTTATTTTACAAATATTTCAATTATCTGCTTGTATTTTTCTCTCTCTGAATATTCTGTCTTTATTCCCGTAATATTTTTACTTTGTTCTCGCAATATTATGACTTTCCCCCCCGACTTTGCCCCCCAACGTAATTTTCCCAAAATTGCAACTTCCTTCTTTGTTTTGTTTGCTTTTCATCATGTTACGACTTAAAAAATATCTCCTTAATAGTCCAACTTTACGCTTCTAAATTAGGCTTCTTCTTTATTATACCTCTCAATTTTGATGTTACAACTATTTGAACTCTACTCAACATTTTTTTCTCTCAAAATATTGTGACTTTATTTCTGTAATATTTTGACTTTATTCGTTATTATAGTCTTTATTATAGCATTTAAATGATTTCTCTCGTAATATTCTGACTTTATTCCCACCCTAATTTTCAAAAAAATTAAAAAAAGAAATGTTTGTAGTTTTACAGCTTTTTTTCCTCTTAATATTATTATTTACCTTAGACAATATGGTCCAATGTGATGTAATAAACAAGCAGCATGGCCTTAAGTGCAAAACAGCACTGCAATATTGTACAGTGGCTGATGAGAAAGCAGATTTCTGCTGTTTAAGCTGCCACAGGATGTCTGCATGAAGTGGATCAGCCATGTCTGCTGGATCCAGTTGGATCCACAGCAGTGGTGACTCAGCTTTCGAGCCCCTCTGGTTTATTTAGCAGTGCATTCAAATCGACTAAAAATAACGCGCTTCGCATTACTAAACAGACGCCGATGTGTTATGAAATCGTCTGTGTTTTGGAGAGGAAAACAACAACGGTGCTGTCATAGCCTCGCTTCCCGGAAGCAGAAGAATCCGAGTGTTTGTGTTTAAAAGGTAAAAAGCGACAACTTACCTTGTCAGACTTTGGTTTGTTTTGAAGGAGCTGCTCCAGGTAGAGATCGGAGAGGGCTGACCGGGCAGAGTTCACAGGCTCCAGGATGAGAGCCGGTTCGTTTTTATTGGATTTTAACGTCATCTTTCCGGTGAACCTACAAAATCATGTGAACCCGATTCGCAACCCACCCACCCCCGCCCCCGTCCACTACGCCTCCTCCGTGCAAGGTCCGCAAGAGGAAAAGAAAAAAAATGCTTCTTGATAGTAAAGTGCTGATGATATGATGTCAGTGAGATAAAGAGAAGGTCCAAGGTTTCTGGTCGGCAGCAGGTGATCTAAATAAGATCCACTGCGGGGACACCGCTGACAAAGCAAGTAAACAGGGGCAGGCTCGTGCTGCCTTCAAGGGCTTACCACAAGATCCAACATTCAAGCGCTCAATACTTCATAGTCATTTGTTTCTTTTTGGAAATAAATTAAAGGAAATAAGACGTTTGTTTGTATTCGGTACTAATTGCTTAAGGTATTCCTTTGGTGTTTGATGATTGCACATGTTTTCGTGACACGTAAGGTTCATATTGTTGCAACTCTTACTACGGAACTCTTACTACGGTGGCCGATAGGTGCACATACGCAGAAACACCGCTGTATCGACCAGCTTACCTTTACAAAAGCGAGCGATATTATGTCATTAATAGTGATGCAACTAACCACACAATGTGAAATTAAATGCACATGCTACACTGTGTAACGAAATCTCAGGTAAGTGCAGTTGTACACCGAGGAAAAAACACAATAATAACCATATTGGCGAATGGATGTTACAACTCCGAGTGAACATGAATGCAGCACGCCGCAGCGCTCTTTGCAGGGAGGGCTGCGCTATCCAGGAAGCGCTGGAGGTGATATCGCTTACATTCAACAACTGGCAAAGTTACTTCAAATGGAGGAACTGAAATAAATAAAAGAGGAAATACATAGGTAAGGCAGTAAAATGGACACAAACAGTCTAATAGACAAATTAGTACGCCATATATAATTAGTAATGCCTTGATTTGAGAACACAAGTAGATCAAACTGAGATGAACATTGTAATCGAAAAAGTCAATAAAGACGATATGTGATATATACATATATTTTCCCATAGGAAATCATACAAGCGAAGCACAATGGCCACATAAGTTAAATGGAGGATTAACACAATTAGAAAATCTCAACCAAATTGCATTGCAAGTCTTTCCGATTGCCTGCCAGCCCATTGTATGTACTGCTACAAGACAAAACAGTGACATCTTGTGGTTGGTAAAGGCACTAGCTAAAACTGCCGCTTTAGATATTATTTAAAGGAGAATTATAGGGAATATGATGCTATAGTGTCCGTATTTTATACATACTTGACTCTTAAGTTGACAAAGGGATGAGCAAGGTGGTATGTAAAAGAGTTGAATGATGACAAACACAGTGTAAACAAGTTTGGCTTAAAAAGGTGCATGTGCTTTAAAAGTTATGTGTCCGCCATTGAGTCAACAGTGCCACTACGCATGTGCAACATAGGAGTGGGCGATACTGCTAATTAAAGCATGGGCTAGTACTCAACTGTACATTAGACTATTGCGAATACCGATACTGATACTGGTACCGATGCTTTTTACAAGAACTTTTTCAAAATCATTGATTTTGTCTTGAATTTGTTGATTCTGATTATAGTCAGAATAAAATATTGGGCACATATTTGAGGCACAAAAGAAAACATTTTTGTCAACAAACGTACTTAAAAAAAATACAGCAATATACGAAAATGTAACAATATCAACAAAATGATGAAATTATTTCCTTACAATTGTTTGGGCAAAAATAACTGAACAAAAGCAAAGACTACTGTTAGCTCTCAATAAAATATTTTTGCTATTTTCGCCGAAAGCCATCAACAATGCAACAATATGATCACCGCAACAGTTTTCAAAATAAACGTGGCAGATAATTGAAAAATGTCGTTCTCATCGCCTTAGTAGCGATTCGCACGGATGCTATCGTACTAGGACGGTATCCATACTACCGATATTTGGCTCGATCCGCCCGCCTCTCGTGCACAGTCGCCCCGCCTCCACTAAACAAGTGGATGAAGCCGAGGCGAGGAAAGCCGTCATAATATTAAACCATATGTAAAATAGGCCGAAGGTATGTAGGGGTGGAAGGGGAATGAGGGAGCAAATAGAATTGATAAAATAGGGATTAGAAGGACTGATATTCTAAATGTACCCGCAGGTAAAATATAGGGAAGAGAGTGTAAAGTTAAGTTAAGGAAAATGATTACTAAGGTAGGAAAGGAATGGAGCATGGAGGGGATTTTAGGAACAGTTGGGGAGGGGGTTGGAGATACACAGAGGGAGGTAATTATTAGAATATTATAGTGTTATTATTAATAATATTATTAGTTTTATTATTTTCCTCTCGTTTTGTCGGAATTAACATAAAATAAGATACAAGGCCCATGTTGCGGACTCTGGTACAGTAGGTGGCGGTATGCATCTTTCAAGTCGCCATTAAACCAAAAGAAGAAGAAGAAGAAGAAGAAGAACGTAGGTAAAGGTGTTTGATCAACAGTTTCAGGTCCTTCTAGAAACAAAGAGGACCCATTTTATAGCTCTGTAAAACTCGGTTTTAATAAAAGCAAGGAGGGCCCAGGAAGTGCTCACTGGTCACTGGTCAGTGGTCACTGCCGCGGCCGTACAGTTGTAGAACTTCCGGCTTTGGATATTCGCGATGCTCAGGACGCTTAGCAGAAGTGTTCGGTTTATTGTCAGGCACACCCCACGGACCCAATGGACACACAAGACGCAAGTTCGGCGCTTCGCTGCCCCCCCAGCAGCTCCACACTTACTCGAAGACCGTCTAGGTGAGTTTTGTTGCCTTTGAATAAAAGTTGCAAGAGTTGTAAATCACTTTGCGCGTACGCCAGAGCTCCACTACGGAGGTAATCGACTGCACTTGGACTACGTGTGGCTGCGGGATCACTGCCGCTCTTCCTCTTCGTACAACTTACAAACCAACCAGCGGAAGTTGGACACTGGAAGTATTGACCTCAACATCCGTCCAGAGCACACCAGAGTTGAAGATGACCATCTCATCCTCACTTGTAAGTCAGTCGTGGCCATCTCTTATGTCCCTGCTGTGATCCTATAGTCTGAGCATTAGTGTAGCAATGTGATGTAAACAAAGAGTAATGGGAGTGAAAAGTGACTATATGGGTGTTATTTCATGTCTGCATGGCTAAAAACGTATTTAGAAAGTCTTAAACAGGTTTTCAATATGCCAACTACGAACATATTCCGTTTATTAGTCTTGGATCATACTTAACCGTGATAAACAAGGGATGAATCCAATACATCAACTGCATTATTAATTTAACTATTTTTTGGCTGTAGTTTGCAGTGGTGCAAAACTTGAATGATATTTGCGTTTATGTAGCTTAAATGAAGCCACCAAAATATACAATTTTAAAATATTACCACCTCAAAGTAATCACCGCTCTTCACTTTTTTCCACATTGTATATTGTTGCGTTTTATATATTTAATACATAATCTTTTGTTGTGTTGTCATCATGGGGTGTTTTGTGTAGACTTTTGAGGAGAAAAATCAATTCATTCCATTTTGTAATAATACTGTAAAAGATATTGTAGCTGAGATACAGCCCAAACAAAACAATCTATTATTAATTTCCTGTAGCAGAGCATGCCTTAAGCATGGCAAGTGTTGCGCATACAGTCAATATAAGGAAGACTGTACTGTGCACAATAGCTCATGAGATGGCGAGTTGGACTTTCCCCTTTGGCTGTATTGTTTAATTATTGCCTCAACCTGTCCTGTTCCACTCAGTTGTTTCAAGGATATACTGTACCATAAAACGATGTTTGCCCATCAAATGGTCAAAATGTAACCCAGATTAGATACAGTATCAGCCTTTTCACAATTGGGTCATTTTAACATCAAGATTTAACATAAATGGGACTTGCTGAATGTATGAGGATACCCGCCTGTAAAGACATTGCTCTTTTTTAAATAACGATCGTAGCCTTATCAGGTCGTAAAGGTATATACAGTGGGGGGAAATAATGATTTGACTGGGTAGGATCGACTGCATTTAGAGGTGAAAACAACATGAAAACTGAACATTCTCTCTCCCTGAAGTCCTAACTAATGGCCGTCTTACTTTGTGCATCCCAGGGCCTGGTGGTCACGTATCCAAATACAGCCTTAGCTGGCTAGCTGAAAACAGCTACGAAGCTATGAACCAGCGCACGGTACAGCCACGCATTCTATGGAACGCTGACAGCTATAACAACGCACACGTGCCCTCCACCACATGGGACACCTTCATGAGCAGTGACGATGAAGTGAAGAAGTTTTTGCAGAATTATCTTCTCTACGGGATCGCTTTCGTCAACGACGTCCCTGTCACCATTGAAGCCACGGAGGCCGTTTGTAATCGAGTCAGTCTTATCAGGTAGAGCACAATTGGCTTGTTTGAGGATCATAATGCAGCGGCCGTACTGTACGTCTCCTCATGTGTGTCTCGTCTTGTGCTACAACAAGGGAGACGACATACGGGAGAATGTGGTGCTTCACGTCAGATTTTTCCAGAGGAGACACCGCCTACAGCCAGCTGGCCCTGGACCGCCACACTGACACGTCTTATTTCCAGGAACCATGTGGGTAAGTTGGAGGGGAAAGCAGATAGTGAGTGTATGTTTGTGTGAAAAGCACCGCTTAGAATGCAGAGCTGTAATATAGTGGTTGGGCTGTTAAGAACACAGTTTAGATGAAAATGAGTCAATTGGTAAGTTGCAGTCGGCCGCGTTCCTCTCCAGTCCAGTAGGTGGTGATAATGTGCATCTGGACACATGTGAAAAACTGTCTCCCTAAAACAACAGTAAAAGGATTATAAAGATGCAGATATAAAACATGAATACAAAGTAGATGCAACTATACAAACTCCGTTAAAGTGCGTGCGTGGGTTTTCTCCGGGTACTCCTGTTTCCTCCCACATTCCAAAAACATGCATGTTAGGTTAATTGGAGACTCTAAATTGTCCATAGGTATGAATGTGACTGTGAATGGTTGTTTGTCTATATGTGCCCTGCCATGGACTGGCGACCAGTCCGGGGTGTACCCTGCCTCTCGCCCGAAGGCAGCTGGGTTAGGCTCTGGCATACCCGCGACCCTCGTGAGGACGAGCGGCATAGAAGATGGATGGGTAATCGTAGGTCTGCTTTTGTGGATGACTGAGGAAATTACAAATGTTTACATTTAAGAGGCTGAAATCAGAGAATATTTACTTTTTTTAAATAGAAAAAATGATAAATCGAAACCCAAAATAGTTGTCGATTAACTGGCTAGTCTATTAATCATGGATCTATCATTTAATTGTTGCAGCTCTAATTAGTTTTATTGTTTTTGTTACTCGCTGACATCCAAAGTAGAGCTCAACCGATATGGGATTTTTGGGGCCGATACCGATATTAGGGGTATCCGAACGGAGGGACATGTATGTGACTTGGAGATACATGCTGCATCTGGTGGTGTTGGAATTGAGCACTGCTGTTGATGTGTTAAGGTGGGAATGAAGTTTTAAAAAGTGTCATACTCTGTGGGGTTGCTACACTGAGAGCACTGGCTTGCCATGACGCGTGCACGTTAATTATGCCAAAAACGTTCATGTAATTAAATATTTTTTTGTTGCAGAATTCAAGTTTTTCACTGCCTGAAGCATGAGGGAACGGGAGGGAAGACACTCCTCGTGGATGGATTCCACGCGGCAGAAAACGTTCGCAAGCAGTCGCCAGAACATTTTGAGCTGCTTTCCAGCGTTCCCATCAGACACGAATACATGGAAAACACCGGCAGCCACCGAAACCACATGACAGGCATCGGACCCGTCCTTAACGTCTATCCCTGGAATAATGAACTTTACCTGTTACGGTATGTATATGTGTGTATGTATATATATATATATATATATATATATATATATATATATATATATATATCAATTATATTCTAAAAATATTATATGAAAAAATACATTTTTTAATAATAATAGTTTGTCCCCTTTTTATAAAAACAGGTACAACAACTATGACCGATCAGTGATTAACACCATCCCTCATGATGTCGTTCGGCGCTGGTATGTGGCTCATCGAGAGCTGACCACAGAACTGAGGCGACCAGAAAATGAGCTGTGGGTGAAACTGACCCCGGGAAAAGTAGGTTGCTTGTTTGGGATGGCATGACTAACAAACACGCTTGTGAGTGTAAATGAACGTGGAGTTAACTTAGCGCTTTTGTGTCCCTTTTTTTCTCCTGAGGTGATTTTCATTGACAACTGGCGAGTCATGCACGGGAGGGAAGCGTTCACCGGCGTAAGGCAGCTCTGTGGATGCTATCTGACCAGAGATGACGTTCTGAGCAGCGCACGTGGTTTGGGGCTGCAGGTGTAACCCCAGACAACGACAGCTCCTTAACTCTGGTACTTTGCAGACCATTCACGACTTGAATGCTCGCCTGAATCCACAAATGAATGCTGGCTGTTTCATTATAATAATTGCAAAAACAAAATGATAATATATACTAATTCAATAAATAATTTAGGACAACATTTGAATTTTATAATACCTTTTCATACACTTACCAGTCAAAATATAAGTAAAGGTTGTACAAAGTCACATCACGCTTCCAAGTTACTCTCTCGGTTTTTCAAAAATATACAAATGAATAAATCTTGCAGTTTCATGGTTGAAAAATATGCATATGTAAACAATTTTTTATTTATTTTTGGCCTAAATGAAGCATAAAAGTGGCTACATGAACTAAAATACAAGCATACGACATTCAGAAATCGCAGTAAAAGACACATTTTGATATGTAGTATTCTACACTGGCAGTAGGTGTCAGTAATGTTACATTGATGGGACAATAGCCACTGCAGGAAGTTAAAAAAAAAAAAAGAACAAGGAACTTTGTCAATGCTCTCATACGTGAGTCTATATTATGTCTTATTTTCTCTTGTTATGTCTACTATATCGGGTAGTAGGGGTGCTATTTCACGTCTAGAGGGCTCTAATGTTAAAAACCGCATTTAGAAGGTTGTAAACAGGTTTTCTGTGCTCTAACTGCGAAAATATTCTGTTCATACACAAGGAATGCTACTTTGCTGAACCAATTACCCGCGAGGGAAGACTGTCCAGTCACCCCTCGCCACATCGCCGTTCGAATTTCGCTGCTTCACGCTATCACGTTTTTTTTTTTTTAATACGGGTAATTATTAGTCAAAAAACATGCATATTTAAGCAAATTTTAAGTCATTTTTATGCCTAAATGAAGCATTTTCAAGCATATAAAATGGCTACATGAACCAAAATAAGGCATTCAGAAATCACATTGAAAGACATGTTTTGATATGTAGTATTCTACACTGGTCACTAGGTGTCAGTAATGTTACGTTGATGGGACAATAACCACTGCAGGAAGTAAAAACAAAAAAAATAAATAAAAAAGAACAACAAGGGACTCTGTCAAACATGTGGGTATATATTATGTCGTATTTTCTGTTATATTGGGTAATAGCAGTGTAAAGGTGACTATAGGGTGCTATTTCATGTCTAGAGGGTTCCAATAATTGGAAAAACTGTGTTTAGAAGGTCTTAATCAGTTTTTTTATGCTCTTACTACAAAAATGTTCCATTTATAAATAAAGGATCCTACTGTGCAGAAGAAATAAGCAAGGAATGAGTGTATGGTGTGAAATTTGTTCAGTTAACTTGTGGTACTTTTCTGCCCCCTGCTGGCATGACAGGGGATCAGGTGAAGCACAAATTGTACTGATTGGATGATCACGATCATGCATTCCCGTCGCTACAGTACACCATTTAGTATACATGTACCATCTTTTAAGATGCAAGCCTCCGTGACAATGGATAACATGCGTCACGTGTTACTTTTACAATTCGATGTTACGAGATGTGCGGGTGCGCCTCATTCAGCGCGGGCAGCCAACTGTTGCGATGAGGACCTAAGAGACATGTAGGGTGAACGCAGAAGATGCGGCGCCACTCTGACTCCCATCACCGACAATGAGGAGACGGCTGTAGTAACCATGGAAACAGCCGAGGATACTGAAGTTGTCCTGGTAACTCGGTGATTGAGAGCATTCAGACTGGAGGTACGACTAGAATCGGGTCACGTGAGGTGACCAGTTGGATCAATGAGTTCCCGCGGTGACGCCAATGTTAAAAGAAAGAGGAAATCTGCTGGATTTCACACAATAATTGTAGGAAAGGTCTATGGAGAGTGACTGGAAATGTCAATATTTAACGTAGATGCCAACTGAAAGGGCGCGGTGTTTTACTCGAGCTTCGCCGCATCTCATTTGCGTCTGAATCTCACATGTGACACATTCTGAACAACAAATTCATTGTTGGCTCTGGCGGCTGCGAAGCAGTGCAACGAGCTGCACAAGACTAACCAGTTCACTCATTATTAACAAGCTAAACCAGGAGTGTCCAAAGTGCGGCAGCCCGCAGCTGCTTTTGATTGGCCCACGGCAAATTCTGAAAAATACAATTTAACAAGAAAACTAAAAAGAAAAAATACAATGAAAACTTTATTTTGTTAATATTATAACTTAAAAAACAAAACTAAAAGGAGATTATTTTCCCTCATAACGAGTTTATTCTCAGAAAATTACGACTTTTTTTCTTGTTTTTTAAAATATATATTATGACTTTATTCTTGTCAAGTTTCTGCAGTTTTTTACCATTTCTGCTGTTACTTTTTAAAAATATAATTTGCCAAATATTTTAACTTTCTTCTTGTAAATTTTGGTTTTGTCAGCACATGCAGCTATGTAAAGAATACAAATATTTAAATCATCCAGATTTAGGATGTGTTATGTTAGTGTTTTCTTTTTTTTGAGCACAGTTTTTGACTTTATTCCCGTAATATTCTAACTTTCTACAACCTCATTTACAACTTTATTCGTTTTGTTTGTTTCTCATCATATTATGGCTTTTATTTTTAAATAACGTCTTTTGTTTTACTTAACATTTCAACTTTATGCTACTAAAATGACATTTTTCCACATAAAATTGTGAAATTATAACTTTTTTTCTTGTTATATCACAACTTTATTTTAATCATTTGGATTTATTCTTGTAAAATTGATGTAGATTTGTCAATTTTTGCGGTTTTAAAATTGTTTTTTTTAAATTTTATTATTTAATAGGTTTATTCTCGTAAATTTGCGACTTTTTCTCTTGTTAGAATACAATTTCTTTTAATATTTTGACTTTATTCTCGTAAAATTGCAGCTGTTTTTTTCCCATTTATTTTTTATTTTCCCAACTATTTCAACATTCTTGTAAATTCTCTTCTCGGAATTATGACTTATGAGAAAAATTTTAATTTTATGAGAATAATGTAATATTAGGAGGAAACGTCGTAATATAATGAAAAACAAAACAACGTATAAAGTTGTAAAAAAAAGTATAATGTTACGAGAATAAAGTCAAAATATTATGTGAATTTTTAAGTCGTAATATGATGAGAAACAAACAAAACTAAATAAAGTTGTAATTTTTGGAAAATCAGGTTGGGGAAAAAGTTCTAATGTTATGGGAATACAGTCATAATATTACAAAAAGAATATTTACAAAAAGAAAGTTGAACTAGTTGGAAAATGTAAAAAAAGACAGGTGTAATTTTTTGAGAATAATAATAATAACAATAATAATAATAGTTTTAGTTTTAGTTTAGGTTATTTGAACATGAAGGTTCCAATGGAATACATCTCATGAATCATCCTTTCACAGTTCCACATGTCCAAAAGGAGTAGGAAGAAGCAAAGCTTATTTAATCCTACCTATCCTACATCTAGTACAACACCTGTTGTTCACTTCCTGCATTCCATCTCATCATTTCTATCATCATCAGAGTGATAATACATAATAAATAACAGTAGGAAGACAAAAAATAAATAAAAGAAAAAAATATATATATATATACACATACATACATATACACACATACATATATACATGTACATATTTAAATATAAATTAAAAAAAACAAAACTGAAAAAAACGAGTATGACCGAACAACAGAAGAATCCAGAACAATCACTGTGATGATCAAGACTCTTCAATTCAATTCAATTCAATTTGTGGACCCCGTCTTAATTTGAAAGATTGTTGTTAGTGTGGCAGCACAGCAAAACAAATGAGGAACAAATGGGAGGAGGTCCCTTTACCTGACATGCAGCCCCATATCATCAATGACTGTGGAAATTTGCATGTTTTCTTCAGGCAGTCATCTTCATAAATCTCATTGGAACGGCACCAAACAAAAGTTCCAGCATCATCACCTTGCCCAATGCAGATTCGCGATTCATCACTGAATATGACTTTCATCCAGTCATCCACAGTCCACGATTGCTTTTCCTTAGCCCATTGTAACCTTGTTTTTTTTTGTTTAGGTGTTAATGATGGCTTTCGTTTAGCTTTCCTGTATGTAAATCCCATTTCCTTTAGGCGGTTTCTTACAGTTCGGTCACAGACGTTGACTCCAGCTTCCTCCCATTTGTTCCTCATTTGTTTTGCTGTGCATTTTCTGTTTTCAAGACATATTGCTTTGTTTTCTGTCTTGACGCTTTGATGTCTTCCTTGATCTACCAGTATGCTTGCCTTTAACAACCTTCCCATGTTGTTTGTACTTGGTCCAGATTTTAGACACAGCTGACTGTGAACAACCAACATCTTTTGCAACATTGCGTGATGATTTACCTTCTTTAAGAAGCTTGATAATCAAACTTTTTGTAAAAAAAAATTGGCAAAGCAATCAGAGAAAGTTGGAGCCAGATTGATGAAGAGTACTGTTTGTCACTCATTAAGTCCATGCCTCTGAGACTGCGAGCTGTTATAAAAGCCAGAGGTGGTGCAACAAAGTACTAGTGGTGTGTTGAAGTATTCTTTTGTTGTTGTTTTTTTCATGATTCCATAATTTTTTCCTCAGAATTGAGTGATTCCATAATTTTTTCCCTCTGATTGGTCTAAAAAAGTAACTGTTACTGACTACCACATCTTTTTTCTTGATTTCTTTTAGTGTTTCTGAAAGCCAGAAAGTTGCCATTTGAAATGACTTTAGTTTTGTGTCATGTCTGTGATCTGCTTTTTTTCTACAAATTTAAACAACTGAATGAACATCCTCCGAGACTGGTGATTCCATAATTTTTGCCAGGGGTTGTACTTAAGTTGAAATATGTTCTGCTGGTCAATTAAAAGTGGACTGAGCAATTAGAAACAAAATAATGTGAAAGTATTTGGTTTGTGTTACAAAACAGTTTTTGCAAATCTGTACATCATCCATCCATCCATCCATCCATCCATCCATCCATCCTTCCATTTTCCACCTCTCATCCGGGTCCGGGTCACGGGGGCAGCAGTCTTAGTAGGGAAGTCCTGAATTCCCGGTCCCCGACCACCTCCTCCAGCTCCACAGGGAGGACACCAAGGCTTTCCCAGGCCAGCTGTGAGACATAATCCCTCCAGCGTGTCCTAGGTCTTCCCCGGGGCCTCCTCCCGACTGGGCATGCCTGAAACACCTCACCAGGGAGGCGCCCGGGAGGCATCCGGACTAGATGCCTGAGCCACCTCAGCTGGCTCCTCTCGATGTGAAGGAGCAGCGGCTCTACTCTGAGCTCCTCACCCTACTTAAGTGACATTCCATGTCCCAAGAACCAGATATGATTGTACTTTATAGCATTGATCTACTTGAGAGACACGAGATGTTGTGTTTTCGGAATGACTTTAAAATAGCTTTACTGTTTTTCAGACACCGAAACTAAAATCCTGTTTCCACTTATGTTGCTAAAACATCCTCATTCTTTTTGTACCATTGCTGCTTGTAGTCTGGTTAAAATATGCTGCAAAAATTCCACCCCTTTTGTATCGCTTGTCTTCATTAGGGTCACGAGTAAGCTGGAGCCTACCCCAGCCGAACGCAGCAAATTACAAAATATGAAATGTACTTATTATTTTGTTTCACCCTATCACTGTATGGAGGTATTATCATCATCGGGAGCCATGCATCGCGTGTCATACGTATTGTGGGGTACCCTGAGATTCCCAGCCCTGTTCCCAATACTCCATGCGGCCCAGCCACAAGCAGACCCTATCTCCAGTGTAAATGGACTTGGAGACCCCTGCTGTTCATTGTTTGAGTTCCTTACTCAATCCATTCCATGATTTTATTCCACATACGGAAATGCTGTGGGTTTTCAGTGTTGTTCTCGCATATAAATGTTTTACATTTAATTTAATAATAATTAAGAGAAGTCGTACTCTAACAAAATAAAAAGTTACAAATTTACGAGGAAAAAAAGAACAAACTGTAGAAATATTTTAATTTACGAGAATAAAGTCAAACTATGGAGAGAAAAAGTCATATTCTAATGAGAAAAAAGCCACAAATTTACTAGAATTAACTTGCAATATTATGAGGAAAAATAATGTCATTTTAGTAGCATACAGTTGAAATATTAAAGAATTAAAAAAAACGTATTATGAGAAACCAACAACAAACAAAATTGACAAAAAATGTTTTGATAATTTTTTTAGAAGTTGTAAAATTATGACAAATAAAGTTGTGCTGTCAATAATATAATGAAAAACAAAACAAGATATAAAGTTGTAATTTAAAAAAAAAGTATAATGTTACGATGTTACGAGAATAAAGTCAAAATATTATAGTAATTTTTAAGTCGACTAAGACTAAATAAAGTTGTCATTTTTGGAAAATTAGGCTGGGGAACATGTTATAATATTAAAGGAATAAAGTCATAATATTACCAAAATAAAATGTATAAGAAGAAAGAAAAAAAAATCAATATAAATGATTTACTTTTTATTTTATGAGAATAAAGTCAAAATATTGTGACAAAAAGTCGTATTCCGACGAGAACGATTTTTATGAGAATAAACTGGTAATATTATGAGGAAAAATAATGCCATTTTAGTAGCATGGAGTTGAAATATTAAAGAAAAATATGGTATTTTTTTAAAGTTTAATTATAAGAATCCAAAAAAAACACAACATTTACAAAAATTGTTTTGATAATTTGGTTATTTTTTTAGAAGTCGTAAAATGATGACAAACAAAACCAAATAAAGTTGTATTGTCAGTTGTTGTATGGGATGTCAGCGGCCATCTTATTAAGACCCTCGTGCACACATACAGTGTTTACAATCCAAAGTCCATACTTGGAACTAATACGACATCGCGGACATGCTAACGGAGCGTGTCGCGATGTGCGGAGCACGTCGATACCATTATCGGCAGAAAAGCCGATATGAACCGATGTGTCATTTTTTATGTCAGTATTATCGGACGTCCTAGAAATCATGCAATCGTATCTAAAAATGCAAAAGTAAATGACACATTGCAGTGCACAACATGAACATGAACATGTTGCACCAAAACCACAAATGATACATGTAGTGAGGAGTTAGAATTTATTTGCGTATGTTGGGCGGAAGTGTAGCAACAGCTCATAACTCTGTCTCGCTGGGGGGCGGATTGGGGGGTGGGAGTCACTGCCAGGCGCTGCAGACTTAATGAAGGGTAGTTTCACCTTTTGTCATTTTCACTCCCGCCACGTGGAAGCATGCTGACGGAGGGAGTCGGTGAACCACACATGATTAATTGTCTATAATTAGCAGAAGGTGGCGCGGGTGATGAACGGTCTGGAAAAGTGCTGATCGAGGGTGAGCGGGGGGGCCGAGGGTGGGAGACTGCGGCTAACGTGACAAGTGGAGGGAGGCGTGTAAAAGCTTGTTGTCCATTAAACACGCGCATGATAGGTGAGCAAGTTAGACAGCATCCTTGCTCCAGCCAAGCAGCGCACCTCCCGCAACACAAAGCCAACTAACTAGGAATGCTGAATGGATGGAACTTATTGTTGATGCGGACGTTCCGTACTACGATGGAGTATTAGGGTCACATCGGAAAAAACAAAATTGGAGATTTTGAGAATAATGTCGTAAATTTGCGAGGAAAAAAGTTGTACATTTACGAGGATAAAATCATGAATTTATGAGAATAAAGTCGTACATTTACAAGAATAAAGTCATAGATTGACTAGAAACATTTTTTTTAATTTACGAGAAAAAAAGTTGTGAATTTATGAGAAAAAAAGTTGTAAATTTACGAGAAAGAAGTTGTAAATTTACGGGAAAAAATTCGTAAATTTAGCATTTAGATTAGCAGGGCTAGCCCTTCTCACTTTCGCCTTCCTTACCCTGCCCCCCCAACATGCCAAAGGTCACATTTCGAGAATAAAGTCGTAAATTCACGAGAATAAAGTCATGAATTTCCGAGAAAAAAACCTCGTATTATTACCTTTGCCTAAAGCCACATAAGCCCCCCCTTTTCATAGCTGTCTCAGGCAATGCCTGTTACGACAGAGTATTAAAATAATGTAATATTTTCGAGAACAATCGTGTAAATTTACAACTTTATTGTACGAGAAAAAAGTCATAGATTAACAAGAAAAAAGGTCGTAAATTTACGACAATGAAGTTGTAAATTTATGAAAAAAAAGTCATACATTTACGAGAATAAAGTTGTAAATTTACGAGAAAAAGTGATACATTTTCGAGAATAAAGTCATAGTTTTACGAGAAAAAAATGAGTAAATTCCGTTGAATAAAGTCTGAGAAAGTCATAAATTTATGAGAATAAAGTTGTAAATTTACAAGAAAAAGTCATAAATTTACAAGAATAAAGTCATAGTTTTGGGAGGGAAAAAGTCATAAATTGAGCTGAATAAAGTCGGAAATTCACAAGAAAAAAAGTCGTAACATTACTTTTGCCTAAGGCCACATAAGCCCCCCCTTTTAATAGCTGTCTCAGGCAATAGCTGTTACGACAAAGTATTAAAATAATCTTGAATAATCTTGTAAATTTATGACTTTATTGTACGAGAAAAAAGTCACAGATTTGTGAAAAAAGGTCGTAAATTTCCAAGAATGAAGTCGTAAATTTCCAAGAATAAAGTTGTAAATTTATGAGAAAAAAGTAATACATTTACGAGAATAAAGTCATTGATTGACTAGACAAAAATTTGTACATTTCCGAGAAGAAAAGTTGTGAATTTACGAGAAAAAAAGTTGTCATATTACCTTTGCCTAAGGCCACATAAGTACCCCCCCATTATCAGTTGTCTCAGGCAATGCCTGTTACGACGGAGTACTAAAATAATCAGAGATTTCGATAATAAAGTCACACATTTAAGACAAAAAAATTTTAAATTTGCAACTTTATTCACGTAAATTTACGAGAAAAAAAGTTGTAATATTACCTTTGCCTAAGGCCACATAAGTCCCCCCCCCCCTTCAAAGCTGTCTCTGAGATTTCAAGAATAATCTCGCAAATTTATGACTTTATTCTACGAGAAAAAAGTTGTCAATTTACGTGAAAAAGGTCGTAAATTTACAAGAATGAAGTCGTACATTTACAAGAATAAATTTGTAAATTCATGAGAAAAAAGTAATACATTTACGAGAATAAAGTCATAGTTTTTACGAGGAAAAAAATGACTGAATTCAACTAAATAAAGTCGTAAATGTACGAGAAAAAGTCATACATTTACAAGAATAAAGTCATAGTTTCAGGAGGAAAAAAAGTCATAAATTCACAAGAAAAAAAGGCGTAATATTACCTTTGCCGAAGGCTACATAAGCCCCCCCTTTTTATGGCTGTCTCAGGCAATGCCTGTTACGACGCATTGCCTGAGACAGCTATGAAAAGGGGGGGCTTATGTAGCCTTGGGCAAAGGTAATATTACAACGTTTTTTCTCGTAAATTTACGACTGAATTCTCGTGAATTTACGACTTTATTCTTGAAATGTGACCTTTTGGCTTTGGGCATGTGGAGGGTGCTGGAGAAGGAAGGCAGAAATGAGAAGGGCTAGCCCTGCTAATCGAAATGCTAAATGCTCAACTGCTCTGTTTTGCTGCCAAACGTCACAGCACAGGACAAACTGAATAGTTATCAGCAATATTGTACCAAAACAGACAAAGAATGTAATATATTATACAATCTTAATAGCTCAGTACAATGTTAGTCAAACAACTTGTGTAATTTTGGCCAACACAAACTATCTTGAGACCTCTGGGATGTTAGTATGTTATGGAACCTTGAAAGTTTGACAACACTAACCTTTTTTTTGTTGGCCCTCGGCATGTTCTAAAAACACAACTAAGAAAACTAAATAATAATAATATAAAGCATAAATGGACAAAATCAATCATTTTAGGAGAATAAAGTCATAATATTAAGAGAAAAAAATGGCATAAAGTTGAAATATTAAAGATTGAAAAAATATGGAATAAAAAAATATGAGAAACAAATCCAAGAATAACGTTGCAATTTTGGGAAAATGATGTCGGGAATAATTGTACGGAAATAAAGTCAAAATATTTTGAGAATAAAGTCATAAAATTATGAGGAAAGAAAATGTACAAGAGCAGGCCCGTAATCAGATATTTTTCGGACGGGTGCAAAAATTTGAGTGAATGGACCTTTTGCGAGGGAGCGAAGCGACCGAGTGGGGAGGAGGTGTAGGAGGGGGGTGTCCCCCATCCCAGAGCAGGGAAAATTTTGCATTTGGAGCCCGAAAAAACAGTTTTGTGATGCATATTTTGGACAGACATAACAACAATGTTATTTCCTCCAAATGACAAGCTTAAGGGCAAAATGCCAACATCAAGCTTGCCCTATTTAGATAAATTCATCAGTTTGCTGGGCGACTGAGCATGCCATGGCTTCAGTGGTGGATGCTATTTCCACAGGCCTACACTATATGAATCACTACAATGTGTTTCAGCCTTACCTATCGCTTATTCAGCATCATCTTTCTTGGAAAATATGTCCACCACTTCCTCCAGGTTGATAACCTTTTTGTAGTGAATGTGGAGAAGTGCCAGCGAGGTCAGCCGCTGTTGCGTCATACTGGCCCTCATGTAGGTGTTCACATGCTTCAAGGTACTGGCACTTGGCTCACATTCACCCCATGTTACTGGGATGGTACAGGCCAACTGAAGGAGGACCCTGATGTTGGGGAAGTGAACGGGATTGTGTGACGGTTCACAACTTGATGTGCTGCCGCTTGAATGCATCACATCCAGTCAGGTGGATTATGGACTTCTTTTAAAGGCGTGTGTCCTGTAACACTTTTACAGAGAAATGACAGGTGAGCGTCCACTTTGGTCACGGGATAATCATGTCTCATTCCTAACAGTTCTCAGCACTTTCTACAGCAATTTGGATTCCATTTTACAAAACAAAAAGTGTTCCAATAGGTTGTGATGGTATAGTATATTGGTTGGCTAACCCTTTCTAATTCCCCTTCACATTATTATCTTCACATTTTATCATTTGTCTCACAGGTGCGCTGATATTCATACAATGAAATATTTTGTAATCCAATTTACAATACAGGACAAGTTAACACATTCAAACTTCTTTTGCATGATGTCCCTGAACACATCTCACGTGGCCAACATGGCTGCTGCACAGCGTGCAATACAAAATGAGGCCCAGCAATTAGCATTAGCAAAGTAGCAACAAGTAGAACCAGCATATTGAAAACAACATCGTCACAATGACACAGAATATTACCTGGAACAACAGTTTTACAGAGGAATGACAGGTGATCATCTACATTGCACATAAATGATTCCAAGTTAGTTCAACAAAGAAACTGCATTAAAGTCTATAAAACTTCACTCAGAAGTGCAGACTGGCTCTTTCCAATTAGTGAACACTATCAAATGCAGATGACATTGTATATGACAAAATATAAACACACAGTTAACATTACATCACCAAATATCCACGACAGTGCAAAAACGTGACCCACCGTGTCTCATTCCCAGTGCTCATTCCTAACAGTTAACAACTTCCTGCAGCAATGTGCACATGCCACTATTCACCAGCAACAAGCGCTGTTGCAACACTTCTGCCATCATTTATCACAGCACATTTACACTGCGTTACAATTGCACACGTTGATAGCAGCTTTTTTTTTCTTTTTTTTTTTTAACCAAGCGGACTTTTGGTCGCCCGCGGGGCGGTTCGTCGAACCCCCCGAACCCCCCCCCCCCCCCCCCCCCCCCCCGTTACGGGCCTGAAGAGGGCAGTTAAAATACAGTCGCCACTTCGCATTATGGATTTTGATGCTTCACTCTATCACGGTTTCTCGAAAATATACTGTATTAATAAATCATTCCGTTTTGTGGTTGAATATTACTCAAAACGTATGCATGTTGAAGCAAATGTTATGTATTTTTTGCCTAAATTAAGGATTTCCAAGCCTAAATGTGGTTAAATGAGTTCAAATACAAATATAAGACATTCGAGCCGGAACAACAGACTTGTATTGCAGCTTTGAATTATCTGACAACGGGTACAATAATCCCTAACAAAAACACGGGCTGGTGTTGCGGCCGTAAACCATAGCCACGCTGAAATGCAACTCTGAACCCTCGATGTCACTTCCTGTCCGCCCAACACTCAGGTCCCTTAGAACACAACTGAGCACAAGTCTTATTTTCTCTTATTATGTTTATTATATTGCAAAATAGGAGTGCAAAGGTGATTACAGTGGTGTTTTCATTTCATGTCGAGAGGGCTCTATTAATGTTAAAGAGGCCGCAAAAACAGGTTTCCCATAGTAAGAAATCCTACTTTGTGGAAATGAAACGAGTTAACCATGATAAACGAGGGATGAGGATACTCACAGAAAAGCTTTAAGGTTGGCAGGTCTTTTGTTAGTGTTAGTTTTTATGGATGTGTTTTATATGTATGTATTCGTATGTGCTTCAGTGATGCTGGTGCCAGCAACTCATACAGTGGTTTGCACAAATAAATCAATAACACAGGTTCTCAGTACTAGTGTAATAATAATAATGATAGTATTTCAAATTGTCTGGCCACTAGGGGGAGCATGAGAGAAAAAAATGTAAAACCACTGAGTTTGTCATGAAATAGTAATGGAAGTTCATCATCTCCTTTAAAAATCTGGTACTGCAATCACAAGAAAATGTCACAGTAACCCGTCGTGTACCGTGGAATTTCATCCTCGTCCACAACACTGCAACACATGACTCAAAATGTACGGAAAAACACACAAATGATTTCTGCGTGTACCTCTCGTCATGCCCTGTTGGACCACACTGATGACTCCCGGATGACTACCGTGAAGCTGAGTGCAGAGCTGATGTCAAATTGGCCTAGCAGCATGTGCCAGGTCATCTTGTGCAGTGCACGAGAAGAGCTTGTGGGCGAGCGACTGTCTCCCTCTTAAACCAGAGAGCTGCTTTCAGTGTAATTCCTCCACACAGACTCATTCATCCACCCACCACATGCCGTGTTTCCCAGTCAGCAGACTGCAAGGAGGTGTGAATCAGCACATTGGTTGGCCCTGCTGGGCTGACTACACATAGGTGTTTTTTTAATTTTCATTTTGACTCTACAAGTTGCACCAATAAATATGTTTTTCAGCATTTCTTTAATAATTATTGAATCCTCTTTTATGAATACACACTGACTTTGTATTTAAGCTTCAGGGTGCACTTCAGAAGACCACCAGCAGGTGACAGAAGAGGCCTTTAGATATGCAAGACGTTCTTTCCCTGGAAATCACAGACAGCCATCTAACAAGACTCCGGCACAGCGTTTCTACAGCTGCTAAGCAACATTACAGTTCGCAGAAATCCTGATGGTTCAAAGCACGAATCACAAGCACGGATAAGAGCACAAAGCCACAGTCAGTGGTGTGAAACATCATCTGACGCGCACAGGAGAAGGTACTGTGAGCAAACGCAGTGACACTGAACTATCATCTCACATCGGCGTCAAACACAAGCATGAAGCGCTGCGTTCACAACCATTGACAGAACTGGGCAAATAAACCTTATGAAAACGCGGGACGGAGACAACCAAGCGCAGCAGACTTTTGTCATCTGAGAAAGTCAGTTCAGTATTGAGTGACAGAGCACCAACTGTCTATGCAGAAAAACAGTAGATTTCTAAATAGATAGCTCTGTTGAGCTTGGTTGGGAGGCACTGCTTAAGTTCAAGTTCAAGATCCTAAGCCTCCGCAAACCGGAAGCCTTCAACGCCTTGGCTGTGCCTCATTCATTCATCAAGAACGGGCTCGACTCACTGCTGTTCCCAAGTGAATCATGCTTCTGCTCCTGTTGTTCAAGGACCAAATGGCACGCTAGCCGAACTCCCTGGAGCATCACCCACAGGACGCTGCGAGGGACACGGTCGAATGCCTTTTCAAAGCACATGTGGACTGGTTGGGCAAACTCCATGCACCCTCCAGTACACTTGCAAGGGTGTAGAGCTGGTCCAGTGTTCCCTGACCAGGATGAAAACCACATTGCACCTCCTGTCATACTCTGGAAGAGACTTTTCTGGGGAGGCAGAGGAGTGTTATCCCCCTGTAGTTGGAACACACCCTCCGGTCACCCTCCATCACCCCGGTCTGCCAATCCGGAGGTGCTGTTCTCAATTTCCACACAATGTTGATGAAATGTGTCAACCAAGACAGTCCCACAACATCCAGAACCTTGAGGATTCCAGAGAAACTCATCCAACCCCGGAGCTTTGCCACTGAGGAGTTTTTTGACTTCCTCAGATACCTATAAAAATCGATCTCAACTAGACTGTTCAGGTTTCATCCTGAACCTGAACAGTCCAGATGCGAACGATTCAGTGTCCTGAGAATAGAATGACCTGGATGAATGAGATTACTCATGGGCATCTGTCCATAAAAATTCTGAACAGAATCTGTGACAAATGACAGCCTTGGCAGATACCACCGTTCACCGCAACAGGCTCGACTAACTATTGGCAATGCGACCCAGGCTCCTGCTCTGGTTGTACAAGGACCCAATGGCACGTAACAGCTTGCCACCAACCACTGTACGCCCGCAACACCTCCCACAGGACACCACGAGAGCCACGGTCGAATGCCTTTTCAAAGCACATGTGGACCGGTTGCAATGGCCTTGCAATGGTTTAGGGCTGGTCCAGTGTTCTGCGACCAGGACAAAAACCACACTGCGCTTCCTGTAGCTGAGGTTTGACGTATCCTTCTCTCCAGCACTTTGGAATAGACTTTCCCAGGGAGGCTGAGGACTGTGAGCCCCTGTAGTTGGAACACACCCTGCGGTCACCCCACCAATCCGGAGGTACTGTTCCGAACTTCCATGCAATACCGAAGAGACGTGTCAACCAAAACAGTCCCGCAACATACAGAGCCTTGAGGATTTCCGGGTGAAACTCATCCAACCCCGGCGCTTTTCCACCGAGGAGGTTTTTAACTACCTCAGATACCTCAGCCGTGTCCGCGTTTGTGTCCTCAGACTCTGCTTCCTGATGTCTTTACGGAAGGTATGTTAGTGAGATTTAGAAGGGCCTCAAATAATTTTTCCCCACTATAAAAAAAAACAACTATATCAGCCGGCCTCTGTCTCCACTGTAAACAGTGTTGCTTTTCTGAGGCGTCAGATGGTTTGCCAGAAAATCGTGCTCCATGGCCTTACCAAACTCCTCCCACACCCGAGTTTTTGCCTCGACCACCGCCAAAGCCTCATGACACCACTTTTGTGTTTCGACCAGACAAAATAAATAAAAAAATACACAAAGTCAGGGGAATTGGAATAGGAATGCACAGTGTGAGCGTATTTGTTTATATAACACACACAGAACCATGAACAACTCAATGTCGGTCTTCGTGTTGGAAAAGGATCAATAAAGTGCTGCTGTTCATGTGATGATGCATTCAAGCGCACTGGTAACGTTCACTGTCAGGGAATAGGCTTTCAGACGTCAACCAATCAAAAATGCTGACGTCACTGTGGAGCCAGCTAGTTGGCCTTGTGAGGTGAAATGTGATTGGTTAAAGAAACAGCCCCATTGCTAATAGTGTTTAAGTGACATGGGCCAGCACTCCTGATTCTGGAGGCCCTGGGCAGATTACATTGACATGGCAACACATGGAAGTTGAAATCGGATTGGACGAAAATATCTAACATAGAATAGGAATAAATTAATACAATTTCATGGAACACGTAGTAGAATTGAAGTTGTGAATGCAGGTCAGTGCTTCTAGTAGTGTTTAAGCCAGCAGAGAAGGCTTTGCTGGCCCTGACTGCGCACCAATGTTAATATTTTATTAGCAACGCTCAGTATGCACTCTTCTCCACGATCTTCTTTCTTTGCAGCCTTCAAACCAAAGCTCCATGGCAATGGACGAAGCTGGAGAGGAAGCGTGGCTTGACATTTTATCATTTACCAAAAGAACTTCATTCTTATAGTCACCTTTAATCTCCTCTTACCCACTATATTAGACATAAGAAGAGAAAATAAGACATAAGTAAGGCATAATATAGACTCACACATGTTAGCATCAGCAGAGTTCCTTGTTCTTTTTTTTAACTTCCTGTTCTGTGCAGTACTTCCTGCGGTGGTTATTGTCTCATCAATGTAATGTAATGACCCTTAAGGGCATTATTATTGTTTTCACGTTATTGTAGCTGGTTTCCGCTAAGTGGGATTCCTGACTTATAAATGGAATATTTGCGTAGTTAAAGCATAGAAAACCTGTTTACAACCTTCTAAATATGTTTTTCCAACATTATTAGAGCCCTCTAGGCATGAAATAACACCCCTATAGTCACCATTACACTCCTGTCACCCAATATAGAAGACATAATATGACAAAATAAGACATACAAGACAGAAATAAGACTCATGCTCTTGTGTGTTGCTTCAAATGTGTTCCGTTGTTGGACAGGAAGTGACGCCAGGGGTTCAGAGTTGAGTTTTAGCTTGCCGTGGGTTACGGCCACAATGTTAGTTTGTGTTTGGTATTATTGCGCCTGTCGTGAGAGCCTTCAAACCTGCAATAAGCCTTTTGCTCTGGCGATCAGGTCTGGTGCTTGTGTGTCTCACCCAACATTGCAGTAACATTACTGACACCTAGTGACCACTGTAGAATACTACATATTATCCTGACATCTTTGAATGAGTCTTCTGAATGCCTTATATTTGTTTTTTAGTTTGGTTTTGGCAAAAATACATCCAAATTGCTTAAATAAGCATAGTTTTTGACTAGTAAGAAGCCGTATTCAACCCCAAAACAGGGAAGATTTATTCATTAATATATTTTTCAAGAGCCGTGACAGAGTGACGCTGCAAACAATGCTAACCGTGGTTCCACTGTGTTTTTACGGAGGCATAGAACACAAACCACCATCCAGAGTCACTAGGATAAACTGCTTTTGGACCACTTTCTTTTCTTTTTTTCCCCTCCACTGGAGCAGCCATCAATTCCTGACCCATGTTAATGCACCCTTTCAATATTTAATGTTGTTATATAGAGTGCTGACAATTGAAGACGGAAATGGAATGCACATTTGGCGGGGTTGCCTCAGTGGCTCTGCATCCATCTGCTGAACAGAGGTATGCACTCGTGGAGAAAGAGCCTACCTGTGCAAAGAAGGACGGACGGACGGGCAAATTCCAGCAACAGCGAAGCCACCGAGACGCCGCTGGGCTGTTTTATATCTTGCATCCACGTCAGATGCTTTTGTTTTGGCCGCACACATGATGTGATTGAATTTGATGTCATCAAGAGGACTTTATGTACATCCTGCCATGTAAGAAATTATTTATACAGCCTCGGTCCACTCAAGGTGAACTCACTTAGCGGCGTAATCAACTGCCCAAGTGCCCAGCAGAGGCCACTGTGAGTAAATTAAAAGAAATCAATTAGATGAGTCAAACCCCAACATTAAATCTGCCTTGTGTCTCAAGGAGGGCAAAGCGAGGAGGAGCTTTGCACGCAAACAGACGAGCGCGAGCACACCAACACACAAAAAGGAGCTTTTGACATTACAGTGAATTATTATAATTCATTAAGTGCTCAATATCCTCTGCCCTTTCTTTTAGGTATTTTAGGCCGAATGGTACTCTCTTAAAGACAAATAAACGACACTTCTCAGACAGTCGTTCAAGTGGATAGCAGACAAAAGTAGTGATGTATCACATCTAGAAGTGTCTGTAAAATGATGAAAGATGTTGAACTCAGTTTAAATCCAGATAAAAGAGACCACGCTATTTGGTGTCTTTAACACTGCTGCCAACCTTTCAGGAAGAAAAGTAGCTATTGGCTGTTTTAGAAGTCACCAGATGACGTCATTATCTAAATTTACATATCATTTGCATACAATGGAAAATGATGTAGGGAAAAAAAGCATAATCTCGTAGGAAAGACAAAAAAAGTGAGTAAAAACACCTTAATGACGTTTAGAACTCTAAATAAACATGATTCTAGGTCCATTTCATCAAAATAAAATAACTCATAATTTTTATATTTAATATTTTTAAGTCCTTCCATCACACGTTGGCAACTGAGAACTTTTTTTTTAAATTAGCACAATTGAACAGCGAAGAACAGATTACAGTTATGTTTATTCTAAGGCTCACGTTAACATGACAGCGGTGGTTCGTGGGTAGCGCACTCTTCTGGTAAACATATGTAATAGCAACTCATTTGCACTTTTGATGCGTAGAGCGTCACATCATGGCTTGTGACAGCCTTTGGGCGGGGCGGACGTGTCAACAGCACCCGGCGCTGCTCAGTGAGAACACAACATGCAGAACAATACGCTTTCACTTGATTTGTCGCTAGTCGCTTTTGAGAAAATATGTCGTCAATGGCGGGGGTGGGGGGTGGAATGAAAGAACTACCAAAAATCGCCAAGTTGCCAACTCTGGTCTTTAATAGTAGAATCAAGTTATTACGAGCAATGAGGGGATGCGTTCAAAGACACCACGTCAGTTAAGATGAATTTACGTTTTGAGTGTTTTTTCTGGGACACGTACACGCATAATAAAGACGTTGCGATAACCGGAGCTCGGAGTGTTCTTGAATGCAGCTCACGAAAATGAGGAAGTGTTGTTCCCAAGGCCAACAAAGACTGGTTCTGAGTCAGAAATACAGTCATCCCTTGCAATATCGCGGTTAAAATAATACAAAAAAATCGCAGTTTCGTGGTTTAACACGGTCCATCATTATAGTAAAGGCAAATTGTACTTATTATTGGCCTAAATTAAGCATTTTCAGGAATGAAGTAAAATACAAAGGACAAGGCAGAAGAAGCATTCTAATTGTGAACCGACATTGTCCGCTAGGTGTCGGTGTTCGGTGAGACAGCTAGGCACGAGACGCGTACTAAGGTAAGGTTCCCTAAGGAACACATTTAGTGTGACACTGCTCGAGCAAGAGTCTTACATGGCCTATTTACTCTTCTTCTGTCTGCTATATTGGGTAGTACGAGTGCAAAGCTGCAAGGAAGTACGCTGTCCAGAATAAAACAAGGAACTACTAAGGTGTGAGTTTGTTATTAATGCCTTATTTTCTCTGATTATATGTACTATATTGGGTAATACAAATGTTGAGGTGACTATAGGAGTGTTATTTCATTTCTTGAGGGCTCCAGTAATGTTAAAAAGCGTATTTACAAGATCGTAAAAAAGGTCTTCTATAGCATAACAATGAAAATATTCAATTTATTCATATTAAAAGAGGCTCAGACTTTGTGTGACTCAGTTTGCTACTCTGCTGACATTAGAGAGAGGCGTGGCCTGACATGATGCGCATGCGTTAGTCAGGCTCATGACATATCGACAACTTCGACGGGTCCACGTATTAACATCTGTTTAACTGCTTGAAATCAATATTTACCCTCTGACCTTCAATTAGTCCTGCTAATATGTGCAGGTTCTCATATTAAGAAAAGTGTGCAAAGCTCAAGAAGAAGAGTAATTGCAGCCATTGATCACCTGTTTGACATCTTCGATCTAATGACGTCGTGGTTCCCATATGCATGTGATCACATTGCATGCTGCCATATCGCACTTTCGCAAAGGAAATTTGAACTCATTTATCACCAACGTGTCAGAATTGCCATCGCTAGATTTGTTGAAGTCATCTGAAATGTAGACAATGCCTCCGTCCCCGTTCTTGCAACAGTGCCGCTGAAACCCTTTTCTTGGCCATATATATTATTTATATTAAAACATCTATGTCTTAAAAAGGAAACCGTATCGTTCAAAAAAGGGGTCCAGAATGGGGTAAGCATGTCAAGTTTGTCTGCAATGATTATTTTAAAGGTTGCTATATGTGCCTTTTTTACGAAATAGTAAAGTAGCACTAGGCCAGTGTACAATACAGGTTACGTTAAGGTAGAGTTATCATATATTGCTTATACACTAGGCCCCCAACTTACGAACATCCGGCATGCCAACTTTCGGAGATACGAACACAAGCCGACTGGTCTATTTTTTCATGTATTTTGCCTTTCAGTACTGTAACGCCATATCTATACTGCTACATCTTGACCAGTAGAGGGCACTGTGACACTGCTAATGGGACCAACAGGTACAGGAAGTCGCTGGGGAGAGAAAGCTACTGTAAATGGAAAGCTAAATTGTAGCTGTATGATACAACCTGGACAGAGCGTGTGATTCAAGTTGATGAAGAGTTAATAGGCCTGCTTAATTCTACACCACCCACAGAACACTACCTCTTTTAGAAGAGTCTAACCACGACAACGATTTGTCCTTTTTTTCAATATCTCCTCCTCCTCCACCAACGACGTATGCTCGACCACTCCTCTTCAAAGGTAAATAACATTTATCATTACGTATTATATCATTTTTATTATTGTTTTTTTCATTAATTATCCCGGTTTAATATTACTACTGCATCCAAACTCATATTTACATACATACACATATATGAATACACTAAGTCCCCAACTTACAAGCACAATTGGTTCCAGACGACCGTTCTTATGTTGAAATGTTCTTAAGTAGGGGAAAAGGTAATATTACCAATGATATAGGTACTACATGTACGTGTATACATATACAGTATATACTTTGTATGTGTGGACATACTTTCCTTATTTTTAGTTCACTGCGCTTCACTTTTTCCAAATTTTATGTGACGGCCTTATTAAAAAATTGCATTAATTAAATTTTCTACTCAAAATTCACAAAGCATAACGCCACATAATGACAACACAATTTTTTTTAATGTTTTCAAATTTATTAAAAATAAGGAAAAAAATCATAAATATTCAAAGCCATTCTTCAATACCTTGTTGAAGCATGGGTTGTGAATACTTATGAATTTGTCTTATTGTTTAGTTTTAATACATTTTTAGACATAAAAAAAAATTCTGTTGTCTTTATGGGGGTGTTGTGAGTAGAATTTTGAGGAAATACTTTCCTTATTTTTTATTCACAGCGCTTCACTTTTTCCACATTTTATGTGACAGCCTTGCTCCAAAATTACATAAATTCATTTTTCTACTCAAAATTCACAAAACACAACGCCACATAATGACAACATGAAAAAGTTTTTTTTAATCTTTTCAAACTTATTAAAAATAAGGAAAATAAATCATAAATATTCAAAGCCTTTCTTCAATACCTTGTTGAAACACGTGCTGTGAATACTTATTCATTTGTCAAATTGTTGATTTTTAAAATAAATTTGTAAATATAAAACATTTTGTTGTCATTATGGGGTGTTGTGAGTACAATTTTACGGAAATACTTTCCTTATTTTTTATTGACAGCGCTTCACTTTTTCCACATTTCTCCTAATTGTTTTCCACATTGAATAGTCATTTTTCTACTCAAAATTCTACACACAGCAGCAACACATTATGACAGCATTAATCATACTTTTTTTTAATGTTTGCAAATTTTTCAAAAATATGTAAAAAAAATAAATAAATATTCACAGCCGTTAATTGATGCGCTGCAACAATATTATTGTATTGTATTAATAGTAATACAACAATATTACTGTATTGAGCTGGATTTTATTTTATTTTATTTTTTAACTTTTTGTTTGCGTGCCTTCTTTTGTTTCAGTGTAGCGTCGCTGTAACCCAAATTGGGAGCGTCCCCTCAAGCTGGGGATGTTCTGTGTGCACTGCTATGTACACGCCACTTGTAAGCACATGCACACACAAGACCACAGGTCGTGCTTGTTTGACAGTGAAGCATTAGCGTGGGGGGGTGTCTTGCCTCAACAATCATTAGTGATGCCCAGAACAGACGACTTTATAAAACCATCAATTCACAATCACCTACACAAACTATGACATGAGACATCTCATTTGTTTCTTTCCTTTCAAGATGATACTCGACATGTGGGACACACACTAATCCTGTTTGAGGTGGCGAGGGGGGGGGGCGGGTGTAATGTGTCACAGCATGACTAAGGACGTGTCGGCAGTCTATCACATAGATAACACGCGTGTAGTCGCCCACGTTCGCACCTCAGAGCCAATTCGGGGTCTCCGGCGGACCACCGTGCGCGGAAGAGGCCAAGACGGGCGGAGGCGTCATGCAACGATGCACAGACACCAAGACATTTATTGAAAATGATATTGAAATCGCTCGCGGAGATGTGATGTCAATTTTGCAAAGAGGGGCTGACTATTTTGTCTGAAGCTCCCAAAGAACCTCCACAATCAATCTGTAAAATCAATGAGCTGGTTCCACCTGCAATTCATTGTCTCGCATGAGCAACATAATGCTTTCCACGTCTCCCTCCCACATTACTCTCCTGTGCGCTAAGTGCACTCCCATTTAGAGGCTGTTCTCTTCTCTTCACCTTCAGCACGGAAATACTCCACTTCAAGCACATCCTAGTGTATCGGGGGGGGGGGGATGTGTAAGCATTTCTGCCGTTCTGTCTGCCCTCCAACAGAGGACGCAAAGTTTGAGGTGCGTTTTGACTACGCTGTCCTTCAAACAAATCAAATTCATTATGCTGCTTGGTAGGTACGCTAACCGCTCCGCCACCCCCCCCTCCCAGAAAGCAGCAATGCTACATAGATAATTTTTAACATGGTTTTATTTGACAACAATTCCATTAAATGTCGGCCTTGATCTAAAAATGGGGCGGACATGAGGTCACTTTGCATCTTTATTCAGAAAGTAGGTTATAAACAGGCAGGGATTTGGAGTTGAAGTGAAATTATTTGTCCAAAATATTCGTGGTTGAATACACTAAGTCCCCAACTTACGAACACAATTGGTTCCAGACGACCGTCCTTAAGTGGAATTGTTCTTAAGTAGGGGAAAAGGTAATATTACCAATGATATAGGTACTACATGTACGTGTATACATATACAGTATATGTGTATGTATGTAAATATGAGTTTGGATGCAGTAGTAATATTAAACCAGGATAATTAATGAAAAAAACAATAATAAAAGTGATATAATAATACGTAATGATAAATGTTATTTACCTTTGAAGAGGAGTGGTCGAGCATACGTCGTTGTGGAGGAGGAGGAGGAGGAGATATTGAAAAAAGGACAAATGGTCGTCGTGGTTAGACTCTTCTAAAAGAGGTAGTGTTCTGTGGGTGGTGTAGAATTAAGCAGGCCTATTAACTCTTCATAAACCTTAATCACAAGCTGTGCACGGTTGTATCATAAAACTCTTAGCCTTCCTCTCTCCTCTTCCTCATCTTCCTGTATCTGTTGGTCCCATTAGCAGTGTCACAGTGCCCTCTGCTGGTCAAGCATGTACCAGTTTAAATATGGACTTAAAAGGCAAAAGACATGAAAAAATAGACCAGTCGGCTTGTGTTCGTATCTCCGAATGTTCACACGTCGGATGTTCGTTAGTAGGGTACTTAGTGTACAGCCTATTAATTGTAAAAAAATTTGCATATTCAAGCAAATTTGACCTATTTTTGGCCTAAATTAAGCATTTTCAAGCATAAAAATGACTAAATGAACTAAAATACAAATAGAAGGCATTCAGGAGATGCATTCAAAGACGTATTCGACACTGGTCACTAGGTGTCAGTATTGTTACATTGGTGACACCATAGCCACCGCAGGAAGTACTGTCCAGAACAGGAAGGAAAAAAAGATCAACAACAAAGGAACTCTCCCAATGCCAACGTGTGCCAAGTGCGGCCCATGGCACAGTCGAAAATTATTATCTAACAAGAAAACAGAAAAACTGCAGTAAAGTTACAAGAATAAAATCAAAATATTAAGATGAAAACGTTTGAATCTAATGAGAAAAAGTCATCATTTTACAGGAATAATGTGATATTGTGAGGAAAAAATACGTAATTTTAGTAGCATTACGTTTAAGTTAAGTTGAAGAAGTAGGATATATTTTTATTAAGTCGTAACAAAACAATGAATAAAGTTGGAATTTTTGGAAATTTAGGTTGCGGAACAAGTTAAGTTCCTCGCTGGAAGAAGTTTGGATACCGCTGGTCTATTTTATGTCTTATTTACTCTTATTATCGCTACTGCATTGGGTAATAGGAGGGTAAAGGTGACTATTGGGTGTTGTTTAATGTCTAGAGGGCTCGTGTAATACTAAAAACCATAATTTATGTCTTATTTTCTGTTATTATGTCTACTATATTGGGTAGTAGGAGTGTAAAGATGACTACAGGGGTGTTATTTCATGTCTAGAGGTCCTTAATGTTCAAAAACATATTTAATGTCGTATTTTCGGTTATGTCTACTATATTGGGTAGTAGGAGTATAAAGGTGACTATAGGGGTGTTATTTCATGTCTAGAGGGCTCAAATAATGTCAAAAAACATATTTATGTCATATTTTCGGTTATGTATACTGTATCGGGTAGTAGGAGTGCAAAGGTGACTATAGGGGTGTTAGTCCATGTCTAGAGGGCTCTAGCGACGTTAAAAACCATACTTTGAAGGTTTTCTACGCTGTACCTACTATGCATATATGAAAATATTGTGTATTGTATTGTATTGTATTGTATTGTATTGTATATTGTGTATTTGTTCATAGAAGGCACACAGGACGATGACCGACCGTTATGTTAATAAGCAGTGCGCTGAAGAGGCATTCAATGGCACTGCGTATGTCTGAGTGTTTTGGGAATTTGTGCTTGTTTAATAACGGAATACGGCTGCAAGAAAGTTGCTCGTGCCAGAACTTTGCTAAAGAACCCGAGAAATAGTATTTAATTCAAGAAAGAAGTCGCAGCACAGTACGAAGGTAGAGTCTAGACTTTTCCTGTGGGACTGTAATGTAAAGATAGGAACCATTAATGCAAGGTACAGGGGGAATGCTTTCAGAGAGACACATAACAGGTAGTGAGCCGGGCCAGCGTGTGTAATGATGATTGTACCTGCTGTTGGAGCTTCCAGTAAAGTTCAAGACAGCACGTGTACGGCTCAAACCGTCAAGTTTACGTTACGTTTGTAACGGTGTTGGCGTGCTTGGCTCTTCCGTCCGTCCCTCCTTCGAGCCTCCCTCCCCTCCACCCACCTCCGTGTTTGCTAGTCTTCAATACAGTAAAGGTAAGTCTATTTCATTCGTCAATTGTATGTATTTCGCTTTGTGTTATGGATGTAAAACTACAATTATTCTTGAGAACATGTGTTTTGTGTTAATATTTTAGGTTGGAACGGATTAATGAGGAAGCCCGAGGTACCAGTGTACTTGATTGTATCCTTTTTTTTCACGCGCTATTTACCTTTTGGGGACTAATATTGCAGGAAAAACGGAAGGGAAATTCAAATCTAACGCGTTCTATTAGTCCTCAAATGGCAAATGAAAAGACAGGCGTTTTCTTTACTGTATAAGCCTTTATTTGTAAAAAGTCTGTTGTTTGAATGATAACCCTTTTTTATACCACATACTTGAACACCTTGTATTTGTAAAAAAAACACTTTTTGTTCAAACACCTAAAAAAGCTGATTGACACCATAAACATTAATTTGCACTGACAAAATGAAAGAAAGAAAGAACACAAGTTCATACCACACAAATGTTGATTCCCATGGGTACCGATACTCCAAACGAAATCAAACACCTCATTAAACAACCGAATCAAATAAACGCTCCAATGTGAACAGAAACAATTACGATACAAAAAAATGCTATTTTTTTCTTCCAGTGCCAGTTATATCAGATGAATTACATTTTCCTTCTTATGATAAAAACAACAACAACAAGAATAACAATACGTAACAAATACAGCAAATTAGAAAGGAACACAAGAATGAAGCAAATCATATTTCTAATTTATAATCCAAAAAATAAACCGCCTGTTGGTTTGGTGGATTGTTTTGCGTGTGTTTTTTTTTTTTTTTGCCAGTGTTCAACTGGTCTCCCAGGTGGGCGACTTTCGCAAAGGGAGGCACGCTGATGTGTAACCGGGAAGCTTCTTGCAAGTACTGTCATACAGCAATCAACAACAGACCATAATAACCAGAGGCAGCTCACTACAGGGGAAATACAGGGAACACCCACTCTCTGTGCAATCGCATGGCTTATGTCGGACGCTGCAGATGGCGCATCCTTTACATCCTTTGTAGCTGAAGGGGCGACTGATGTGTAAGCTGAACCTGATGAAACGACAGCGCCTGGTCCAAATTGTGTGATGTACAACACATTTGTGATTCACACAAATCCCAACATGTACATTCCATGTTTACATTTTGTTTATTTGTTTTTATTACGAAAGGTTTAACAAGATTCTTTTTTTAATATATATATAGAGCTGGCTGTAAAACAAGTGCAATTGGAGCATGTAAACACTGGATCTTTCTTATCCTGGCTGTGGTGATGAATCGTATGATGCCGAGTAAAAAAACAGGAATAGGAAAATAAACCTTCCAGAGCTCAGGTCATGCAAAACAAAACCTTGGTGTATACAAAATAATGAATGCACCAACAAAAGTTCTTCCAACAGTGAGAAGTCTGTCAGCCTTGGTCTGGACTTTGGTGGATGAAATTTTCATGCATGGTTGAGATCCATGCTCATTTTAATATGGCGCTCTATCCGCTACTTATCTTTTGCTGACCACAGGTGGGCCTCGGTTTACGGCGTTGTGTCTTGTAATTTTGGTCCGCAGCCACACAGAGGAAGAATAACATTGCTTTTTGGTAGGCCTGTCACGATAACACATTCTGCTGGTCGATAATTGTGCTATGAATTATCGTCAATAATCGATATTATCGACAACATTTTTTGCAATAATTATTGTCATGAGGTGTAATTCACATTTGAACCATTAGGTGATGTACCTGTGTGAGCCACATTAGCTTGACACAGAAGTTGCCTGTATGTACAGTATGTTTTTGCAATGTAGCAAGCGACACTGTCTGTGAGCGCGCACCATTTTGCACGGTTTTGTTTATATTTACATTGCCGACCAAACGCTTCAGTAAGCGTTGACTGTCAGGACGAAGGCTCCACTGCCCGAGTCACCTCCATCGGTAGGTTTTTTTTTCCCAGTTGGGAAAGCTGTCTGTGTCGGTCGTCGGTGTTCATGCTCTCACCTTATTCATTCTGATTAAAACCAAAATATTCCCACACAGTGGCTGAGGCATTCGCGTTTTTGCCGTCATTCATGTTAGCGTATGCTGGCTCACGAAGCTAACGTGCTACTACACAAGGTAGCACCGTCTGAAAGAGAGACGAGGAATACAAACACGACTGCATGCACATGTCAATTTATCGAGGCCGACAAAAATGATAGAAGTTTTTTCTTTTTTCCCATCGTTTGATTAATGGATTTATCGATTCTCGTGACAGGTGTACTTACTGGGTAACCTTTCAAACTTAATTATGTCTCCTAAGGGGTGGTGCGCCAAAGAAAAGGAAAGCCATCACCATGGAAAAGCTCTGCAAGTCAACTGTAGTGACCATCACTAAGGATTAAGTGTAGTGAATGCCAGTGGGGTCATGGATTCCATGCGCTGCTACATAGAGGAGGTTATCCTTCCAGACTAGCCTGGGACACCGTTTCATTTAATTCCCGTATTTAGTCTTTTCATAACGGTATTTTATACGTTCTTCATGTGTTCTCTGTGCAGTGTGATTTCATTTAGGTCGAAGTTCCGACTTAAACTAAAATTCGACTTACATGACTTGAGAGTCTAGGAACGGAACTCGTACGTAACCCGAGGACCACCCGTACTTACTTTTTCACAGTAATCCCTCACCACTTAGCGACTTCGCTTTTTCACGGATTTAAAAAAATATATTAATGAATAAATCATAGTGTTTTGTGCTTGAGTACAGCCTATTAGTAGTAAAAAAAGATGCACATTTTATGCATTTTTTGCCCAAATGCATAAGAATGTCAAAAAAAGGAAGTAAAATACAAATAAGGCATTCAGAAGACGCATTCAAAGATGATATGCAGTATTCTACACTGGTCACCAGGTGTCAGTAACAGTTACATTGATGAGACAATAGCCACAGCAGGAAGTACTGTGCAGAAGCCGGAAGATTCCCAAAGCTAACATGTGTGAGTCTATTATGTGTCTATGAGTGTAAAGATGACTATAGGGGTGTTATTTCATGTGTAGAGGGCTCTAATAATGTTAAAAACTGCATTTAGCAGGCCGTAAACATCTTTTCTATGCTCTAGCTATGAAAATATTTGATTGATATGCACTAGGTCCCCAACGAGGAAAAGGCTTCTTGAGACGTCATCTGTACTTCTGTGTAGAAGGTGTCGGACGTTTCGCTCCTCATCCGAAGAGCTTCGTCAGCAAACTAATAAGTGCTGGTAGCTTAGGCCTTAAATACAGTAAGAGTGGGCGGAATTGGTGTGCCAACACCCTCCTCCTATTGGTTCGTTACACTAAGCCTGGGCGGAGCAGTGGTATAATCCTATCCTGTTATTCACACCTACGATAAAAGGGAAGTGTCGCTCCCTGAATTGGGTATGAACGACTCTGATACTGGCTTGTTAGCATCTATTGTTCTGGCTCGGCCCTGCCTTCACCTCATTTGCAAGACTAAGAGCTGTGGGTTTTGGTCTCAGTAACCTGCTGAACACAGGGTCCAAATTGAACCTCAAACCACCATTCCGATTCAATGATGGGTTCTGTTGTTTGACAAAAATAGCTTCCTTTACTCCTCTTTCAAACCATCTGTTTTCTTTGGCCAAAATCTTTACCTCGCTGTCCTGAAAAGAGTGATTGGTAGCTTTCAGGTGTAGATGTACTGCTGATTGAGGACCACTAGCATTGTCCCTGCGATGTTGATAAAGCCTTTTTTGGAGCATTTGCTTAGTTTCCCCAATGTAGTGCTCTTTGCATTCCTCATCTTTACAGTGGATGGAATAGACCACATTGCTCTGTTTCTGGTTTGGAGCCTTGTCTTTAGGATGCACTAATTTTTGTCTCAGGGTATTTACTGGTTTGAAATAGGTAGGAATTTTGTGTTGCCATAAGATCCTCTGGAGTTTTTCGGAGACCCCCGCTACATAAGGGACTACCACTCCTCTCCTTTTTGCTTCTGTGGGCTTTTGGGTTTCTTTCCCTACTCTCTTCTTTTGACGTCTGAGAATATCGGCCCTTCTCAGTAGTGCCAAACCACCACCGTCCAATATCACGTTAGGTGAGAGGAAAGCATTAGCGGCTCTGCAGAAAGATGAGAGCATCACCATCTTACCAGCTGATAAGGGCAGATGCACAGTGGTTCTCAACACATTGGACTACGAAGAAAAAATAACAAGTCTAATTAGTGATGCCAACACATATGAGCAACTTAAAAGGGACCCATCCAGTAGGTATAAGAAAGAAATCATACACTGTCTCCAAAAGTTAGAGAAGGAAGAACTAATTGACAGACAGATGTATCATAGGTTATACCCTGGGGAGGCTACACCATGTATCTATGGCCTTCCAAAAATCCACAAGGAAGGGTTTCCCCTCAGACCCATTGTCTGTAGCATTGACTCTACCACGTACAATGTAGCGAAATATGTAAAAACAGTCTTATCCCCATTGGTAGGCAACACTGATCATCATATAGAGAACACAAAAGGGTTTGTGGCGAGCATCAAAGACCTCAGATTGGAGCCAGAGGAAACTTTGGTGTCTTATGATGTGACTTCACTTTTCACATCTGTCCCCACCTCAGCAGCAGTCTCGGTGGTGAGGAAGAGACTGCTCGAGGACTCAACTCTGCATCGGAGAACAAAACTTAGTGCTGACCACATCTGCCAATTACTGGAAATTTGCCTTAACACCACATATTTTCAGTTTAGAGGGAAATTCTACAGACAAATTCATGGTTGTGCTATGGGCTCACCAGTCTCACCCATAGTGGCGAATCTGTACATGGAAGAGATGGAGAAACAGGCTCTCACATCCTTCTCAGGGACAAAACCAAGGCACTGGTTTAGATACGTGGATGACACCTTTGTCATAATCAAAAAACAAGAAATTCAGTCTTTCACAGATCACATCAATGCGGTGGACACCAATATCAAATTTACTCGCGAGGACACTAAAGAAAACCAACTAGCCTTCTTAGACTGCAAGGTAATTATAGGAAAGGACAGACAGCTACTTACAGAGGTCTTTAGAAAGGCCACACACACTGACCAATACCTGCTTTTTGAATCAAACCATCCACTACAACATAAACTAGGGGTTATTAGGACCCTCCAACATAGAGCGGAACAAATACCAACTAGTGCTGAGGGAAAGAAAAAGGAGACACAACATGTCCAGAGAGCGCTCTCAACCTGTGGGTACCCACGGTGGGCTTTTAACAAATGTCAAAAGAAGAGAGTAGGGAAAGAAACCCAAAAGCCCACAGAAGCAAAAAGGAGAGGAGTGGTAGTCCCTTATGTAGCGGGGGTCTCCGAAAAACTCCAGAGGATCTTATGGCAACACAAAATTCCTACCTATTTCAAACCAGTAAATACCCTGAGACAAAAATTAGTGCATCCTAAAGACAAGGCTCCAAACCAGAAACAGAGCAATGTGGTCTATTCCATCCACTGTAAAGATGAGGAATGCAAAGAGCACTACATTGGGGAAACTAAGCAAATGCTCCAAAAAAGGCTTTATCAACATCGCAGGGACAATGCTAGTGGTCCTCAATCAGCAGTACATCTACACCTGAAAGCTACCAATCACTCTTTTCAGGACAGCGAGGTAAAGATTTTGGCCAAAGAAAACAGATGGTTTGAAAGAGGAGTAAAGGAAGCTATTTTTGTCAAACAACAGAACCCATCATTGAATCGGAATGGTGGTTTGAGGTTCAATTTGGACCCTGTGTTCAGCAGGTTACTGAGACCAAAACCCACAGCTCTTAGTCTTGCAAATGAGGTGAAGGCAGGGCCGAGCCAGAACAATAGATGCTAACAAGCCAGTATCAGAGTCGTTCATACCCAATTCAGGGAGCGACACTTCCCTTTTATCGTAGGTGTGAATAACAGGATAGGATTATACCACTGCTCCGCCCAGGCTTAGTGTAACGAACCAATAGGAGGAGGGTGTTGGCACACCAATTCCGCCCACTCTTACTGTATTTAAGGCCTAAGCTACCAGCACTTATTAGTTTGCTGACGAAGCTCTTCGGATGAGGAGCGAAACGTCCGACACCTTCTACACAGAAGTACAGATGACGTCTCAAGAAGCCTTTTCCTCGATGGACAACTCCTGTACGACTGAGAGCCTACACAGACTAGGTCCCCAACTTACGAACACCCGACTAGCGAACACTCACGGATACGAACACAAGCCGACTGGTCTATATTTTATTTTATTTTGCCTTGTAGTCGCTCAATCAGTATTTATACTGCTATAAAATAATATAATGGAAATCTAAATTGTACAACCTCTTTATTATTGTTTTTTCATTAATTATCCTGGTTTAATATTACTACTGCATCCAAACTCATATTTACATACATACACATATACTGTATATGTATACATGTACATGTAGTACCTATATCATTGGTAATATTACCTTTTCCCCTACTTAAGAACATTTCGACATAAAAACGGTCGTCTGGAACCAATTGTGTTCGTTAGTTGGGGACTTAGTGTATAATTAAAGTTAAAGTACTTTATGGGAATTCACTTATCACAGTTAGGTCTGGAACTGATTAACCGCGATAAACGAGGGATTACTGTATTACGCATTTGAAAATGGGACTAGTTTTGTAATATGTACAAAAGTAATCCCTCCCCCCGTGTGTCATTTCTACAAAATGTCAGAATTGAGAGTCACTTTCATAGCAGTTATTCACTTATTTGGTTAATTTTATACAAAGTAGTGTTTGGGCAACACCTGAAAAAGGGGGAAAAAGGCGAATAAGGTCGGGAAAGTATTGTAATCCTGCAACGCTAATTTTATGGCAATGAAGTTGTTGCATGACTATCATAAAAGCTGCGTTAGAACAAGCACCTGCAAGGAGTTTAGCAATGAAAAACAGACTAGTCAAAGTTTTGGCACATGATTGTGCAAACGGACTGACATGCGTTTATTGGATTTAGATCTTGATTACACTAACAAAAGAGAATTTTTGCTTTTTGATTTTACACCTTTTTTCTTGTAATTTTACAATTCTTTTCAGTGTGGCCTTAAAGGAAAAGTGCACTTTTTTGGGGAATTTTGCCCATCATCCCCAGTCTTTATGTGAGACATGAACACACGTCTTTCTCTTTACTGTGCATTGTAAAGGACAGCTAAAAAGAGGCAGCTAATTCATGCACGTAATGGGACACACCTATTCCACCCAGAAAGCCTGCTATTAAAAACACCCCCAAAAAACCTCCAGTTTTCCTTGAAAAGGAAATCTTTCTGGAGTTCATCGTCTGCACTACTTAATGTGAGACAAGTGCAAATGTTTCTTTCCCTCTTCTTTGCATTTCAAGTCAGCAAATACCAGAAAACTCCAACGACGGCAGAAAAAGTAGTTGGATGTATACACGGAGGAATGCGGGGCAAGATACCCCGCTCAGGAGCGCTGACACTCACACAGGAGTGAGACATCCCCGTCAACATACAAGAGAACAGCGCAAATCCAATCTATATCGATATGAATGATATGTTTGTTTTTGATATCGCGCATAAAGAAATATCGATATTGTAATAATCTCAATATGCCGGTATCGCCCAGCCTTATTTTCACCCAACGATCTGTTCCCGTCCGGATGCAACTGCTTACTCATCCAGAACGGTCTGAATGCAATTTTTTTCCACCCACCAGAAAAGACAATCTGTGTGGACAGCGCGTCTATGCTGGTGAAAGAAGCGTAAAAGGTGAAAAAACGGAAAAATTGGAATTTGGGAAAAAAAGGGGGGGATTTGATAGGGCCCCACTGAAATACTGCAGTTATCATCCATGTGCATGTTGCTGCGAGGTTACAACATGTATATACAACTTTGTTGGATGTTTTGTTTTTGTTTTTTTTCAAGAGGACTTTGTAGGTGGGCCTTGTGGATGATGGGCAAAATTCCAGAAGAGTTCCTAAGAATTTTATGTATTTTGTTTTTAAAATCCACCTTCAAAGCAACAACAACAACCCCCCCCCCACAAATGACTAAAACTATCTTTGACATAGCTGAACATATTTACTTAAGTTCTATTGTTGGCAAGGGAGCAGCTGCATGAGGGCACTTGGCTAAGTGCCCTACTCAAGGGCACACAAGTTTGTTTTTTTTTTGTTGTTTTTGAGGAACAGGAAAGAACATCCCACTCGCCTTCTTAAGGCATATCCTGCTCCTCTAGCCTCTGTAAGCCAGCGTGGCCATAATGCCCTTCTTTGTAAATATACATAGAAACTCGGAGATGACTGGTGACTAGTTGATGGCTGAGGTAAACACTACACGTTCTCATACTGCAAAAAATCCTACTTTCGGTGACCGGGGCAACTAGAAAATTTCATTCAAGGCAACGCCATCCCATTTGCTGACAGTGAGCCAAAGCCTTCTGTCAACATGAGCTTTGCACTTGAGGGGACAGGTGGACCTGGACAGAGTCTCCACAAACTCCATCACTGTAAGAGGACTTGTTGATTTCGCCATTATTTTGTTCACACGTTTCTGCTTTTTTTTTCTTCTTCTTCTTCTTCTTGGTTTCGTTTGCAGAAGTATGCCAATGCTAGAGAAGCGGTCCATGCCATTAGCAGTGAGGCTAGCTGGTATTTACGAACTGCCATGTTTTTGTTCATGCATTAAGAACTATTAAGTGAAAGATATCGTATTTACAGTACAATTCACATGTAATTACACATATACACTAGAGGCAAGAAAATTCACATTGAACTCAGATCAACACTTGTTTTTTTCGTCTCCTCTACACCTTAAACATGTATCAAATGAAATGTATGGTCTCTCTTGTACAAACAAATACAAAGTAAAGCATCCAACTGAAGGTCCTCACAGCTTTTGGGGTGATTGTGCTAATTCTATATCCAGAAAGCGGCGACAGGTGAATATACTTTGATGCATGCAAGGGTCGTGATTGTGGAAGTTCAGGGGGAAAAAGTGGCACGTTTGATTCTCGACTTTGTTTGCAAATACAAAGAACAATTCTTGCACTGGACCAAACAGCCGCTCCGACTCAACCCTCAAGTGGAATGACTAGAAATAAGTGTGTTATTAAAGAAGTCCCTCACCACCTTCATTAATACTAGGGGCAAAGTCACCAGAAACCATACAAGTAAGTGTCACGAGCTCACATTCGAAATATGCAAAACGATTGCCTGAACACCTCATCATTGGACACGGTGGCCCGCTAACATCTAATATAACAATTATGGATAAATATAGTCTTCAGATGAGTGTGGGCCTGCAAATCAAATATTCCAGTTGCAAGTAATAATGTTCAAAATGTACTCATCTTTAAAAGACGAGCTCATGTACAAGAGAATATCAGTTTGAAGAAAAACAGTATCCAAGTTGCATTTTCAAGATTTGGAATTTAAATAAATGAATATCAAATACCTGCGATTCTTGTTGGGTCTTTACAAACAACACAAATACTTTTTTTTTTCTCAATATCTACCCTACATATTTGTGGCTAACAGGAGGGCTTCGTCTTCATGATGCCAATACGCAACATGTGCGGCCACTAGTATACAAACTACCGTCTGACAAAGTCATTTCTTATTTTCTGACTAGTATTCCATTTTTGGACACATCTTATGCATGTACGCCGAGTGGTTTTAGTAACTGACTCATCTTGTCCTCATGTGCTTGTGGAATATCATCTCTAAACCGCTATATGGGCAAAAGTATTGAGACACGCTTCTCAATTTAACAATGAATTCAAGTGTTCCTTTTAACTATTTTATACTAATTTGACTTTCACCGACTCAGGGTGCCTGACAAAGACTCTCGACTCACGGGTACTCCACGAAGACTCGAGTTTCACTGACTCAGGGTACTTGACGAAGACTGGAGCTTCACTGACTCAGGTACTCCATGAAGACTGGCGTTTCAGTGACTCACGGGTATTCCATGAAGACTGAAGTTTCACTGACTCACGAGGACTCCATGAAGACTGGAGTTTGACTGACTCACAGGTACTACATGAAGACTGGAGTTTGACTGACTCACAGGTACTCAATGAAGACTGGAGTTTGACTGACTCACAGGTACTACATGAAGACTGGAGTTTGACTGACTCACAGGTACTCAATGAAGACTGGAGTTTGACTGACTCACAGGTACTCCATGAAGACTGGAGTTTGACTGACTCACAGGTACTCCATGAAGACTGGAGTTTGACTGACTCACGGGTGCTCGACAAAGAATGACGTATCGTATCACTGACTCAGTGTGCTTGACGAAGATTAGAGTTTCACTGACTCACAGCTGCTTGATAAAACTGGAGTTTTACTGACTCACAAGTACTCCACGAAGTCTGGAGTTTCACTGACTCATGGGTCCTCGAAGACCGGACTTTCACTGACTCAAAGGTGCTTGACGAAGACTCGAGTTTACTGACTCACGGGTACTCGGCAAAGACTGCAGTTTCACTGACTCAGAGTGTTCAACAAAGACTTAAGTGTCACTGGCTCACGGGTGCTTGACAAACACTGGAGTTTCACTGATTCAAGGGTACTCCACAAAGACTGGAGTCTCACTGACTCACAGTTGCCCCTGAGCATCTACCATCTCTCAGAGTTTCTGCGCATGCGCCCTGTGACAAGTGACTCCTATGAATCAACTACCCGATTCACTTCAGTGATTGACTCTTAAGAGCCAGAGTCAGTCAAAGGAAGGGAGTTTCCCATCACTACTTACTAGCATGAATGTGCCCCAATGGACAAAGCAAAGTCCATAAACGCAAGGGTCAATAGACGCACCCTCTGATGAGTTTGGAATGAGGGAACTCACAGAACACAGACCTCAACCTCATCAAACAACTTTGGGATGAACTAGATCAGCGATTGTGTTCAAATGTTCGAAGTGGACACAAACTTACTGAATATGTCCTTCCATTTTTAGCTGTCATTGCTGTCCCAATGCTTTTGCCCATGTAGTGGTCCTATATCTCCTTATCATGCTTCTAAGACTAGAATATTGTCATTTTTGCCATTTTGTCATCTACTCTTTCCATTCTTTAACGCACTCTTTTCATTTCTTATGCAGGGACAACAAAACGTATTTGATTGAACAAAACAGTACTGCTTTCGGATTATGGGCTTATTTTGGTTCTCATTTCAACTTAAATGACTGTTTTGCTTCAAGCGACAATTATATTTGCAAGCTTTGTGAATTTGGCTTCAAAATGTTCTCTTTCTGCAGTCTTTTACGATCCCACTCCAGTCGCGATGCGCTCTTCCAGTCCAACTCTGAAGAAATGCCCAACTAACAAATAAAGTGTGACAACTACGAAACTGTGGCCTGATAGGTTGACTCTTTTGAATATACATAATTCATACATCTTTACCGTGGATTAGTTCGAATACATCACAACAAGCAACACACCACTCCCTTCCCGGCCCCCTCCCGCCCCAGTACCTTTTGCAAACACGTAAGGATATGACGTTCATGAGCGCTGCGTCCAAAGAGACTCAGTTGACAGGAGGAAATAAAGAGTACAAATATACTTTCAATGAATAAAATGTACACAACGCTTTTCTTTTTCTCCCCAGACAACCCAAATGAATAATGCGAACCTTTGACTCTCATCACGTAATGCCCTAGCTCTAGAACAAGTTCTGATGCTCTTTGAAATCACAGTATTTCTCAAGACAAAATCATATCTACAATAATCAGTTTTGAACCGTAGCAGACAGCAGACCCCTCGCCCCCTCCTCCTACCTTGAGGACGTTTTCCTGAAAACAACTTGAAGTTTGCGTCAACTCTGGTGCACAAATGTGACGGTCAAACGGGTACACCTTTAGGCCCGTTGATGTCTGATCAAGAGAACGCTACAGCTTCCAAAAATATGTCGAACTAACAATAAAATAAGGAACAACACAAGGTTGCTGTACAGGTTGGAACCGGAGATTCCCGTGCACCTGGTATCCATGGGCATAATAGGGGTGAGGGGTGACGGGGTGGTGGTGGTGGGGGGGCAGACAAGCCACTACTGAATTCATGAGCTGCAGTAGAGGATTTCTGATTACAACGTTAAAAAGTCAATGGGGAGGGGGGGGGGGGGTATCTTCTCTCCTTCAAGAGCTTCTCTTCTTTTTCTTCTTTTTTTCCCCATTTTTTTGTAGCAAAAATATCATGCAGTCTTTAGTTCCAAAAATCCCCGCTGGGATCTTGTGTTTGTTCATTTGTTTCTTCCAGGAGGAAAAAGGAACTCAAAGCCTTGAAATTCTTCTCTCTCAATTATTTTGAAACATTCAAGTCATCCTATTAATATTTTTTACAGCAGAAAAGTCCTTCAGGTTCCACGTGTGTGTATATAGAAATATAATATACTGTATAGAAATATGCATATACATATGTTCAACCTGTATATGTGTATACATATTTTGGAACTGTATCAAAGCCAATTCAATGTGCTCTCAAAATATGGCCCATGATTCCTAGTGGGATGCACATCAATTCACATAGTATAACCAGTAAATTAGGTTGAAAAATCCAAAAGTGATAGGGAATATGACCCGGGACCACTTGTCAATGGTGCTTACATCTGACAGGTTTGGGATTTTTAACTTGAGCTTGGATGAGCGTCGCCGTAGTCGACAGTTGGCCCGGCTCCGCATAGCGCTCCGATCCAGAGAGTGGTGGCTGAAGCCGTCTCGGGGTGCCATGGGCTTCCTGAATTGGACCCCGGAGCTGTCAAAGGACATGACTGAATTCCGAGAGTCACTAACGCTGCTTCCCATGTCAGAAGGCATCACTTCGTTGTTCATCTCCAGAGTGGTGAGGAGAATGTTGCCGTACGCATCCACCTGAGATCGAGGCCGAAAGACAAAAAGCGTCATGTTGGGCTGAACTGTTGAGCAGAAGCCCAAATACAGTGGAACCTCGGTTAGCGTATTTATCGATTTACGTAAAAAAAATTGCCTTGGTTCGCGCTCACTTTTTCGGTTAGCAGGTCTCGTTATTGCGTGGGTCCAAGTGCGTTTGTAACGTATCTTTATTAGTTAGCAGCCTATTAGCATGCTCTCAAAATGGAAACCGGAGACAAGAGTTATTGTCCTCTGTCGTCCGTGTGCGGCATCATCACCGGTTGACTCTGTAGGCTTTAGCAAAGAACCCACAATGGTGCCAAAGAAAGTTGATAAAGAAGGTAACAAACATTAGCAAATTCAAGAATTAGCTCAGAACAAAGTATTAAGGCGTCATACGCATGGATATCGTTTCGCCTCGCGCCGTCATCGCTGTATTTGTCAACAAAGTTCTTCAATCAAAGTAAAAGTGATGTTAAATATTCATTTATCCCTTTCATTAGTCATTTATAAGCATTTTGAATCATTTTCTGCATGTATAACTATAATTGTTCTATATTGAAAGTGTTAAAATAGATTACGGATGAATTGGATTTGAATTATTATTATTATTATTGTTATGGGAAAAATGTATTCGGTTCGAGTACGTGTCGGTTTTCGCCGGGCCTTCTGGAACAGATTAATGACGCTATCCGAGGTTGCACTGTATCCCACAACAATAAAACTTATCTGAACCTCCAACCCTTTCCCCAGGTTTTCAAACTAAAGCAGGGATGACATGAAATGTTATTTCTCGCATGCAACATTGTAGCTTTTTTATTACTTTGTGATTTCCCACAAGTACAACCCTGATTCCAAAAAAGTTGCGATACCTGTTTGATCTACATATTTCGTATCGGGTTTTTAGATTGTGAATGTGATGCTTGGTGACACACTTACAGATAAGGCCTTATTACTTTTTTTCTGGGAGAAACAGATATCGTAGAGTGCAATAATTAGCCCCTGTGGGATACTTATGTGTCACTGATGGTCTTTTGGTTGACTTGCCTGACTTCCCACTCAGTGTAATGACTGGCGACCAGTCTAGGGTATAGTCCACTGGGATAGGTCTCCACCTTCCCGCAACGGAACAAGACATGTGGTAGAAAATGTGCAATGGCTGGATGAATGGATAGATACTGAAGTATAAATTGTACCTGGATTAACTGGGACAGCCTTCTACTGTAAAAACGGTTTTGAATTCTTAGAAAAGTAACATCATCCATGCATGCATCTTTCTTCTTCTGCTTTTCTAAGGTTGGGTTGCAGGGGCAGAAGCCTAAGACGAAAATCGCAGACTTCCCTCTCCCCCTGTTCCTTCATCCAGCTCCTCCCGGCGGATCCTGAGGTGCTCCCAGGCCAGTTGAGAGACAGTCTCTCCAACGTGTCCTGGGTCTTCCCCAAGGCCTCCTACTGGTCTGACGTGCCCAGGGAGCCGTCTGAGAGGCATTCTGATCATATGCCCGAGCCGCCACATCTGGCTTTTCTCAATGCGGAGGAGTTCAGACTCAGAGTTTCTCCCAGATCACAGTGTTTCTCATCCTGTCTCTAAGGGAGAGCCCGGCCACCCTACAGCGGAACCTCATTTTGGCCACTTATCCACGATCTTGTCCTTTCAGTCACTGACCAAAGCTCATTACCATAAGTGGGGTAGAGACAAAGATCGACTGTTTCACTCCTTTGTAAAAGAGAATGGGGTCCGCTCCTCATTTAAATTAAGGAGTTAGCTAGGAATGTCATAATGGTTCCAGGACTGTGAGTTCTTGCCACAGGGCCAGACGATCAACCAGCGGCGTTTCGTTCATTGCATGAAAAGAGGCGAGAGTTGTGGCAGGCCAGCTTGCGCCTGCTGACGTGCCTGAACATCCGGGACTTCCTGGCCAAGAAGAACATCACCGTGCTGGAGAATGCTGGGATTTTGTCCTCTTTCCAAAGCTCAAGGAGTCACCAAGGGGACACGTTTTGAAGACACGGACAACATGGAGAATTCCTCCAGGAGTACATGAAGGCGTGGGAAGTGCATTACTCTGAAGGGGAAAACTTTAGATTTGAGATATATCTTTTGTGACACGAGTCCTGGAACTTTGGACTTGAACATGGAACATACATTCTGCGAACCTGCTGACTACAAACCTGACAAGGTATTCAAAATTTAGTTTAAATGAGTTTGAAGTTGAGGTGCACTCAAAACTTGTTACGTTCATAAAATTTAGTGGCAAATAGAAGCTTGCACTCACAAACCACTCATGTCAGTGATAACTGTCGTGATGATTGGACTCCACGATTTTTATATACAAGTACATAATTAACTTAATAATGTTTTATTCACGTGGAGTCATTTGCCCATAACTATAGCCTAGCTTCTTATATTGCAGCTGGTGTGTGTTAAAAGCAAAAAAGAAGGCGTTGAAGGTGCTTTCTCTGCGCTACGCAACGTATGTGATGGCCGGGGACACGAAAGGTAACGGTATCATTATTATAAAACGACTGAATTAGAATTGTTTTACACAAGTTAATTCTTGTTTGCCGTCTGTTTCTGAAAGATAAATGTACGGAAGAGGGTGTGTTTGAGACCAGGGCATCATGGGTGACCTACACATCCACCTTGAATGCTTGTAAGTGACCTTCTTTGGACAGTGGTGCCTGCATCAAATTCAGAATGATTTGAATGGATTTTAGATGAAGTACCATACAACTTTTTTGGAGTCAGAGTTCAGCAGTTTAGTCAGTTTAGCTAGTGCATTCCAGTGAGGGCTGGCCGACAGCTTATATGATTTCTAAATACATGTACCCCAACTTTTCTTTGTTCCTCGAGATACAGATTTCTTCGCTGTGTAAATGACCTGAAGGTGTTGGTTTGAAACGGCACGGAAATGGAGTCCTTGCAATGTGAAAGAAAAATGAAGAGACCATTAAAACGACTAATCAAATAAGAACATTTTCATTCATTTACACAATGCATTAACACACAAAAGCTGAGCGTTAATATCCAACACACAGAAACAGGAAGCGTCATTCAGTCTGACCATTTTACCTCATCACCATGCCAAAGCCTCGGCATGCTCTATTTTGAAGTTGTTAAATGTGTTCAATGCAAGGTAGCAGGGCAAGAATGAATGAAGCCTACAGTGACAACCACCTACATAAGAAATGAGAATGTTTACGCCACTGTTGTGCTCGATGAATTGCTATCTCAATGAAAACGGGCTATGCTCAATAAAAAGCAATCAGTGCTTGAGAGAAAAGCAATGGATGATGGTTGGTGAATGCATATTGGGCTGTGCAGGTAGTGACATCAGTGTGCTTCTGGAAGGCTACTTCAGTAAAAACAGAAATTACTGTGCGGACAAAATATAAATATTCAAAATATCTTCAAAACTTTGTATCGTGAGGTCAAAAACAACAAAGGCGGCAGATGATGATGCAAACCTGTTCCCTCAGGCGCTTCTCCTCGTATCTCGTGCGCTCATTGTTGACTTTGTTCAGCCTCTCGTTGAATTGCTTCTGTTGTGCCGGGCCCCGGCCAAAGAACACATAATTTACAAAGGCATATTCGAGCAGGGCCAGGAACACAAACACAAAACAGCCCATGAGGTAGACATCAATGGCTTTCACGTAGGGGATCTTTGGGAGAGTCTCCCTCAGGTGGGTATTAATTGTCGTCATGGTGAGCACCGTGGTCACACCTGAATGCAGCAACATACACGAACACACACGCGCACACACACACACACACACACACACACACACACACACACACAGGGAACTTACCATCAGGCACATGTTATCCTTCACCATCTTACACAATTGTACAGTGGAACCTTGGTTAGCGTACGCCCTGGTCAGTATTTCGGTTTACGTCGAAAATGTATGCAAAAATGTTATCTGTCACATCTTGTTGCGTTATTAACGCGTGTGGTCTCGAGTCACAATTTTGGACTCATCATCAAAGACTTGCAACTCGATCTGGACTTTAACATCAATGACTCGGGACTTGATTCAGACTTTAGTCTGATGACTTGAAAATACTTGAGATTTTCAGTGAGTGTGTTGAGTAAAATGTGTCCACATTCATAGTATCCGACCAACGTGATCGTTATTATAACATCGAGCAAGGAAGCAAATGTTTCCCCACACATGCCTCATTGAATGCATCTATCCAACGTCCAATCAGGTTTAAGAAGAAACAAGCGTGTGGATTACATGTGTAAATGTAAAGGTTGTCACATTGGTCTTATTTAAAAAATAAAAATTCAAAATGCATTCATTGTATTCAAGTTTAGTAGTGTTTCGTTGTTGAAATGGTAGTTTGTGCTTATGACTTGTAAGAACTCGAACATGTCAAGCACATGACTTCAGACTTGGCCTGTCTTGTCTTGACTTGGACTTGCACGTCTTTACCAGAAACCTGACTTGAGATTGAAGACTTCAGACTTTCTCCCACCTCTGGGTATCAACACTCTGCATGAGTCCAACTGTGTTTGTAAGTAGGGCTGCAACTCGTGATTATTTTCTTTGCCGATTAATCTGAAGCCTTGATTAATCGTGTAATCGGTTAGGCCCTACACGGACCAAATCACTCTGAACAAAACCCAAACAGTTAGGTATAACTGTGTGAATTAGCAATGAACTAGGGGTAGAGTCAACTGCTGATGACATCATAGACAGGCGACAGGGCTGACATCCGTTTCCTGTTTCTGTGGATTAGCAAGCTGCTAACAAGGACGTTTTGCGATAAAAATACATTCAGAACACAGCTGGACTCACGCAGTGTACTAATAAAACATGACATACATATTGTACGCTAACTGGGGCGTATGCTAACCAAAGTCCTACAGAAATAAGTTTACAAAAAGGTGCTTTTTATTTGGCCATGTTGTTAAAGTGCATGGCGATGTTTAAAATGTGACACTTAGCCAATGTGCGGCTCCTCTGATAGTGATTGGATTTAAATTGGACCAATTAGAAGCTTTCCGATATATCAAGGCTGCGTCTTACCCAGGGCCACCCGAGCTGCAGAGGCATCATAATTGATCCAGAAGGAGACCCAAGAAAGAATGGTGATCAAGATGGAGGGCATATATGTCTGCAAGATGAAATATCCAATGTTCCTCTTAATCCTGAAACTCAGCGAAAGTCTGGGATAAGAACCTGTAAGCAGAAACAATGACAGCACGGATAAGATCAGGGAAGAGAAAAAGAGGAGGGGAAAGTGTTAAGAGCTCCAAACTGTGCACTTGACAACGTGCAGGGTAGTCATTTCTCCGTTTGTTCAGATGGAGCACTTAATTTCCCCAAAGCGATGGATTCCTTTCCAGGGACAAGTTCGATTCCAATTAAACATGGCACAAAGTCGCAAACACGGCAGATTTTTCTGCAAGCCCCTATCTCAGCAGGCCGCTCCAGCATCCCTCTGAGACTTGTCACAGAGAGCTGCTCGCTGTTTCCTTCTCTCTCCCTCTGTCCTCTAAACATTACTGAAAGGCCATTTTAAAAGGTGATTACAATGCACGGCTGCACGCTAAAGGACACAACGCATGGCTTTAAAGCGGTAGAGTCGCTCATTTTGGTGGATATTTTGCTGAGAAATGTCAAATAGTGGTACCACAACCCTTTAAAAAAAATCATAGTTAGATTTAAGCAAGCTGGGAAATAAAATGCTGATGCAACAAGCAGTAAAAGCAACCAGGCAAGCTCTCACTGCTTCAGCGATATAAACTTATTTATAGTTTGGAAGCTGGACAGATTACTCTAAAAATAGTGAAATCTAACACTATACTCCATCTGGAGTTTTATTGCAAATTTGTCTCCAAGGAAACTTGGAGATAAGCATGATGGTTTTAATCTTGCAGAGCGTTTGCTGTGAGGAACCTGCGGTGACGAATGACCTCATCATCTTCAGATGGGTATAAATCTTTCAATGAATCAATACCTTTTGCATATGTGCTTCATCAAATGGGAGACAAACACTCACCAATCACCGGAGTACATCCAAGATTCATTCTGGCAATAAATGTTCATGGATTTCACTTAACTCAAACACGGGAATTGCATTTTATCTCAGCTTTTGTTTTCCCTTTGTGAGTGCCAGGATGCCTAAAGGCTATCTGCAATGCAACAGCATTTACACAAAATGCAAAACAACTTCTGTCCTCTTCGTGCCCTTCCAGTAGGCCATCATTTGATGTGTGGCGTTCCCTGTGCCATAATAGCCATATCTACTAAGAATGGCAGACCTTGGCCAAGGCCATGTTGTTACCAAAAGGGAAGGGCTACATCCTGGTACATTATGATTTGGGAGGATGGCCTGTTTCATCTGTCCATCCATTTTATATTCTTCTTGCCCTCATTAGGGTCGTGGATGAGCTGGAGCCTATCCCAGCTGACTTTGGCCAAGAGGCAGGATACACCCAGGACTGGTGGCCAGCCAATGACAGGCCCACATAGACTGTATACAAACAACCGTTCAACATGGGATGTGGGAGGAAGCTGGAGATGAGCAGAACATGCAAAACCCACACAGAGATGTTCTAAGGGAGATTGGAACCCAGATCACCTGACTGTGAGGCAGACTGTTGGACTGTTTCATTGATGCCATGTTACGTTGTGCCGTGTTCCCTGACACCTTAAGGGTCGCACTGGGCATCAAGCTGATAGTACGGGCTTTTAGCTCGATGGCGAGCGCTCTCAACTTTCATTCTGTGGGGCTGGCCGGACTAGGTGGGCTTCAGTGGTGTCATGACCCGGACGAGCGTGACCTTTAGGGGAGCAAGTGCAACGGGTGCCAACCAGGGTGGCTGTGCAGAAGTACCTTGGTAAAACTCACTCTCTGATTTCTTAAGAGTCGCACTGTACATCAAGTTGCCAGTCCAGGCCTTTCGCTGAATGGCTGGTGCTCACTCTCAAGTCATTCTGCAGACCCTGGTTCGAGCCCTGGCGGAACGCAGGGTTGGCTGGACCAGGCGGGTTACGTTGCTTCCGTGACATGGATGACGTTGATTAGCCTGGGCCAGTCTGGCTGTGCAGAAATAAGTTGGGATACCTCACTCCCTGACACCTTAGGAGTCATGTTGGACATTGAGCTGACAGCTGGGCTTTTAGTGGTGGCTAGCGCTCTCGACTCTCATTCTGCGGACCATGGCTCGATCCTCGGTAGAACACGGGGCTGGTTGGACCAGGTGGGTTTCACTGGTGACCCAGATGAGAATGATGTTTAGGGGGGTGAGTGTGACAGGACCACAGCCAGTCTGGAACAGACTGCAGGGCTGCCTTGACCAGGTGGGGTTACAGCCATACTGGCTCAAACAGCGGGAAATGGATTTTCTTTCTGTGCCATTAGTCTATGAAGGTCTATGTAATCCCACTAACTACAGTATCACTGCTTTTTTTACTTTGACTTAGGAACACGGTAGAGATTGTCTGCAGATCTTACCTGTACTGAACCTGACATCCCTGGAAACCAAGCGTATGTCCACAATGGAGAACTGAGGTAACTCCAACTTGTCGACCCCCGTCACAGCACTGTCCCCTCCTTGCCAGAAGAACACAATGTCATCTGTGGTGTATCCGTCTATCGAGGAACAAATAGGAAAAGAAAGAGAAATGAGGTTAGAAAAAATGTGTTTGGAAAATAACCAGGAAACAGGACCATGATGTTGCTGGTAGTAGTGGAGGTCCCTCTGACGAATGATGCTCTCTGTTGTAAAGTCATTCAGATCTGGGCTGATATCTTGACTTCTGGAGACCATTGCACTGAGAAGGGATATTACATCCCGGAATGACTTCATGGAAACATTTGTTCTTCCCACACCAAACCAAACTGTGAGCAAACACAACGTCTGATGCGGTTACTCACACTGGAACTGGAGCAGACATTCTGTTTCTGACCTGCCACCCACACGTGAGCCACACCACCACCGCACACTTTTGTTGATACTCACCATTGCTCGCACTGTTGTTTCCTTTTGTGTGTTAGTCATATTTTACGATTAGAATTGAACCTCGTCAGGTAGCTTGGGAGAATATAGATACAGTAATGCAGCCTGCCTGCCTGGAGAACAACAGAATAATCTGGATGCCAAAGTAGCAGTGTTATTACAATTAGGGAACAAACTGAAATTAAAGCTTCTGCAAGAGACCATGCTTGTCAAAATAAAATAATAGTTTACTGTTCTAGGCTTTCTGATCGTCCCCTAATGGTTATGGCAAGTTTTTTTGAAGTCCTAAAAAGCATGACAGTGGATCGATTGGCAATTTAGCAATGTCCATTGCACATATGCACTTGTTCTAATATTAGTTATAATAATGCACGAACATGCGTGTGTATTTCTGCTAAAACACACATTAATGTCACACTGACTTGCTATGCTTATCTGCTCGAGGCCTCCTGTTTCCAAAACAAGTCCTCCCCACGCTTGTCACCTGATTCAAATAACTTTGGGTGTCTGGGCATGTGAGTCTGCCCTTCACCATCTCTGTCCCTCACAGGAGGAAGAGATCACCCCTCCCCTCACATATGTCGTTTACTACATAAACTAAGATTTTAGCATGAATTAGTGGCCAATGTAGTATATTTGAGTTGGATATATCGGACTATAGTGGCATGACTGTGGGCAGGTTTGTCAACCCCATTCCAAATGCTACAGCGCTATTTCGACAACCTCAGATCCCCATAGCGCCTTGCCTACTTGCCCTTTCCCCTCACAGGTTTCCTGGTTTCACAATTATTTTGGTGAAACCAGGAAACCAGGAAGACTTCTTCTCCAAAGCAAAAACCCAAACACAGACTTGGTGTTCATAAAGCCTGCAAACGCAGTCTCTACTGTTTTTCCTCCTATTGAACGAGCTCCCTTCCAGCCTCCATTCAAGCCTTCCACCCTGCATTAATATTTATCAGCATGTGTCAGTTGTCAGGCGGTCCTGCACATTCTCCGCTGGCAGCGCAATCGAAAGTGATCACAGTGGTAGATTTATGTCAATGGGCTAGTAAGCAATTCACTGCAGCGAGATCTCGGAGTGTCTTACTACATTTCACATTCTACTAGGACATGTCCAGACTTAGGTGGTGTTAAAATCACTTGGGGACCAGAAGTCTGTATGTCTCTCTATGTGGTGGGAAGGTAAGAAAATGTGACATTGTGGCAAAATTCAGTCAGGTATTTGAGTAAATTTCCTCGCCCGGAAAAGGATGGAGCTGGACGAAGTAGCTAGGGAGAGGGAAGTCTGGACCTCCCTGCTTAGGCTGCTGCCCCCACAACCCGACCTTGGATAAGTGGAGATGGATGGATGGATGGATGGATGGATGGACATCTGCGTTCCTACATCAAATCAGTCTGCATGGATACATTCTTCTATGTGTCTGTCATCGTTTTGCTGCACTGTTTGGCAAAGTGTGAGCTCCAGAGCCAAGCTCTCGGGCTTCCAGGGTGATGGTGTCCACTCGACCTTCTGCCTGCACAAACTATTTTCAGTCCCCGCCACACTTCCCTACCTACTGTGGAGCATTGCCAGGCATGCTTCCAGGCGGAACACCTCACCCTTTTAGCTGGGGTGTTGCTCTGGAGGTCCGGAGAGCCAGTGGGGAGAGGGGACAGGGACACCTCGACTGTCCGTCTTTCAGCTCTGATGGGCCGGCAGTGGTAGAGCGACAGGCCGAGGTGCGGAGCCCTCGGCGGATGCAGGTATGTGTCAACGCGATAGCGTCCTGAGCTCGGTCACGTGGTGCAGACTTTTTTCCCTAATGAAATGTTCGATGCAACAGACCAGGCTTTGTAATCATGGCGGTAAATTTATTATGTTTACTGAATAATTGCCACTTACAGTCGTCCCTCACTTTATTGCAGTTTTTCAGAAATGCAGAAATGATTGCTGTTTTGTGGCAAACTACGGTTTATTTTAGAAGCTTTTCATGGAATCCGAGCTTGTAATGTAGCAGAATACAAAAAAACCTACGTAGTCAACCCAGCGGATGGCATTTTGGTTTGGAATATGTGACCATGTCACATAATATGTCACAAAAGCCGTCCAATCCAGCCTTTTCTTATATGCTCTTCATGTGCAGCCTTTGGTCCCGTGACAAAACGATCAGTGTCAACACTGAGCGAACGGCACCGAGTATCTTTTTTCTAGTTTTGGTCTGGACCTGGTAACCGAAACAGAAGGCATGGTTTAAGGTATTTAGCTCAGGGCATTTACTTACAGCTTTCAATTTCCAAGGTGCAGTTCTGTTCATCGAGAGGGTACCTCCTCAGGTCCATCATGCAAGCAGCAGTGGTGGTTATCCTGAGGAAATAGGACAAAAACAAAATACACTTTAAAAATGGTCGTTTTTGTTGACTAAACATTAGCTTGTATTGCGGCGCTCGTGGATACGATTATTTACATCTCAATACATCAATAACACATACGAAGACAGTAAGCTAAAACCATGGTTGTCTTCATTCAGGGGCCACCAGGGGGCCGCATACTGAACAATGAAAGGGTACGGGGCGCTCGTACATTTTTACTACACCAGCCCACATACTTGCAGATATGCAGAGACAAATCAGCCTGCATCAAAGCATGTTATTAGTAGGAATGAACTTTCTCCTGATGTTATGCTTTTCTTCCTTCTTTTTCCATTTTGCTGTTTTTTGATATTTAAAGTTTTTTCTCATACATTTTTGTTCTCTTATGTCTTTATTCTCATCATATTTTGAGTTTGTTGTGGTGATATTATAACCTTTACCGAACCTAAATTTCCTAAAATTGCAACTTTATTCTTTGTTTTGTGTCTCATATTACGGCTGTAAAAAAAAAAAAAATCTGATTTTTTGTTCTTAGTATTTCAACTTTATGCTATTTTTTGTTACTATGACTTAATGCTCCCCAAATTACTGTTTTCTTTAATCAATTTTTGCTGCTGTGTTCTCGAGGTTTCTTGTTTAATTGTATTTCTAGAATGTGCCAAGGGCCACCAATGCTAAATCTTGTAAAATGAAATTTTACAAGAATAAAGTCAAAATATTAGGAGAACAAAGTTGGAATCCAACAAGAAAAAGGTGTAATTTTATGAGAAATAACGTCACTTTAGTAGATAATTGTGACAGATTAAGGTTATTTTTTTCAAGTCGTAATTGATCAACCAATGAACGTTGTATTGTTTGAAAAATTAGGTTGTGGAAAAAGTGGAAATATTATGGGAATAAAGTCATAATTATGAGAAGAAACTGTACAAGAAAAAAGTTGAAGTAGTTGGAAAATTAAAAAACAACAGCAGAAAAAAAAACAAGATGTCTTTTTACAAGAATAAAGTGAAAATATGAGGAGAAAAAAGTCACAATTTTTCTAAGAATAAACGTGTAAAATAAAGTCATTTTTAGTATTGTGATCAAATATGTAATAATATGTTTAAGTAATAAGTCATAATATTATGAGAAACAAAAACTAAAGTTGTCATTCTTGGAAAATTAATTTGGGGGGAAAATTTGTGAATAAACAGAAATAAAGTCATGTTATAAAAAGAAAGTTCATGAAAATGATTTCAGAAGAAAGTTGGATTATTTGGAAAATGAATTTAAAAAACAACAAAGCAAAGAGTGAAGTTGATATTAATAATAGTTTTTGTTCACCTACATGACAAAGCGAGATGCATTTCTTTCTTGAAATACGTCCAACTTCTCAGCATATCTACTAGGGATGCTCCGATAGATCGGCCACCGATCGGCATCGTCCGATTTCCGTAAAAAACATGTGATAGACGTGTGCTGATAAATGCCTTTCAAAGCCGATCACAAACACCCTTGCCTTGTCAAACCTATCGGTGCTCGACTAATACAAATAAGAATAAGAATAAGAATAATTCATTAGATTTTTTGGTGCCTACGGATGTGTAGTGGAGGTGCGTTCCAGAGTCTGCGTGCTGAGCAGCTGAAAGCCAGAGCACCGCAAGTGCTCATCTTAAAACGAGGAGTGGCGAGCACGGCAGCGGATGATGAACGGAGTGTGCCGGACGGGATGTGGGGCGAGGTTGAGTCATGCAAGTATGGGGGCGCCAGGATAGGGAGTGCTTTGAAGGTTATGAGGAGGAGTTTATATTGAAGGTGTCAGGCGGGAAGGCTGGCATGTGGTCAGAGTGTTTCGTGTTGCTAATAATTCTGGCAGTGCAGTTTTGAGAAAGCTGGAGTTGATGGGTGAGGTTCTGTGGAAGACCAGTAAGAAGAAATTACAGTAATCAAGGCGAGAGGTGACCAAAGCATTACTGAGAACTTGTGTTGAGTGCTGGGAGAGAGAGACGGCCGGAGTGAGGAAATGTTGCCAACACGGAAGAAGGCTGTGCGTGAAATATTATTAACGTGGGATTTGAATGAACGTGTGCTGTCAAGGCTGGACTTGTGAAACGGTGGCAGCTAAACAATGATTTCATTGATTTGAATGTGGAGGGTGATGAGAGTGATGACTTAGAGCCTACAAGAAGAACTTCACTTTTATTGCCATTGAGTTGGAGCGCATTCACGGACATCCAATTAGTGGTGGCCTGAAGAGTGTCTGTGAGGGCGCCAATATAACGAAAAATATTACCGAAGGGAAGTAGATAAATTCTAAAAAGCAGGGGACCGAGGACTGTACCTTGGGGGACGCCGTGAATGATTGGTGAGCATGTAGATTTAACATTGTGACCTTGAATAAATTGCGAACGGGTGGACATGTAAGAATAGAACCACTCCAGAGCTGTGCCAGGGACCCCAGTGCAGGCTAAACGATCCAGGAGGACAGCGTGAGATACTGTACAGTATCAAAAGCTGCGCTGACGTCGAGGAGGACGAGAATGGAGAGAAGGCCGGAGTCTGCTGCAAGGAGAAGGTCGTTGGTGATATGATTGAGTGCTGGTTCTGTACTGTGATTGGGCCCAAAACCAGACTGGTTTTGACACGCTTTGCCGAGCTGTCCACAGCTAGCTAGCTCGCTAGAATTATCTGCCCTGCTTCTCGTCTTTGGGCTCCAAATATGACTTTTTACCAAAGTGACATTCTGTTTTTAAAACAAATTAGCAATGCGGTTAGTTTGGGGCTTGTTTTTGCCCCACACGGATGTGAATATCACATCCATCGGATACGTACTGACTTTTCAAGTGTCTGTCGTTGTCATCACACGGAATGTGTTGTCCTCCAAACACTATTTGTGTGTTGTTTAATGAACATTACCTACTGGAAGTGTCTGATGGCAGCCCAGGCCAATAGCGCTCATCATAAATACACCTGATTGGTATTGGTAGCGGCCGATTTCACTCATGGATGAGCGGTATCGGAATTGGCAGCATAAAACCCTGATCGGAGCATCCCTGATACCTACATGTGTTGCTTTATAAAATATCAAAGTGGCAAATTTGCACCCTTTCATTTTTCGCCATGTGCGGCGCTCGCGGGAAGCGTTTGGACACCTCTGCTTTAAACGTGTGAAAACGATACATGAGTAAACTTGGAGTATCGTTTGAATATGCCGTTGCCTGGGCGAGTGTCCTGGCTTTACTGTGCACGTTTGGGGCAAATGCACTGACGCTGTTGTTGCTTTAGATTGATGCGGTGTAGAAACGGGGAACACGAACAAACAAAGCTGATGATGTCAGGAGGCACACGAAGAAGGCTAATAACGTAAACGCGTGCGATATATTTCTTCTTCACGGTGACACCGAGCTGCATTGTGCCGCACAAGCAGACTGCGTTTGTTAGCGCGGTGCTGTGCTCCACCCCCCTGCTGCCTTCACAGCGCTCCCCCTCCTCCAGCGGGGCGCCACACTGCTGATACACCACACACAGCGATAACATCAGGCCTCATTACGTTCATGGGAGAGGTCACTCGGCAATTAGACTTTCCATGTAAAAAGTTGCAGAAAAGCAGCACTCCTATTAGTAACGTGAATGAGACTTTGTATGCGCGTACAGAATCACATGCAAGCATGGAAACAACCCCCCCCGCTTGCTTTATGCAGTGGTTGGCAATACAAAAGTATCGGGACAGTGAGGTTGCCTCCTTTATTTTTGCCGTCGACTGAAAACGTTTGTGTTTGACATGAAAAGACGACTATGAGACCGGAGAGCGATGTTCACATCTCGGAAGATACAGCAGCGGCTTTTCTTGTCATGTTGGCCCACGTTGGCGTGACAGACGGCAACACGGGCGTGTTATTATCACACCTTCATGACCGGTCTCATAAGTCATCGTGCGTTTCAGTCTCATTCCCACAGAAGGCCGACGATCGCGCTCGAAAAGCATTTATTTGATTACTTTTCACAAATTTCAGTCATTCTTCTGATTTTCTTGAACTTGTGATTTTGAATTTGTGTTATTTTTAAAATATTATTGATATCAACTTATGTCTTTGCTTTGCTTTTTTTCCTCTCATTTTTCCTGTTTTTTTTTTATTTTCCAAATATTTCAACTCTATTCTTTTTACACTTTAAGTCATTTTTTTGTTTTGATTATTTTTATGCTTTTAAGACAATTCATTTTTGACGTTTTGTTTTTCATTGTTTTTATTTCTTACACTTAAGCCATTTTGATTGTTTTTTTTTTTACTTTTATTTAAGTCATTTAATTTGTATTTATTTATTTATTTATTCATTTTAAACATTTAAGTCATTAAATGGTGTAGCCGTGCTCCGCTCTATGTGGGGCCCGGCTCTCTTGTGGTCGCTGTGGTGTGGCTCCCTGGCCGGCCGTGGTTTGTGTGTGCGTGGTGTGTGTGTGTCGTTTGGACGCGGTTCCTGCTGTTCTGGTGGTGGTCGGGTCTGCCTTGGGGCGTGTGGCTGGTCCATGCTGGGTCCATGCTTGGGTGTGGCTGCCTCCAGTGGAGTCCGTTGCTGGGGGTGCTGGGGGTTGGGCGGTCCATACTGGGTGTCCTGGCGGGCTGCGTAGGGCCTGGGGTGTGTCCTGCGGCCCTTAGCTTGCCCGAGCCTGTGCTGTGGTGAGTTGTCTGTCGGTCGTGTGTCCTCGCCCCCCCCCACCCGCTCGGTTTGGGCGGTGTTGGGGGGTGGGCGTGTGTTCCGCTGCACCAGTTCACATACTTTAGGGGGGTGGCCCAAAGTCAACTTGGCTACTAAAATGTTATTTTTCCTTATAATATTGCAACGTTATTCTTTTTTTCTCATGAGATGACAACTTTTTGAACTTAGTATTTTGACTTTATTCTTGTAAAATTGCTGAAGTTTTTGTTATTCTTGGGTTATTTTTAAAAACAGTTTTTTCGACTGTGCTACTGGCCAAAAAAACAAACCAACAAAAAAACAGCCGCAGGCCGCCAACAGCAACACTTTGGGCACCCCTGTTCTAACCCCATCCACCTCTTATGAGCCCCGATGAAAGTAAAGCCTCACTGACAGCTGATCATGATTATTATCTGTGCTCACACGTCGTATTGGGTCGCGTGAGATCCATGTGCACCAAATCATCCAAGATAGCAAAAAGGCACGGCAGTGCGAACAAAAAAGACATAACCTGTCAAGACAAGCTAGCGCTCTCAGGGGATAATACTCCTGGTAGCACAGTGAGGTTGAGAAAACCTGGCAGCAGCTTGGACTAATGGACAGAGAATAATTCTTTACCCCCTTGGCGGACGGAACAAAAGCCCACAATGAATAAAAGTGCACTTGTGTGTGACAGCTAGCAGGTCAGCAGCAGGCGTATGCTAGGTAGGCCCCGCTCGGAGAGGGGTTCTGGGATTTGGAGATGTCAGTAGATGTGGGTCAACAACTTCCAGTCCCGTTGGGGGTGGACGGCAGCAGGTTGAGACCTGAGCGGTGTGACGTGCGGGTCTCATGGGGATGATGTGCAATGTGACTGCTTTTCTTCTTCTGCTGGACACGTCACCTGGACCGGCATGCAGGAACACAAGGGAAGGCGCTGGCCTGTCTGTTTATTGTTGGCATCGATGCATTTCATGTAACCTTCTCCAGGTTGGAGGTGGACTTCAGGCTGGGAAGACGTTGGCAGATGCATGAGCAACAAGTCTGACACCCACACAGTCTGCTCATGCAGTTTGCTTGCAGAAAAACCACAGACAACACGCCGGCTCCTTGGAGCAGGCGTGTCCAAAGTACGACCGGGTGGCCATTTGTGGTCTGTGTCTATTTAAAAATTTGATTGGCCCGTTATAGAAATGCAGCTGATTATGTATATGCTTTGTCAGCCATAACAGGGCTTCTCAAATGGTCTCAACCTGGGAACCACATGGTCATTAAGTTGCAACTCACTTCTCTTGAAGTCATTTTTATTTGTATTATTGTTTACGCTTTTTTAAATTTCTTTTTACTATTTTTACGCTTTGAAGACATTTTTATTTAGTTTATTTTTTACTTTTTTATTTATGTCATTCTTATTTATTTTTATTACTAATTACATTTCAGTCATTTGTATTTTTATTTTTTTTTACTTTTATTTAAGACATTTTTCCTTATTTTTATTATTAATTACATTTCAATCATTTGTATTTTTTTATAATTTTTCTAAACTTTTATTTAAGTCATTTTTTCTTTATTATAATTTTTTCTTCAGAGTTGTCATTTTTATTTGTATTTATTTTTTTCCGTTTTTATTTAAGTGATTTTTCTTTTTATTTTATGCACTTGTTGCATTTATTTTTGTATTTATTTTAATTTTTTTTTACACTTTTATTGAAATTATGTAAAACATTTTATTAGTTTTTAAACTTTTATCAAAGTCTTTATTTTTTTTTCTAAACGTATGTTGTTTTTTTTAAATGGCCTATCATCTTGTGAAGCGTGAATATACGTAATTTCATGTCCGTACATTTTAGAGGAACTCGTGGAGGCATTTTGTGAAGGAAATGAGGAAAATGAGACATCAGAGAGGCCACAGGATGAGATATTTCACCTGCGGGTTCACTGAGGGTTCCGCACCACCAAAACATCAAAGTTAGTTCCTTGAGTTCCCTTTTTCTTAGCTTCCTGTTCTGTACAGTACTTCCTGTGGTGGCTATCAAGGTAACATTACTGCCACCTAGTGACCAGTGTGGAATACTGCATATGATCTTTGAATGGGTCTTTTGAGTATATTTGTATTTTACTTCAATTAGCCTTATTTATGCCTGAAAATGCTTCATTTCGGCCCACAATATGTGGACATTTGTTGACTAATAAAAAGCTGCAGTCAACCACGAAACAGCCATGATTTATTCATTCAAATATTTTGAAAAACTGTGAAGTGGCGAGGGACGACTGTATATTTTTAGCGGGGTTCTGAACTCCACCTGGCAACAAGTAGCCTCAGAAAAAAAAAACCCAACAACAAATGAAAACATTTAGTTTTTAAAAGGAATATTACTTTGCTTGTTGCTCGCGTGGTGAAGAACACGAGGCCAGATCCGAGGTCTCGATGCGATCCCTGAGTTAGCGTTACGCTCAAAGGGAGAACAACACACGAGCGCCTCCGCAGATGTTGGGAAGAAGAACTAATGCCAGAACCGCTATCAACAAGATTCCCGTTCCTTGCAGCACGCAATCAGCCGACGTGCAAGTGCAGGTGTAATCCCATTTTCCTCTGGCTGGCGTCCAATCTTCTCAGCTCATGATGGTGCTTTTATGGCTTCAGTGGAACCTGGCGTGCCCCGAGTGGTGCAGCTGGGAAAGCTAATTCAGATTAGGCCACCGTGGCTTTTGGTGCCATTTTGTCGGGGCCTTGTTCCATTTTGTTCCATTTTGCGCTTGAAGAAAAGAGGAATTGTGCAGGGATTACGGCAGGAGTTTGCACCTCATCATTGGCACGATGAAGTGGTTTGCCTGTGGGACGCAGGGCACGAACCGAACCGCACGATCAAGCTCTGCGGGTTGCAAACAGCACCCATGTCAAAGACGCCTGCTTCCGAGCCGGTGTCTGTCATGCACACCTGTCGGCCGTCTCCTTTGAATGGCTTCCTGGATGCTTCACAGATTTTAACTTCCGTGAAGTTAAAATGACCTAAACTCTGATCGGTTTAGAGTGAAAAACGAAAGGATGCAACTTTCCACGTTGATGCAGAACATGTGGATATGCTAAGAAGTTCCACATGTTTCATCTTTGTCATAAAAGTGAATCCAATTACGAACACATTCAATACCAAAGACGTGCTTAAAGGTTTTTTTTTAACCCAAATGCTCGCTCCCAACGACGTATTTATACGACTTTTACGTTGTTTTTTTTGGGGCGAGAGGCAAAAAGAGGTGGTGACGCAAGTGCACGATAAAAGAGGTAACTTTTCATGCAGTTTTAAGCCATAAAAACGGCCACAAGGTGGCAGAAGAGCATTTGATCTTTTGCATGTATCAAGGCGCTGGACAGCAAGGAGGAAGTGGGAGAGCGTGGAGGAGCTGCTGGAGGAGCGAGCGTGCAGAAGCTTACGCATTGCAGGGACATTTTAACATTAAAATTGTTATGTTTGTAAATACATTGGTGCAGTTGTTTCGATACTTGAGCTGTCACAAAAGCAAAAAATATTCGTGTCAAAGCGAAAGTTCTGTTGAAATGTATCTTTTCTCCCTTTTTTAGTCAGGAACTGATATTTTCCTGAAACTTACCTATGTTCTACTGCTGATTACTAAAGAACGGAAAAAGGTAGAAACAAACTTTTGTTCTGATGAAAGGCGGGAGTCTAATGTTTCTTTTGGTAGGTTCCATGTTTATACAACCATACAACACAATAATCTGTGTGCCTTGAAAGATCTGTCAAAATCGCCTAAAATGGCCGCCACTGAAGGGGTTGCCTTTGAAAAATGCTTTTTTCGTCACTTTTTTTTGTTTATTTTATTCTTAAATTGTAGACTTGCTTCTTGTAATATTATGGCTTTATTCCCATTATATTATAACTTTATCCCCAGCCCAATTTTCCAAAAAATTTAAATTAAAATCCAACTCTTTTGTTTTGTTTGTCATAATATTATGAGTTTTGGAAAATAATTTTTTCTTGAATATTTCTACTGAAATGATGTTATTTTTCCTCATCATATTGTGTTATTCTCGTAAAATTATGAGTTGTTCTTGTTCGAATACGACTTTGTTCTCTTAATATTTTGACTTTATTTTGGTAAAATCACTGCTGATTTTTCCATTTCTGCTGTTGTTGTTTTCCCCCAAATATTTTAATTTTATTCTCAAATCATCTTTGCAAATGTATTTCTCGTAATATGACTTTATTCCCATAATATTGTAACTTTTTCCCCAAAATAACTTTCCAGAAATGACAACTTAATTTTGTTTGTTTCTCATAATATTATGACTTTTAGAAAAGAATCTATTTTTTCTTTAATATTTCTACTTTATGCTACTAAAATGACATCATTCTCGTAAAAATCTCGAGTTTTTCTTGTTCGAATACGGCTTTTTTCTTTTCATATTTTGACTTTATTCTTGTAAAATTGCTGCTGATTTTTCCAGTTTTGCTGTTATTGTTGTTTTTTTTTTGTAGTTTTGTTGTTGAAGTATATTTTTTAGGATGTACCACAGGCAAATGAAAAAAAAGCCACGGGCCGCAAATAGCCTCCTGGGCCGCACTTTGGACACCCCTGGCATTGGGCTTTGCCACTAGAGGGGGTTTCCATGTGCGAGGCGCCCAAAGACATCAGGGGCACAGCAGCTTGAAAAAAATGGAAAAAAACATGTTTTTCAAACCTGCTAAAATAGCTATGAGTTATGCTTACAGGCAACATTTGATCGAGCCGATATTTCTTTGTTTACTTTTTAGTGAGCAAGCAAACAGTGCATGGGCGTGAACAGCCAACTGCACAAAATATGCTCCCGAAAAATCCCTTTTTCAGGGTATTCTCTCAGGGGGGAGGCTCAATGTGCCGCAGTCTAACTGAAAACCCTCAAGCCACGCCATGACATCGTTGTTTTTCTTGTGCTTCGATTGCAGCTTAAAAACTAGCTCACTTGCCTTAATAGCATTTGACGTTCACGTCGCACAATAACAGTAACACGGAAGGCTTGCATCACAGATTGAAAAACGAACGATGAAGCATGTCCAAATGGGTTCTGATCTCAGCGTGTCTTCTTATTTATCCGTCCAAGGTGGAGTTAAAGCCGCCACGTGAGCGGAGGCAGCGCTTTTCTATTATGGCGCCGCTATTTGTGTGGCCTCGCAAGGAGAGTCATGAAAGGAAAAGCGAGCCGTTCCATCTCCTTACGTGTCAGAACAAATTCAGCAATTGAGAGTGTCTGAACACTGATTGGTCGCATTAATAATTCATCGCTTTGTGTGATCTGAAATCGTCACTGCCATTTTATTCATAGAACAAAACACATTTTTCAGAAGCTTTCTCCGCGCCACCGTCGCACAAGCAGCAATTAATTCAGATTGGGAACAAACCTCGGGAAGATGTGATACTTTTTAGCAGCCCCACGGGGACCTGAGATGTGCTACACTCTTTACTCCATTGTCAAGATGATGTGCAACGTTAAGCACTTTTTTTTCTTTAAGCCTTTCTGGGGCAGTCAAATCCTAAAAATTGTTGTTTTTTCTTGAGTCATGCTTTGTCTTGGCTATCTCAGATCTAATCCCGTACGTCAGTGCTCACTTTTGCTAAATAACCGCCAGGTTATTTCATTCGGCAAGCTGAGCCCCATTTAGCCGTTAGGTCTCATGGCATCCAACGCAATTGTTGCTTAAAAGAAGGGGTGCACTAGGCACGATTAATCGATTGATCGAACGATTAATTAATTAATTAATTAATTAATTATGACGCCCTCGATAAATTGCCGTGCATGTTTGCGTGTGTGTTTCATCTGCTCCCCTCTCTGTGCCGCGCAGGCTGGATGACAAGAGGGTTCACTCTGCATCTTTCTGCACGTTGGTTCTATAGTGGAATGAACGGAGAGAGTGAGCTCTCATCTCATTCAGCCTCTTTGCGGAGGCGGGGCTACTAGTGAGTGGCTACAGAGGGTTAGCAGTTAGCTTCGTGAGGCAGCATATGCTAACATGAATGGAGGCACAGAAGCGATAGTTTTTGAGGCGAATGCTACAGCCGACAGCCCTAGCGAGGGAATATTATGGTTTTAAACAGAATGAACAAGGTGAGCACATGAACACCAATGACCAACACGGACGGTTTTCTTAACTGGGGAAAAAAAAAACTACAGATGGAGGTGCTTCGGGCAGCGGAGCCTTCGTCCCGACAGTCAACACTTACTGAGGCGTTTGGCGCTCACGGACAGTGTCGCTCGCTACACTGCAAAAGAAGTGCAACTATTCATCGCAGTTGTACGGCATCAATTTGAAACGACGTACGTACACGCAACTTCTGTGTCCAGCTAATGGCTCAAACAGGTACGCTACACTTGAGTATCATCTAGTGGTTCAAATGTGAATTACACCAGTCATGACAATAATGAAAAAAATGCTTGCTAACATTTTTTGTCAATAACATCGATTAGCGACGATAACTTGCAAAATTTGTTCTTGTGACAGGCTAAGGGTGCACGATAATTATCAGGCCGATACGAGTGAATTATGATGTCATTCCAATAAATCAGATAATGTTAATAAAAGCTCCATTGAGGGGAGCAAATCAAGCGCTCCTTTTTTCTCCCGCCTGTGACGTTAACTTCTCCTGAGCTCACTTGTCAACACTTCACATTCCGAGGAAGACATTTCGTGTGACATTTCGATCACACAAAAAAACCTTATCAGCCATCTGAATCGCCAGCACCGCAGCGTTTGAAAAGTGCAAAATGTTTGCCAGAGACCTCTGTGGCATCACACCGACTGATCGGTGCGTGTGCCGGAATACAGTGCACCGTGCTGGGCCACAGCAGGTGGCTCCTCCCCCTCTATACTCTGGTTCTCCTGGTAGTAGTGATGTGGTAGCGGTAATGTCATCATATTTGATTAGGACAAACCAACAGGTACAGTTGGTCCAATCCAACTTTGTTCATGTCCAGCTGTGCACAAACTACAGTTAAATAAAAATTTGAAAAAAAAGTACTGTAGATATAAAAAAGTTATCGGTATCGGTTTGCATCTCTACTACTCGACTTAAAAGTATGACCGACATGCAACAGACAGGCGTGGTGAGTTCAATGTTCTTACCTCAGCCCGTACAAGACAGTGCCGTCGGGGTGCAGTCGGATCATGCGGTTTTTGACCGTCACCCCGTGAAGGAAGGACTTCTTGTCATTAAGGAAGTAGGTGTCAGGGAGCCAAAGCTGATCTGCTACACGATTATCCAGTGTCAAGTTGAGGTTCAGCTCTCCGTAAGCCAAACGCTTGTCTCGCCAACTTTGCTGGAAATACATTGTGATGGTATAGTCCTGGAAAGTGGGAGAAGACACTTTTTAATTGGAAAATATGTCTTTCTATTTTTGTTTTTGTGTTTCCTGACAGTGGCTGGCGAGTTTTAGTTGTCATGTTTGATCAAACCAAGGAGGCACAAGAAAAGCGCCTTTTTTCTTGGTCGAATCAAACAAACTGTACAACAACGTCGCTTGAGTAAAGTTCTACAAACAACGATGTCACTTATCGTTGAACGTATTTCTGGTAAGGATACTGTATGTGCAGCCATGCCAAATCGGCCTCATTTCCACAGCCAAGACCAACAGCATTGGCATCTATGGCATGCCAATAGTTTTGGCCATGACTTTGTTGGCATGTGTAAACTTAGACAACTTCAATGCTGATATTGTGTTACACCGCTGAACAAAACCCTGCTAGATTGTTAAATCACGACCACTCCACCACCTGAGCCATGCCGCCCCCGATGATCATGATCATGATTAAAACTTTAGGACCACAGCCTTTGTGCAGGGGCGTCAAACGGCAGCTGAGTATGTGGAGATGTTGCAGGGGGCATCCCTCATCCCTCGTCTGTGTGGTAACGACTGGCTGTTTCAACGCGACAACGCTGCCGCCTGACAAAGGACTTCTTCCAGAGGAGTAAGCTCACTCTCCAACTGAGAACATTTGGGGATGCATGGCAAGGAAAGTTTACAAAAATGGACATCAGTTCCAGACAGCGGATGTCCTCTGTGAAGCCATCTTCACCACCTGGAGCAACATTTCCACTCGCCTCCTGGAAACACTGGCATCAAGCAGAATGGCGTAGCTGCTCATTACCGACTCCTTTTTGGAAAATTTTATTTCTACTTTAGGGGGGGTTTCAGAGTTTTGGCGCTATGGTCTTCAACTTCTGATTCGCCGACTACCAGCACTAAACAGTGCTTATGACTTGTAATGACTTGGACTTTACTCGAGACTTGAGATGAAAGACTTGACACTTGCATAACACTGACTTGCTTCCACCTCTTTAAGCAAACTCATGACTATTTAGTGTGCAGTTGTTGATTAGTCTGATATCGTTAGCCATCGTCCAGCATAGTAAACAGCATGTTGCATCACTGGGGACAAGATGTCCTACGATCCCACACTGTCACACTCACCATGTTTACTTCTGAGATGGAATCGATGCTTGCTATGTTGATGCTCATCCCAACGATGACTGGAGAACCTGAGGGAACACAGGAGAAGCTCATGTAAGTTTTAATGCGCCATTCCCACAGATGCATTCATTTCACCGCCACTTTATATTTATATGCCATATTTCTTATGCGCCGCATTATGCACCGTCTGCGCATATACGTGATGGCGATATTTTCAATCAAACTGTGCACAAATCTTGCCATGTGTGCAACTGCAGCAGCTCATAAAACATCAAATAGAGATAAGTTACTCGGTGGCCACAATGAGGAAAAATGCAGTCATGCACGCTAATGCTGATGCATGTAGGGACGTAAAGGAGGCGGCAAGAACAAACTATGCCTCATTTACATGATATGCGCAAACAACTTGCTTAGACGTGCTGTAAACACTCGACCCTCTTAAATATGCAGACAACTTAGTTTACAAGGAGAATCCATTCACAGTGAGCATGTAATGAACTTGCAAGCAATTAGGAGTCGCTGACTTCAGACCATAATTCATCCTCATCGACAGACAAAGATGAATCTTACTTCCAGCGGATCCACCGATTTTTCTCGGAGAATAGGCTCTCCTTCACCAGAAGTGTGTAATCATTTCTAAATACCCGCCATACAGCATATACTGTAAATTCCACTGTATAAGCCGCAGGTGTCCACGTCATAAAACGGCATATTGTGGCGTGCACGAGTCCGTGAGGACCAGTCAGCTCTTTGACAGCAACCAATCATTAGCTATGAAAAAACTCCCGACCAGCTCATCAACCCAACGTAACAGTGTGACTCATCTGTACCAATACCAGTTTAAAATAAAAAAAAACAAACTTTAAAGTTTTCCCATAATGCATTTCATTGGAGGAGCGTAGAAAGCATAGAAACTGAATGCTGTAATGCTGCAATGCTGTCTCTGTCCACCAGAGGGAGCCAGAAGACCCAAAGCCCAGAGGGAGGCTGATGTCATTGCAGCGCCCCAATGAATGCGTTGCTCAGACGCAATGCATTATGGGAAAACTTTAAAATGTTGTTTTTTTCTCCATTTTAAACAGTAGTTGTATGCTGTGGGATGCAAAAGGTAACCTATGATGTTAACACAACAGGCAAGCAGCGTGGATTACGTTGGCGCGTTTTGGTGGAACGCCTTCTCTAGCCTGCTCGCCTCTAAATTGCCATAGGTGGTACTTTAACAAAAATGATTACGAAGTGCGCTTGAAGGCCTCGTCAAGTGAACAGCGCCTGCACCGCGCAGTGAGTACAGTGCAGAAGAAAGGAGACAGACAGGGAGTTGTTCATTGCTCTGTGTGCGTTATATGAACAAATAAGGATGTTCGTTCATAGAGTGGGGCAAAAAAGTATTTGGCAGCCACGGATTGTGCAGGTTTTCCCACTTAAAAGGATGAGAAAGGTCCGTAATTTTCATCATAGGTTCACTTCAACGATGACAGAGAAAGTGTGACAAAAAATCCAGGAAATCACATTGTATTATTATTATTATTTTTTTTAAAATAAATTCTTGATTACAGGAAGTATCTGGCAGCTACAAACAAGCAAGCATTGTGGCTCTCACAGACCTGTTACCTCTTTAAGAAGCTTTTCTTTTTCGTTACCTGTATCGGTTGTTACCTTTCTAAAAGGCCCCTGACCTGCGCAAGGCTGGCATGAGCCAATCTACAAGTCCAGCGGCTTGGTGAGAAGAGATATTAGATGTTAACTGAAGAAATACAAGATCACTGACAATCTCCCTCGACCAGGAGCTTCATGCAAGATCTCACCTTGTGGGGCACAAACTATCTTGAGAACGGTGAGGAATCAGCCAAGAGCTATAAGGGGGGAACTGGTCAATGACCTGAAGAGGGCTGGACCACAGCAACAACGGTTACTGTTCGTAACACACGACACTGTAATGGATTCAAATCCTGCAGCGCCTAAAGGGTCCCCCTTCTTAAGCCAGGACACGTCCGGGCCCGTCTCAAGTTTGCTAGTGACCATGTGGACGATGAGGATTGAGAGAACGCCATATGGTCGGATGAGACCAAGATTGAACTTTTTGGCATAAACTGCACTCGCCGTGTTTGGAGGGGAAAGAATGCTGAGTTGCATCCCAAGAACACCACACTCACTCCCAAGCATGGGGGTGACACATTATGCTTTGGGGCTGCTGTTCTGCAAAAGGGACGGGATGACTGATCCGTATTGAGGAAAGGATGAATGGGGCCACGGATCGTGAGATTTTGGGCATACCTGCTGATGACCACCAAGAAACGTTTGACCTTTGCCATTGCCAACCAAGGTTACATTACAAACTACTGAGCTGAATTTACGTTCACCTGTGATGAAAATTACAGACCTCGCTCATCTTTTTAAGTGGGAAAACTGACACAATCATCCATCCATCCATTTTCTATACCCCTCCTCATTAGGGTGGCGGGGGTATGCTGGAGCCTATCCCTGCTGACTTCGGGCGAGAGGCTGGGTACACCCTGGACTGGTCACATAAAAACAAACAACCATTCACACTCACATTCATACCTATGGACAATTTACAGTCGCCAATTAACCTAACATGCCCGTTTTTGGAATGGGTGGAATGAGTGGGAGGAAACCGGAGTACCAGGAGAAAACCCACGCACGCACGGGGAGAACATGCAAACTCCACACAGAAATGCCCACGGGAGAATCGAACCCAGGTCTTCTCGATCTCCAGGCTGTTCCTGTGTTGGCCAACATGCTAACCACTGGCACAATCTGTGGCTGCCAAATACTTAAAAATACAAATGAAATTAAAAATAAATACAATGTATTCTTAAAAATAATTAAAATGAGGGCAAATGAAATCAAATTAATCAGCTCAGCTTTCAAATTAACCATGATTGATCACCATTTGCCACTGTGTGAAATATTCCCATTTTTGCTGTATTTTATGAACACAAAGATAAATGACAGAACACAATGATATATATTTGTATGTATTAACAGCACCAAATGAACGCAAAATGTAAATCAAGCTAAAAGATAGCGCACACGTCTGACAATGTATTTGCCCAACGCGAGTCTCTTTAATACCAACCCAAACTTTTCAATCACACTTTAACCGTGTTATTATGAGCAATGAAGGGGTGCATTCAAAGACACCACGTAACTTAAGCTGAATTCACATGGTCTAATGACAATGAGGAAGCATCGTTCCCACGACGAGCTGACTAGAGAGGTGTTGGTGAGTTGGAGATACATATATGGTGTTGGAATTGCGCTGCTGTGGATGTGTTCAGGTCAGAATAAAGCTATTAAAGAGGGGCAGACTCTGTGGGGGCGCTATTGTGGCCACGGAGATGATGTGCTCAAAATTTTCATGTAATTAACTAAATTGGTGACCACTTTTAACACACTATTTTTGACAACCTTAATTAAAATAGAATACATATAGTAAAGTATATACTGATAATTCATGAAATATGTCAAACTGGCGAGGAATTATTCAGCAAGAGGTTTGATTGTGTGCTTATTGCGGTTAATATATTTTAAGTGGGCAAGAGTAGGGGGTACATGTTACATGTCTTCAGGTCAAACACCGTGTGACAAAAACAAACATTTCTATCATGTCATGTGGCGTATCAATTCCTCACATTTTTTTTCGCCCCTTGCTGGAACCCCTGTGAAAAGCGGGGATGTACTGTATATCCACAGTTGCAGTAATATGCCAATATGGTGCCAAGAAGACTGATTGGCACAGATTGATGTGTTTATTAGCACCTGGCTGTTTGATATTGTTCATGCTTGAATAAAAAAAATAAAAAGAGAAATCTTCACGATGCCCTGATGTAGTGATTTGGCCCGATATGAATACAAAAAATAAAAGATGCAGCGCGACTGAGATATCAGCACCATCTGTTCATGCAACTCTGTTACTTCACTGCACACAAATATGTTTTGCTTTTGTGACAGCTCAAATATCTAAACAACTACAACAACATAAACAACACAAAAAAGGGGTTGTTTTACATCAAAATCATTTATTTACAAATATAACGCCACAAACCATTTACAATTTTCACATTTGGAACTGAACCACCTGCGCGCACGCGTGTGCTCGCGTGTGTGCCCGCTTGTGTGCATGTGTGTTAAAATTTGCCTACAATGAGTAACCTTCTGCGCGCTACACTCCTCCACGGTCTCTCACTTCCTCCTTCCTGTCATGTGTGTTTTCTCTGTCCACATGATCTCTGCCGAGATCTTATCAAATGCACTTCTGTCACCTTGTGGCCGTTTTTATGGCTTAAAATTGCTCTGAAGTGAAATCCATTAGTGGGGAGAACAGGGATCATCACCCACACCCTCTCGTCGTCATCACTGACGTCACAAATGTTCTTCTAGAAGACTGGGTATGAATTACAAAATGTCTTAAGGTTTCTGTTGTATAACACTAATTACAAACCGCTGATCCTTGGCAAAATAAAAAAAACTAACTAGTCAGATTTCAATTGATGTCACGAAATATAAATAACTTGGGCCTCAGACCATTTTTTAATTGGCTCCATTCCTTTAGTTGAATTAGAATGTTTTGTTTAACACTGGTGGTAAAATACTGTACTAACTACGCAAGGCGTGTTGTATTCTCTCTCTCACGTCCTATAATCCTACTTTCTCCTGCAGGCCATGTCCTCCCACTCCACTAAATGCCCCAAAGCTTTGGCATATTCCCTGACCCAACTCTTAGTAAAAATGGAAAAAAAAAGAAAAACAGGAGAGAAAAGTAGGTCCATTGTCAATTGCACTTTGTGAAGGCAACCAGTAACTGTTTTCCCCAGAGATGTCAAAGTACATTTCTTTGCTAGATGAAGATGAAGCGAGAAAGCAAAGTCTCGCTCTCTGCATATTTTGACGCCGCTTTAGTGAAACCGGCTCTCGCTTTGTAAGCACAGCTTTCTCAAAATAAAGCTGCTCGGCCTGCACTCGTGACTCACGAGTTGGATGAAAACACATGAAATCGTCACCTACTTAATCGTTTGTGAACGGAATACAAAGCTGATTCAGTTGGTGTTTGGTGCAAATGAGGCATACACGATGTGAGAGTACTGGAGAAGTCTTATATGTTCGATGGTAGACAGATACACAATGTGTGAATTGCTTCAATGTAGAAACACTTGGAGGAAAAATGAGCTTTTGGATTGTTTAACTCATTCAATCCCAGCCATTTTTCAAAACACGCCTCGTTCACTACCGCCCATTTTAGACGATTTTGACTTTCAAGACACACAGATTATTGTCTTCTATGGCTACATAAACATGGAAACTACAAAAAGAAAGATTAGACTCCCATCTTTCATCAGAAAAAAAAGCTAGTTTCTATCCTTTTCCATTCTTTAGTAATCAGCAGTAGACCATAGGGAGGTTTCAGGAAAATATCAGTTCCCAACTAGAAAAGGGAGAAATCCAGCTTTTTGTGAAAAGATATTGAAGCATAGAGATTGAAGCATAAATTTCACTTTGACATATATATATTTTTTTGCTTTTGTGACAGTATCACAATAACATATTTGAAATATCTAAAAATACTATACCAACATAAACAACACAAAAAGTGGTGGTTTTACATCAAAATGACAATTTATTTACAAATATAACACCATCAACTATTTCCAATTTCCACATTTGGAACTGAACTTCACATACCGAGCTCTTATTAACACTCGAACTCCCAAGGCAGTCATTTTGACTGTTTTCAAAATTTGCAATGTGGCCCCTTTCCTTTCATGCATTCTCAGTGACAATTACACGCCCACATTCTTGCACCTTTATATATATATGAAGTCTTCCCCACATACAGAGATACCTGTACACACGTACATATGCACACTCACAGTACATACGTACTTCCCCACATTACTCACTGAGTTAACCAGGGTGTTATTATGTTGTTGGTTTTATTACAGCGACGGTGATATCAGCAGTATGACTATAGTTTTTTTTACAATGATGTGCATTACAGTAATTATCATTCTGTTCACTATCATGGACAATCATTTTCATTACTACAATTATGTGTGACTGTTTCAATGCAGTATTATCATTGTGATCACTATCATAGTTCATCATTTCATTACTACTATTATGTGTGACTGTTTCAATGCAGTATTGTCATTGTGATCACTATCATAATTCATCATTTCATGACTGCTATTATGTGTGATTGTCATTGACAGCGTTGTCATTGTGGTTGTTGATATTGTTTTGTCCTTTGTCCTTATGTCCTTGTTCGTCTTTATAGTTGTCACAGGCATTTATTTGCTGATGTCGTTCTGTATGTTTCTGTTGTTCTGTTGTTGTTGTCACAATTGTTGTTGCTGCTGCTGTTGTCCTTGTCTCTTGTCTCCCTGTTTCCTTTTCTCTTCTTCTCTGTCCCCTCCTGCTCCGGTCCGGTCGCTCCAAATTTGCTTTATAACAAGCATCAAAGTCAAATAAATGTTGTATAACAGGGGAAGTGTATATCACACTTCTCCCTGGCAGAGTAAATCTGTTGAGCACTTGACGGCATTTAGATGTACAATTCTATCTGCTTTAAAGGCTGGACAGGACAGGGGTAAAAAAAAAAAAAAATTGCAATGTCATAACTTGGTTAAAAAAAAACCTATGTATGTACCCATACAACCCTGACTTTTCCTAAATGTGTGTATATTTTATTCTGACATTGTTTTATCATTAAAATTTCAAAACACAAAAGAGATCTGAGTATTACTACCTCGAATGACCATAGCAGTCAAATTGACTGCCTGCTTTTTTCAGGGGGTGTCATATTTCACTATTTGTAGTAGAAAGAAGGTGACAGCTATGGAGGCTTCAGCCTTGCTTCAGAGAAAATGGTTGCAGTTCGAGTTTGCATGTGTAATTGCAGAGAAGTGTTGTTGTGTCAATTCAATCAAACACTCAATCACTATAGTTTTCATTTAGTGTCCTGATGTGTTTTTTACCTATTCCACCAATTTATTTTTAGATCTTTTTAATGATAATCCAAATTATATACAAAGAGTCAAAATGACTGCTATGGTCATTCTAGTAGTTGCAAAATTCTGATAGACCGAGTGTTAAATGCACGCCGGCCACCTTGTGGCCATTTTTATGGCTTAAACCTGCTCTAAAAGTGACATCTATTAGTGTGCAGTTGCGTCATCGCCTCTTTTTGCCTCTCGTGCTAAAAACGTAAAGGACGTATAGATACATGTTTGGGATCGGGCGTCTGGGATTATAAAAACACATAAATCTTTGTTACTGAAAGAGTTAAGACGTGGATGTTGAGCCAAATGTCCATGCATGCAAAATCCCTAAGAAAGGAATGTACTAAAATCAGTGATGTGCAGTTAATCATTTTTAAAATTTCCTTAGGTAAAAATCGCTGAATTTGCACATTTCCTGATCAAATGGCAGAACCTAAGGCAGAACCTAGGATGAGGCTGCCGCCAGCGTCTCTTCTCCTCTTAGTGCGCAAGCCCTGCCTTCCGCCTATACCCAGTGAGTACACTGAGTTGGACCATGGTGCGTGCCGTTTATGTTTGTCAGCATTCGGCAGTAATATATCCATCCATCTTTCTCCGCATAGCCGAGGTCAGGTTGCAGGAGGAGCAGCCTAAGCATGGATGCCTCCCGGTGGATCACGAGGTGTTCCCAGGCCTGGACATAGTCTCTCCAACGTGTCCTGGGTCTTGCCTGAGAGCTTCTACCTGTCGAACGTGCCCTGGACACGTCCCCAGGCATCCGACCAAATGCCCAAGCCACCTCATCTGGGTCTTCTCAATGCGGAGAAGCAGTGGCTCTACTCCGAGTTTCTCCAGGATGACGGTACTTCTGACCTTATCTCTAAGGGAGAGCCCAGCCACCCTACGAAGAAAACTCATTTTGGCTGCTTGTACCCACCATCTTGTTCTTTTGGCCATTACTCAACGCTCAGGACCATAGGTGAGGGTAGGAACGTAGATCGACTGGTAAATTGAGAGCTTTGCCTTCTGGCTCAGCTCCTCTCTTCACCACAGCGGAGAGTCCGCATCACTGAAGATGTCGAATCAATCCGCCTGTCGATCTCACGTTCCATCCTTCCCTCACTCTTGAACAAGACCCCAAGGTACTTCAACTCCTCCACTTGGGGCAGGATCTCATCCCGGAGATGAGAATAATATAATGTCGCAGAGACATTTATTATACACCATGGCTTTCTACAGCCTCTGTGACGTATTTCATGTAAGTGTGACATCATTCTTCTTGCCAGTCGGACTGTAGAATACACAGAAATGTCATACAGGAGGTGCTGCAGAGCTCGCCTCATTCTGAAGGGGAGCTGGAAGGTGCTTGTCACTGCCGTCCTTCCATAGAGAGGAAAAAGTGCACCAGTTGGAGAACAGCAAGTCAAATGAATGAAATATATTTGTATGCTGAATGAATGAATTTGACAGCCAAGAAGATCAAGGCTCACCAGAAGGTGATCAAACTTTTACAACAAAGTATAGGAGCATGTACTTCACATACAAATAAAAAGACCACAAATGCTTTCTGTTACAATCAAATAATCAAAAAGGAGAACAAAAAAAAAGAGGAGTCCGTGCCTCCCCAGCCATGAAACTCACTGCACGTCACTGAATAAAATAGGCTTTTGTCTATGAGAACTATAGTTTACGTAACCGCATTAGTGACTTAAAAGGCAAAACTCCTCTCCTTCACAGTGGTTGACTGGATCTCCTTGAGGCTCAGCATCATGTCAGGTCATACAATTTATCCTCCAGCTATCACCATGGCAACAAAGGTGATTATTGCTAAATCACAAGACATGGAGTCATCGGAAATATTTCCTATCGAGTCGAGGGACCCGCAGAACAAATGCTGGTGGCAAAGAATGAGCGCTGTGTTGCTAAATGAAAACGCCAGCCAGACCACAGTGTTGCTTCCAGACGTTATCAAACAGGCAGTTTTAGTCATACCCAAGTCAATTGCATAATTATTCCTAATCAATCACTTTCATTGGGGAGCAGTGCCATTGGCTTCATCTGTTAACTTGACATTGCAATCACCATTACAGCCCTCAAGCACAATTGATCTATTTAAAAAGCAAACGGTTGTTGGATCTCACAATAAAATGGAATACAGGCACTTGCAGTATAATTACAGCTGAAAATGTTTCATGAAAATCTGACTTAGTTTCTCAAAGGGCATGCAGCTGAAGTTTTAACAAATATGAATGACTAACTTCACAGCTGTGATTTGAATTGTCCTGTGATTGACTGCCGCCTATTTCACATAATTAGGACTCATTGAAAAGCCAGCATGCAACAACCAAGAATCAACTCTTGCGACATATTTTCTCATGGTAGACCACCGACATGCATGGCGTTATGTGAGATGGGACTTCTTTGCCACATGCTTTTCAAAAACAAGGACCAGCCTCAACAGGGGCTGTTTAGAGAAGAATTTGGAAATCCGTGAAGTACGTACAGACCTCCCTGTGATAGCGCACAGAAACCATGACCCCTCTAGCATTCAATAATCTTTATCCTGAATAATGTTTGCAGCAGTTGATGGTGTCCAGGAGGCATCCTGACCAAATGTCTGAGCCACCTCATGTGGGTCCTCTCAATGTGGAGGAGCAGCGGCTCTATCCTGAGTTTCTCCAGAATGGCAGGGCTTCTCACCTTATCTCTAAAGGATAAACCAGCCACCCTACGTGGTCACTTGTACCCGCAATCATGTCCTTTCGGTCACTACCCAAAGCTCATCACCATAGGTGAGGGTAGGAACGTAGATCGACTGGTAAATTGAGATGGTAAATCCCTCTTCACCATGACGGACCTATGCAGAGTCCGTATCACTGCAGCTGTCTCGCGTTCCATCCTTCCCTCACTCAGGAACTAGACCCGGAGGTACTTCAACTCCCCCATTTTGGGCAGCATCTCATCCCAGACTCGGAGATGGCACGCCACCCTTTTCCTGGGTGACAACCATGGACTCGGACTTGAAGGTGCTGATTCTCAACCGAGCCACTTGTTCAGCCATTCATCTTTGACCACTTATCCAAGGTCGGGTCGCGGGGGCAGCAGCCTAAGTAGGGAGGCCCAGACTTCCCTCTCCCCCGGCCGCTTCATCCAGCTCCTCCCGGCGGACCTCCCGATGCATTCCCAGGTCAGTTGAGAGACACGGTCTCTCAATGCGGAGGAGCAGCAGTTCTACTCAGAGTTTCTCCATGACGGTGCTTCTCAGCTTATCTTTAAGGGACAGCCCAGCCACCCTACGGAGAAAACTCATTTTGGCCGCTTGTACTCGCAATCTTGTCCTTTCGGTCACTACCCAAAGCACATGACCATAGGTGAGGGTAGGAAAGTAGATCGACGGGTAAATTGAGAGCTTTGCCTTTTCAGGTCAGCTTTTTCCTTACAACGGACCGATGCAGACTATTTCTTTTAGTGCCAGCAAAATAATCTCATCAGAATCTGAAGCCTTCCTTGGCTCTGGAATAAAAAGCAGCCAAATGAATGAATCATCAACTCTGTCGTCGATGCTAATGCTGAATATTTGTTTAGAATTAATTTCCATAAGTAGGCCTGTCACGATAATCAATAAATCGATTATCGCATGATAGATAAAAACAAACTCGCTATTTTTGCTGGCCGTGATAAAATGACATGCGCATGGGCAAGCACACAGTGCTGCAAGTGAGCGTCGTGAGGAGTAACACGCAAGCAAACGCAAATGGGTGATTCTCCTGAAAGGGCTACCAGCGAATTAAGAGTATTCACCGGCGTACTTGCAACGGTGCAGTGACTTTCGAGGGTCACGACGTACAGACTAGAGTGGTTTTGTTCGTGTGAATTTGAGAGTCATAATTTTCCTAAAAGTCCAAATGATACAACATCAGGGGCATTGGAACTGAGTGGTTCCCAAGTGCACCGTGTCTGTTTATTCATTCTAAATAAACTGGAGTGTATGCAATAGACATAAGTATTTGTGCCCATGCCTGCAACGTCAGCCCGATTGTGAAGCGCTGTCACAAGTTGTCGATAGTTGCTAATGTGGTTCCCGTTAGTCTGTCAAATAGTGAGTGTTGCTCATTTGGCCTGCACCCAGCTAAACACTAGCTGGCCGCTTTCATTATGGACTGACAAAAGCAGCCAAAGCAGCCCACTATACCGTCTACATGTGTTCCTTAAATGATATACATCACATCAGCATTATTTCATGAGATCAGTACAAGAGCTGTTGAAAAAAATCTGCCTCTCAGTTTTGAATTACATATATAATTCACACAGTCGGGGCCAGCAAAGCCTTCTCTGCTGGCCTAAACACTATCAGAAGCACTGACCTACATTTACATCTTCAATTCCAGTGTTTCTACCATTAAACTGTATTAATTTATTCCTAACAGTCTATTATCTTTATTTCATGGTGTTTAAATCAGCTGAACTGCTTCTAGTACATGTATGTATATGCGGTCCAATCAGATTTTAGCTTCTATGTGTTGCCATGTCAATCTAATCTGCCCACGGCCTTCAGAGTTAGGAGTGCTGGCCCATGCTACTTAAACACTATTAGCAACGGGGCTGTTTCTTGAACCAATCAGATTTCAGATTCTACAATATTGTCAGCATTTTCCCATACTCTGATTGGTAGGCCAGAGAAAAACGATTCAACCAGCCCATCAAAAAAGAGAAAGACGTGTGTTCATTGTCTCACATAAGGGTTGTGGATGATGGGCAAAATTCCGATAAAAAGTGCATTTTTCCTTTAAGTCCCCACTGAAGGCCCAGGTACCAAATGCAGCGCCCGCCACAAAAAGACATCACATTCATACCATTCAGACAGCATTCCACATAAATATCATCAGCGGCAACTAAGGCACGTAGTACGGTATCTAAACTAACCATTTCGATTAAAAGCCATTTAGATGTCCGTTATCTGTATGTTGCCTTGCTCAACACAAAGCATCATTAAAATGCAAGATCCATGAATGGCATCCCGTTCTAACAACACGGGACAGTCGTGGACACATCAAGGCCTGGTGTTTGTTCAGGTTAACTGTGTTTATCCAAGCCTCATGAAACACGATAAGTCTGCCATTTGGATAATTACAGGCTCTATCAGTTGTCAAGGGAGTGGAGCGCTCGTCTGCCAGGGAGCGTTTGAATGAGACAGGAGCACAGCTTTCTGTGATTCCTTCATCACACCACTAAACAGACATCAGGAAACACAAAGTGTGCGTGTGCTTGCGTGTGTGTGTGTGTGTGTGGGGGGGGGGGGGGGGGGTAGAAGCTGGAGAAGCAAAAGGATGCAGGCAGAGTGAAATCACACTGCTTATGCTTCTGATTTGACATTTGGGTCTATCAAAAGGACTGTTGCTTTCAAACATTGCCATCGTTGGAGACATGATGGGGATCAGAAAGTGAACTGGAAAATCCTTCCTAAAAAGTAAAAAGCTGCATGAATCACGTCTGGAGACACCAAGAAGAGGGCCACAATGATGAAATTGAGATTTCCTTAAATTTCCTGATAACATTAACTCATTCAATCCCAGCCATTTTTCAAAATTCAGTCCTGGCCGTTGTAGACGATTTTGACTGATTTTTCAAGGCACACAGAATATTGTGTTGTATGGTTATATAAACATGGAACCTACCAAAAGAAACATTAGACTCCCGTCTTTCATCACAAAAAAGACAGTTTGTTGTACCTTTTTTCCATTCTTTAGTAATTAGCAGTAAAACGTAGGTAAGTTTCAGGAAAATATCAGTTCCCAACTACAAAAGGAAGAAAAACATATTTTTGTGAAAAGATACATTTCAAGCATAACTTTCACTTTGACACAATTTTTTTTTTGCTTTTGTGGCAGCTCAGATTTCTAAACAACTATACCAACATAACACCGAAAAAGACGTTTTACATAAGAAAAATAAATAATTATTTACAAATATAACACCATGAACTATTTACAATTTTTGCATTTGTAACTGAACTGTGTGTGTGCACGCGCGTGCACGCGCTCACATTTCCCTACAATGTGTAACCTTCTGCATGCTGCACTCCTGCATGCTTTCTCACTTCCTCCTTCTGTCAAGCACATTAATACATGCAAAAGATTCATGCAGAGCTCTTATCAAATGCACTTCTGCCACCTTGTGGCCGTTTTTATGGCTTACACCTGCATGAAACCTGACCTCTTTTATTGTGCACTCGCGTCACAACCTCTTTTTGCCTCTCGCGCAAAAAAACATATAACGCTGTGTTCGGGTTTAAAAAAAATGTATAAATACGTCTTTGATATTGAACGGGTTAAAAATAGTTCCGATAATGCCCCAACGAGGCGTATTGTGCGGGTGAGCAAATCAAGCGCTCCTTTTTCTTCTGCCTGTCATATTAACGGCCTGTCGTAACTTCCCCTGAGCTCACTTGGAAAGAAACGTTCACTTTCAGAGACATTTGGCGTGCTAGCTGTACCAAATGCTCTGCGATGAAGGGAGGGGGAACATCTTCTTACCTCCAGGTGTGCACAAACTACGGTTAGATCTAAATTTTGCAGTTGTGTGTGTTGTGTGTTGCATTGTGACTTCACGGTGCGAGTTAGACAGGCGTCTGCGTTGATGATGACATCCTGTCTGTTTGTGCGGTGATGGTAGAGTGTGTTGTTGGCTCATCGCTGTCAAATAAGAGCACTTCCTTAAAGACACCGGTGACCATTTCCTGCGCGGCTCCTGTTCTATGAATGCGGGTTTCAAATAGCACTATTGACTATTTCCATCTTTTTTTTAAATTTTTGCTCATGCAAAGACGCTGGTCTGGTGGGATGTTATTGGATGAAAACATCGAGTAACGTCTTCATCCAGCGCTTCCCCGGTGAGCCCTCTCATGACGCTCTCGTTTGATGTAAATGTGCGCTCATTTGAATATACAGCGAGTGGGGATCATGTGATAACCTGCATTTAAATTGAGAAGAGTGTCATGTTATTCCATGATTCTTGGTTGTAAAGCCTGATGAAAACAAATTTGCTGGACAGCTACGAAAACAGCACATTTCTTATATATATACTGTATATTTAAAAAAAAAGATACTAAACCCATTGCCTAGCAACAGAGGGCTCCATAGCAACTGTGCAGCATTTTCCCGACAGCGTTGCAAGAGAAGCATGATGATTTATCCAGTTGAGTGTGTGTTTGCTTTTGTTTTCAGTGGCGACTGCACTTGTGAAGCCCTTTTCCTGAAGAACCGAACAACTAAAACATGTTGCGCCAACCCCAAGCCACCCCCCCCGTTTAATACAGTGATTCACATCAATTATTTCTACCTCTGCAGAGAGAAGCCAGAACAGGATGGCAGGAAATGCAATCTGAGCTTACAGGCAAACGTTGACTGTGATTCAACAAAGACAACATGTTTGAAATCAATCATTCCCGCAGCACAATTTGTGTTATAATATGCATCCTTACACATATTTGGCATTTTACCAACGCTAACCTAATTGTAAAAGTACAAAACCCGAAAACCACATTTATCGCCTCAACTTGACATTTTTCTACTCAACATTTTCTATGCCGCTTATCCTCACTAGGGCCGCGGGTATGCTGGAGCCTATCCCAGCTGACTTTGGGGGAGAGGCGAGGTACACCTTGGACTGGTCCCCAGCCAATCACAAGGCACATATAGACAAACAATCATCACACTCACATTCATACCTGTGGACAATTTAAGCTAACCGGAGAAACCCACTCTCACAAACTCCACACAGAGATGCCCAATGGAGATTCAAACCCAGATCTTCCCGATCTCTTGACTGTGTGGTGGACATGCTAACCACTAGGCCACCGTGCCGCCCTGCGCTAAAATCAAATGAAAATATCGATACTTTTGACCGATGGCAAACGGCCATGAGTGACTGATAGGGGTTCTCGGTTCATGAGATTGGGTCTACGAGAGCGAGACGAGAGTAACATTACTTTTAAGAAAAGTACAATGAAAAACTTTCCAAAATATGTGACAATATATTGCGTTCTACTAATATAATTTCTACTACGTTGCACTCTGTGTGTTGGTCCAGATCTGGGAGGAGATCCCCCAGGACACCATCCGTAGTCTCATTAGGAGCATGCCCCCACGTTGTCAGGCATGCGTACAAGCACGTGGGGGCCACACAAACTACTGAGAATCATTTTGAGTTGCTACAATGACATTTTAGCTAAATGGACCAGTGTGCTGCATCATTTTTTCACTTTCATTTTTGGGGTGTCTTTGATTTCCCCCCTCTATAGGGTGATCATTTTCATTTCTATCAAATGATGTGGCATCATTTTGTTACTAATACATCACCCACTTATTATCAGGAAACATATTCAATTTTTTCCCCCAGTTTAGATCTGATGTGTTTTTGAAGTGTTCCTCTAATTTTTTTGAGCAATATATATATATATATATATATAAATTATATATTCAATAATACTAATAAACTAATAAAAGCAAACCCTTCTACAAAAGAAATCAATAAATTTATATAATAGAATATAAATGTAAATTATATATTCAATTATATAGATTTGTTGATTTTTACCATTTTTACTGTTTTTTACAATTCTATTTTGTTTTCACAGTGATGCAATGACAAATGAGTGCGGGCCGCGGTCGGACGGCCCACGAGCCGCTCTTTGGTCACTCCTGCTTTGTGGGTCGGACTTGGGCGTGGGCTCTACTAGCAAAATTGAAGGTCGTGACCCCTGCTTTATGCTAGGATGTGAAAAACACAACTTTTTAAAATTTACCAGACACATTAGGTTGACTTGCACGCCGATACCAGCCTTTTACTCAGATCGCGCATCACTAATGTTCATCAGTTTACACTTTTGGTCCATCTTGTCAGTACAGTGGAACCTTGTTTAGCGTCATTAATTCGTTCAGGAAAGGTCCGACTCTGACCGAAAAAGGATGTTAACCGAATCGAATTTTCCCATACGAAATAATGTACCGCAAATTGCAGTGCATAAGCCGCTACTTTTTATGGTGCAGCTGATTTATGACTAAATTCTAATCTTGTGACTTCTCCTTCACATCAGCACTACTACTAATTGTTTAAATACTGTGCCGCTCACAAGTCGCTAGCACTTTCTTTGGCAGGAGCCAATCACGAGCTATCAATGCACTCACAACAAGCTTGTCAGCCCATTGGAAGTCGCAGGAGGTCAGTATATAGAACAGTTTTACAACATAACAGTCTGGTGTTATCTTGCTATGAACACTATACTAACTACACTAAACTCATCACACAGCAGCTTAACACTCAAATGGCATACCAGACAAATATACAATCATGTACCAATAGTTACAAATGAAAAAAACGACTCTTTTAAAGTTTTCCCATAATGCACTGCATCCCAGCAACACATTCATATGCTGCAATGAGGTCAGCCTCACTTTGGCCTCTGGGCTTCGTGTCCTCTGGCTCCCTCTGGTGGACAGATGCAGCATTGTAGCATTATTCACCATTTTCTATGCTGCTTGTCCTCCAGTGAAATATTTGCTCAAATGAAATGCATATATATATTTTTTCATTTTGAACTTGTATTGGTGCATGTTTGTATAGTTCTGAGGTAGACCTTTTGAGTGTTAAGTTGCAGTGTGATGAGTTTAATGTTTGTAAGATGAGACTGGGAGTTAGACTGTTATGTTGAGTAATGACCTGCTGCAATTTCCAGTGGGTTGACAAGCCCGTCGTGAGTTTTTCAAAGCTCGTGATTGGCTCCTGTCCAGCGTCCTCACAGGCTTGTGCGTGCCACAATATGCCATTTTATGACGTGTACACCGGTGCAGCTTATATATGTACAAATCTGGTTTTTCCTCTAAATTTAGTGGGTGCGGTTTATTCACCGGTGCAGTTTATATACCGGAATTTCCGGTAAATCCAATTAATCCCTTCCGGAAAGCCAAAAATGTTAACACAAAACAAGTTTTTTTTCAGAGTTTTACAATTGAAAACATGAATAAATACATACAAATGATGAATGAAACGGATGAGTGAACATTTAAGGTTACTTTTACCTTCACTGAAGACGCAATTTTTGACGGGACTGAAAACAGGAAGGAGGCGGTGGTTGATCTCGCTGACACTTCGTGTCTTCGAACAGTCACGTCTTCAAAGGAGGCAAAAGTAACCTTAAATATGAATCTATCCCTTTCTTTCTGCTTATATGCATTTCGACGTTTTGTGATAAATATACATGAAGAACTCACGCAACAGGACAAGACACGTCATATCGTACACTAACCAGAGAATGGACGCAAACGGAGGCAAAATTGTGGTGTAAAACACGGTGCAAAATGTATTGGACGGATTATCCCATGCAAGGTGGACCGAACGGTACACAGTTTGACCCTTTCATCCCTAGTTTCTACCTGGAATAGCTAAATAACCCTAACCGGCTGGTTGTCAGCTCTCCAAATGTAGTAAGAATACCGTGCATGTGCTGACTCCAAATACATAAAACATTTATTACCTCCGCCAAGCGGGGGTGTTCATCTGTTGGTCTGTTTGTTTGTGTTCAAAAGAACTTGATAAGTTCTGAATGGATTTGGAAGAAATTTTTACGAATTGTCGGAAATGGGATATGGAAGACCTCATTCAATTTTGGTGGTGATCCGGGTCATCGTCTGGGTCCAGGAATTTTAACTTTAACATTGCAAAATAGGGTCATTTTCGGCATTTGTGCATATAACTCCACAAAAAATGGTCAGAGCACTTGGGAAAAAAAATACAGGACAAGTTTCCACAGGTTCTACAAAATATCAAAGACTGATCCAAAAAATAGGATGATTATTTTGGTGTGAATCACAATATGGGGGTAGCGATGGCGCTTGGCGGAGGTCTGCACTTGTCTAGTTTTTGCATAGAAAGTGCACATCTTACCACCAACATTCAACATTGTGAATACTTGGATGCTGGGGGTGCTCCGATCGATCGGCCACCGATCAGTATCGGCCGATTTCTGTGACAAAGCACGGTATCGGCATATTCCGATACGTGCTTTTTAACGCTGATCACCTTCACCGATCAGCTCCACCCCCATAACAGCAGCCACCCATAGCGACAGTCTCCCACCCACTGTTCCTTCACAAAGCCAAAACAAGCATGGCTGCCGTGTGGGACTTCCTGTCGTTGTGAGAGTGATATAAGTTTTGCACACAGGAAAAATATCTCGCTGGGGTAGTGCCTTAAAAAGTTTTAGTTTGGGGGGGCGGACACTTGACAAGGTGTGGTGACTTTTCGCAGCTTGTGATGCGATCATCGGTCAGGCGGCGGCGAGTTAACCAAAACGCGGAACACGCGCCCGTGTGTGAGTGGCAGTCGGGGGTAAGGCGGACAGCCCGGTCGGATTCGTCGGACTGATAGTTGGATAACTGGTACCGGGTTGGCCGACTGCCTGGGGTCTTGATGGAGCGCCATCAAGCTGCTCTCGCATGCAAAGTCTCCTTCAAAAGGCGCCTGAGCCTCTAAGTTTCACCAGTGATTTTAAAAAAGTACGTCAAATATGATGATCGGTATCGGCAGCATAAAAGCCTGATCGGAGCATCCCTAATGGATGTTCATGATGACTTCAGGAAAACAACATGTGTTACCTCAAGCCTTTTCCATCACCATGCCAAGAGCTGTGCCTGCATACGGAGTTCACCTTGGACAGGTCACCAGTTTACCCCGAGGCTAACACACATAGTGTATACCAACACTGACACACTCACACCCATCGGCACGTTTCCACTTGACTTCACGCACATGCCTTCCCACTGCGGGAGGAACCCCTCACTATGTAGCATCCGCATCCATGCTATCTTTCCACATGCAGTACATATACTGTACATGTTGCATGTGGAACTCTTTTCATCTGGCCTTCCAGCACAGCCTGTTCGGTATTAAATAGCCAGTCAAATGTCACGCTGGTCACATGTGGTAATAAAACGGTCAAATAAGACCTTTGGTGCTTTTAACTTGATTGATATCTAGCTTAATGGCGGATGAGTAAAACCAGTATAACAGTCACATGGCTGTATCTACGCCGCTAAGTTTTTATGGCTCACATAAAGCTCAACAGCTTGCATCTTGAAGATTGTTTATGTCAAGCTGCACTGTTGCATTCATGCACCCATGACCCCATGACCTTTGAGCCATTGCTGGAATTTGCTAGTACTGTAATTTCCGGGCTATAGAGCGCATCAGTATGCAAGCTGCAGGTGTCCAAGCCCTAATGTGGGATATTTAGTACACCGAAGGATGTTAGACGGACCTTTTGATGAACTAAATGCTTTTTTTCCAGTGTAGAACAGTGAGTGTAAGATGGCTAGTTAAACAGTAGCCTACCACAAAAGTTATTTGGCACCGTCCTCGCAACTCAAAGCACTAAGTCGTCTTCTTCAGCACAATTGAACAGCCTCATAATTCCTTTGTCACGCACTTTGTCAGTCTCTCTCTCTTTTGTTGTCGCTCTTGGAGTCGGATCAGTATCGGTCTGTGGCCCGGTGGTTGGGGACCCCTGCTCTAAATGACACGCATTGCCATACTGACTTGCGGGACAATGCGGCCAAGAGCGCCTCGTTTCCCCCTCTATACCAGCGCTCAAACTGCTCCGACTCAAAGTCAGTCATCCGACTCTGAATCAGACTTCAAACAGACTTATTTTGCACAGTGTATGCCCAACTTTAAAGGAAAAGTGCACTTTTTTTGGAATTGCTAAGAATGCGCGTAATGGGACGCACCGATTCCGTCCAGAAAGCCTTCTGGAAAAAGTTACGATTTTTATGACAAACCAAACTGGAACTACATTGTTCATCACCGAAATACGACTAGAACTGGACTTAGGGGACCGAGTGGGGGGTAAATCATTGTTGATGGGGATGTCATACAACTTCATGTCAAAAAATCTGCACTATCCCTTTAACATTGTTACGCCAGAGAAATACTTTACTGGCGTAGTGACACCTCGCCACACCATACTAGGCTAGCTACTAGCCGGCTAGCTTCACCACACACTCGCTCACAATGCCTCCGGCCACCCGCAAAAAGTAACGCTACATCTCGTAGCTGCCGCCACTGCTGCTGTGTTTTTGTTTTTGTGTTTGGAAAAGTCAACGCTAGGTGTGGCGTTCCTTTTTATGTTGCTATGTGAAATCAACGCACATTCTGTTCATGCTTAAAATTTCCATTTCCACTGAACGCATTTCATGTTATCATGAATGTTCCTGTTACTACTTGCTCACAGCATGGATGGAAAACCAGAAATCCTTGTCGGAGCTTTTTGGAGGCGCTCGAATAGCGGGCTTTCTAGGCGTGTCCCATTACGTGCATTAATCACCTGACTCTTTTGATGTGTTTTTATGGAAAAGAGAAGGACGTGTTTGTTCATGTCTTCATCCTTCAACCCTCCTTCCCGTCCATGCGAGCACGCCACTTCTCACGGCATTGTGATGTTCGGCGGCCAACTGGAAGCAAATCCACAACGTTTTACAAGAACAGCCTTGAGTAGCTATTTTTCATACTACACGGAGTTAGAATCATAAGCGCTACGGGGGCGAGGGCATGTGTACTGCATGTTGTGAAATACGCTAGCGTATTTGCGCCTCATCACCTTGGCGACATTCTATCACTGCGGTTTGGGTGCAGCAGTGTATTGGACAGGACGAAAGACGCTGCAGACTGCTGCAGCCAGTCGAGCTGAAGAACGCAGAATGCTACGATTGCCAGTGAATAAAAGGGAAATCGCTAAAGCAGCTCGGACACGGGGAGCAGAAAGAGCCAGAACAGAAGGCAGAAGAAATGATGAGGCAAAGCAAGAGAGCAGAGGCAGTACATCACAGCGAGTCACAGAGACAGAGGATAAGTAAAGGTGGCCTCATCTTATCGTCCTATCCTGTCACAAAGCTCAGCGCTGATGAATGAAACCTACTTAGAATTTCTACTAAAAAGCCACATAATATGAGCAATCCTTTCTCCTCGCACACGCTGACTTTGCCAGTGAATTATGAAACACTGCACACATTACCTGGGGACATTCAGACTCATAAATCACCGTCCCACGAGGAGCTTTATTAGCGCGCCTCGACTGGAGTGTGCTTTAAAAAGTTCATTTGGTTTTGAAACCTCCACTTCAGCAGCGTAAAGGAAAGAGTGCCAGTGGATAATTAGCCAGGTTATTGGTGTGTTCTCATCCGACGCTTCATGGGTGTGCACGCAAAACATGCATTCGTGCGGCCAAACAGTGCCCGAGCGAAGCGAGTGGTTCTTTTCGACTTGGGACACTGTAGACAGATTCCAGCCAGGGAAACCTTGAAGCATCGTTATTATGTATGGTGACCATATTTTCATGACCAAAAACCAGGACACTCTGCGACGAGGTACTGAAATGATACCGGAAGTTATGGAATAGATTTAAAGTATGGATAGGAAATTGTTATATGGTAATCCCTCGCCGCTTTGCGCTTTCTGTTTCGCGGCTTCACTCCAGCACGCTTTTTCAGAAATATACAAGTGAATAATCATGCTGTTTCGTGGTTGAATGCAGCCTGTTATGCATATTATCTTTTGCCTAGAGGAGGCATGTCCAAGCATAAAAATGGCAAAATGAAGTAGAATGCAAATTTAAGGTATTCAGAAGACGCATTCAAAGACACGCTGGCTGTCTCGGCGGCACGGGTGGATCCCATAACGCGCAGTACTCAGCTGTCTCTTGTTATCTGCTTTTATATCTTTAGAATGCACAGATAAGAGAAGGACGTGTGTTCATGTCTCACATAATTATGGATGATGGGTCAAATTCCAAAAAAGTGCATTTTTCCTTTAAGTTTTGGAATGTAACCAATGTTTTCGAGAAAAGTGTGCCCTTGAAAGTTGCAAGAACCTGAGAATTTGAGCCACTGTTGTGCAGGACATCCCCGATTTCACTTGACTTCAACTCACCAAGCGTCAGAGGATCAACTCTGTGCATGTTTTGCTTTATCTTTGGCTTTTTGTCAACACTAATTGAAAAAGCTCCTCACACGGCAGCCCAATGGAATGGAACAAGGACATTTTCTGGACAAGTCCTGGGAAAAAAGGACATTTGGTCACCCTACTAGTGTGTGTGCATGGTTTTTGTTCATAGAACGTACACAGAACGATGAAAAATTCCGTTTCTGTGTCCTTCTTCCTAATAAGTAATTACGCCCAGCCCTGATGAGGTGTTCAAGCGCGCTACGTATTTGAGTGTTCACAAATTCACAAATTCCACCGCGACAACAAAGAAAGTTGTAAGTGCCTGAACTTTGCTAAAGAATGTGACAAACGCGACTGAATTCACAAAAGAACTCGTGGAAAAGTACGGAGGTAGCGTCTGTTTCAGTCGCTTTGTAATGTAAAGGTAGGAACTTTTAACAGGTTGCAGGGGGAAGGATTTAACAGAGACACAACAGCGTGTGTAATGATGATAAAATAAAAGCTCTTTCCGGACAAATAGCTAAAAACTATGAAATAATATGAACTACAACAGCAAATCCATCTTGAAGAAGGGTGGCTCTCACAGCTTCATTTTGTTTTGTTTCTTCTAACGTTACGCCTTTTCAAAAATAAACTTTTGCTCTAATATTTCAACTCTGTGCAACTAAACTGACATTGCATTTCCTCATAATGAGTTTACGCTGATAAAATTGCGACTTTTTTTCCTCATTAGAATACAAATTTTCCTCTATTTTTCCATATTTCTTTCGAACTGAACTTTCTTCTCGTATTTATGACTTTGTTCCCATATTTTGACTTTATTCTCCGAACAACTTTTTCTGAAAGCTAATTTTCCAAAAAATTACAATTTTATTAGTTGTTTTGTTTCTCATATTACGACTTAAAAAAACAACTTTTTTCTTTGATATTTCAACTACAAGATACTAAAACGCTATTATTTTTCCTCCTAATATTATGACATTAAAATTCCACAATTTTCCCCCAAATATCTTCACTTAATGCTTGTAAACTTACTGCACATTTATCCTTTTTTTTCAGGTTTCCGCGGGCCAATAAAAAAAAATAGAATCACATGCATAAGAGTGTCCTAATTGAAGTCATGTTCATACCTTTAGACAATTTAGAGTCTCCAATGAGCCTAACATGCTAGAAACCCAAGAACCTGGACTTACATCAAGAATATTATAAATTTAAATGATGACCTTACCACTTTTTTCTCCGAATATTTCAACTTAAATCTTGTCAAATTACTGCAGATTTTCCTTTTTTTTGCATTTTTTTTAATGTAATAACATTAGTATGTTATTCTTGTAAAATTGTTTTTTGTTAGATTGCAACTTTTTTCTCTTAATATTTTGACTTTATTCTTGCAAATTTTTTCCTGTTTCTTTTTTTGGTCAATTTGATTTTTAAGAACAGGGGTCGGGAACCTTTTTGGCAAAGACAGCCATGAAAGCCACATATTTTAAAATGTATTTCTGGGTTAGGGTTAGTGTGTATTTATTGTGTGTATATTTAAGGAAGAACAACAATTTTAGAATATAACAACTAGAATCTAATCAATGTTGTTATATTGAAGCTAACCAATAATAAATAAATTACTTTTTACCATTAATGCGACTTATGGTGCTGCATGGTTTTGCTCCCTACTCCGTATCTTTTATTTTCCTTTTTTGTCAAAAGGGTTGTCTCTGCACAATTAGCTAGCTGACTATTTGATTAAAGGAGGGACGACCCCAATAATAATCAAGTTTTGGTGTCTGACACGGGAAACATGGGAAGGACAGCTGGCATTGCGCTAGAAAATCAAATGGATGAATTAAAATGCATTAGAATGCATATTTTTAATGTTATTTTTAACACTGTGATTTCTGTAATGTTTTACTTTAAAATGTCAGGAAAACAAATGAAAATAAACACATTTTATGGTGTTAAGAAATGTCTGAGAGCCAGATGCAGTCATCGAAAGAGCCACATCTGGCTCCCGAGCCTTAGGTTCCCTACCCCTGTTTTAGCATCTGCTGCGGGTCAATAAAAAAAAAAAAAACAGCCGCATGCCACAAATGGCCCAGAGGCCGCACTTCGGACACCCCTGCTTCAATCAAATGCAGAAGAGTGTCCTAACTGAAAGCCAGGATAGTTTCATCACTTTCTTTTCTAAAAAACAAACGGGACAGTCAGGACAGGACGTTTGATCACCCTAATATCACAGCACGGGTACTTGAGGACAAATTGCCGGCCGTGTTTCCTGAAGCCATGTGGAGAATCGTTGGCTAAAGAAGTGCATCACTTATTTAACGCTGCGATCATTTATTCACGTGGCTTTATCTGTTCAAAGAGTCCACACGTCCACAGCATGAATCAACATTATTAATTGCATGTCCCCTTTTACAATCCTGAGGAAAGTCTTTCTTGAAGTATCGGGGACGGACAAGCGGGCAAGGACGGCCGTCGCTGGTGCTTTCCGCTGACGCCACGTTTCTGAACGGATCCTCCGAGTAACCTTGCGTGTAACCCGCAGTAAATCCCACTTACTGTACTTCACGCCACATGAAGTACAAAGCTGATGATGTAAATACACGAGGCGTAACTCTACCTCCGTGTTAGACTTCGTGTCTCGTGAATCTTAAATGATGTGATGAATTCACCCATTTCCAACTCGTGCATGCGAGTGATCAGCGCTGCTGGCCGTTATTTTGACAAATGCTGCCGTTAAAGCGCCTGGATGACCTCACATTCATTTGGCTTTCATGTTTCATTCAGTCAAAGTCACAACAGCTGCAGACACTTATGATGAGAACAATTAGAAAGACAATAAAGGGCTTATTGGGTGTTGCTTAGCTACCGCGCATTTTAAATCCAACCGCAAATGAGAAACGGTCACGACGGTGGAGGACACACACCCTCGCTCGTTATTTGTCTTCTTCCCGCCTCAGTCGGACTAGCTTCTGCGTCCCTTGCACCGCCATCCGACATCAAAAGCACGATCTGCAAAAAGAACGGCCAGAGTCACGTCGTGCGGGGTTGATGAAAGAACCCTGAAACGTGTTCTCACCTCAGACAAAATAAAGACAACATGACAAACACAAAAGTCTTTGGATCGGAGAGTCAAAGCGACAAACAAAGGAAGAAAATAGAATATCTAAAACGAGCAGCATAAATGAAGAGTTAGAAAAACAACCTGAATTCACAAAAGAAAAGGCTGGGCTCAAAAGGAAGCGTGACAGCTTGGTCGAGCGTGTTTGCCTTCAAACACAAAAGGAAGACGGGAAGTGACAGTTTGAATTAGAAGAGACGTCAATTCCAAGGTCAAAGGGTCCCTGACATGATTCATCAACTTTGCTTAAATATGTTACATACTGCGGTAAATTCACAAAAATGCCATTTATAGTTCATGGTGCCAGCTATGACGAGCTAGCTCTCACTGTTCAGTCTCATTTCTCATGGGAGTGCTATCACTCAGGTAAACAAACATGTCGGTGTACGAGACGAGGATGTTTACAGTGATTATAGCCAAGATTAGCCAAGCCTTCCAAACACAGAACACTAAGCACACATTCCTCTGGAGTTGCTTCTCCTTCAATGATGTAATGAGTGTAAATTGGTCTTTATAGCCTGATTTATTTCGTATTTTGTTGCTGTCATAGCGCCACCCCCCACACTAAACATGCATATCGCTGTGAAGAGTTGTTTATATAACATGTATAGTACTTGGCAGCTTTGTTGCTGTCATGGAATACTGTTTAGAAGACATGTAAACAAGACATGACTTACTCTGTGGCAGCTGACATCGTTCTTGTCTTTTTTCCTGTGTACCGGCAGAACAGCATCCTTTTTCACAATGCATTCATACCGTACTTTGAAGACAAATGCTTCTCGTCAAGGTGTTCTTTCATAGCAGTCATCAGTGAAATGATCACTGCAAAAAAAATAACAACTCGAGGTGGGCGTCCATCCGTCTCTCGTTCTCTGCACTTGCGTCGTCCATTTTTCTCTTCCTCTTTTGGAAAAGAAGACAAACTTACAGTTTCACTCGGATTCTGCGAACAACCAGCAGCAACACAACATTTGTCATGACAATTGTTTTGACGAAAAATATACTGAACCAAGTCAACGATCTACCTCGAGAAGCATTGTTGACTCAGAAGAACATCATTGCAAAGAATATAGAACACATTTAAGCAAAGTTGATAAATCATGTCAGGGACCCTTTAAGCTTGAGGCATATTTTGTCTTACAGTTTGACTTATTCATCTTTGCAGTAAAGTAATCCCTCGTTTATCGTGGTTAATTGACAAGTGAATTTCCACGAAGTAGGATTCCTGATATACTAATGGAATATTTCCAGTTGGAACATCGTCTAAATACGTTTTTTTAACAATATTAGAGCCTCCAAGAGATGAACTAACACCCCTATAGTCACCTTTACACTCCTGTTACACAAAGTAGTAGACATAATTAGAAAAAACAAGACATTTAAGACAAAAATAAGACTCATCCTTGTGTGAGTTATGATAAATGTGTTCCCTAGGGTACCTGAAAGAGAGGAGGACAGGAAGGGGATTTGTTGCTGGTAAGTAGCCCGTGTTTTTATTAGGGATTATTGTGCCTGTTGGGAGATAATTCCAAACTGCAATAAAATCCTGTTGTTCCGCGGATCAAGTCTGGTGCTTGTGTGTCTCAGAGATGACAGGAACATTCCGTCTTCTGAATAGCTTATATTTGTATTTGAACTCATTTAGTCATTTTTATGCTTGAAAATGCTTATTTTAAACAAAATTAGTGAAATCTTCTGAAATATGCATACTTTTTTAAACGAATAAGCCATATTAAACCATGAAACAGCATGATTTATTTATTCATATAAAAGTCTTCCTTAACACCGCATGAAGTCATGAAGTCATCCACAGCATGTCTCATGTGATAGAAGTTTTGGGCTTCTTAAGTTTAGAAGAAATAAATTCGAGGCGAACTGGTTAGCTCACTAGCGCACAAGCTTGCTATAGCTAGCGGCCTGCTCAAGTCCCTGCAGCATGAGAGCTGCGCAACGTGATGTAAACAATGACTAGTAGGAGTGTAAAGGTGACTATAGGTGCAACACACACAGGCATGTGTCTTATTTATGTCTTAAATGTCTTATTTCCTCTGGTTATGTCTACTATATTGTGTTATAGGAGTGTAAAGGTGACTATAGGGGTGTTAATTCATGTCTACAGGGCTCTTATAAAAGTCAAACAGGTTTTCTATGCTCTACTGTAAGTACAAAAATATTCCATTTATTAACATTGAATCCTATATCGCGGAAATTCCAATTACCCGCTATGAAAGAGGGACGACGTAGTCCAAAATGAGTGGTCAAACTAGTAAAAAAATCTTGAAAAAAACATCTCCTGTGCTCTTTTTCATCTTTTTCTTCATCTCTGCATGACGCATGCATCATCCACATGTGTACACCTTGTTTAGACGCCCGCCTGTCGGGGCTCACTAATGGGATGGGGTTTTTAAGTGTGCTTCCTGGTAGTGGTAGGCCGACAACATCTATCAATACTATAAATGACGTTTCTTGCCTTGTTTATCTTGCAGAAAAAATTGGATGGCCGCATATTTGCCCTTGGCCAGCCTATCCCGGCCCTGTCAAGGGCAAACCGCTCATCAATCACTGTGCTTTCAAGATCGGACTCACAGGGGACCTAAGGAGGGTCAAAAAAGGAGGGAGATAAAATGCCCCGTATGCAGGATCCCTCACCAATGTCTGACCTAGTGTTTTTTTTTTTTTTTTTTCGCATTTTGCAGTCCAGTGTGATTCATTCTGGTGCCATTCTATCAGCATTTTGCTCCTCCATTTCAAAGTTGCTGAAAACAACACTTTGAATGGGAAGATAAAGTATTTCCCTTCTCCTGCACGCTCTCGCTCACCATCCCTTGGCCCCCCTCCCTCCCTCTGCCTGCCGACATGCACACCTCATTTAATTCAAATCGAAAATCTAAGTGAAGGGAAAAGCGCCCAGCTTGAGCATTTTCTCCCGTGTTTCCTTTGTAATAAATCACCAGACGTTCTTTTTTTCATCAGGATAGATATCACTTGTACATGCCCCAACATCCATCCTGGGATTCTGACAACACGCTCCTGCTTTGTGCTGAATAGGCATTACTTTGCCGCTGAATTACGGTGGCCTGCGCTATCGGCCCGTATGCAAAGCAGCCCCGCCGTATGACATGTGGCAGCGCACAGCCGGAGAGGTTGCCCGGAGATTGTAAAAGTGCCGACTGGCCCTGGAGGAGCCGCTGCCATATATCATTTAGTAGCTGCGGCCGCCAACGTGCAGGTTGCCGCTGACGTCCCGTGTGCATCAGTCGGAGGTCACATCAACAGTAAAGTGTGACCTCTAAAGTGGAATGCCGTTGAAGGCATTTGATTGTCATGCTGCGTCGTGTGGTCATTAATATTCCTCCCTTCAACTGTTGTAAATGTATTTTTCTCTATGATTCCAATCGTTTTCAGCATTTTCCGAAATAAAAATCAGCAAATTTGCAAGTTTCCTGATGAAATACAGGGAAGACAGCTAAGATGAGGCTGCCTCTCAGCTGAGTATGCAAGCCCAGCCTGCTGTCTTAGTGCACTGCGTTGGATCGTGGCGCCTGCCACTGTCTGTTCTGTCGCCAGTCATATAACGTTGTGGAAACATTTATTATACACCATGACTTTCTACAGCCTCTGTGACGTATTTAATGGAAGTCTGACATCATTCTTCTTGCTAATCGGACAATAAAATACAGAGAAATGTCAAACGGGGATGCACTGTATTGCTCGCCTCATCCTGAAGGGCAGCTGGAAGGTGCTTGTCACTGCCGTCCTTTCATAGAGAGGAAAATCTGGTTTTTTGGGGAGGGCGGGCAGTAGCAGCACCAGCTGGAAAGCAGCAAGTCAAATGCATGCAAGAAATGTTTATGATCTACTGAATGAATGAATGAATGAATGAATGGATGGAGGATTATATATCCAAGCTCATCAAACTTTTACAACAAAGTACTGGAGCTTTTCCAGGAGAAGGATGATAGGGTGCATGTACTTCATATACAAATGGAAGAGCACAAATGTGTTTCAGTCAAGGAAAAATATATAAATAAAGCGGAGTAAGAAGAAAAAATTGAAAACCAATTTGAAACCAATCAATTCACACCCCTCCACCCATGTCGTCCCTCCTATATCGCGGTTCGAATCTCCCTCCCTCATCATATTGTGTTTTTTCCAAAAATAATACATAAATGATGGCTGTTTCGTGTTTGACTTTGGCCCACATTAGTCAAAAAGTATTGAAAGACAAGTTCTATGTAGTATTGTGGTCACTGGGCATCAGTCATGTTATGAGACATGACTTTAGATTACCTTTCACATGGAGACTTGCTACGGAGCTAGCAGAGCCCGGCCGACATGCCATGGCTGAGATCGAGTGAAAAAAAGGTTCTCCTCTCATTTTGTGTGGAAGTGGTAAGTTTTTGGCTTCTTTGTCCTTCTTCCCCACTCCGTTTGAAACACTTTAATAAGTTTAGAATAAGTAAATTGCAGAGGTCAACTCGTTAGCTTGCTATAGGCAGCCATCTGTTGTGTCGCTGCAGTGATCCTGTTGCTTGCACAATGTAAACAAAGACTCATAAGAGTGTAAAAGTGACTGTAGCGGTGGTCTTTCATGTCTAATAATGTTATAATCCGTATTTAGAAAGTCATAAACAGGTTTTCTTTGTTCTGACTAGAAAAATATTCAGTTTATTAGTATTGAATCCTACTTTGGGGAAATTCAATCCTCGCAGTCTGGAGCCAATTAACCGCGAGAGACGAGAGATGACTAAATAGCATTTTTGTACTTTCGAGGTACTGAAAGCACATTTACCTTCCGAGGAGGCAGCATCAAAAGCAATTCCGTAGGATATTTGACAAGGTCACGGGAGGACCGAGGATCGAACCAGCAACCTGCAGGTCGAGAGACGACCACGCTACCACCTGAGGTCGCTCTCGTGCAAACGTACCCTGAGAAGTACCACTGTGTTTCTGCAACGAGCTGACGCCCAGGCAGCATCCTCTTATGTGAGAGTGGGTCCAGCTCGGCACAGTTGAATCACAGTAGAAAGTGAGATGAATATACCCCGTCAATTATGTGTCAATTCCACACACCAGTCTCGCTGCCATTCGTTTTCATGGATATGTTTAATGCATTTCCATTACAAACAAGATCAGGTTGCAGCTGGGGCTCATTTGGGTCAGTGGGAAATGAGATCAGAAAAGCCCAGGCTGCAAGCGGGAGAGACGGGGGCCGGTGACTATACTTTGGTGTCACGGCTGCAGGCGGAACTTCAACCGAGACGCATCAGACTGGTAAAAATGAATGCTGCGTACAGCCTGAGATCACATGCTCACCGTTATTGCCGCTATGTGTCTCACAGATAGAGTCCAGTACTTCCATTCCATTCCAGTGGTCCTGGCACCTACTGATACTTTCTAATGTTTAAAATCATTAAAGTGTCACATGTACGCTAATGCTCTTTCAGCTGGAGCCATTAAACGCTTAAGTGCATTGTGATGAATATCTAGCCCGGGCATGAAAAACCAGTCCTGTTCCAACTTACAGTATACTGCACACACTTGACTGTGCTTTTTTGCATGTACAGTCGTCCCTCGTCACTACGCACTTCCAATTTCACAGCTTCACAGGATCACGGCTTTTAAAATACATGAATGAATACATCAAGCAGTTTTGTGGTGGACTGTGGACTATTATTGGTCAAAAAAGATGCATTTGTCACCAAATGTTATGTATGTTTGGGCTAAATTGAGCATTCCCAAGCATAAAAAGGGGTACATGAAGTAAAATCCAAATGTAAGGCACTGAGAAGACATATGTTGTGGTGTTGTACTGGTGCAGCCACGCGATGTTGGGAAACCTCCCCCCCGTCGCCTTAAAGAAAAACTGACCTTTTTTTTTGTAATTTTGCATTTTTTATGCACAATCCTTATGTGAGACGAGAACACACGTCTCTCTACTGTGCGTTCTAAAGGTATAAAAGCAGATAAAAAGAGACAGCTCATTCATGCATGGAATGGAACACATCTATTCCGCCTGTTATTAAAGCCTGCTGTTAAAACACCCCCAACAAGGTTTTATGGTTTTCTATCCATGCTGTGAGCATGTAGTAGCAGGTACATTCATGATAACATGGAATACTTACAGTATTTTGGGAACTTCTTTCCTGGGTGCATTGATTTCAGCTCCAATATGTAACGTTACCTTTGGCTAGTGGCCTGAGGCATTGTGAGCGAGTGTGTGGTGAAGCTAGTCGTGAGCCGGCTAGTAGCTAGCCGGTGTGGTGTGGCGAGGTGTCACTACGCCATGTAAAGTAGTTCTTGGGTGTAACAATGTTAATAACAACGTCGGTGTAGCTTAGTTAATATGCATCTCTTATTATGTAAATGGAACGTTGTTGGCGCTTTTTGGGAGCTTTTTCAGAAGGCGTTATAGAGAGAATAAGTGCTTTTTAGCCGTTTTTATATCTTTACAACACACAGAAAAGAGAAAGACGTGTGTTCACGTCTCAGATAAGGATTGTGGATGATGGGTAAAATTCCAAAAAAAGTGCACTTTTCCTTTAAGAGTCATGCTGGACATCAAGTTTTTTGCTAAAGGTAAGATGTGTTTTTTTTCTGTAGCAATGTATTTTAAATGCGCGTGAGGTGCTAAATTTCACATGGCTACAAAAACCCTGCATTTAGCCAAGTGGAAAAGGGGAGATGAGCCTTAAGTGTCCCTGGACAAGGACAGGTTACTTGTTCCTGCAACCCAGAGAACGCCTCAGGGACTCAAGCAGTCATCTCGTTCTTCAGTTTTACTCTCCGCAGAGCGATTCATTACTCCGACTTTGCAATCCCAGGCAAGATACTTTACGCCCCTCTGTCCCGTCTGAAAGCTGCGCAAAAGTGATCATTTATTAATACAACTTGAACCAAAACCTTGTCCATCTTCACCTCTGCAAGGCTGCATTTCGAAGCATCCGCAAGCATCATGGTCAACACGATAAATGATTTTCAAAAAAAACACACTATCCTCCATATTTTAAACGTTAGACGTTTCCACGTTATCAATTTTATATGTATCTCTCAACATTTTAAGACCAGTTGGAAAAATTTCCTAGAATTTACATTTTGCACTGTTGGATCTTAACTCATTCAATCCCAGACATTTTTTCTTTTTCAGAAAGATTAGACTCCCGTCTTTCATCAGAAAAAAAAGTTTGTTTCAACCTTTTTCCATTCTTGAGTCATCAGCAGTAGAACGTAGGTAAGTTTCAGGAAAATATCAGTTCCCAACTAGAAAAGGGAGAAAACCATTTTCTTGTGAAAAGATACATTTCAAGCATAAATTTCACTTTGACACTAATACCTTTTTGCTTTTGTGAAGCTGAAATATGTAAACAACTATACCAACATAAACACCACAAAAAAGGGTTGTTTTACATCCAAAAAATAATTTATTTGCAAATATAACACCGTGAACTATTTAAAGTTTTCACATTTGGAGCTGAACTGCTGCGATTGGCTGCCGACCAGTCCAGGGTGTACCCCGCCTCTCGCCCGAAGTCAGCTGGGATAGGCTCCAGCAGACCCGCGACCCTAATGAGGATAAACGGCATAGAAGATGGATGGAACTGAACTGTGTGTGTGGACGTGTCATTTTCATGACTTAAAATTGCTGTGAAGTGAAATGCATTAGTGGAGAGTTGCATCATCACTTCTTTTTGTCTCTGGCGCAAAAAAAAAACGTGAAAAAGTTATCAATACGTTGTTGGGATCTGGCGTTTGGGTTTACAAAAACGGACGTCTTTGGTTTTGAACGAGTTGAGTAGGTTCTAAGTAGATCTTCAAAATGCAAAAAGAAGAAATGGGAGTGAGACAAAACAAATGAATGCAAACAACTACGCTAAAAACCCAAACCCTAACGCTTGTCTGCCGTTGTAGTTGGGAGGGCAAGGTGAGGAGCGGTGAGGAGACATGAAAATGGAGGAGCATGTGAGAGTTGTCGGTCCAATGAATAGGGAATTTACAAGCCCCAACGGCACCACTGACAAAGGTAGAGTGACATGCCTTCTTTTTAAGGAGTTTGCTTCCCATATACAGTCTACACTCCTGAGCAACATTTTAAGGCCGCTTGAAAAATTGTAAGAATTTACATTTTGCTCTGTTGGGTCTTAAGATGGTTCTAAGGAGAGCTTCAAAAAGCAAAAGGAAGAAATGTGAGCGAGACAAAAAACCCCACAATTTAGTATTAAAACATTAAAGTGAAAAAGGCTGATCAAACCTTTAAGAGCACAGCCTGTAAAATCCAAAATCTTGGCAAAAATGTGGATTGAATGTGATTTAGTGTCGGGTATTCACACTGTCATGATCTCTTGATGGCAAAGGCAAAAAAAAACAAAAAACCCGACGGCTCGTGCACTTCAAAGAGCCAACCCCCATCGTCTGCTTCAAAGAGCCCTCTCTACGCTGTTCTGTCGGTGACCGGCACATCACTGCTGACAGCGTCAATCAAAGTGACGACGTGCGTGTCCCTGATGCTGGGACCAGTTAGTGTATGCGTGTCCAAAATGGTAACACTTTGCTTGCAGCCCAAGCTGGCATTCACTGGCACACGCACAATCAAGGCCTCATTTAAAAATGAATTTCCTACTAGGACAAGACCCTCCCAGAGTGCTTGCTCAGAGTCCCCCCCGGACATTTGTCGACTAGATTTAGTGGAGTCTGCTGATCATGAGCAGCATGATTATGTTTGAACGCTGAAAACGCATTTTAAAAAGTGACCTACTCACTGCGTGTTGTATTATCTAAGACTGCATCATGTTGCATATAGAAGAAATACAGTATTTTACGCAGATTTGCCTCCTTATGTACGTGTTTTGGAGAGCCGACTATCACAGGGTTTTCATAACTATATTAATAAATCATCGCTGGTTGAATATGACCTATTATCACTCCAAAAATATGCATATTTAATTCAATTGTACATATTTTTTGCCTAACTTGAGCATTTTCAAGCATAAAAATGGCTACATGGGCTGAGATACAAATATAAGGTATTTTGAAGATGCATTCAAAGATGTTGTGCTGATATGTAGTATTCTACACTGGTCACCAGGTGTCAGTAATGTTACATTGATGAGACAATAGCCACTGCAGGAAGTACTGTCTCCCAATGCTAACATGCGAGTCTATATTGTGTATTATTTTCTCTTATTATGTCTACTATATTGGGTAATAGGAGTGTAAAGGTGACTATAGGGTTGTTATTTCATGTCTAGAGGGCTCTAATAATGTTAAAAATGTATTTAGAAGGTCGTAAACAGGTTTTCTTTGCTCAGTTTATAAATCCTACTTCATGGAAATTCACTTATCACAGTCGAGTCTAACCCCGATTCTGTCTAGTGCCCCCCTTCATTTAACTCTGTGACTAATCCCTCGTTTATTGCGGTCAATTGGTTCTAGATCTGCCCGTGACAAGTGAATTTCCGTGAAGTAGGATTTCTTATTTATAAATGGAAATTTGTTTGTTTTTGTTAGGCCATAGAAAACCTTTTTACCACCTTGTAAATATGTTGTTTTTTTAACATTATTAGAGTCCACTAGATCTAAAATAACACCCTTATAGTCACTTTTACACTCCTATTACCCAAAATAGTAGACAAAAGAAAATAAGCCATTTAAGAAATTACAGCATCATTACTGACACCTATTTGTATTTGAGTTCATTTAGCCAACATTATGCTTGAAAATGCTTCAACTAGGCAAAAAATAAGTAACTAATAATAATAGTATTAACTCATTCAATCCCAGCCATTTTTCAAAAGACAACCCCTTCAGTAGCGGCCATTTTAGACCATCTTGACTGATCTTTCAAGAGTTCTGTGGCTTTCTAAACATGGAACCTACCAAAAGGGAGACTGCTGTCTTTCATCAGAAAAAGGGTTGTTTCTACCTTTTTCCGTTCTTTAGTCATCAGAAAGTTTCAGGAAAATATCAGAAAAACAGCTTTTTGTGAAAAGATACATTTCAAGCACAGCTCAACTATCTAAACAACTAAACCACAACATAAACAACACAAAAAATGCGTTGTTGTACATCAAAATAATTTATTTACAGATATAACACCAGGAACTATTTACAATTTTCACATTTGGAATTGAACTGTGTGTGTGCACACGTGTAAATACGTTGTTGTGATCGTGTGCTCAGGTTCATAAATGCGTTTAAGCACGTTGTTGTATTGAATGAGTTAATAATAAGCCGTAATCAACCACAAAACGGCATGATTTATTCATTAATATATATTTGAAAATCCGTGTTAGAGTCAAACGGCGAAATTTGAAGTGGCGAGGGACGACCGCACGTGTCCTGTGACTGACGGGCAACCAGCCTCGGTTGTACCCACCTCTCAACCAAAGTCAGCTTGGGAAGACGCCAACCCACCCATGACCCTGAACAGGATGTGGTAGAAAATGAATGAATCTATGATAAAAAATGTTTTGAATCCACCTTATCCTCTGGTGGAGTACTGCCTCAGCTCAGCGCTACTTGTGTTGGTTTGGGGCAGCTGGTTTCCTCCTGAAAACCAGCACTGCCCTCATGCTTATGTTGGAATGATATATGCTGACAAACAACAATGTATTCACGTCTGTAAGGCGACAGGTGCAGGAAAACAAACCTCTAGAACAAAGTGGAGAGAACACTGCGCAGGTAGAGCAACACGGGAGTGGCAGACATGTTAATACAGAACATGCATTAGATGAAAAGAGTGGTGAATATATGTCACATGCCTGTAAAAGGAATGTTGCATATGAATGACGAGAGACACTGCATCGCAAAATGTATTCATATACGACAAGATTGGCACTGAACGTACAGACAGCGTTCCAGTTACGCGACTGAAAACCGGTCATGTGTTTCATTACTCTACTTTACGAAATGTACTCGCATGCATTTTATGGGTCGGGGGTGTCCAAACTTTTTATTCCAGCGAGGGCCACGCAAAAAAATAAGGATGCCAATTTGATATTTTGTACAGCAACACATGTAGATATGCTAAGAAGTTATTTATATTTCAAGACAAAACTGCATCTCAGCTTTGTGATGTGAAAAAGCCGACAGTATTCTTAGTATCAGCTTCGCTATTTGCTCTTTTCCCTCCTTTTTCTCTGTTTTTTATTTGCAAAATATTTAAAACTGTCTTCTAAATCTTCCAAAGTCTTCTTCTTGTAATATAATGACTTTATTCCCATAACATTTTTTGGACTTTATTCTCATAATATTGTAACTTTTACCCCAACCAAATGTTCCAGAAATTACAACTTTATTTTATTTTTCTTCTCATAATATGAGACACTTAGAAAAAAAAGAACATTTATATTGCACTTCTGCTACTAAAGTGCCATTATTTTACCTCATAATATTATGTGTTTATTCTCGTAACATTGTTCATAATATTCATATTTTTTCTTTTAATATTTTCACTTTATTTTTGTAAAATCACTGCAGATTTTTCCATTTTTTTATTCTGTTTTTTTTTTCTTGTTAAATAATATTTTTATAATGTGCTGAAAAAAACAACAACAAAAAACAGCTGTTGGCCGCAAATGGCCCCCGGGCCACACTGTGGACACCCCTGCATTATGTGAAATGCACTTTGTCATACAGTATAATAACATCCCACGATGCCACTATATCCACTTTAATATAAAATACATTTATATATCTACAGTCATGGAAAAAATGATTAGAGCACCCTTGTTTCTTCAGTTTTTTGATCCATTTTAATGCCTGGTGCAACTAAAGGTACGTTTGTTTGGACAAATAGAATGATGATAACAAATACAACTCATAAGAGTTGAATTTAAGAGCTGATATCTAGCAACTTCCATAGTTTTCCTGAGAACCAAAATCACTTAAGTTCTTACATGAATAGCTACAGCATTGTACCGCCAAAAAATGTAGCTCTTATGAGCTATTTTTGTTGTCATTGTTATATTTGTCCAAACAAAGGTGCCTTTAGTTGTATCAGGCATTCAAATGAACAAGAAACTGAAGAAACAAGGGTGATCAAATCATTGTTTCCATGACTGTATGTATCTACTGTATACAACAGGGGCTGTTCCTGCTCCATCTCTCCATTAGTTGGGCTGAACAACCACACAAACATGCAATTAAAAAAAAAAAACAACGTGCATTACAATTCCCATGAAAAGAACCTCAGCCGGTAACAATTTCCCAAAGGTGTTCCCATTTCCCAAGGATCTTCTAGGAAATATACATCACTGCATGGCAATCATAGCGAGCCAACCTTGAGATTACGTCAGGTCATCCATCCACATTCACACGACGTGCACAGCGCATGTACATCTCTGAGCGTAGTTGTTATAGATTAGACTCCTCGTCCACAACACTTCCAACACCGACTCTCCAGTCAGTCTTCAAACTCCAAATCAGAGTGGTGTTCACACTGCAGACACATTACAGACCAAGACTCCTGAGTCCATAGTTCATATGGAATGATTTACTAGCTTGCATGAGAAAACGACCACGTATATCCAATTATGCAACAAGTTTAATCCTTTAATTTGCAGATAGAGCCAATGCGCCGTGCTGATCCATATATCGCGTCACGCATCCTTTCAAATATCCGCAGTGTTGTGGCACACCAAGTGACTAGATGATTAGGAGCATGCGAGGATGGCGCGTGAGAATGTGCACTATGTGCATGTTGATAATCATATCCTGGTCCGCTACGCTTATTGACAAATCCGAAAAATATGAATACATATTCCAGTTACACCCCTAAATATGTGTATATAGGCCTGTCACGATACATTTTGCTGGACGATAATTGTCCGACAAATTATCGTCAATCGATGTTATTGACGACATTTTTTTTTTAGCATTTTTTCATTCATTAGTACATCGCATCAAAAGCAGTGAACTTTAATTTCTTGAGAGTATTTAACACTGGAATTGGAATGTCAAGAGATGTTAAATAAATTAAACAACATAATAAACAAAAAAAGACAAGAAAAAAACTCAGTGAAAATAAAATGGACTTTTAGCAAAAATTGCACTCATTTTATATTTACTTTGTCGATTAAACGCATCAGTAAGCGTTGACTGTCGGGACAAAGGCTCTGCCGCACCTCCACACGAGCTGTGACATTCGGCTTAGAAACCTTCATTCATATTAGCATCTGCTTGCTAACTTGCTTACTGCTAGCACTCTGTGTCTGTGTATCCACTCACTAGTAGCCCCGCCTCCACAAAGAGGCTGAATGAGAGGAGGGTTCACTCTCTCCGTTCTATAGAAGCAATGTGCACACACACGTGCAGAGTGAACCCTGTCATCCGGCCTATGTGGTGAAGAGAGACGAGGAAAACAAACAGGCATATAAGCACACGTCAATTTATCGAAGTGGCAAAATCATCGACTTTGTTTGTTTTTATCGTTTGATCGATTGATTTATCGAGTACTGTGTGTACATATATTGATGGATATTTTTTGCCATTCTTATACCTTTGTTAGTACCTTTGCTTATGCCTTCTTTGTAAGTAATCACCAGAAAGTTAATAGGTTGTTCATACACAGTGGTGACTCTGTTTTCGTCATTAATTTGTTCCAAAACGTACGGAAACCGAGGCAATTTGTTCCAGATACGCAAAAATCTGATCTAAATAATTATAAAATGGATGGATGTTATTGTTAATACTGACTTCCCATACATCCTGGGGAGAACAAAATCAATAGTGTAGGGTGCTTTGTTTGGGCACTCGATTTCACGGAATGATACAGTACATGGTCAACAGACTAGTCTGTTAAGTGCCAAGACAGTTTCTGGCAAAGATTTGACAAAAAACTAATCATACGCAAACACAAAGTGTGTATTTTCTGTAGACTCACGTGTTTACGGAGGTCAAGTTGACTTTTAAGGTGCGGAATGCGCGGGTGTTATATCGTACTAGGCACCGAGTAGCCCAAAAAGCCTTGAAGAAGACAAGAACAAACAACATCAATAAACAAACTGGGACTGGGGAGTCCTTGGAGGGTCACATAATGTACATTTTGACCAATAACGTGCAGCTTTAATGGAATAAAACAGGTGAGAAAAAAAACACAGCTTGTTCACTTCAAAGAGCCGGCTCTAAGCACTGTTCACTAATGTGCACACGTACTTTGTAAGTAATCATCAAAAAGTTAACAGGTTGTTCATCCACAGTGGTACCTCGGTTTTTGTTATTAATGAGTCCCAAAACATGATGACAACCGAGGCAATTGTTCCCCGAAGGAAACCGATTCATACGCAAACTGGGGCGTGCGAAAAGGGTTTGAGTGTAGTTCTAAACATGTTTCGACCAGTTCATAATGAATTCTCTGCAGACGCACATGTTTACAGAGGTCAAGCCTTAAAGAAGACGAAAAGCAAACATCGATAAGCAAACCTGGACAGGGGAGTCCTTGGAGGGTCACATAACGTCCATTTTGACTAATAACGTGCAGCTTTAAAAAAAAAAAAGACGAGAAAAATGAGGGCTCGTTCACTTCAAAGAGCCGGCTCTAAGCACTGTTTTTTTATGATGCTATCATCATAAAAAAATATTGGTCGGTCGATATTACGGAACATTCCAGTAATCAGGATCGTAAAATGTTAAAAAGCTAGTGGTAAAACATTTTTGGCTGAGATGAAATACAAAGTTCTATAAAAAGTCGACTTGCTCCAAAGACAAAAGCAAAGGGGATGCTGGTGAACCAACGTGACAAAGCTTGGATTTGTGGTCCACTTTCCGCTTTGGTAAAAGTGGATGTGTTCAAATCAACGTATAAGTCGATTCTGCTTTGTGAGAAAGGGAAGCTCTTGCTGTGTTCTAAATGAAAAGACTAAAGAGCTGAAGGTTAACGGGAGCGCTTGCAGAAGCAGCTGACTGATGTTAGAAGTAGCCGGGATGAGTTCAGCTCCCGGGCCTGAGGTTAAAGAGCAGCGACTCTCTGCCACGAGATACTCTCTCTTTAAAAACGTGCTCTTTCTCATCCACTGTGCCAACAGACTCTGCAGGCACGATGCACAAACGCTTGAATTCACACAGCCAAATACGTAGCGTACAGTCACCCATAGCCACGTTCAGCTGGATAACTAAACATGTCTACTCACTGAAATGGCAAAGAAATGTTCATTGAAAACTAAAACACGAGTAAACAGGAAGTCCAGTTTTAAAGTGAATAAACCCACTAGGAGTCGACACCATTGCTTCATCCGTCCATCCAGTTTCACTGTTGCTTATCCTCTTCCGGGTCGCCGGTAGCTGGAGCCTATCCCATGAAAGCCCAGTGAGTTATAGCCCCACCTTTCATTCTCCTCTCTATTTTTTAATCTTCCTGTAGAAAACCTCTCAAAGATTTGCTTGAACCATGGATTTTGTTGCATTCAAATCCAGTGAAAAATTGTGATGTGATTACTGAGGCGGTCAAGTCATTAACATTTTAATCAGATTAATCACAGTTTTCGAATGAATTAATCATGGTTAATCATGTGCAGCTATGTCTGAAATATGCCCATTTTTTCTGTATTTTATTAACAGGCACAGACAAGCATCTTCCAGCTCACACACGCCCCCACCCCTTCAGGATGAGGCAAGTACTGCAGCGCCTCCTCGTATGACATTTCTGTGTATTTTACTAGCAGATTAGCAAGAATAAGGACAGCACACTTACACTAAAGATATTACACAGGTAGTAGGAAGTCATGGTGTGCAACAAATGTCTCATCAACATGATATCATTGGCGACAGGCGACAGAGTCATACAGAAAATAAATGTATAATACAATACAAAAAAAACGGTTGATTGTTTCCAGATTTCCGAAGTAGGATTCAGTATTAATAAATTGAATACTTTCATAGTTAGAGCATAGAAAAACGGTTTATGACGTTCTAAATATGTTTTTTTTAACCATTATTAGTACCCTCTAGACATGAAATAACACACTCCTATTACCCAATATATCCACCACCTTCCTCTTTATGCCATGAGTGTAATGTTTCTCACCTCAATAACCCGAAATGGAGCCAAAGAAAGTGCCAGCATTTTGATTTTAAAAAAGGGTGAAAAACACTACTAAATTAAAAAGAAATAACTCATGACAAAACAGGAAGGGGGCGTCCACGGTGTGTCTCGCTGTCATATCGTGTCTTTGGGAACAGCCACATCAAGGTTAACGTCTTCAGTGAAGGTAAAAGTCATCTTAAATGTTCATTGACCCCTTTCATTCCTCATGTATATGCATTTAGAAATGTTTTATGCATGTAAAATTATAAAAACGTGTGTTAACATTTTTGGGAGTCAACTGCTGATGACATCATAGACGGGCGACTTAGCTGACTTCCGGTTCCGGTTGCCATTTTGATAGCAAGGAAGCTTCTTTGTTAGAAGCCAAGGAGGTTTTGTGATAAAAATACATTAAGACAAGGCGGGTGCTGAATTGTAACGGGAAAGTATGTAAACTGAGGCAAAATTTTCAACGCTAACCGAGGCGTACGCTAACCGAGGCTCCATTGTATACGTAGGCTACTGTACATAGAGCAGATCAGCAAATGTAAACAAAAGTATGTAAGCTTACTCCACTTTTAGCAGATGTGTCAAGTTGTGCAGCACTTGACAAAAAGTGAGGCTGGTTTGGTTAATTAGTGCTGAGGCATGTGTCTGTACGCAGCCTCCCGTCAGGCTGCAGCACAAAGTGTTTTTAAGCGGGTCAATGCTGACTTCATGCTTGTACTCGTAATGTTGTGTTCAGATGAAAGGCCTTGCATAATTGTCAGCTTACTATTTGGATTACTTTGCATTACGTATCAAAGAACAAGTAAGCGCACTGCAAAAAAAAAAGCAAGATTCACCAAAGGAATAGCAATTTGAGGATACCTCATGTAGCATTTTTAAGCCAATATAACCAATACAACTGCCTCCTACCCACTAATGTCTCACGGATGCTGGGAAGTCAAGCGCAGCACTGTCTGGATCACACGACATTATCTGCAAGCACACTCAGTTCATTGGAGTAGCCTCCTCCCACCAGTTCATTGGAGTAGCCTCCTCCCACCAGTTCATTGGAGTAGCCTCCTCCCACCAGTTCATTGGAGTAGCCTCCTCCCACCAGTTCATTGGAGTAGCCTCCTCCCGGAACCACGTTTTATGAATGTAACAAAGCAGCTCATCGGATTCATGCTTCAAATATGGAAAGAGCAAAATAACATCAGTACAGTGCATGGACCACAGTACGATTCTGTTCACATGGCTTGTTGGAATCCACAAGCAGATCAAGCAGCCTTTGTACATGAATACTGTGTTGCTGTTCTACTCACATAGACTACATGCGCGTAATATCAACTGATTTAATAATAAATACGTTTTACAAAAGCAATTGCAAAAGAGACGTGAACAGAGAGCTGATTGGAGCAACAGAAGGGTATAAATGAACAGCAGAGAGACGTTCAAAATGAATGCAGCAGCACTTGCGTGACCATAGAGAGCATCTGCGAGCACCCGTTACTGTACATTGACTCCCGACTGGGTACCGCCGTTCAGACCTCAGACTATTGCACTCATTTCATGAACATTTCACCACATTAACATATGAAAAGTCTGCTTTGCACCAGTAAGCGTTCATGCTGGTATTTCCTAATGGCAAGAACACCAAAGCTGCATTCATAGTGTATTGCCTCTACATACTGTACTACAGTATACAAGTACTATTGGAATACTTTGCGTGTGCTGAGTTTCGACATTATCAGCCCTTGATGCTGCAGTTGAAACCTTTAATTCTTTTATATTCAAATTGTAAATGCATGTAGTATAGTACAGTAGGACCTTGGTTAGCATCATGGACCTTGGTTAGCATCATTAATCCATTCCAGGAAGTCTGACTCCAAGTGAAACGGACACAAACCGAATACATTTTTCCCGTAAGCAATAATGTAAATCCAATTTATCCCTTCCAGAAAGCCAAATATGTTAACACATAGGACTGTCAAGATAATCGCTAAATCAATTCACCGCTAAATTACCCGATAAATCAAAACAAACTCAATCATTTTGCCAGCCTCGATATATTGACATGTGCATGCGTGTTACTTTTCCTCCCCTCTCTCTCTTCCAAACAGGCTGGATGACAAGAAGGTTCACTCTATGCATCTGTCTCAACACCTGGGCGTGTTGGTTCTATAGCGGAATGAACCCTCCTGTCAGTCAGGCTCTTTGTCCCAGTGAGGAGAGGCACGCTACGTGCTAGCGAGTGCACTTCTTGGTAGCTGTGTGTGCTGTGTGCTACACGACCGAATACTTGCTTCGTGCCAGTTGTGTATAAAACACGATCTGAAGTCAATTTCATCCTGTTTGCGCATTGTCATTTTGTGACATGAAAAACGTTTGTGACAAAAACAATTCAATAAATAACAAAACTGTGGAACTTTCAGTGATTCCCGTAACACCTCATTGTGCACCAATCGCATTTTGCTGAATCCAAAACATGTACTTCGACAAAACATTACACCTCATCAAACGTAAACAGCGTTTTCCACACACAGTGTTGCTAAAAGTGAATCAAGGAAGCGTATATGCAAATGAGCCGACGTCTGCATTGACGCACAATGTGAACTTCAAAATATTTCCGAGTTATTTCTCAGTTTTTGTGTCAATTTTCAGACAATAACGAAAGTGACACTGACTTAAAATCAGAAATATTGTGATTGATTGTGACTTTTATGTAAGTGAAATTTTAGCAATTTTATTACAGTGCAAATTTTGCTCACAGAGACTAAGAGTCAATTTTATTTTCATTGTTTTATTTTGTTTATTTATTATGTTGTTTGTTTAATTTATTTTACTTAAAAGCTCTTGCATTCCAATTACAATGTTAAATACTCTTGGGAAATTAAAGTTTATTGCTTTTGATGCGGTGCACTTGCATTATTATGCCATGGATTACTTTTTCCATTAATGGAAAAATGGTCTGAAAATAATGTTGACAATAATATCGTTTATCGGCAACGATTTGTAGGATAATGAGTGACAAATTTGTTATCGTGACAGGCCTATTAAGACTAAACACATTTGTAGAGTTTTACAATTAGAATTATAGTCATTTTTGTCAAAGACACAAACTCACAGCAATCTCAACCCCGACACCACATTCCTGTTTTGCCATGAGTTATTTGTAGTGTTTCTCACCTCAAGTCTCTGCTTTTCTTTTGGCTGCAAAATAGCCCAAAATGGAGCCAAAGAAAGTTACAAGCGGCAGCATTTGATAAATAATGTGAGAAACACAAATGAATTAAAAAAAGAACTCATGGCAAAACAGGAAGGGGATGTCAATGTTAATCTCGCTGCCATATCGCCGTCTTTGGCACAAACACGTCTTCAGTGAAGGTAAATGTAACCTTAAATGTTCATTTGTCCCTTTCATTTGTCAATCTCGGTATCGTAATGGCACTGGTGCCAACGTGAACAGGACCAAAAAAATAAGTAGCTAATGGTGCTCACTGCTGCCTAACATGCGGACGGTGCGGGTTTGACTCTCGGAGGAAATCGGAGTACCGGGAGAACGTACGGGCAGAGCACTCCACACAGATGTCTGGCATCAAAGTGTAAAAAATAAATAAAAATGAATCCAAATCAAACATGCGATTGACTCATTGATGAAAAAGACAGTATATTGTCAGAAAAATATGGTTTGCTATTGCACTTCTAAAATGCGTTGTGTCCATTGTTCCATTTGATTTGACTAATATCATTCATAATTACGCTGTAACATACATATGTATATATACATATGTATAAATACATATGTATATGTTTACATATGATACAAATTAATACCACACTGACCTGCTATGATTATCTGCTCTGTCCTCCACATGCTTATCACCTGATTCAAATAGCCCTGGGTGTCTGGGAATGTGAGCCCGCCCTTCATCGTCTCTGTCCCGCACAGAAGGAGGATATATATAGATATATACCTGTATATTTATGTATATGTATATACTACTATCACATAAATCCACTATTTTCCCAAGAAATATCAAAACAGCTCTTGTCTACCATTTCCATGAAAATAAATATTTTAACAAACGTATACATCTGTTGTGTTTTGTTTTGAAAAAATAGCTCAAGCTCCAACTGCTCATCTCCATGTGTGCCCTACTTCTCCAGGAGCAGCCATCTTCGATACGTGAACAGATGCATAGTAATGACATGGTTGCAATCACTTCAAAGCTATTCCCAATGTTTCGCCAACGGCAAGCACTTGGACTGACTCTCTGAGGAATGACTCGAAAATTACACCGCACGGGGACTTTGACTCGGAAATCCACTGGCTCAAAAAAGGGGGACAAAAACCACCTACCTCCAAAATCAGGCCTTAAACGGATGTCATATCCCTTCAGCAACTTGTCCACGGTGGTCTTGGCCACAGACATTCCAGTGCTTCCAGTGGAGCTGAGGACAGAAACCACAAACGTAAAATGTTACAACTCACTTTTTTGTGGTAGTGGGGATTTGAGTGGGTAGATCACACTCAGGGCCTGATCTACTAAATGTTTGCTTGTATAAAAACACGAGCAAACTTCATCCGCTAACAGGGTGCGATGAGGATTGCATTGGTCAAATGAGCAAAATAGCACTCGCAGTACATTTTTGCATGTTTGACTTGGTGAATATCAAGACTGAGGAGGTGCAAATGTTATCATTTTGCACCAACAATGTGATTTATCAAATGTGAAACCTGTTGGCCTGTCGTGGCCTGTCTGGTAAACTTTCACTTTGTGAGGACGACATTTTGCATGCTAGTTGTACCAAATGCTCTGTGATGAGGGGGGGAAAAAACATCGAGCACACAAGAAAACCTTATCAGCCACCTGAAACAAATGAAAAGTGCAAAAGGTTTGCCAGAGATCTCTGTGATATCACACCGGCTGCTTGGAGCGTGTGCCCGAATACAGTGCACCTTACTGTGCCACGCCACGTGGCTCCTTCCGCTCTAGTATACTGCGGTTCTCCTGACCTCCGTAGCGGGACACCGGCTGCTTGGCGCATGTGTCCGAATATAGTGCACTTTGTTGGGCCACAGCAAATAGTCTCTGTACTTGTCTTGACTTCACCAATGTTTCTCAGCTCAAGTGTTGGCCTTTCTTATTGATCACAGCTGAAAAATAACCCAAAGTGGAGATAAAGGTGAGAAAGACTATTGAATTAAAAAATAACTCATGGCAAAACTGGAAGGTGGTGTCCGTGTTGATCTCACTTCCACATCGTGTTATTGGGAGCCATCGGGTCTTCAGTGACAGTAAAAATAACCTTAACTGTTCCTTTATCTCTTTCATTCCTCATTTGTGTCACGTTCTCGGTGTGGTTTGGACCCCAATATGCAGAGACGAAGCCACGGAGTGCAAAAGGTAAGGGTACTTTAATTACATAAGCAGGAGAAACAAAAGGCGACAGAGGAAAAGCTCTGTGACAAAAGTGCAAGTACAGGTAAGTAAATTGTTTAAGTTACCGCACTGACTTGGAGACGAGAAGCATGGATAGCAAAGACAATAATGAACCAGCGCCGCACATTCGAACGCACTGGCCTTTTATCTGCCATTAATGTTAATTGGCCGCAGGTGCGCGGCCACCGGGCGAGAAGCGGCTGCCTCTTCCTCCCCGGAGAAGGCACAGCCCGCCAAAATAAGAGCGCAGGACAAGGAACACTCGTTCCCGTCCTGCAGAACGTCACAGTATCCCCCCCCCACAAAACGGATACCAGACGTTTCAAATGTTCAAGAATACCAGGGTGGGTGGAGGGAGGCTCGGCGGAGGGTCGCTGGGCTTGAACGCCCCCCACCATGGGACGAACGGCAAAGCCGGGCCAGCCTCCCCACCGCCGGCGAGAAGGTGTCCGGTGGCGACGATGGGTCGTACGATGGTACAGCCGGCGAGCGTGGCAGGCGAGGGAGTCCCATGAGAGGCGTATGGGGCGGCAGGCTCCGCGGCGACGAGGTGGGAGGCGGCCAGGGCGGCCGGCTCCGCGGCGACGAGGTGGGAGGCGGCCAGGGCGGCCGGCTCCGCGGCGATGAAGTGGGGGGCGGCCGGGTCCGTGTGACGGCTTGGTCTCGGCCGGAGGCGAAGGCGGAGCCACGGAGGACGAAGGCTTGCTCTCAGCAGGAGAAACAGCTGCGGAGGACGGAGGCTTACTTTCTGCCGCAGGTGGAGCCAGAACCAGAGGTGATCCCACCTCGGCCCCGCGTGGAAGGATAGCGGGCACCGGAGGTGGCCTGACCTCGGTCTGGCGAACTGTCGTCCCTGCGGCCCGCTCCGGAAGCAGCTGTGCGGCTGAGAGTGCACCGCCGACCATAGCCCCCCCCTCAAGGGACGGATTCCAGACGTCCGTAAGAGAGCCAGAAGGGTGGAGAGGGGGCTGGAGGTGGGCCTTGCATCCGACCACCTGGTTGCGCTGAGCAATGCGGGTCCTCAACTCCCGGAGGCGCTCCATGATCCCTCCGGGTGCCTCGTAGTCCCGCAGTCTACGCTCGTGCCGAGCGGTGATCTCGCGAAGACTGCGGAGCACAGTCTCTGCGGGGGTCAGTTCTGGCTGGTTCATTCTGTCACGTTCTCGGTGTGGTTTGGACCCCAATATGCAGAGACGAAGCCACGGAGTGCAAAAGGTAAGGGTACTTTAATTACATAAGCAGGAGAAACAAAAGGCGACAGAGGAAAAGCTCTGTGACAAAAGTGCAAGTACAGGTAAGTAAATTGTTTAAGTTACCGCACTGACTTGGAGACGAGAAGCATGGATAGCAAAGACAATAATAATGAACCAGCGCCGCACATTCGAACGCACTGGCCTTTTATCTGCCATTAATGTTAATTGGCCGCAGGTGCGCGGCCACCGGGCGAGAAGCGGCTGCCTCTTCCTCCCCGGAGAAGGCACAGCCCGCCAAAATAAGAGCGCAGGACAAGGAACACTCGTTCCCGTCCTGCAGAACGTCACAATTTGTATGCTTTTAGGATTTTTTTTCATTTTTTCATTCCTCGCTCTATCGCGTTTTTTTAAATTTTATTAATGAATAATTGATCACTGTTTTGTCGTTGAATATGGTCTATTATTGTTAGAAAAATAATAGTGTCTTGATGCAATTTGTACATATTTCTGACCTAAATTAAGCATTTTCAAGCCTGGCAATGCCTAAACGAGGGAAAATACAAATATAAGTCTTTCAAAACACGCGATATGAAGTGTAATACAGTATCTGTGACGGGGCCCGGGAAGTGCCGTGTGTGACGTTAGCTGGCTAAGAGTTGACTGTTAAGCTGAGTGCTAGCATCAGGTGAGCAGTGTAGAGAGTGGCCGACAGCAGCTCCTGTGTGAATGTTGACTGCATGTTAATAAAGCCATTGAAGTGCATTGTGAGTCTCTTCTTAATCACAAACAGCGGTAGTAGAGTAGTGTTCTGCACTAGTCTGTAGAACTAGAACTACACTGTCAGTGCTAATGTGCTAGTCTGTTATCTTATTTATGTTTAAGATTGATTATTTTCTATTATTATGTCTACTATATTGGGTAATACAAGTGTAAAGGTGTCTATAGGGGTGTTATTTCATGTCTAGCGGGCTATAATGTTAAACACAGTATTTAGAAGGTCGTACACAGGTTTCCCTATGCTCTAACTACAAAAATATTCCATTTATTAATACTGAATCCTACTTGGCAGAAATTCACTTATCACGGTCGGGTCTGCAACAAATTAACAGCAATAAACAAAGAACGACTGACATTATAGGACTATAAAAACGTGTGTTTTTTGTTAACATTTTTGAGAGTCAGCTGCTGATGACTTCATAGACGGGCGATTGAACTGAATTTCCATGTCTTAGCAAGCTAATAGGCTGCTAACAAGGATGTTTTGTGATAAAATACATTAAGAACCCAGCAGGACTCACGCAGTGTATTAATGACATGACAAGACGTGCCGTATTGTAGGCTAAAGGGAAAATTTTGCCGTAAATTTGACATATGCTAACCGAGGATTCAATCCAAACGGTTAGTTCGGGTGTGTGTCACTGCTTTTGCCCAACACTGAACTCGAAGCTAGAAATTCAGCACATAACTTGCATTAGCATTCAGCATGAGTTTATTTTTATTTATATAATATATGATATATAATACATGTTACAGTTGAGAAATTCACAGTGAAGTTAAGATCAGGGGGAACCGTGGGTGCCATATCTTCCTAAAGGAGTAGTCTGGGCGGAAAGTGGGGGTCAACAAGGCTATTGTACCACAACAACGCCTCATACAGCCGTCTAAGTAATGAACATGCAACTGTCGAGGATTTTACGGAAGCAGGTCATCACAAAACAGTTAATGTTCCAGTCACGAGGGTGGGTTTTTTTGCACATGCTCATGCAGGCTTAGACACATCGCCTCACACGACGCTGTCGAGACACAGGTTTGGTTGGCCGGCGCCTGGAGATGGACCATCCCCGGCAGCAACATCTAGTCAGCACTCATCTGACTGACATCTTTAGCATTGTTGCCATGACCTGCAGCACCTGACCGAAGACCAGCGTTCCAGCGCACAGGGAGGGTGTGGAATCAGATGTGTGTGTGTGTGTGTGTGTGTGTGTGTGTGTGTGTGTGTTTGGGGGCGGGGAGGTGGTGGGGGTATAGCCGGTGGCTCAGTGAGGGAAGTGCTGCTCCATGAGCTCGTATAGGCAGTGCAGATGTTCATCAAGCTGGACCTGCGCTTTGGACACCCGGGGGTGCGTCGTTACAGGAAGGAGTTGAACGACACCTGACAAGGTTGCCCACCTGGGCTGTGTTTGAATCGGGCGTCTTTTGTAATAGAAATGTCAGAAAGTGCAAGTGAGCCATGAATGCAGACGGGGAAAAGGCGCAGGCCACAAGGGACGCACACATCAGTGCCTTTAATGGCAAAATTCATGATCTACTGTGAGTCCATGGCAACACTTTAGGGCTAAGAGGGAATGAAACCTTCTGAAAGTGATATTTATGAACACGTGGATATCAACTTTGAGACTAATCAAACAAATAATCACATGCTTCCAGTCATTTTTACCAGCAACCTTAGTCACATAATTAGAAATATTGCATTTTGGTATCGCACAGGTGCGTGCACGCGCAGTGGGCGCGCGCCTAATAGAGCATATCGGCAGCAATGGCTCTAATAAGGCCCGGGCACCCCTTTAATGCGATTTGCCACATCTCCGCCTCTATAATCACAGGAATTGGTGCGAGAGGTTTCCTTACCTTTGAACAAAGCATGCGAAGGACAAAGCCGCCAGAGCAGAGACAATTCCACATAATTTATCTTCCTGACGACCCAACATCTCCACAAATCCTTATTTCTAGTATCTATAATCCAACCAGTCCAGTGGTCCTTCCTTCAGAATGCACAAACTAAAAACGGGGAATGGGAACAGAATGAAGGAGCCTACATCTACGCATGCGACGTCTTCAAGTAGGCTTCTCGGTGGCAAAAATCTGAGGAATTGGCCCCCCGCTATGGAAATCCGTGCAGGTCACAGAGCCCCTCGACCAGCACCAGTAGATCAGACATCTTACTCAAAGCAGCAGCACGCCCGATAAGTTCACAATAAAAAAGTGATGCTCGGAATCAGGCAGCAAGTCTCGGAGATCAAATCGGCGGATGGAATTTCCCGGTCCAAGTGTGCACAAGAGGCATGGTTGCAGCTGCAGCAGCACCAGCAGACGCGCTGTCGTTAATAGCCTATTTCTTGGGAGCAAAAAAAAAAAGAAAAAAGAAAGAAAGAAAAATTAAATCTTCATTCCCCCGCGGTTTCCCCCCCTTGCCGCTGCTGCAGATGATGATGGAGATCAGCGCAAAGTCATGCACATTGGGGAGGAGGAGGGGGGGGAGGAAAGCAAGTGGGTGATAGCCGATGCAGACGTCAGAACAGCCTATATCATACTGAGATTTCCTCTCAAAGCTGTTGGAAAAGTCCGCTTGTCTCCCATGCAGGTGCGGTCTTAAATGGCGTGTGGACACCTTAACGCGGTGCGCGCGTCTCCTCCTCCGAGCACTGCACAAATGCCACACATCCAAGCAGCCACAGACACATGATGCGCGAGCTTTTCTTCTTTTTGTCTTCACCTCTCCTCTATTTTAAAAGTTCTCAATCCCTGAAATGAAAATAAATATCCTATACTGCAGGAAGGGGGGGGACACCTAAGGTGAATTCCTTAGCGACAGCCTGCTCATGCGCTCAACAGTCCATTCTCTGTGAAACCTATTAGGATGCTGCGTGCGTGCGTGTGTGTGTGCGTGCGTGTGTGTTTTCTCACACGTTTCCCCACTTTGTGTTTTTACACATGGGCGCAGCATTACTTGGGTTGCTTTGGCTTTTAATGACATTTTCAGGACCAAACAACATCGCCTTAAAAAACACGCACACATCAACATTCAGGAAGCGCGCGCGCGCGCGCTCACGCGCTCGGTTGTGTTTTATACAGAGGAGGTTTTCTTCTGGGATCGCTTTGCTGTCCAGTTGCTAGGCAACCCCACCCAGCACTGATGCAGTTGTGGTGATGCGAAGGCTATGCGCAAAAGCTCATTTAAAGGAATAGACCCGCCACTGTCCCCACTGTGGTGTCAGTGGGACAAAAGCACACAGCAATGATCTACCATGGGTGTTCTGGCATTTAAAAAAAAAAAAAGGAGTGTGTGTTTAGGGAATGTGGCGTGTCAGGCACTGCTGTCACATCATCTGTGCTCATCAACCATCAGTGTCATCAGCGGTCTTCTATGGATGTTTTATTGTGAAACCCAGCGGTCATGTGTTGCTGGAATTGCTGAATATCGAGGCGCCATCCTCCATGAGGAACAATCCAAAGTGAGGTCACACTAATGAGCAATCAGCAGGTTTTTTGTCTCTGTACAAACCACTGTATGAGTTGCTGGCACCAGCATCATTCAACACTCACAGACCTGCCAGCCTTGAAGAAATTCTATGAGTATAGTCCCCCCCCGCCTCTCACGCGCCCCGGACACCTCAGCGCGCACCCCCAGAGGGGCCCGCACCACTATTTGAGAAGCACTGCTATACAGTAAGGATAACGAGGACTATTTTGATATTTTACATACAGCGACCCCTCGTTTATCATGGTTAACCGCGATGAGCTAATTTCCAGATTCCTTATGTATAAATCGAATATGTTCGTAGCTGGAGCATAGAAAATCTGTTTATGACCTTCTAAATAGTCACCCTCTAGTCACCTTTCCACTCCTGTGAAGAGACTCGTGCTTGTTGCTGTAAATGTGTTCTGGAGGGGTTGAGAGTTTGGTAGCTTGGTGTGGGTTCCAGCCGCACCATTGGTTAACACCATTAATCCATTCCAGAAGGTCTGACTCAAACCAAAACGGACTCTAACCACAGCATATTTTCTCCCCATAGAAAATAACGTAAATCCAATTAATCTGTTCCAGACAGCCAAAAATGTTATCAAAAAACACATTTTATAGACAATAATTATAGTTTTACATGCAGAAAATGATGCAAAAATAATTACAAATGACTATCGAATGGACAACTGAACATATAACACCATTTTTACCAAGTTTTGTTGGGAAAAAAACCCCCACAAAGCCAATAATTAACAAAATAACACAAAATAAAACACATTATTCTGTGGTTGTCCACAATCTGCAAAAATGTAAAAAATATATCAAACTAAATATCAAGGTTGTAGAACCAACAAACATGTACCTTGCCGTTTAATATAGAGAATGAAAAACAAACAAACAAACAACCACTGGCGGCAGTGACGTGGCGGAATGATGTGATGTGTCTGGTGACGTGTGCCATGTTTGACGGCGGATGCCACGAGCACGCTACGGTAAGTTTGAATGCTTAGGTTTTGTTGTTGGAACCAGAAATGAGTGTTACAGATGTAAAATGAGACAGGCACAAACACCGGGTGTCACCCTCGACGTGCCGCCGGGTTGACAGGCTGTTACGCCAGAACGGGAAAGGATGTGTTTGCACGCAGCCGATTGCTGTCACATTTACATACCTCTGAAATGACGACGGTCTTCTCTTTAAGCCGTAAAATTCAGAAGCCTTAAGTCTTTTGTGCGGTCCATGTGTTTGTTATGTTGTGTCTCTCTCTACAACTCTGATATAAACAAACGCTGTTGTCCTAAAATGGCGCCCGCGGCCCACAATGCATTGCATTTCGTCTTGGGGTGTGATCCAAGATGGTGGTGTAAACAAACCAGATGGTATTTTGGGTGTTAAACAAGTGGCTGAATGCAAGCCAAGGCAAAATTTTAGCAAACGGATTGGATGTTAATCAAAAAACGAACTAACCGGGGTGGACGTTAACCCAGGTACCCCTGTATTGTGCCTGTTGAGAGATCATTCAAACCTGCAATAAAAGCCTGTTGTTCCAGTGATAATGTTTGGTGCTTATGTATCTCACTGAGCAGTACAGTAACATTACTGACACCTAGTGACCAGTGTAGAATACTACACATCAGAACAACGTCTTTAAATGCGTCTTCTGACTGCCTTATATTTGTATTTGAGCTATTCTTATGCTTGTAAAAAGATGTAACTATTGCTTAAATATACATGTTTTTTTCCTAGTAATAGGCCTTATTCAATCGCAAAATAGCTTGATTTTTAAAATTCATATATTTTTGAAAAACCGTGATAGAGTGATGCTGCGAAATTTGAACCACAAAGTGTGTGATGTGTGAGTTACCTTGTCATCTACTGCATGCTGTTGGAATGACAGCCCCATTGTAATGTGTCTGTGAGTGATGGCAAATAAAGACAAAAAACAACAAAAAATAGGGAGCACCGTCCACATTTAACTGTGGCGGGTCGCCCAGCTGATTTTGGGCGAAAAGCTGTCTACACCCTGGACTGTCGCCTTTCCTGGTCCCGGTCACTCATACTTGTAATAGCGCTTCCATTGAAAAATAGTCTTCAGTCAAGCAAACTCCAATTGGCATCAGGCTAGCATTGAATCGTAGGAAGTGTTCACGCACGTGCCATGCGCTCTTTTTTTTTTCCTCCATTCACATGTTGCATAAGACATGTGCGTTACTGGGTCACCCTTGCTCCTCTGATATAAATAGTATCACATGGTTTATACATTGATGCCTTGCAGTCATCCAGTTTTCCTCTTGCTATTCATGTCAGTCAAACACCGCGATCGACTTGAAGAAATAATCGATGTTAGACTTTCTTGATGGGAATGTTTATCTGGAGTTTCATGGAAACAATGAAACAATGCTAATTTAGTGCCAGATTATGTTATGTTAATCAGAAGATCTTGTTCACAGGTGCGCCCACATTTTGGGAAATAAGTATAGCAAATTATTGTTCCACGTACAGTATGTGTAAGAAACTAAACTTACGTATTGTGAGCCCTAACCATGCCAGCCCTAACAAATCTTGATAAGAGGTAAGCAATGTAGGGGCTAAATATTTAATGCAACGGCAAAGTATTTTATCGTTTCAGCCGCTCATCCACACGGGAACCTTCTGGGTGACCTGAAACGGTATGTTTTGAAAACTGCTTCCAGAGTGGCAAAATCTGAAAACGCCGGCTTGTGGTCGGCATGTAGACAGCTCTGCACCCGACACACTGCCGCCTCGTTGCCGTGACGTGACCAGAAGCGAACTTTGACAACAAGCCAACATAATATCTGAATATTTCGACAGACATGACTCATCTCAGTCGACATTGTCCTGATACTTTGTTGTCTTACACTCGATAACGACTTGCTGAAGTAATTCCACTTCTCGGAAGTCTAGACTAGCCTTGGAAAGCGGAAGATGACGGACTTACGTGCATGCATTCCTTCTTCTTTAATGGTTTGGTGTGTCACGTGGTTCCGTCCGCGTGTGTGTTTACAGCGCCACACTTAGGTGTGCCCCGGGTATTACATAATTTCACTCAGTTATCCGTTCCCATCTGGATGCAACTATTTACTAATCCGGGACAGTGTGGATGCAACTTTTTTTCAACTCGCCCAAAAACAAAACAAATCCCAAGAACGTTCCCGTGTGGACAGGGCCTTAGATTGTAGATGACGACACCTTTCAGATTTGGCAAATCCAGTGAGCTTGTGTAAAGGGTATACACAATGGGACAGGTAATCCACGGTGCGGTCCATGCCTCGGTGTTTGGGGTACGGTTTCTCTACATTTTTTTTTTTCTGCACAGCTTTTCTCCACAAATTGTCTTTATTTTTTGTTAGTACATAATATTTATTTGTATAATTATTATTTTATACACTTTTTAAATTTTTGTCATCATCATCATCATTAAATGATTTTTAAAATGAAGCATGAAAATGAAATTGCAATTTAAAGGCAGGTAATTATCCAATAAATACAATTCTGAAAAAATACAAGTATTGCAAAAACGTTGCAAGTACAACTGGAAGAGTTTGAAGAGGGTGTTACTTATTTTATTTTTAAAAAGTAAAAGTTCCTTACCTGAACTGGAACATTAATAGATGTACTCATGTTTGTTCGTTTACCAAGGTGAAGTGTTCAAAAACAGGTGCACCGCATCTTGACGTCGGGACCCAGCGGGCCCGTGGCTGCGGAGATCCACAGAGTCCAAGTCGGCGCCACAGACAGCCACAGTCGCCAATACAGACAGGCAAAACCACTCTGTATCCTCTGCCCCAGGGAGGACAAACCCAATACGTTGTGGGAAATGCACCTCATTCTTGGACGACAAATCTTCAAATCTTCAACGAGATGGAAACTCGGACAAGAAAACCAACGCAGAAGACTGACATGACACATTGGGCCGACTGGCGCACGAAGGGGATCCGCCAGGCTGCGGGGTGCTGGGCCCCAAGCCCCGGGCCCACCCTTAGAAACCGGTGGACAACAGCTCAACGCAACAAGATGCGGAGCCAGGTCTCTGAGTCTGCGGACAAATACCACTGACCAAACCACAACGCAAACTGCAAGACCCCTCAACATCCTAAGAATACAACGACCTGGACGAATGGGAATATTCCCAAGCATACTTTCGGTAAGGCTTCAAAGAAAACCACTTGACAAGTGGCTGACAAGACATGGATCTTGATTATTAGAGAGCACCACCGAAACAGAAGCCCGAGTTCAACTTTGGTTAACCTGACTGAAGGCGATGGGGGGTTTCACTGCTGTCTCACCTCAGCTGCTTGCTGGGCGAGACGATCAGTACCTCAGGGGACAGTAAAAACGTATGTGGTGAGTCACCACACACTGAAGCCCTGCAGCATTGAAAAGGTCCACAGATGTCTCCAGATGTCGGCAACAAACACAAGGCAAACTCCTTAAGAACGGAGAGGATTGATCCCAATAACAACGCAAAACGCTTTCGAAATCCAGCATCTTCATTTATTATTCTTTCCTCTACTGTAGTCACTCTGGTAGGTCGAGGCATTGCTGCCATTGTGCCCTTGGACAGTAGGGATGTCAATCTCTTTATGGTAGACCGTTTGATACGCACCTTGATACACAGGTAAAGATACGATGCAAAAACATATATATATCTTAAAAACAGAACAATTCGATACAGTGTACAAACGATATGATTCGATACGATTCAACAGTCACGTTTGTTGATGTAAACATTAATCATACATGATAAAATGCAGAAGCCAATTCTATCAAACTGTCTTCTTACAGTATTTTCATGTGTACAAGATCACATCAGATCCCCAAGCATGCTGTAAGGCAGGGGTCCCCAACCACCGGGCCAACACCTACAAAAACAAAATAATTTCTAAATAACTACATCACATGTTATGTAAATGGATCATTATTTTATTAAAAATGTATACAATTAGAAATCTCCCAGTTTTTGCATGTTTAATTCATTCAATCCCAAACAAGACAACCCCCCTCAGGAGCGGCCATTTTAGACCATTTCCACTGATCTTTCTCGGCACACAGAATATTGTGTTCTATGGTTATAGAAACATGGAACCTACCAAAAGAAAGATTAAAAGAAGATTGTTTCTACCTTCTTCCGTTCTTTAGTAATCAGCAGTAGAACATAAGTAAGTTTCAGGAAAATATCAGTTCCCGACTAGAAAAGGGAGAAAAACAAGCTTTTTGTGAAAAGAGACATTTCAACATAACTTTCACTTTGACACAAACACTTTTTTGCTTTTGTGACAGCTCAAATATTTAAACAACTTTCCAACATAAACAACACAAAACAGGGTTGTTTTATATCAAAATAACAATTTATTTGCAAATATAACTCCATGAACTATTCGCAATTTTCACATTTGGAACTGAACTGTGTGTGCATGTGTGTGCACGCGTGTGCATGCACTAAAATGATCCTACAATGCGTAACCATCTGCACGCTACACTCCTCTCCACGCCCCCTCACTTCCTCCTTCCTGTCATGTGTGATTTCTCCATTAACATGATCCCTGCCGAGCTCTTACCAAATCCACTTGTGCACCGTTTTTGTATGTATTTGAGTTGTATCATCCCTCTTTTTGCCTCTTGCGCGTTGGGGATTATAAAAACATATAAATACGTCTTTGGTATTGAATGAGTTAAGCTGTCTGTTGCAAGTGGCGACCTGTCCCACTTTGTTCGACGGTCCTTGACCGCACCATCTAACTTTCTCCCACGCTGCACAGATACATTGTACTGTATTTTCGTCCTTTTTCCATTCACCTCATATTTGGTCCCAAATGCTGATACTGTGTGGGAATGCATAAAGGTAAGATTTGATGACCTTATTGAGTGTATGTGTGTGTTTGTTTGGTGCACAACCTCTGAAAACCAAACTCCAGGCTGGTACTGGTGGATGGTGGCTCTGTGTTCATTTAGTGCTTTTAATTTGATGTTGTTCCTGTCTTAGTTTTACACGATACACAATAAATAAGATCAAATAGATCGCTCTAATGTGCGTATGTTTGCTAATGTGTTGAAAATCTTTCCTGGTGAATAGTTAGTGCTAACGCTATTTACATCCATTCTTGTCTTCAGTAGTGCTAAGCACGGAGCATGCACAACAATCCTTTCGCCAGCAGCCCAGTTTAAGAGACGGACTGTCAACCGGTTGCTATCCTTGCGATATCCGGTGCATGTCTCTATAATCGATTAATCTAAGGATTTATGACAAATTCTGATCGATCCGGGAGTCTGCTACCGATGCAGCCGCATCTCTCGCTTGTCAAACCGGATATCTGGTCGCTTCGGTTTCTTGCTCACAAACCTACTGTACTGTATATCACGCGACTCATTGACGCGAAGATGAGATCAGAGGCGTTGAACAGCCAAGCACACAGCTCTGAAGTACTCCCTCCAAGCAGGCTCCCAAGCATTTGTTGCTACGCTACCGCAGGAAGCCCACTCAGAGTGCAGCATGTTTGCTTGTTGAAGCTGAACTGCACTGCAACGTTCCAAACAGCTGGGAGGAACTCGGTTTACTCTGAAGTCACAAAACCTATGCTGATACTTCTGCCATGTGCACGCAATCACGTAAACAGCCAGAATGATGCATCATATATTGCTTATCTACTACTGATCAATAAATGTCTAGTACAGGATTTAAATTGCTCCAGGATGTCTGATGGAAATCTGATTTATTATTTATGAGCAGAGAGTGGCATGAATTACATCCATCCGTGACCATCAAATACAAGCATAAAAATGACAGATGCAGAGCTTCAGCATTTACGACATGGTTTTCATGCTGGATTGTTCAACTCTGGAGTCTGATTGCTCTCAGCACCGAGCACCAATCTTCCAACGTAAGTGGAAATTAATGAACATGTCCTGATTGACCTATAAACAGAGAAGTGTTGGCCCTTCACGGAAATCAGGGAACAGGCCAATTTGTTTTTTTTTTTAAAGAATCAATAGCGACGGTACAGTAGGAGCAGCTTGTGCTCAGAGGCGAAGGACCAAAATAATTGGACAAAGCATAGGTTGGAAATGTGATCCTCATGGGTATGCATGTGCAGTTTTGCTGGAACCTCTAAAGACGAAAGCTTGATAGTTCAGTCGGGAATTTGACCACAATTTTCAAGAAAATGCCTCAGAATTTTGCAAAAAAAATGCAGTCCTTGAACAACATTTTCTCATGGTGCACAAACAGTGTTGGGCAAATTGCTTTTAAAAAGGCAATTGGGAGGCGTGCAACGATACAGAAAATTCACAGTTCAGTTTGATTCCATACTCGACTGCAGCGGGTCGCCAAACTTTTTCCAGTGAGGGCCACATACTGAAAAATGAAATGATGTAAGGGTCACGTTGATATTTTGTGAACAAACAGATGCTAAGAAGTTCTAGATTAAAAAAAAAATAAACCATCAGCTTTGTGATAAAGGTGAAAAAGCATATTAGTATCAATGTTGCTCTTTCCCTTCATTGTTACTGTTGGGTTGTTGTTTTATTTTCCAAATATTTGAATTTTCTTCTTAAATAATCTTCGCAAATGTATTATGACTTTATTCCCATAATAATATAACTTTTCCCCAACCTAATTTTCCAAAAATGCAACTTTGTTTTGTTTGTTTCTCATAATATTATGATTATGAATATTATGTTTAAAAAGTGCCATATTTTCTTTTAATATTTCAACTCTATGCTAATAAAATGGCATTTTTCCTCATATGAGTTTGTTCTTGTAAAATTGTGACTTTTGTGATTAGAATACAACTTTTTTCTTTACATTTTGACTTCCTCGTAAAATTCCCGCGACTTCTGGTAGGTTTTTTTAATTTAAACTTAGCAAATTTTCTTCTAATTATGACTGCATTCCCATAATATTTTGACTAGTGGTTAGCATGCTGGCCACACAGTCGGGAGATCTGGAAGATCCGGGTTCCAATCTCCTCTGGGCATCCGTGTGGAGGTGCATGTTCTCGCCGTGCACGTGTGCGTTTTCTCCGGTTTCCTCCGACATTATAAAATACGCATGTTATGTTATTATTACATTTTTGGAGTTTTTATTTATTTTATTCAGAAGGCGGAATAGGTGCGTCCCATTACGTGCATTCTTAGGTGCCTCTTTTTAGCTGTTTTCATACCTTTCAACATGTGCTCATGTCCCACATAAGGATTGTGGACGACTGTCAAAATGTTTAAAGAAGTGCAGTTTTGCGTTAATGCAGACAGCATTTCACGATGCCCACTGACATCGTGCAAGTTGTGAGTGAAATAAGGACAAGAGGCACGTTTATTCTTGCACGCAGCTCGTCTTAACTGTCAGAAGATATTGTCAACAAGCACAACACACTTCCAGCCTTCAACATAAGAGCGGCGTTCGCTACATCCTGTTTGATTGTGTAAACAAAATAAGGTCATCATAAAAACAGCAACCTCTTATATTAACAACGCAATTAGAATTTCATTGGTGGCTACGTCTTCCTTAACCACAAGCATGGATATTACAGTTTGTTGAGGATTCTGTAGCAATGAGTGCAGAGGCTGACATCCCGTGAGAAAAGTTAGCCAAGCTACATCCGTTTCGGAAATACTGGGCAAAATTGGCCAACGATGTATTGTATCAATAAATGTAATGATTTTTGCATTCAATTTACGAGCCTTTTACTTACTGTCACAAAAGTACACACTCTATGCTGGTAAAATTGTGTAAAGTGTAAAAGGTAAAACAAAAAGACGCAGCTTCACAAATTAAAACATAAAAAATTTTATTGGGAGAAAAAAAAAACGAATGTAATGGGCCCTACATTGGAAGTTAGCCTGCGTAACCAAAAAGTGTGTACAGTGTTCCCTTGATGCATCAAGGTTCACCTCTCGCTGCTTTTTTTAAGTGCAATTTTGCATATTTTTTTTAACAGCGTATGAACGTGCATTGTGTTCTGCGTCCTTGTGGTGTATTAGAGCGACCTATCAGTGCTCTGTTGTATGTGTCTGTTATTGTGTTTACTACTGCTACCAGTAGAGGGTGTTGTATGTTGAAGACGTGTGCAGCTCCACCTCGTTTCAGTGTGTTTAAGTGCCTGTAAGAGCATATTAGGAACCCACAGTAGACAAAAGCCGGCTAAACATAGAGCCACGACAGTCCTTATTGGCTAAAGGACAACTCACCCATTGTGTTCTGTGTCCTGGTTGGCTGCAGACCATTGTCAATCAATCTCCTTCGTCCGTCGCTGGCAAACCAGCTGACTGCGCGAGCTGCTTGCTAACCGCTACTAAACAATAGAAGAAGAATCAGCAGCTACGCGGGTAATGAATCTTCGTTTCAAGGAGTAGGACGAGGAGGAGGATGACTGAGAAGCAATATGTTTTAACAAGGATACAAAAATGCTACAGGCAAACGGCGCCAGGACGAAGCACGGTCAGAGGAGTGAAATACGTGTGAGTCCCTTAATAACTTACGTCCAACCTAGTAGATTGATCATTAAAATTCAAACAAAATTTTAATGAGTGTTTAAAATGTGAGCAAATGTTAATGCCGTGTGTTGTGAGGGGTTTTACAGCCTTAAAACTCCTTGAACTGAAAACAAAGTTGGCTACTTCACAGATTTCACTTACTGCGGGCTATTTTGAGAACCTATCCCCCGCGATAAAGAAGGGAACACTGTACTACAGAGACTCCACTGTAGAGTTGTGCAAGCTTAATCTGGAGTCTACCTGTTCAACAACGTGGAGAGGTTCACCCCACCTCCGCAATGGAGGAGCGCTCATCTCCAAGGTTCACATGGCGCTCCAGCTCCAAAGTTAGCATGGGAGAGGCACGACACTAAATGCAAAGCAGCTATCGATGAAGGACAGACACTAATAGGATCCTGTAATGCCGTCCATCACTTCACCCGCGTCTTTGCAACGCCCAGTGAATTTCATTGATGGAACATTTGGGGGCTGGTGCATATTTAACTTGACCCTTACGGCTTCTTATTGATAGAATCAAAATGAATAATCAAGTCTTTGTAAAGGTCTGGCGTGAGGTTAATCTTCTCAATGGTTTATCGATATCAAAACGGCACGTGTGACGTATGTTCTGTCTAGTCGTTAGTCAGTCATAGCTTGGAGTGGTTGTATGTACATGCATGCATTTGTGTACGTGCTGTACGCCTTATTCTCCATTTCTTCATCTGGACCCTCGGCTCTGGCACCAGCAAAATGGTAACTTGTGTAATGTTCTTGTTATTTTTGCTTTCCTTGAAATGAAAATGTCAAAGCCTGATGCAACAGCACAAAGAATATCAATGCCAAAGCAAACACGGATTCCCCTCCACTTTCCAGAAATATAATATGCAGCACTTCATAAATAATATCAAATGGTGCAAAAATAGCACTGTAGCATCCCCTCCTCATTTCCTATCTGCATTCAATGTGGGACTTCTGCACACAACTCCTGTGAGAAAGGGTTAATGAATTCCTCACACAGATGGATATTGCCATGGAAACAGCCGCGTGACTTCTTGCAGCTTGTATACACACAGGAAGGGGAGGGCGGCTGTGTGTGTGTTGGGACAATGGCGGCAAAGGTGTTTCAACATTCCGCAAGCCGGAGCTTTCCTGTCAAAATAGTTGCATTTAAAAAAAAAAAAAGAAAAAAAAAAAATATATATATATATACACACACACTGTATATGTACAGTATATGCAGTAATCCCGCATTTATTGTGGTTAATCGACCACCTTGATAAGTGAATTTCCGCAAAGTAAGATGCATAAATGGATTATTTTCATAGAGCATAGAAAACCCGTTTATGACCTTCTAAACGTGGTTTTCAACATTATTACAGCCCTCTACAATTAAATAACACCCCTATAGTTACCTTTACACTCACATTACCCAATATAGTAGACATAAAAACAAGCAATAAGCCATTAAGACATAATAAGACATATGCTCGTGTGTGTTGCTACAAAAGTGCTGCTTAGAGTTGAGTTTTAGTTTGGCGTGGGTTACAGTAGCCTGTTTTAGGGATTATTGTGCCTGCTGTGATATACACTCTTGATCAACATTTTAACACCAGTTGAAGACCAAAAAAAGCTAATAAAAAACAAAACAAAAATAAAAATGAAACACCCTTAAAATAGAAATGCAATGTTGAAAAAATGAGTCATGAGGGATGCCCCGTGCAACATCTCCACGTTGCCAGCTGCCGTTTGACGCCCCTGCACAACCTGAAGCTCCATTGTTCCATTGAAGGATCACGATGGTGCCCCCTCCACTGTGCCGTGTGGAAAACACCTCAGGTGGGATCTCCTTGTCATGCCAGTAACATGAGAAGCCATCAGGACTGTCAAGGTTACATTTTTTTTCTCAACAGAGAATAAAACATTCTTCCACCTTTCAACGTCTCATGTTTTGTGCCCGCCTGCAAATTCCAAACGGGCAATTTTGAGGTGTTGAAGGAGACAAGGCCTTTGAAGAAATGTTTTTCTTCTTAAAAGGTGGCCTTCATTTAACCTTCATTTGGGCTGAGGATGATGCCGTGTCTTGATGGACAGCCAGCGGGATCCTCCTGCTCAGGGCAGGTGACATTTTTTGGGCCTACCACTTGACTTTCTCGTTCCATAACCCTCTGGATCTTTGAAGAAGTTTCAAGTGACTGTCTTACTGCGTCCAACCTCAGCAGCAATGGTGCGGTGCGAGAAGCCTCGCTTACGCAGCTCAACAAACCAACCGTGTTGAAAGAAAGAAAGCTTTCTTGCATTTGCACGGTTTAAATACCTCAGGTTTTCGGCTACATGTAATGGATCGTGGCGGGGCACTTTTTTTTTTTTTTTACGTGCAAACAATGTTAAGTAATACAGCGTATGAATGGACATATACAGTATGCTATATCAGGGGTGTCTATTACATAACTGTCACTTCATAGATGTCATACGACATCAGTCAGCTGACACTGAGCCCACGCCTGATTTGCTCTTGTGCCGTGGCGGCAGCATAAAAAAAGTGAACGGAAAGTTGGCAGCCACACACAGATAATGCAACTTTCATCCTATTGTTCCGATTACGGATAAACTCACTCAGCGGTAAGACGCCTATATCTAGAAAAAAAGTTATCCGTTCACTTATAGCAGCTACTTATGTAGGGGAAAAAAAGTCAATTGTTTCATGGCTGCGCTTCGCGTCATGAACTCTACTGTAGAAATGTGTCTTCTCCGAGTTTGTTTGTTAAACTACTCCTAGTGGCTTTTTATGCCACTTAAAATGTGCTTCAATGTGCATATTTAGCATGATTTATTAATATATTTTTGAAATAACGTGACACAGTGAAGGCGCGAAATTCGAAGCGCAAAGTGGCGAGAGATTAGTGCATTATATTTTAAAAACACACAGAGAGCTGTAAAGTGTGACGTCGCCATCTTGCACCCTTGCCCATGCCGCCCCCTTTCTTCTCACCCTCTAATCTTTCAAAATAAAAGGCCTGATGCATTTGCAAAAGCCATGGAGTTAATGAATTAAAAAATAGGAGGTCTGGATTTGGTAGATGGGGAAATAATACCAGGCTCTGTCATTTCCTTTGCAATAACAACGTGCATGCGCGCCCACACGCACACACAGGCGCTGGGACAAAATTCAAGCAGAGAATAATTAATACACAATATGAAAAAGACCCGAGGCAGTGAGCCTCACGGTTTAGTCTGGAAAAAAAAATAAATGGAGAGCCATGAACATTCTTTTAGTGCCATTAGGCATTCTCCTAATAGTGAGTCAATACTTGTGTCTCTTGCCGCCCAAATGGACTTTCTGCTTGAGTCTGCAAATACGACTCCATCGGTTGGCGAAGCCTTCACCGACAGCACTCAGTTGGAAGGAAAGGAAAATAACTGTGTTTTGATTCATAAATATTTTGAGATGCATTGAAAAGCTCTTAAGTGCTAAGACAGGACTCGGCTTAGCCATGCTAGGACCTGCAGGTGCAGCCGACGTGGAGCAACTTATAAGCAACTACATTAAAAAGATGAATGGTGCTGGACGTGCATCCACTCGACAAGGATAGATTGTGCTTTCTGGCAATTTGCAGAAATGTCTATTTTCCATTTTGAATGAAATTGAGCACTTGCACGTTAAATGTTTCGAAATAACAAAGGGTCACAATCACATTCCAGCAGCATGAAGCCTGCCATCCTAGCCCATAATGTATAAAAAGAAAATAAACATTCATATTTACCCACTGAAATGTATTCTGAAATGTATTTTCTTTATGATTCCAGTCATTTTGAACAAGTAAAAATTGCTGAAATTGCACATTTTCCTGATCAAATACGGGCAGCAACCTAAGATGACAGCAGCAGCACCAGCTGGAGAGCAGCAAGTCATAAATGCAAACCAAACTGGTGGAATTCCGCGAACCACGCATTGCCATACCCAATCACAAGTATTTCTCAGACGTTTGATTACGTGAGTCGTACAATGTTGTTTACAGCCACGTCGAGAAGCTAATTGCTCATGCTAGATCCAATAATAATAATAATAATAATGTAATAAGTCCAGTCCTGCCCAGTCCAGTCCTTCCACGACAGGAGATATGTGATGTTACACATATCAGTATCGGTTGATATCGGAATCAGAAATTGAGCGTTAGACAATATCGGTATAACGGATATCGCCAAAAAAAGCAAATATCGGACATCCCTAATACAAACTTTTCCTGGAGACTTTTCCTGGTGCATGTACCTCATATACAGATAAAAGCTAACAACACAGATGCTTTTCACAACTGTGAAAAACAGTTGATTGATGCTTGAAAATGGTTAATTTAGGAGAAAAAATGCATAAAATGTGTTTAAATATGCATATTTTTGGACTAATGAGCTGTATTCAACCTCGAAACAGCATTATTTATTCAATAATATATTTTTAAAAAACTGTGATAAGTGAAGTTCCAAAATTTGAAGCGCAAAGTAGCGAGGGATTACTGTACTTGCCAACAACATTTGTAACTAAAGTGAATTATTCTCTTAATGCTCTTCATGAAAAAGCTGCATATTAGGTGAATATAAATGTCCTGTTTATTATTTGACTCTTGCCTTGCAATGGAAACAACTGGTGTATTCAATGAATTTAAATGCATTGGGGGAAAAAAACACCCTTTGTGTATATACATACAAATATACTTGATGATAACTTCATTCGGAAACGTCAGCTGCCTTTCATTAATCGGGAAAGTCACAGGTTGTCTCTCACTGGACATCAGTCAATTCGTAATTTGAACCCCGACGTGCATCTGCTTTTTCTGTTATGTTTCTAAGCCATATTCATCAAGGCTAATTAAAAAAAGGACCGCCCACCCCCTCACACAGTGGGAGGAACTGTGGTCAAGTGTAATTACACAGCTGTAAGCAGACCATAAATGGATAATCATTTACTAGTAAATCCTTGTGGGACCCAGTCCTCCGCTGTGGATTTTTTAATTGACGGGATAGCTTACATCTGCCAGAAGTTACAAGATTAGGCAACTATCTTAGCTTATCACAGCGGCACAGAGGAGTAAAGTTATTAAGAAAATCAGTGGGAGGCTCGGTGACAGTGTGAGCCAGGTACGTCGAGTGGTCTTATCAAGTTTGCTAAATGAGCCATGAATGGACACAGTGAATTTTTATGGCAAAGCTCACACACGGAAACATGTGAACGTTCCACCAAAAAGGCATTTTCTACAGATAATCCAAATATTTCTACATCTTCAAGGAGATGCAGTGGAACTTTGGAGGTTGAACAGAATCCAATCTAAGACGTCGGCTGACCTTAAAATTCGTCGGATTTGAAGACATTTTTTTCCATAAGTAATAACGGGCACAAAAACCTGTCCCGGCACAAAAAAACATTAACTGTACAGACCAATTTTAAGAAAAACAGTGGACCCATGGTTAGCGCCTTTAATCTGTTACAAAAAGGTCCAACTCACACCGAAACGTACTTAAAGTGAATACATTTTTCCTCTAAGAAATAATGCAAACACGAAACACTTCATATATAACAATTACAGTTGCACATGCAGAAACCAATTCGAACGCAGGAAATTCCCTCATCACGCTCTGCTCTGGAACCAATTAACTACGATAAACGAGGGAGTACTGTTCACAGCAGGCTGTGCGAACCATGCTATGCGACTGCACGTTGGCCCAAGCACATCTCAAATGAAAACTTCCTCAGCATACAGTCGACATCATTTTTATTCAAAGATGGTGTTGCTTTGTAAGGATATTGGGTTTATTTATGGGACCTTATGGAATTGTCAAACGAGATTGAACAGCTACAACCTGAGCGCGCGCACACAATCACACTCGCTGAAAGAAAAACAACGCTGACAGCATTGTGCGTGTGTGCAGCACAGTGCTATACGTTAAAAATACAGGTGAGGTCACACATGATATGCAAATGTCATTTTTGTGGCCTCTCTCTGACATGACTTTCACGGTGCAGTGTGATTTGAATATAGTCATTTGGTCATGTGATGATTTATCTTGAGATATTCAAGAAAAAAAAATTGCCACAAATGTATTTTAATGGCAAAAATTCATTTTTTAAAATTCACAAATGAAGGAAAATATACTGAAAATCATATGTTTGTATTTAGTTAGTCAGTGGCTGATGCAGCAGCTGCAATCTCCAAGCTAGACATAATTAGTGTCTTAATTAAACACTGCTGTCTAAAACACCACATTTCTCATTCCACACAGGTATCATACAACTGCAGTTGCACATTACTTACAGACACACGTATTTCGTAACAAAAAGCGTCCGTGTGCTCTGTATCATTCAATCCATTGCCTAACTGCGTCACAAACTCAACTCAATGAATTATTGAGGCCTTTGGTTTCGGCAAAAAAACAACCACCACCCCACTTTAACTTAAAGGCAGCACATTAAGTTAAAATATACAGTATGTATATATTTTGATATAGTGTATAAATCGCACGTGACTATAGATTGCATGACCATCCAAACAAAAAGTGAAAAAAGTGTGACTTAGAAAACATGTACATTTGAATTTGCATAGAACCTTGCAGGACGTTCACAATCAATTTGACTGTCATGAAACCTCCACTGTCAGGGCACATGCATATACTGTGTAGCTGTGGTTCTCAACTAGTGGGTCGGGACCCAAAAGTGGGTGGCGGAGCCATTTTCAGTGGGTCGTGGGTCTTTGCCGGGGAAAATAAAAGTATTATGCAATGACCCAATGTCTGCTTAATGTGTCATCCATCCAGCACACAGCTGTAGATAACTGCCGGAGAAGCACACGCCATAAAGAGACAGCGTCTCAGCCCTGGAGCTCACGTTGTGTTGAAAACAGTCCCTTTGAGTTGAAAAATTCCCACAATTTGGGTCACCACTTGTCATCGAGGGGTGATGGTGGGTCCCGCAGTCAAACCGGTTGAGAACCACTGTTGTATGCTGTTCTGCATATACAGTACAGAAACCCTGCAGACAGACTATTGGAGCCCCATGCAGCCACAGGGAGCAAACGCCCACCTCTACCAGCGGACATTAATAGACACTCAGCTGGAAAGATAAATGATTGCACCCACGTACTTACAACAATGAGCTCAGCTGCAGCTCTCCAAACTTGCTACAGGACATTCTGTTCCTGGATGACCTGCACCAAAGGTCACTCACAGGGGCAGGAACACGAGGTTGGGGAGATATGTGAGGGCCACTGTGACAGAGATCGTATCTGCCGTGAGTGAAGGCTTCTAATTCAACCAATCTATCAGCAAGGTTGGCCATCAATCCCAAGCAGTGGTGACATTGTATTGAGGGCAGGGGTGTGGAGTGGCATTGCTCCAACAGGTCTTTTTTCCCCATAATGTATTTTCGACTTAATACTGGGTAGCAATTCAATTAACATGTTTAAATAATCTTCTCAGATTTAGCTGTAGAATTCACAAAACAAACCAATGACTTAAAAATGTCCAAGGATGCTGTTCACCGAAGAAAACATTGCTGAGTACAAATTTGTAACAACTTCCAAGCCTTTCTGGATTCATTTTTATTTTTGTGGATTGTTTTTGTGTTCATTAGAAGGATGGACTCTGTACTCTGACTTACACTGAACTGGACTAAAAATAAAAATGAGATCAAAGTCAAAGCCAAGCACAAATATAAATCTTTTTTACTGCTGCGACAGCCAAGGTCACTGGCGTGTTCGTCATATTCTTTGAATCTCTTTTGATACACACCTGCTGTCAAAACCTGACATCTCACAGGATGACAATATACCAAAACTGTAAGCGTTGTCCCATACATTTGTGTTCCAGTCAATAAAAATCTGCATCTGTTGACAATTCATCCCTTATTCTGTATATTTTAGCCAAACATGAGTAAACTAAATCCCTGGTTTATCTCAAAACATAGTAGGATTCCTTATTTATAAATCATACAGTACAGTGAGAGCACAGAAAACCTGTTTACAACTTTCTCAATACAGTTTTAAACATTAGAGCCCTCTAGACATGAAATAACACCCCTATAGTCACCCTTACACTCCTATTGCCCAATACAGTAGACATAATTAAAGAAATAAAGACATTTAAGACATAAATAAGACTCATACTCATGTGTGTTCTGTTAGTGAGGACAGGAAGTGACATTGGTGGTTCAGAGTTGAGTTTTAGTTTGCCGTGGGTTACAACAGTAGGGGATTATTGTTCCAGTTGTAAGATAACTCAAACCTGCAATAAAAGGCTGTTGTTACAGCCATCAAGTCTGGTACTTGTGTGTGTCACCCAATATTACAGCAATATTACTGACACCCAGTGACCAGTTCAAAATATTACATATGATCGCAGCTTCTTTGAATGCGTGTTCTCGTGCCTTATATTTGTTTTTTTTAAGTTCATTCAGCCATTTTTATGTGCTTAACGTAGGCCAGAAATTGGTAAAATATGCTTAAATGTGCATTTTTAAAAAAAAATAATAGGCCGTATTCAATCACAAAACAGCATGATTTGTTAAGTTATTTTTTTAAAAACTGTGATGGAGTGAATTTGAAAAGCGCCAAGTGGCGAGTGAATGCCATCTCGGACAGAGTCATCTTGGGTTTCCTTTACAGGTTAATTTTTAATGAGACTCGTGTTAGGCAAACAGATTTTCTGACATGTGAAGTATCTTTACGCTTGATTAAAATTTTCAGTTCATTTGCAGATGTTAATATATAGAAATATATATAACCTTTCTGTTAATAATACAGTCAAAATATTTCAGACATACTTGCAAATGGTGATTAATCATGAATAATTCATTTGAGAACCGCCACTGATCCGGTTAAAAATTGTAATCATTTGACGGTGCTAATTTATTTCACCGTGCGATTGGTTGAATCAAAAATGTACAATCTCAAGCGGAATCTCGAGAAGGGAGAAATTCTTGGTACATCACGACTGCTCTCAAAAGTGTCCTTGTGACCTCGTAGAGCAGGTAGTGGGGTCTCCTTTGATCTCCCATTTGGCTTGGGTTCCCATGGCATTGCGCCCTGTCTCGGTTTCCTCTCATAAATTCTTCTTGTAAATTCCACCTTCTTATAGTTGACTGCAATGCGAGAGTTTTAGCCTGACCATTTACAACTGTATCTTATAATAAAATATAAGAGTTATATAATACTTAGTATGCAAAAATACTTTGGAAAAAATCTATATATTTATTTTATCAAGTGTATTATGTGGTAGCATTAAAATATTTCACTAATACATTCCTTCATTGCCAATTAAATCGTTTCAGTATTTACAAGGAATAACACATTAGTGTTATTATTACACTGATGCTGACACTTTGACAACACAGTCATATTGAAAACCACAAAACATGCACAGCAAGCAGTCATGCGGCTTGCATGAGGAGACAAGATGGGTTCAGGGCCGCCTCATAATCTGTTGAAATTGAGCCATTCATCAGGCCACAGCTGATGTCATCACTTCTCTTAAATCACACAGGTAAAGCAGTTCACTGTAAACTATTCCGATGCACACGCTTCAAGCGTGTGATCACGTCCGCCTCACGAGCGTCATTTCAACAAGGGAAATCCCTCCCAGTGAAGAAACAGATAAGGAAGAGATGCTGTGCAGTCGCAATTTTGTCTGAACCCTCGGAATTACAACGCAAAACCTTTCCATAGATCTTTCTACAAGAGCCATAGTGGAGACAGTCAATGCCTGCTAAGCATGCTGTCACTGCACATATATTATGGGACGGGTGGAGAGCGGCCTTGTCCAGTGGACCACAGTGCCCTCCAAATTAATTATCTGGAAGCTTCCTTACCATCTCTCTTGCCTGAACACATTCCCACAAGAAAAAAAATGGGAAAAAGGGAGTCCTGTCAATAGATGCAGCACAAATGAACAAACATGGCCCTTAGGTATGAGGGATACATTCACCGTCCTAAGTTTATTAAAACATCACTGGACAGACACTGAAAAACAACCATGACGTGATGTAGTAGAACGTTATTACTTGTATTTAATTAAAAAGAATTTAATGTCCAGTCCATGTAATGTTACGGCAATCCACAGCTTCTGTGAGTCACTAGTGTTCAGTCCGTGGCAGAGCCGGCTGGTCCATTAGGCAATATAGGCAAATATAGGCTCGGAGGTGCCACAAAATCGGGAAAAAAAATGCACCTTCAATATAATTTTATTAAAATTAGTACCATTAACTCTTAAAATGCAAAAAACTCACATTGATCCAAATGTGAAACAATGCCTCGTTTGTACAGTTTTGCATATACAGTCGTCCCTCGCAATATCACGGTTCAATTACCGCTCCCTCGCTATATTGCGGTTTCCCAGAAATTAATTAATAAATGTACGCTGTTTCGTGGTAGACTATGGTCTATTAGTAGTCAAAACATATTGAAATACAAGTGATATGTAGTGTTATAGTCACTAGGCGGCAGTAATGACACAAAAAATGGAGACATCACCTTACAGACATCACCTTAACACTGCATGAAGTCATGAAATCAACCACAGCATGTCCCACAAGATAGAGTGAAAAAAGGTTCTCCTCCCATTCTGTTTGTGGAAGTGGTACGTTTTTGGCTTCTTAAGTTCAGAAGAAATGTGAGGCTAACTGGTTAGCTCACTAGCTTGTTAGTTTGCTAACTCGCTAGCGTGCTAGCTCGGGGCTGTCTGGAGTCCCTGCAGCATCAGGGTTGCGCAATGGGATGTAAACAAAGAATAATGGGAGTCTAAAGGTAAGCATAGGCATCTTATTTCATGTCTACGGGGCTCTAATCATGTTAAACACCGTATTTAGAAAGTCGTAAAGACGTTTTATATGCTCTAACTTTGAAAATATTTCATTTATTAACATAGAATCCTATATTTATTGAAATTCATTGTCCGCTATAAGGAGGGATGACTGCAGTTGTACGGTATACAGCTTTTGTTTTACCTAGTTTTTGTATATATAAACAGTCTGTATATACTGTATCAACAGTCATCCCTCACTCCATTGCGGTTCTAACATCACTCCCTTGCTTTTTTCCAAAAACGAATTCATAAATGGTCCAAAAGTCCAAAAAATGCATATTTAAGCAAATAGTACTGTAGTATTCTGCGTATTCTTGGCCTAAATTAAGCATTTTCAAGCATAAAATGTTCTACATGAACTAAAATACAGATACAGTTGAACGTTGCCGAACTGTACTCCACTGGCCACTAGGTGTCACTGCTAACACGCACCAGACTTGATTGCCAACGACAGGCTTTTATTATGTATGAAATACACCAAGGGTGCACACGTGGGAGTATTTATCCTCTATTGCATACACGCCACTTACCTCCGTCACTCCTGTTTCCCGGGACCAAACGGCGCCAAACACTTCCGGGGTGTTTAAATTCGAGATGTTGGTCACATGACGTGACGCACTACATAAAGGTTCAAAACGCATCAAGAAATACTTTGTTTGTTTTTGGTTTGTTGTTTATGTTGTGAGTATGTTTGGCCAATCATGCCTGTTGTTTTGTTCAATAAATGTTTCTTGCTTTTTGATGCTACCCAATAGGAGGGGCTTGGGTGTTTTTCAGGCAAGTCGGCGGTCTTGCTCGAGTTAGACAGCAGTTAACTTGATTGATGACTTTTTCTCCTTCTTCCTCCCTTCCTTCCTTCCTTCCTTCTCTCTTCTCCTTTTCTTTCTCCTCTCTCTAGAACATTCCACACTGAGTTCTTGCAGTACTCATTTTTGGACGATTTATTTTTTCCTTGCTCACTAGTAAATATCCATCCATCGTCTATGTCAATGCCTCTTATCCTCACTTGTAAATATATCCTTGGAAATATTTTTGGACATTTTTATGAAAGCCCGTTTTCGCCACTGAAAGAAAAAAAATATCACAATGGTAGATCGTATCGTAAAATTATGTGATAAGAAAGTCATAATTATCAGAAAAAAAATCTAAATTAGGAGATAAAAAGTCAGAATTATGAGAGAAAGTTATAATTATGATATATAACATTGAAATTATGAGCTAAAGTGTCCAAAGTATGAGATAAGTCATCATGAATGTCAAAATTATAAGATAAAAAGTCATAATTGTGAGACAAAAAGTCAAAATTATGAGATAAGAATGTCATAATTATAAAATTAAATGTCAAAATTCTGAGATAAAATGTTGAAATTATGAGTTTAAGTGTCAAAATTATGAGATAAAAAGTCATAATTATGGGAGAAATCATGAGATAAGAAAGTCGTAATTATGAGATATAATGTTGAAATTATGAGCTAAAGTGTCAAAAGTATAAGATAAAAGGTCAAAATTATGAGATAAAAAGTCAAAATTACGAGATAAAGCGTCAAAATTACGAGATAAAAAGTCATAATTGTGAGATAAAAACTGGAAATGTTAACATTATGAGATAAAAACTGATAATTATGAGATAAAATGTCAAAATTACCATGTAAAAAAAAATCAACATTATGAGATAAGAAAGTCATAACTCTAAGATAAAAAGTGTCAAAAGTATAAGATAAAAAGTCATAATTCTAAGACAAAAAGTCATAATTCTAAGACAAAACGTCAAAATTACAAGATAAAAGGTCATAATTATGAAATAAAATGTCAAAATTATCAGAAAAAATGTTGAAATTATGAGATAAGATGTTGAAATTATGAGCTAAAGTGTCAAAATTATGAGATAAAAAGTAATAATTATGAGATAATATGTCACAATTATAAGATAAAAAGTTGAACTATGAGAATAAAAGTCATAATTATGAAATAAGGAATTCATAATTATGAGATAAAATGTCAAAATTATAAGATTAAAATTTGAAATTATGAGGTAAAAAATCATAATTATGAGACAAAAGGTCAAAATTACGAGATAAAAGGTCATAATTATGAGGCAGGAAAGTCATAACTATGATATAAAACATGCACAGTTTGTATCTCATAATTATGACCTTGTATATACTTTATATATATTGAGATACTGTTTGATGTTTTAAATAATTCACTTTCACATGATGTTTGTTGTATAATATATATATATATATATATATATATATATATATATATATGGCCACACAGTCTGGAGAACAGGAAGATCTGCGTTCAAATCTCCATTTGGGCATCTCTGTGTTGAGTTTGCACGCTCTCCCGATTTCTCCGGTTTCCTCCCACATTCCAAAAACATGCATGTTAGGTTCATTGGCGACTCTAAATTGTCCATAGGTATGAATGTGAGTGTGAATGATTGTTTGTCTATATGTGCCCTGCCATTGGCTGGCGACTAGTCCAGAGTGTACCCCGCTTCTCACCCAAAAGTCAGCTAGGATAGGTTCCAGCATAGTGGCATAGAAAATGGATGAATGGATGTTTTTGATTCATTTTTTTTAACAGAATCTCGACAGAGACGCACATACTTTCTATTGCAGTGGTGCCTTGGTTAACGTCATTAATCTGTTCCAGAAGGTTTGACTCAAACCAAAACAGACTCTAACCAAAGCGTAGAAAACAATGTCAATCCAATTCTTCTGGTCCAGACACCCAAAAATGTCAACAAAAAACACATTTTACAGACAATTATTATAGTTTTACACGCAGAAAGTGATGCATCAATAATTACAAATGACAAATGAAAGGACAACTGAACATTTAACGTACTTTAGTTGGGAAAAAAGCCCACAGAGCCACCAATTAACAAAATAGCACAAAATAAACATGTTATTCTGCTGAAATTGAAAGAAATTGCAAAAAATGCAGTATATCAAACTAAATATCAACGTTCTAGAGCCAGTAAACATGTACCTTGCCGTTTAGTGTAGAAAATGAAAAAACAAACAGCCGCTGACGGCAGTGACGTCGAGGAAGTGCGCCGGCGAGGATGTCTGGTGACGTGTGCTATGTTTGACTGCGGCTGCCGCGAACATGCTACAGTAAGTGTGAATGCTTATATTTTGTTGTTGGAAGCGACGGTCTTCTCCTTAAGCCGTAAAAGTCGGAGGTCTTGCACCCTTGTCTCGGTACGGTCCATCACCGTTCTCTTTTGCGCGGCCCATGTGTTTGTTACGTCGTGTTTCCCTCTACAACTCTGATATAAACAAACGCTGTTGTCCTACACTGGCGCCCACCGCCCACGTTGCATTGTGTGATTTCGTCTTGTGCACGTGGTCCAAGATGGCGGCGTACATAAACAAACTGGACGGTATTCTGGACGCGAAACAAGCAGGCAAATGCGAGCCAAGGCAAATTGTTTGCTAAAATGTTGGTTGTTAACTGAAAAATGTGCTAACTGGGGCGGACGTTAACCGAGGCAACTGTATATTATGATTATATTGTGTACAATTTATTTTTTTTTGCTCTCGTCTACAGTGTATTCCTAAAGTACCTCATTTTGTCCTGCAGTACCACAAACTAATGTGGCCTGAGTGATCACCATCAAATATCACACACACTGAACGGGAACAGCTGCACAGCAAACACCAGGGGAAAGACGTGTGCATGTGTGTGTGTGTGTTATGTGCTACAGCCAAGGGACCTGTACCATCACAAAGCATCTGTGCAACCCTTTCGGAAACAAAGCCAGCAGTGAATTCATCAAGTTGAAGCTGAACATGACGTCTCACGATGAAAACATGAATGATAAACGCATGAATAAATCCAGTGCATTGGCAGCCAATATCAGAAAGAGAACCACAAGTGACTTGACTTCTCTCAGAGATGGTCAGCGCTGAATTAAGCACATTTGAAGCCTGATTATGCATTCTTCCGTAATGTGGCCTTCAGTGGCCACTAATTTAGAAACAGAATCTTCCCCGTGGGTTATTTCTGCTTTACTTGCTATATATGGAGGCACATATAGATGATTCACCTCGTATACCAAAGGCAAGCAAGGGGCTGCGCGTTAGTTACTATGCGAGACCCACAGGGTCGGGGGTTTGAAGCTCCATATTTCTCCAAGCAGACCAGGCTTTCGCACTACACCGGGACGCGGGGGCCATTTCTGCAGGCAAAGCGAGGCCTTCTCTTCTGGTGTCAAACCAAATGTAAACTCATTTGTCAACCTAAATGTGCACAGTTCACCATTCTGCATGTCAGAGGGACCCGGGGGCAGAAACTCATATACCGTACAGTATGAAGACGACATGGGGAAGCCAATGGATTGTGCAGCCTGAGAGGAAGACACCGAGGGAATGAAGGCTGGAGTTAAACAATTTTACTCCCTGCATGATAAATGTGTAATCAAAGGTAGGCCTCTAATTTAAGCTCCAATTACAGCATCTTGAGGATTATGTAACGCACTTGGCTCATCGTTTGATATTTTGGACATGTGTGAAGTATCACCTGTCCCATGGGCAGCCTTTGCGTGCAAAGATCCGGTGTCGACCAATAAACTGTGAGCCCTTGTGAGCCTGAGGATCTCATCTGACACAGCTGAGAAAAAAATGGCGCAAACAAAACTGTGCTGATTTGTGCAGATGTGAACAATCCTGGGGGAGCCCTAGTGCACACGCACTTCAGTGATTTCCCTACTGGGGGTAAGTGCGGTACCAGGGGTCAGGGCCCCGTACTCTTACACGGATCCTTTTAGAGGGACAAGATGCACACAAGTGAGCAGGCAACAAAGTGTGATAACACATATCTCCACACATGCCATCCCATCACATGTCAGCTGGCACGGTGCACACGCCATCGTGGCAAAGACAGCCATGTCATCCCAGTTCCTAGTAACCTTTGACCTGCTCGACTTAGTTGCTTTCTCTTCTGGTAAAGCCCATTCAAGCATCTTTATCAGGGGTGTCCAAGTGTGGCCCGGGGGCCATTTGCGGCCCGCGGCACATTGTAAAAATAAAATTTACAAACAAAAGCAGCAAAATGGAAAAATCACAAGTAATTTTTAGGGATGCCCGACATTGCCATAAAAATGTAATATCGGTATCGGGATTTTTCCCTATAATGAAAGCCAATAATAAACATAATACTGTATATTGGCCAATGGGCTCCCGTATTTCCTGGCGCTCAAATGACCTCTGCTAATGTGTGTGCACGCTTGATTAGGAAAGTCTGTGGGGACGTCCGTGAAAATGCTGCTTTTCATGTGATATCGGGTGTATTTTCATTCGTATACATTTTTGTTAGGTAGATTACTTCTTCCTCTTCAATTTCGTACCGGATTTATCCTGACTGCTGGACCGCCTCGACTCATACGACGACTTTGAATGATAAGTCCAACTTTAAGCCTTTCAAACTCATGGATCCGAGCTTCAGGACAAGATAAAAGGTATGTAGGATATAAATACACTTTGCTGATTTCTCAGACGATGATATCGGTATCGGAAGCTGAGAGTTGGACAATATCGGCATATCGGATATCGGCAAAAAAGCCAATATCGGACATTCCTAGTAATTTTACAAGAATAATGTCAGAATATAAAGAAAAGAATTGTGTAATCTAACGACAAAACGTCGCAATTTAACGAGAATAACGCCATAATATTAGGACGACAAATAATGTCATTTTAGTAGCATGAAGTTGAAATACGAAAGAGAAAAGCTGTCGTAATATAATGACAAACACAAAACAAAACTAAATTGTAATTTTTGGAAAATTAGGTTGGGGGAAAAGTTACAATATTACAAGAATAAAGTCATAATATTCCAAGTAGAAAATTTACAAAAATAAAATTGAAATAATTGGAAAATTAAAGAAAAAAACCCACAGAAATTGAAAAAAAATGTAACAGTTGTATGCTTGAAAATACTTAATTTAGGCAAAAAATAAGTACACTTTGCTTAAATATGCATATTTTTGACTACTAATAGACCGTATTCACAGATGCTATCACATTCGTAGATAGCAGGACTTACTGTATTAATTCATATACTGTATGTTTTAAAAACTGTGTTAGAGGGAAATTCAAACCGCGATGGGGTGAGGGATAACAGTAAAGTGGAGCCTTGGTTAGCATACGCCTTGGTTAGTGTGTTGGAAAATGTATGCCCCAAAAAATTTTGCCCCGGTTTGCGTACATTCTCTGGTTAGCGTACAATATGGTGCATGTCTTGTCATGAGTCTTATTGTGTTCTTAATGTATTTTTGTCAGTAGCCCGTATCATTATTAGTATTATTATGTTGTTATTATGGTGCGTGTTGTGAGATAACTTAGACCTGCAATAAAAGGCTGTTGTCTGGTGCTTGTCTCACGGAACAAATACTGACACCTCGTGACCAATGCAGAATACTGCATCCACAATTTCAGTGCATTTTCTTAATGTCTTAGATTTGTATTTTAGTTTATTTAGCCAGAAAATTTTCAAAAATAAAATTGAAATAATTGGAAAATTAAAGAAAAAAACCCACAGAAATGGAAAAAAATGTAACAGCTGTAATTTCAGCAGAATGAAGCCCAAATATTAAGAGACAAAAGTAATATTCTCATGAGAAAAAAATGCAATTTTCATGCGAATAAATTCGCAATAAAAAACTTCTATCCCATCATTTATGGTGTCGTATCTATGGTGTCATTTATAATAATGGCATCAATGGCACAGAGTTGAAATATTAAAGAAAAAATATGTTGTTTTTTTAAAAGTCATAATATTATGAGAATCAAACAAAACAAAATAAAATTGTTATTTTTTTGGAAAATTAGGTTGAGGTAAAAAGTTATAATATTACAAGTATAAAGTCAAAATACAAGGGGAATAAATATAATGTTAAGACAAAAAAGTCACAATTTTACAAGCATAAACTTGTAAACTTGTTCATACAGTTGAAATGTAACAAAAAATACACCATTTTTAAAAGCCACAATATTATGAGAAACAAATGAAACAAAATAAAGTTTGATTTTTTAGAACATGATGTTGGGGAAAAAGTTATGATATTACAAGAATAAAGTCAAAATATAAAAGGAGTAAATAAAATATTACAAGAAGAAAATGTACTAAGTTGAAATAGAAAAACAACGCAGAAAGTTTATGAGAATAAAGCAGAAAAAAAGTCACACTTTTTATGAGAACAAACTTTAATATTGTGACAACAAATAACGTCATTTTAGTAGCATACAGTTGAAATATTAAAGAAAAAATATGTAATATAAAAAAGTCACAGTATTATGAGAAACGTGCAAAATTAAATAAAGTTGTAATGAACATGTTTTGCTGCGGTGCTGTCCACAATTCAGTGCATCTATACCAAACTCAATAGTACCGGCCACCTCGAATAGACCAAAAAAAAAGACAGATTAAACAGAAGTCCCTCGTTTATCGCGGTTAATTGGCTCCAGAGCTGACCATTTTAAGTGAATTTCCGCAAAGTACAAATCTTTATTTGTAATTGAAATACATTTTCTTAATTAGACCATAGAAAACTTGGTTACGACCTTCTAAATACGTTTTTTAACATTCTTAGAGCCCTCTAGACTTTAAATAGCAGCCCTATAGTCACCTTGACACTCCTATTAGCCAATGTAGTAGACATAATAAATATAAATTAGATTCATTGTGTGTGTGGCTGTAAATGTGTTCTAGTGTTGGACAGGAAGTGACATCAGGGGTTCAGAGGTGAGTTTTAGCTTGGTGTGGGTTATGGTACGGTAACAGTAGCTCGTGTTAGGGATTACTGTGTCGGTTGTGACATAATTCACACCTGCAATAAAAGTCCGGTGCTTGTGTGTCTCAGCCCACATTAGAGTAACGTTATTGACGCCGAGTGACCAGTGCAGAATACTACATATCATTACAACGTCTTTGAATGCGTCTTCTGAATGTCTTATATTTGTATTTTACTTCATTTAGCCATTCTTATGTTTGAGAATGCTTAATTTAGGCAAAAAATTTGCTTCAGTATGAATAGTTTTTGACCAATAACAGGCCGTATTCAACCACAACACAGCATGATTGATTATTTATCCATTTTTGAAAAACAGTGATAGAGCGAAGCTGCGAAATTTGAGCTGCGAAGTAGCGAGGGACCGTGTTTCACCTCTAGCCACTTCGGAGGGAGGAACAAAACAAAAGCCGTCAGCACGCTTGTAGCACTACCCTGACGACCAGGCTAAAGGCTACACTGTGGATCCGATTCTGTCTGTTCTACCGACCATCATTATCATTATTATCATTCATGAGTGTCAAGAACCTACACGTTTTGAACTGTATGTGTTTAATAAGTGCGTGAGCCGTATTTAGGTCTTAAACCTGGATCGTGCATTTAGCATTTCGCTTATTAGCTAAACTATGCTATTCCTGTTGTTGTTTTGCTGCAATGACAATATGTGCCAATATTTCTGTGTGCGTTTGGCAAGCGTGAGAGAGCGCAGTGAAAGTGTGACACCTCCACCTGGCCCTGCTGGGTCCACCTGTTCCCTCCCTGCAAGGTGATGGCGGAGGGGGGTCACGGTTGCCGTAGGAAGCGGGCAGAACAGCGAAAGGCATATTTTCCAGGCAATCCGGAAGTTCATGGGTGAGCACTTAGCTCCTCGGGGCGACTGGCATCTGTTGGCACTTGTGGACTGGCACAAAAGGCAGCATGTAATTAACTTCATTATCTCCCCCGGCATCATTTTAGTGTGGGATACAGCGAGTTCTTTCCTCCTTGTTTCATTGGTGCAAGCCCCCACTCCAATATACAGTCGTATGCAAAAATTTGGGCACCCCTGACAATTTGTATTATTTTCATTTATACTGTAAATCATTGGGCGTTTACAAATCTACAAATCATTTTAATGTATCAAATAACTTATGAAGAGAGCAATATTTCAGGAGTGACATGAGGCGCAGTATGCATCACCACAGCACTTTACTCCAAAATGAAGCTTGCTTGTCCAAATGTTCTTTTGCTTACCTCAGGCGACTAGAAGTTGATGTTAAGGTTCTTTGGAAGTGGTCTGTGGGTTTGGTTTGGATCGGATTGGATCGGCCAGACTACTGTATATAATCGGATCGGATCGGAAGCCAAATAATGTGGATCGGGACATCCCTACTTGCAACAATACAGCGTTCGGAGTCACACACGGTTAGCTTCATCTGTTTCTTCTATTGTTTAAAGTATTGGCAGTTAGCCAGCAGCTCACACGGTTAGCTAGTTTGCGTGCCATGACCACAACAAGAGATGGCAACAAGGAGATTGACTGACAATGGTCTGCAGCTAATCAGGACGCAGAGGACAATGGGCGGTGCAGACAAAAGAGAGAGAATAGAGAGACATCGCCACCTCGTGCTAAAGCACAGAACGACAACATGCAACTTCCCACAATGCAATTCTTCTTAAAGGGCCAGGCTCGGCCTCTAACAGCGTTCATACGCTGTAAAAAAATAAAAATGAAAAAAAAAGCACAAAAATTGCACAAAAAAATTCGCAAAACAATGAGTCCGTGAAAGGTGAACCGCGTTGGAGCGAGGGAACACTGTATTTAAATCATCAAAATGACAGGGGTGCCCAAATTTCTGCGCTTGCCTAATTTTGTTTTGATGCACATTGCATATCTTGTGTTAATCCAATAAACCTCATTTCCATCATTATGTGATATATCAAAATGAAAGAATAGACCCAAATATCCATTCATTTATTCATGAAAATGATGGAAATTGCCAGGGGTGCCCAAAGTTTTGCATACGACTGCAACGCCCGTCTTTACATCTCTGTGTGGGTTTTTCCTGCTCCTAAAGCTTCTGAAGCGTCTGGTAGTGAGTTTGCAGCGTCACCTAGTCATGTGACCACTAGGAACCCCCCCAAGTGGAAAGGAAAAGCATGCCCCCCTTCCTCAAGCAGACAGCTTGAGAATATTTTAATGATGAGACGACTAACGGATGGGGCTAAATGTGGACGCTGGTTTGTTTGCGCTGCTTCATTTGATGTACCAGTGACACATTGATTATATTAGTGTTGCAATATATCATTCCCATGGATGTGTGTGTGTGTGTGTGTGTGTGTGGGGGGGGGGGGGCATTCCAGTGCTGAAATATTCCACTCATATCGCCAGCAAGCAGTACAGCATGGGTGTCAAAAGGGGGTGCCCATGCTGCAGTTACTGTAAAGCCAGGACAGGAAGGTAGTGGTGGGGGTGGGGGCTGGTTTGATAGGGAACCCCCCCACCCGAACCAAACAAAGCTGACTCTCTACTCATGGTAGAGGGCCTCGTAGCACAGACTGGCCCAACAACAGCACGCCTACTGGTTCAGAGAGAAAGCCATAGCTCCTTGAGGGGGGGTGGGGGCGAGCTGATGAGCGGCATGGATGCAAGAGGCCAACAAAGAAGTCCACCAAAGGGCACACGTGTGTCGAGGAAATGCTGTCAATGATGGACAAATGTAAGAGGATGGATCTATCAATCTATCAAAGCATGGACGGCACAGAAAAAAAAATGGTGGAGCTTGACAATGAAGGCTTGCGATATAGTTGCCATGGAGATGAGCAAGTCTCCCAAGCCTCGTCATTTCTCTGACTCCTCCCGTGAACGCCGGGATAAAAATAGACATGGGCAGAGAACAAAGAGCTATTAAAAAGAGACAACAAGAGTGGGGAGGAAAGGTTATGGCGGGAGAAAAAACAACAACAGGACATGTAAGCGCGTGGGTGTTTGATGGGAGAATAAAGTGGCGTGAAGGAATCAAGCAAACATGTTTTGTGAAGCGGAGCAAGCGACGGACATAGCTCGCGAGCCTTGAGCGAGGAAATCCCACAATTACTGTTTGGCAGCAGTGAAGCAACAGCTTTGTCTGACGCCTTCGTGTCACCGCACTGTAGCACAGTAGCACAGCATCACGCCTCCCTTTGGTGCAGCACTTTCCCTTTTACTTGTGTTATTTGCCATGTCTTCTCATCACGTCAGCGTTACAGCAATCCCGTGTTTATCCTGGATAATTAGTTCCACGCCCGACTGTGATCAGTGAATTTCCACAAAGCAGGTTTCCATCTTTATAAATGGAATATTTTACATACAAAACCTGTTTACAGCCTTCTAAATACAATTTTTTTAAACATTATTAGAGCCCTCCAGACATGAAATAACACCCCATAGTCACCTTTACAGTCATATTACCCAAAACTGGTGCTCAGGTGTGTCCCAGTAAATGTGTTCTGTGTGGAGGACTGGAGTAGCCCAAGCTATTATTATTATTATGTTATTCTCATGGTGCCTGTTCAATAATTTAAACCTACAATAAAAGTTTGTTGTTCCAGCAATCAAGTCTGGTGCTTGTCTCACCGAACAATTATTGGCACCTAGTGCCTTATATTTGCACTTTAGCTCATTTAGCCAGTTTTAGGCTTGAAAATGCTTAATTTAGGCATAAGTATAAGTATAATTTGCTTAAATAGGCCTAATTTTTGACTAACAATAGGTTGTATTGAACCACAAAACAGCCTGGCATATTAATTAGGACTGAAAAACCCTGACAGAGCGAAACCACAGAATTCGAACAGCGATGTAACAAGGTCGCCCGTCTATGATGTCATCAGCAGTTGTCTGTAGTTCTTTGCTAACTAGCACAGTTACGCCAACTACAATACAAAACCACGATAACCATATGTTGGGTATTGTAATTCTTCCATGATGTTCATTCAGACAGGGGACACTTTATCTCAACTCCTGAGCAATTAAAACCGTAAATTTCAAATTATCTTGAGCTTTATTCTGTTGCTTTAAAGGACGAGGAGGACAGGTTCAGGCAGAAACCAAGGAGAGTGGCAGCTGGCCCGAACAGGACAAGCGCTAATAGGACAAACCCATCTGGTGCTCGACTGCCCTCGGCCCATGCTAGCATCATCATGCTTCTCTGCTGTTTGTCATCTCACATCATTACTTACTTAGTAACACAAAGATTAGTAGGACACTGCAACCTGAATAAATGCTGGTCGAATGATTCAGAATTATTTTTCAGTGAGGTACAGTCGTCCCTCGCCACCTGGCGGTTATAATTTTGCGGCTTCACTCAATCACATTTTTTTCAACCATACGTCAACCATATATTAATCAATGACATGTTGTCTTGTGGTTGTCTGTTGCCTACACGCATATTGAAGCAAATGTTACGTAATCTTCAAGCATAAAAATGACTAAATGAACAAAAACACAAATATAAGGTATTCAGGAGACACATTCAAGGACGTAAGATGTAGTATTTCACTCTGGTCACTTGGTGTCAGTAATGTTACACTGATGAGACAATAGCCACTGCAGGAAGTACTGTCCAATAAACAAGGGACTCTTCCGATGTGAACGTGTAAGTCTGTGTCATGTCTTCTTTTCTCTTCTTATGTCTACTATATTGGGTGATACGAATGTAAAAGTGATTATAGGGGTGTTATTTCATGTTTAGAGGGCTCTAGTGATGTTAAAAAACACAGATATATTCAATTTATAAAGAAGGAATCCTACTTTGCGGAAATTCACTTTTCACGGCGGGGTCTAGAACCAATGTATTGCGATAAACGAGGGATTACAGTACTTCATTTGGAACAACTGTAGTACAGAGGGAACAACCTCTTAAATGGGCCACAGTGGAACCACATGCTAATTGGCTCCATGAAAAAATCTGGCAACACCTACGAAAAAGGTATTATTTCCTACGCTTTACTCTTATAAGTGCAATGCTAATGTCATTATTCAACCCTCTGTAGGATGTCAAATCTCAGTTTTCGAGCACTCAAGTTTTCATATGATTCAGGCTGAAAGAACTAAAATACAAACAGTACTCAAGAAGACGCATTCAAAGACGTAGTGATGATATGTAATATGCTACACTGGTCACTAGATGTCAGCAATGACTAATATTTGGTAAGACACATAAGCACAGGCGCAATAATCCCAAACTATGACTACAGTTGTGAAAAACACACAAGCACAAGTCTTATATGTCATATTTTCTCTTATTATGTCTACTATATTTGGTAATAGGAGTGTAAAGGTGACTATAGGGCTTTTATTTCATGTCTAGAGGGCTCTAATCATGTTACAAGCCATTTTTAGAAGGTCAGAAGCAGGTTTCCTATGCTCTAACTACCCAAATATTCCAAATTTGCTCATGATGCAACACTTTCTTTCCAATCAGCTGTGAAATAGCCTACCCTACTATACAGTATAGCGCAAGCTGATGCGTTACGATGGTCTGTAGTGGAAATAGCATCAAATAAGGCGTGTCGCCTGCTGGGTCATCTCTAATTTCTAAAGTGCAAGGCATCACTCTTCTTCTCCACAACGTAACAACCTTCATCCTCTTCAGTTGGATTTACAGCAGCCATCAGTCACATGCAGAGATTCCAGACAGCGGAGCTATGATGAATACGTGGATGCAAGAGCTGGAGCAGGCAAACATTGATCAAACCTGCCTTTGCAGCACCATCTGGTGACCGCTGCTGTGATTCAGCAAGTCTCCTTGTGTATGATAGCGGGAGTGAGGGGGGAAATGAACTGAGGTTGTCTTCCTGTAGTACCGGTGTTGTCCTCTGGATGGAGTCCTGTGTCCTTGCTCCCTGGTGATGCTCTGAGGATGACCGGCATAGCACGGCAGCAGGCAGGATTCTTCTTCTCTTTCCTTCTTTTTTAATACATTGGATGGAAATTGAAAGAAAATGTTTTGTACAAAAAAGGATTCCTTCCTGCAGATGTGGAAGTCCACGTGCACGGTGTGGTGCATCCATGAATTCTGTATAAGGCAGAGGTGTCCAGAGTACGTCCCGGGCTCTTTTTTTATTGTCCGGTGTCACATTCTAAAAATATGACTTAACAAGAAAAAAAAAAAAAGAAAAAAAAAGAAACAATAGCAAAATGGAAAAATCTGCAGTAATTTTACAAGAAAAAGTCAAAATATTAATAAAAAAGGTGATTCAAGATTCAAGATTCAAGATTCAAGAGAGTTTTATTGTCATGTGCATAGTACAACAGCAGTTATACCATGCAATGAAAATCTTATTCTGTTCATTCTCCCAAGAAAAGAAAGAAAACAAATGAAAGAATAAGAACATAAGAAACATAAACACATAAACATATATACCAATAAATTAAGCAACAACAACAGAAGAGACATTAATACAAGTAAATAATAATACAAATAAATAAATAAATAAATAAATAAATAAAGTGCTATGAGTGTGTGCGTGTGTTGCGTGTGTTGCGTGCGGCGTGTGCGAGTGCTTCGTTGAGGAGCCTGATGGCCTGTGGGTAAAAGCTGTTTGCCAGCCTTGTGGTCCTGGACTTCAAACTCCTGTAGCGTCTGCCTGACGGTAGGAGTGTGAATAATGAGTGTTGTGGATGTGTGCTGTCCTTGATGAGGTTGTGTGTTCTGCGTAGGACTCTAGATTTATAAATGTCTTGCAGTGAGGGGAGGGCTGCCCCAACAATGTTCTGTGAGGTCTTGATCACCCGCTGGAGTGCCTTCCTATCACGTGTTGTACAGTTACCGTACCAAACAGTGATGGAGGCGGTAAGGACACTTTCCATAGTGCATCTGTAGAAGCAACTCAGGATTGTGGTGGACATGCCAAATTTCCTCAGTCTTCTCAGGAAGTACAGTCTCCTTTGGGACTTCTTCATAATTTGTTGGGTGTTGTGAGACCAGGTGAGGTCCTCGCTGATGTGTGTGCCAAGGAACTTGAAGGTTTTCACCCTCTCCACCTCAGTCTCATCAATAAACAGGGGTCTATGAGGCTCCTTTTCCCTTGTTCTTGGGTCGATGATCATCTCTTTAGTCTTATCTGTATTGAGAAGGAGATTGTTATCACGACACCAAGCTATGAGGTCCGCCACCTCTCTTCTGTATGATGTTTCAACACCACCAGTGATCAGTCCGATGACTGTAGTGTCATCTGCAAATTTAATGATGCTGGTGTTGTTCTGGGAGGCCACGCAATCGTAGGTGAAGAGCGTGTAGAGGAGCGGACTCAGCACACACCCCTGTGGGGTCCCAGTGCTCACAATTCTTGAGCTGGATGTGCGGTTGTGGACTCTGACTGACTGGGGCCTGCCTGTGAGAAAGTTAAACACCCAGTTACAGAGGGAGGGTGACAGGCCAAGTGTGAGGAGCTTATCTGTGAGTTTGTGGGGGCTGACTGTATTAAAAGCAGAGCTATAGTCTATAAATAGCATTCTGACGTATGTGTCCTGGCCCTGTAGGTGAGAAAGGGCTGTGTGGATGGCAGTGTTGACTGCATCATCCGTGGACCGGTTCTGGCGATATGCAAACTGTAGAGGGTCCACAGTGGCCGGGATGCTCTTTTTGATGTGGGTCATGACTAATCTTTCAAAGCACTTCATAACAATAGGAGTGAGTGCTATAGGGCGATAGTCATTCAAGCAGGTCACGTTGCTCTTCTTGGGTACGGGCACTATGGTGGTGGACTTAAAGCAGGTCGGTACAGATGCTTGTGCAAGCGACAGGTTAAATATGTCAGCAAGCACATCAGCTCGCTCTGATGAGCAAACCCGAAGTGCACGTCCTGAGATGTTGTCTGGCCCTGCTGCTTTTCGTGGGTTTGTTTTGTTTAGAACCCTGCGCACATCAGCTGATGTCACCATGAGAGGTGAGTCCTGTGTGCTCCCCAGGTTCAGCCACCCTCTCTGCTCATCAGGAGTTTGGGTGTCAAAGCGGGCATAGAACTCATTCAACTCATCAGGAAGTGTGGTTTGGCTGGACGTGGCTACGCTACTCTGCTGTCGATAGTCTGTGATGTGCTGGAGCCCCGCCCACATGCGCCGAGGGTCTGAGGTGGAATAGTAGCCCTCCAGCTTCTGTCTGTACTGCCTTTTGGCCTCTCGTATGGACCTCCTCAGGTCATATCTGGCCTTTTTGTGTAAGGTGTAAGGTAAGGTGTAATCTAATGAGAAAAAGTCCTAATTTTCCAATAGTGACCTTGATGCCAAATAATGTTATTTTAATAGCATAAAAAAATAAAATATGAAACAACAAAATAAAGCTATAGTTTTTGCAAAATTAGGTTGGGGAAATAGTTATAACATTACAAGAATAAAGTCAAAATATTAAGGGAATAAAGTCATAATATTACAAGAAGAAACATTTTATGAAAATAAGGTCCAAAAAATTAAGAAAAGACAGTCATATTCTAACAAGAAAAAAGTTGCAATTTTGAGAGAATAAACTGCTAATATTATGAAGAAAAATAACGTCATTTTAGTCGCACAGAGTTAAGCTATTAAAGAAAAATATGTAACTTTTAAAAGCTGTAATATTGTGAGAAACAAACGACGCAATCTTGTCATTTTTGGAAAATTAGGTTGTGGGAAAAGTTCTAATATTACAAGGATAAAGTCAAAATATAAGGGGAATAATATTACAAGAATATTTCTGAACATTATGCAAGTAAAATAAAAAAAAGTAAGTCAAAATATAATAGGAATAAAGCCATATATTACAAGAAGAAAATTTACAAGATGAAAGTTGAACGAGCCGGGAAATAAAAGAACACAACAGCAGAAATGGACAAAAAAAACGGGGTAAAAATATTAAGAGGAAAAGGTTGTATTGTATTCTAATGAGAAAACACGTTGCAATTTTACGAGATGAACTCATGATATGAGAAGATTTTTTTTTTTGTAGCACTGAGTTGAAATATTAAAGAAAAAATATCATTTTTAAAAGTCGCAATATTATGAGAAGCACACAAAACAAAATAAGGTTGTCATTTTTGGAAAATTTGGTTGGAGAAAAATTATAATATGGGAATTATGTCAAAAATATTATGGGAATAAAATCATAATATAATATATGTAATATATTATATAATATAGTATATATAATATTAAAAGAAGAAAATGTACAAAGATTATGGAAGTGAAAAGTTGAAATATTTAAAATAAAATATATATTTAAAATGTAAAAAAAACAACAGCAAAAATGAGGGGAAAAAAGAGCAAAGAGTGAAGCTAATACTAACAAAAGGCTTTTTTGCCTACTACCTGTATATCACAAGCAGTTCTTTCTTGACACAAAATATCAAAGCGACAAAGTTGCATCCTTTTATTTCCACTATGTGGCCCTCACTGGAAACGTTTGGACACCCCTGGTATGAGGTAAGGTCAAGCCTGTTAATATCGTGTATGCTGTAACTATTAGAGTACCAACCCCCACTACATTAGTAATATTGTGTGTGTTCTATTCAAAGGCTACTGTATGTTGTTGTTGCATAAAATGATGGTATACCCATCATTTACAATCTAATGACCAAAGCTGAAACTGCTCTTACAATAAGAGATGTTGCACTATTCTGCACTTTACTTTACACATTTACGTCTACATTACGATGATTAAGTCACCTTAAACGTCCCCTTAAACCTTCATCACATTCAGCCTTGTGCACGCCACTGTTAGAAGTCTGTCTCGCAACAACACGTTCCTTTCATGTGTATTTTCAGTGCGATAAATTTAGCCCTTTTCAGATGTTTCACCAACAAAGACACCAGAAAAAGAAATTACATTTACTGTCACAAATTGTCATTTGAATGAGAATGACTGATGCTAAACACAGAATGCATCAATACGCATGAAAGGGAAGGACTGTTTGTTATTGATGCCGATGACACCGTATACTTTTCACTCTGTGAAGGCAAAAGTGAAGGTGGTAAAACCACAGACAAGTGATGCTGACAAAGCATATCTAGGAAGGAGGTGTCCATACGCCCCATACTTCAGGTAGACGTTCGAAACCTCTGATATGAATGAATGAAAGCGTGAGCTGGAAGGTGCTTGTTGCTGCCGTGTTTCTATAAAGTGGAAAAGATGATAATTTGACTGCCAGGATGGAGGGTTTTTGATCTGAGCTCACCAGAAAATGATCCGACTTGTACATCAACGAATCACAGCTTTTCCTGGTGAAGGATGAGGTGCATGTACCGCTGTCCCTGTACAGTTTCACTCTACAACGCTTTTCAAAATTATATTAATGAATAAATCATGCTCTTTTGTTGTTGAATACGGACTATTAGCCAAAAAATGTGTGTATTAGCCCAGAGCCAGAGGGAGGCTGACATCATTGCAGCGCCCCAGCATGCACCGATGAATGCCTTGCTCAGACGCAAGGCATTATGGGAAAACTTTAAAAGAGTTGTTTTTTTAAAATATTAAACTCATACATATTTGTATATTTCTTTTTGCTTGTATATTTTGAAGTGGCCTTTTATTGCAGCCAACAGATCACACCCTCTCCCCCAAAACAGTTCAACTGCATATTTTGGATTGGCCTTTTATTGTGACCAACCTAAGGCACACCTGTGCAATAATCACGCTGTCTAAACAGCGACATTGGATAGAAGTAGGCTTTTTGCGTCCAAGGGAAAAATTTTAGCAAAACCAAAAGTGTTGTGTTTGAATTGTTGTTGAGTATAGAGTAGCAATAAAAACCTTACTAGAGACTCTTCAGTACACACAATGAAACTGCTCACATTGCAGCCTGCATTCCAGAATGTCCCCTCATAGCTTGTCTCATCATTGGACTTTCCCAAGGGTATAGGATATGTATAACAACAAATGACGACAAGGTAGCTAGACCGTCTAAGCAGTCCTCCATTTAGTTCCTCAAGCGGTGAGAGCCTGTCCTCTTCCACCATTTGTCCGGCCGGTCCCATCCCTGACCACAGTTTGTCATTTTGGTTATGATGGCGAGTCACTCAGAGGGCACTCAGCGCTCGCTCTCTTCACGAAGGACACACGTCGTTTAAAGTCAGCACATAAAGCTGTTGTCCTCGCTTCAGGCCCGTCTGTGGTAGAAGGATGCATTATTTCTAGCACGTTTTGCACTCAGCTCCTTTGTGTTTTTTCCCCGTTAGACTGCATATGGCACTGCAATCAGCCAAAGCGTGGCGTGATTTACATCTGCTGTCAGTTCTCCTCTCCAGTATTGCAATTTTTAGACATGTCCAAGGTCATTCTGTGCCCGACTCCTGCAAATATTCAAATCTTTCTTTGGCAGCATTAACTTTTAACATGAAGGACTCCTCTATAGTGTGCTCCACCTTCATGGACTAAAGGAGCTCCAAGTGGGCTTCATAATTAAATGTGCATGACATTTATTCATATGCAGCCTGCATACTTAATCAGATGTGTCTATACTGAAAATACCAGGAGAATTCTTCTCCACTATTGTGTGCTTGTAGCGATTATCCAACCATTATTCTTTGGATGAACTGTGGCTCTGCCTCACCTGCCTCCCCTGAAAAAACAAATCATGACAACATAAAATAAACATTCACATTTGTCCTTCTAATCTAACATCCTGCTAATCGGACAATAAAATACACTGAAATGTCATACACGGAGGCGCTGCAGTACTCGCCTCATCCTGAAGGGGTGGGGGCATGCATGAGCTGGAAGGTGCTTGTCGCTGCCGTCCTTCTACAGAGAGGAATCGACAAAAATCAGACTGTCCAAATTGGAGGATTATACTGTATATCCAAGCTCACCAGAAGGTGATCAAACGTTTACAACAACAACGTTCCAGAGCTTTTCCTGGTGAGGGATATGGTGCATGTACCGTCGTCCCTCCCCACTTCCAATTTTGTGGTTTTGCTGTAGCACGGTTTTACAAAAATATATTAATTCATTCATCATGCTGTTCCCTGATTGAATATGGAATTATTAGTCAAAATATATGCATATTTATACAATCGTTATATATTTTTGGGACAAAATTAAGCATTTTCAAGCATAAAAATGACTAAATGAAGTAAAATATAAATATACGGCATTCAAAAGACATTCAAAAGACGTTGATGAAGTGTAGTGTTCAACACTGGTCACTGGGTGTCAGTAATGTTACTGTCATGTTCGGTGGGACACACAAGCACCAGGCTTGATTGATTGCAGGTTTGAATTATCTCACACCAAGCACAATAACCTTTAACACGGGCTGCTTTTGCGGCTGTTACTCACGCAAAGATGAAACTCAACTCTGAGCCCCCGGTGTCACTTTCACCTCCCCTAGAAAAAACATTGATAGTAACACACATGAGCACGAGTCTTATTTTCTTTTATTATGTCTACTGTACTATTGGGTAATAGGAGTGTAAGGGGGCTACTGTAGGGGTATTATTGCATATCTAGAGGGCTCTAATAATGTTAAAAAACGCATTTAGAAGGTCGGAAACAGGTAACACTACAAATATATTCCATTTATGAATAAAGAATCCTACTTTTGCGTAAATCCACTGATCACGGTTGGGTCAGGAAGGTAAGACCATAAATGTTTTTCAGTTAATAACAAAAAAAATGAATAAATGGACTGAGAATTATTTGATAACAAAAATTTAAACAAGATGAACTATTCGCTTCCTTTTCTTGAGAATAATGATATCACTAGGCATGCTCCGACTGATCGGCCACTGATCAATATCGGCCGATTTCCGTGAAAAAGAACATGATTGGCATATGCCGATAAATGCTTTTCAACGCCGATCACCTCTGGCTCGCACTATTGCAGCATGCAGCTTGTAGAGATATCCCCCCGCCCACGTTCCTTCACACTGCGCAGGCGTGCCAAACCCAGCACAATCATGTCTGCTGTTTGTGAGAGTAATATCAATTTTGCACCCTGCCAAACATGAAAAATATCTCGCCGGGGTAGCACGTTAAAAAGCTTAAAATTTTATACGGCATTTGAAGAACAAACTTGACAGAGCATGGTGAGTTTTCGAGGCTCACGATGTGATCATCAGTCAAACGGCATCAGAGACGTCTACCTATTCGGAACGATGATAACGTCATCCTGCGTCGCTATATCCACCCGGTGCTGGCGAGACGGGGACCACAGCTCGCGCCGATAACGTCTGCATTAGCTGTGGCTGGCTGCTGGCCGCGCTGGGACCACCTCCACTCCCCTTTGCTGTCTCCCCTGGTGCAAGTCTTGTGTTCATGTTGCAAAAGTGCGCTAATTTGTGCCTAAATATGCTGAGGTTTTTTAACAGTCCCACACTGTACTCCCCATAGGAGCCTAGTTTGGAATTGTCTTGTTGTTGTTCCCTTTCCTCTCCCTCCTCCATTGCCCAGTCATCCTGTCCTGTCAACCCCTCTGGATGATTGCACAATTCCGCTTGTACCTCTGTATAAATGGCAAGTAAAGGCTGATTCTGATAAATGAAGGTGATTTTATAGTTCCCTTTTTCATATTATATTGCCAATATTTTTTAATAATTACCTATTTTTGGGGCCCCCAGGCAGTCAGGGGATCTTGGAATTGTCTAACTTTTCCCCCTTACACGGCACCACGGGCCAATAGCACTCATCATAAGTACATTTACAAATTTACACTTAATCTGCTGTATGTGATCAGTATCGGCCGATTTCACTCATGGATGATCGGTATTGGAATCGGCAGCATAAAACCCTGATTGGAGCATCCCAAGATATCCCGCTTACATTAAAGACATCACCCAGTCATGGTGTATAATAAATGTTTCCGCAAACATTCAATCATTGAGCCAAGAGGAGAGATTCTCTATCAGGAAATGTGCAAATTTTGGAATTCTTACTTAAGTTTTTTTAAAATGATTGGAATCACCCCCAGAAACATCTTGACCACACAATGCAATCAACAACTATTAACATTTCTTTCATGTTATCATTATTCAGGTTTTCTTTTGCCTCGCCTGACCTCATCACTGGCTTGGACCTCTTATGGCCTGTAAGTATTTAGTGTGCACCAGCACACAATTAAATGGCATCAACACACACAATCACTGAAGGTGGAGATGCTGTAGCAAAGAGCGAAACAGGAACAAGAGAGAAAGAAAGGGCCCGATAAAGATGTTTCTGTACCGTGGTGCGTAAAAGGAAAAATAGGCCAAAGCTAATCCCCGACATTATAGCTCAGCACACAGTTAGGGCTTCTGGTGCCATTGTGTATACAAGTAAAACACCTCAAACTCGCAAAAATATACATTTTTATTGTTCAGATTCAAGCTTTTTGTCATTCTTGGACCACCTTTCCTCAGTTTGAACATCCCGGCTTTAAACAAAGACATTTCTCCAACTCACACCAGATTCCTAAACCTATTCAGTTGACTTACTGGCTAAACGTATTGAAAGAATGACATTATCTCACACGATCTGTTTGGTAGCTGAACTGAATTAAAGCTGGAGTGGAAAACACGGTGAAACCCCCTTTCCACACTTTTGGCAAGCAAAGTGGCACAAATATTTTAACAAATCAGATGCGATTAAAGTGGTTGGCATGCGTTTTAAGATAACACCGCTGGGAGCGGCAACCTGGTGGAAATGATTCCAAAACCTTTTTTTAATGAATGAACCCAGATACACAGTGAGTCATAAAGCGTCTTTTTTATTATTATTCATCTTTTGTGAAACACCAGCGTGAAATGCCTGATGGTGTTTTTATTTAAAAATATTTGGGCAGACCTTCACGCGGCCGTTTGGTAGGATTGACATTTTGATCATGCACTACAGTAATCCTTCGGTCATTGCGGTTAATTGGTTCCAGACTCAACCGTGATGAGTGAATTTCCACGAAGTAGGATTCCTGTTATATAAATCAAATATTTTCACAGCATAGAAAACCTGTTTAAGGCCTTCTAAATACCTTTTTTTTTTTTAAAAAAAAAAACATTATTAGAGCCCTCTAGACATGAAATAACACCCCAGTAGTCATCTTTACACTCCTATCACCCAATATAGTAGACATAATAAGAGAAAATAAGACATAAATAAGACTCATGCTCGTGTGCGTTGCTGTAAATGTGTTCCCAAGGGGAGAAGCATGAGTGACGGACAGGAAGTGATGTCGTGGGTTCAGAGTTGAGTTTCACCTTGCTGTGAGTTACCGTCACAACAGTAGCCCGTGTTTTTATTTGGGATTATTGTGCCTGTTGAGAGATAATTCAAACCTGCAATAAAAGTCTGTTGTTCCGGCAATCAAGTGTGGTGTCTGGTGTCTGTTGTGTCTCACCCAACATTACAGTACTACTGACACCTAGTGAGTGAGCAGTGGAGAATAGTGAATATCTTCCGTCTTTGAATGCATTTTCTGAATGCCTTTTATTTGTATTATACTTAACTTAGCCATTTTTTATGTGTGAAAATGCTTAACTCATTCAATTAAAATAAATAAATAAATAATTACATAAATTATTTATTAACCCATTCAACACCAAGGACGTATTTATATGTTTTTATAAACTCGAACGCCCGAGCCCAACAACGTATTTATACTCCCCTCAAAGCATTAACATTTCGGAGCACTTTTAAGCCATAAAACGGCCACAAGGTGGAAGAAGTGCAGGGATCAGCAGGGATCATGTCAATGGAAGAATCATACATGACAGGAAGGAGGAAGTGAGAGAGCGTGGAGGAGTCTAGGGTGCAGAAGGTTACTCATCGAAGGGAAATTTTAACGCGTGCACACACATAGTTAAGTTCCAAAGGTGAAAACTGTAAGTAGTTCATGGTGTTATATTTGTAATAAATTGTTATTTGGATATAAAACAACACATTTTTGTGTTGTTTATGTTGTGGTGTAGTTATTTAGATATTTGCTGTCACACAAGCAAAAAATATTTGTGTCAAAGTGAAAGTTATGCTTGAAATGTATCTGGTTTTCTCCTTTTTTTGTTGGGAACTGATATTTTCCTGAAACTTACCTATGTTCTACTGCTGATGACGAAAGAACGGGAAAAGGTAGAAACAACATTTTTTTTCTGATGAAAGCCGGGAGTCTAATCTTTCTTTTGGTAGGTTCCATGTTTATATAACCATAGGACACAATATTCTGTGTGCATTGAAAGATCAGTCCAAAAAAAATGTCCGGTACTGAAGGGGCTGTCTTTTGCTGGGAATGAATGAGTTAATGTATTCCTAATCATATTTATTTAAGTTAATAATGTATTTAATGAATACATGAATCAAATGTCTTGTATTCTTTGTGCTATGATATTTAAAATAAAAAACTCTTTAAAATAAAAAAACAGACACATTAGGTGAATTTGCACACAGTGTCGGTATCGGATCGGTATCGCCAATACCAGCCTGAATTTTACTCCGAAATCAGAAATCAGTGGTATCACACATCACTACATGACAGACAGCACCTTTCACGTATAAAACCATTCCACCAAACCAGTGTCATTTGCTTGTTAGAACGCTCTATTTTCTAATACCGCTTCGAATACCAATGTAAAAGTCGAAAAAGGTGAAATAACTAAAAAAAAAGTGTGATGAGATTTAGAACGTACCCTTCACCTCACTCAGGATTTAGTGTTTTGTGATTTAACAACACCTTCAACTCACTCTGGTCTCCATGAGCGGATTTAACCCTCCTGGTGTTCTGGCACCATGAGGTCTCTGCCGAGCACATGTGAGGTTGAAGGCTGGCGTATATGAGATTAAAAGGTTTCAAACATACTTTTGGAAAAATCCCCAAAACAGTGTAGGGAGGCTTAATGCGGTCGATCCCAGAACTTAACTTTTGCAAGTTTGTCGAAAGTACACCGGCCGCACGTTACGTTAATTGCAGACGCTGATTAGGAGCGAGAGTCAACTCAGCAAAAGGAGATGAAAGCAGGGATATAACCTGCTCGGAAAAGGGATAATGAAATGGAAAGAGAAGGACAGAAGCACCTTCTTCACATGATCATTAAAACAAAAAGAGATTTACTCTAATTTAACTACCATGAACGAAAATAACTGAATGACCGCATCATTGTTGGAAGTTCGCTCAGAAGTGAACAAATAATCATCAAAGTGGAACTCCACGTCAGTCACACTGCCAGGTTACCCAGATGTTGCAGGGAGTCATACAGGGACGTGGAGGCCATACATGCTCCAGAAATCCCTCATTTATTATTAATATTATTAATTGCTTCCAGTCCTGACTGGGATAAGTGAACTTCTGTGAAATCTTTTTGTAGCTAGAGCAAAGAAAACCTGGTTACGACCTTCTAAATACATTTTTAACATCATTAGAGCCCTCTAAACATGATATAGGACCCCTATAGCCACCTTTACACTCCTATTACCCAATATAGTAGACACAAAAAGAGAAATTAGGACATAAATAAGACATAAAATTAGGGATGGGTACTATTCACATTGGAAACGATACAGCACCGATGTACTTCAGAATCAGTATCGGTACTACACGACCAGTTTTTGGTAGTTTTGTGTGTGATATGTGGTAATAAATGTTCATTTGTTTTATAACAAACATTTCTTTTTGTTACATAAACTTTAACAAGCATATTAAAACAACATCCAACAGTTTATATTGTAACATTGCAGTTTTTACACATTTCTTTGACATAAATACATTTAACTACGCAGTGTTTTTATCTTAATAATGCATAAATTTTAGTATAATTTTAGTATATATTTTTGTTGTTTATGACTAACTTGAGGCTGTTCGCTTGTTCAAGTGTTTGAGTCGGTGATGACTGACGTCACGCGCAACCCAGCTATCGCCCACACTTCGGACTTCGGTCGATGCCTGTAAAAGTACCAAATTCGGTACCCATCCCTCCATAAAAAAAGACTAACACATGTTAACATTGGGAGAGTTATTTTGTTCCTTCCTTTTTTAACTTCCGGTTTGTGTACTTTACTTCCTGTGGCGGCTAATGTCTCATCAATGTAACATTACCGACACCATGTGACCAGTGCAAAATACTACATAACATATGTACGTATATATTTTTATTTTAGTTCGTTGTCATCAATCATGTGTGTACTTTAAAATGTCCTCATATTGGGACACAGGGATATAAAGAACAGGCATTTTCATTTGTTTAGGGGGTTTGGAACCCCAAAAATGGGGGAATTATATTGTAGAATTAATGTTTTTGTTAACTCCAGCTGCAGTAAAGAAGGGGTCAACTTAACCTGATGTTGTTCTTTCATAAGATGCAAAATTCCTAAAGTGTGAAGTGCACCCCTTACATACTTGGGGTCTGCCATAGCCAGAGTCCCGTAGATGGAGGGATGTCCACATAAGAGTTCTGGCAATGCTACATCATTTGTTCTCGTTTAGAACTTTATTTGCATTTGGTTCCCAATGATTTATAATGGTGTCATTGATGATTGGAATAGAATGTGAACAATAATTACCGGGCCGATATCGGGGAATTATGACATCACACTGACAAATCCGATAATAGCTCTGATGACCAATAATTTTGAAAAAAACGCTCCAATTAGGCGAGAATACCCGTACTGAGTGCTTTTTTCTCCTGCCTGTGATGTTAAAGGCCTGTCGTAACTTCCCCTGAGCTCAGTAAACAAACATTCACTTTAAGAGGAAGGACGTTGTACCAAATGCTGATGATGCAGCTGTGTCTAATGTAAGGGTCTGCAGCCCACAAGGCCAGCAGTCTACCCGGTCGACGAAGGCCAGACGTTCGGAGGCTGCTCCTCAAGCGGTGAACCAGCCTTGTGAATTCAGTCTAGCATCCCCACACTTCCTGGTTGTGTCACGTGGTCTCGTGTTTACCCTGACGTCATGACAGAATGATACCGGCCTTCTATCGCTACAGCAAAGCGAAAACCCAACTAAAGTGAAGAAAAACAAACAAAACGGGACATTATAGAAGCAAAGCTTTTAGTTTTTTAAATGTAGGTTTTACAGTAGAAAGAAGAGAGCTTGCTTGCTAAACCTAACAATATTGATACTAATAGCTGGTGGGCAGGTGAAATAATAATGACCAGGTGCAGGAAGCCAAAGGAGGAGAAGGTGTGGAGGCCATCAGGAACATGTTTATGTACGTAATATGAAGTGTCTGCTTGCACAAATGACTTACAAACAAATCCATATTTATTAATAAAGTGATACTTATGCTTCTCCCGCTTTGCGTTGTAATGTTGACATTTTTATGAAGGATGGTTTGAATGCAGACAGACTACTTTTCAATGTCGGCCACATTTGGAGGAGCCTTCGCGGATCCCGGATTCAAACACAACCCTTATCAGTTGTTTGCAAAGTGCAAAAGGTTTGCGTGTGCCCAAATACGGTGCACCTTGCTGGGCTATGCCAGGTGGCTCCTCCCGCTCTGTACTCAGGTTCTCCTGACCTCCGTAGGCTAGTGCACTTTGATGGGCCAGCGCAGGTGGCTCCTCCCACACTATACTGATAGTAGTGATGTGGTAGTAGTAATGTCATGATATCTGATCAGGACAAATCAACAGGTACAGTTGGTCACATGCAAATGTGTTCAAGGTGCGCACAAACTACAGTTAACTCATTCAATCCCAGCCATTTTTCAGAAGACAACCCCTTCAGTACCGATCATTTTAGACAACTTTGACTGATCTTTCAAGGCACACAGAATATTGTGTCCTAAGGCTATATAAACATAGAACCTACCTTTCTAGCTTTTTCCGTTTTTTACTAATCGGCAGTAGAACATACGTAAGTTTCAGGAAAATATCCGTTGTGGACTAGAAAAGAGAGAAACGCTGCTCCCAGTTGAGTCAGATGGTACCCAGTCATCGGATGAGTCCGGATCCAGGTCCGTCTCACTATTATCGTCTTCGGCGTCGAAGTCATCCACGGCAGGCTCCGGAGAAATGCTTGGTGAGCTCCGTGTGCTTCGTGTAACAAGCGACGACACGAGGGACGCCGGTGGCTCGACCTTGCGCTTCTTCCTCACCGCTTGCCGAAGCTTCATACACTCTTTTGTATTTATTCGTCCATCCTTCAAAGATGACGATAACGATCCTTGAGTCTAAGTTGGTTTCTCCAACCTTCTGCGTGCTTCACTCCTCCACGCACTCCCACTTCCTCTTCCTGTCATGTGTTTCTCCTTCCTCTCACGATCCCTGCCGAGCTCTTATCAAATGCACTTCCGCCACCTAGCGGCTGTTTTTATGGCATTATAATTTCTCCCAAGCATAATCCATTGGTGAGGTGTTGCATCAGCGCCTCCTTTAGCCTCTTGTGCAAAAACCCCCGTAAAAAACATATAAATATGTTGTTGGGATCGGGCATTCGGGTTTATAGAAGCGGTCAACTATGCTTTTGGTATTGAATGAGTTCAATCCAAATTGAATAAGTACATATAAAAAAGTTATTGGTTTAAAAAAAATCATCTCTAGAATATTTTATTCATCAACAACTGGGATTTTTTGGAGAGATGGCAGCGTACTTACCGGGACAATTTGTATCCTAGCTCTCTGTGACAAGCTTTCACATTTTTCTACTCAATGCACCATCTGCGCTGACAAGGTTAGCACTTGTGCTGTCAAACGAAATTCACCTCGTCTTGTCAGGCTCGAGTTAGAAAAACAAGACTATGATTATGTGGAGAACAAATAAGAGTCACAATCTATTATGGACACTCGGGTACGGCGTCGTGTCCGGCTTAAGATTTAACTGAGGTCCAAGCATGACACACAAGGTGGAGGATGACCTTGCCGACGGGAAGTAAGTCATTCTTTGTGTAGCAGCATACGGAGATCACGCAGCTGACTAGGACCCTTTTGCTCATCTTGCATTCCGGCAGGATGTGCACCCAGAAGCCAACATGTCACATTCTCAGGAAATCATACTCGAACAAATTTAGAGCAGCATATGTTGGAGTGAATGTGAATTGGGGAGGCAGCAGGTTGCTGTCATAGATGGAAAAGTGAGATCACTGCTGGCAAACTAAAGCGAAGAAACAAACAACTCAAGCGTCAGGATCAGTTTTTGCCCACATTATCATACAGTATTCATTCATTTTCGATGCCGCGTGTCCTAATGGGCATACAGGAGCTGACTTTGGGCGAGAGGCGGGGTACACCCTGGACCAATCGCAGGGCACATATAGACAAACAATCATTCACACTTACTGTACATTCACACCTATGGACAATTTAAAGTCTCCAATTCACCTGACGTGCATATTTTTGGAAGGAGTACCCAGAGAAGAACATGCAAACCCCACACAAAGATACGAACCCAGATCTTCCAGATCTCCTGACTGTGTGGCCAACATGCTAACCACTAGGCCACCCTGCGGCGCTCGTACAATATTGCAATACAAACGGTTGTATGTTTCCCTTTAGCACGTTGAATCTTGTGGTATTAATAAAGATGTGGACGGACTCCTCCCAGCATTGCTTGTTTATTCAGCCATCTGGGATCATGCACCCAACACAGAATCTCACGATCTGTAGTTTGCACTATACAGAGGTGTCCTGTAAGGCTAGTTCTCAAACTCAAATGGCAATGTTACTCAAACTAGTCCGTTTGAGTAAGTCTTCCCTCGCTACATCGCAGTTAATTGGTTCCAGACCCGAAGTGAATTCCCGCAAAGTAGAATTCAATATTAATAAACTGAATATTTTTGTAATTAGAGCATAGAAAACCTGTTTATGACTTTCTAAATATGGGTTAGAGCCCTGTATGACATGAAATAGCACCCCTATAGTCACCTTTACATTCCTACTATTCTTTGTTTACACCACATTGCGCAACACTACGGGATCACTGCAGGGACATAAGAGACAGACACTTGTAATTATTTTTGCATCATTTTCTGCATGTAAAACTATCATTATTGTCTATACAATGTGTTTTGTGTTAACATTTTTGGGTGTCTGGATCGAATTCATTGGATTTACATTGTTTTCTATGGGAGAATTTGCTTTGGTTCAACTCAGACTTAGACAGACTTTATTGATCCACAAGGGAAACTGCTTGGTTACAGTAGCTCAATTGCGCAAGAAAAAGGCAAACACTTTTAAATAAAATGCAATGCAATATGAATAAAATATAATACAATAAAGAGAAGGTAAATAAGTAGAGCTGGATGGCGTGTGGAATGAATGAAGTCCTGTAGTGTTCACTGTGGGAACGAAACTGGAGGAGTCTGTTGGAGAATGGGCTCCGCTGCCCCTTTGTTATCCGATGGAGTGGCTGCGTTGGCTTGTCCATGACGGGGAGCAGTTTGTCCAGTGTCGTCCTGTCTCCCACTATTACAAACGCCTCCGAATGAGTGCTGACAACTTGTTCGCCTTTCCGAATCAGTTGTCCATCCGGTTTATGTCCTTTTTGCTGGTGCTGCCCCCCCCAACAAACCACAACAAAGTACAGGGCACAGACTGGTAGAAGATCTCCAGCAGCTTAGAGCTGAGAGTCCGTTTTGGTTTGAGTCTATGTTTCTAGTAGGAGGTAGATCTTTAGGACTTGGTCATTTTAAAAGTAGCTCGCAGGCTGACAAAGTGTGAGCACCCCTGTCCTACACATTGTGTCCACACCAACGGCGCCAACATGGCTGCTGCTACAAACAAGCACCTGACAGCTGAGGTGAATCAAGGTAACCTCCTCTAAAGGGTGTTATCTTGGTTGCTATGCTGCATAGCAACAATGCCTGCATGACATCACCTTACTTTGTAAAAAAGGGAAAATGACGGTGAATCACTGACAGAAGGCTGCACTGCAATATTGTTGTTGATGTTCAAACTTACCCCGCATTAATTCATCAGATGCATTTTACTTGTGTCTTCTTGTCACTGATTCAACAGAGGTTGCCAGTGATTAACAGGATCGTAAACATGATCGTTCGATACAAGATATGACAGCCGTAACAAAAAATGTACTGATACAATCAGCCTCTCATACGTCAGTGACGTATTCATTTGACAGAATGATTACTTTTGTGCTTGTAGTTTGCGGTGCAACGCATCGTATTGAGCGCTGTTGCTTTGGCCCACTTCCTGTCTCATCTACATATGAGGCAAACAAAATATGACAAACTTACGAGGATTATTTCTTGAATGAACATGTCATTGTTAAAAATCAAGCTGTCTATCATAGTTAGGTGTTGCTGTGGGGTCGCGAGCTTTCGAACATGCTATATCCCGCCTTCTTCTGCTCATGCAAACCACAGCCCACGCAACAGTCAAGGCTCGTGTGCATGTGTGCACAGGAGGGTCAGCCATTAACGCCGCTGCAAGCTACAAATCTTAACTCGCAATTGTGAAGAATATAGGCGTTCTTGTCAAATCAGTTCTCTGAAATCATTGTTGGTAACATGCGAGCCGGTGGTGGTGTCCTTGTATGATTTTTTTGAGTGAAAAAAAGAAGGCAAAGGAGAGATACAGTCATCCCTCCTTTATTGGTTCCAGACCCGGCCGTGATAAATGAATTTATTCCATGAATAGAATGGAATATTTTTGTAGTTAGAGCATGAAAACACTCCGTTCAGGAGACGAGACGATATGCAAGATTGGGTCTAGGAGAACAATTTTAACAATGAAATGAAGAATATAAAAAAATACCACAATATATTGCAATCTATTAATATACTTTCCACTACGATACAGTCTTCTGCACTCTTGTGTGCATGCTAGCAGCCCCGCCTCTACCCACCGAGACAAAGAGACTGCATGACTGACAAAAGGGCTCACTTTGTTCATGCCGTTGTTCTATGGAGCAAACATGCCAAGGTCCTGAACTTTCTTCCTGCCTGTTTTGAGGCCAGAGACCAGGAAAACAGACACACATGCATATGGCAATATATAGAGGCCGGCAAAATTATCAAGTTCATTTTCATTTACTGTGTGATTAATTAATTATTGTCCCAGGCCTAGTGTCCAAGAGAAATGTTATTTTTCTGAATGAGAAATCTTTAATCTCGTGAGATCTTGTGACACAAAATCTTTTTAACATCATTAGAGCCCTGTAGACATGAAATAACACCCCTATAGTCACCTTTACACTCCTAATATTCATTGTTTACAACACAATGCGAAACGGCCACTAGCTAGCCAGCTAGCGAGTTAACCAGTTAGAATCAAATCAAATTTATTTCTTCTAACCTTAAGAGGCCAAAAGTTTTTTTTGACTCTATCGCTTTTTTCACCGTCATGTCGGACATGCCAAGGCTGGCTTCATGACTTCATGCAGTGTTAAGCTAATATAATGTAAGCTAATGTCTCTTGTGTCATCACTGCCGCCGAGTGACCAGAATACTACATATAACTTGTATATTAATTATTATTGGTATTAACATTGTTACTAGTGACACCTCGCCACACCACACTGGCTAGCTACTAGCTGGCTAGCGACTGGCTAACTTCACCGCACACTCGCTCACAAAGCCTCAGGCCACAAGCGAAAGGTAACGCTACACACATATAACACTGCTGCAGTGTTTTTATTTTTTATTTGTACGTTTGGAAAAGTTAACGCTAGGTGTAGCGTTCCTTTCTGTGTTGCTATGTTAAATTAAAGCACCCAGGAAGGAAGTTCTGCTGATGCTTGAAATGAGCAAAATACTGTAAGTATTACATGTTATCATGAATGGACGATGGGCATAATTCCATAAAATGTGCAGTTTTTGGACTGGATTTCCAAAATCTATCCCCAAAGAATCTTCTAGTTGAGGAAGCTGGCTGAAATGATGGCCAGATAGACAGACATTTCTATTCTACTGTACAGTGGTGGTATAAAAGCATAAGAGCAATCTTGGCTGAATGACTGGAACGCAATGAGAACAATTCTCCATTGTGACACCTTTAGGCTACAGAGTGTTGCAATCGTTTCCCAGGAATTCTGATCATTAGTACTGGATGTCTTCCAGCTTCAAGTCTGCCTTTCTCACCTTGACATCACAGCTCCGTGCTCGCGGATCCAATTTATAGCAAACCTGCTTGCTCTCCACATTCTGGGCCCAGAGCCAAAAGGCAGTTATTTTGTCCAATTTGAAATGTTATTTAAAATAGTGTCCTACAGGGTGGTGGTGTAGCCAGCACATTATCGAAATACTCATTTGCCGAATTTGTAGGACAGACTGTCTCCGTCTGTTAAATGTCAGGCCGTGGACAGGAGGAGCTGTTGAAATCTGACAGTGTTTCCTTTAATTGTTTCTTGTGGGAGCATACTGTACGTAATTGCTCCAGTGCGCATTGCTGGGTACAGTGTGTTATTAGCCGTGATAAAAGCACCCCCATGCTGTGAAACACAGGACAAAGAAAGATCAGAAACATTTGGCTAAGTCATAAGGAGAATCTCCTGTGAATCAGAGCACAAAAAAGTACACTAGAACCCCTGTGAAGCTTTGTAAAACTGGGGTGCCATTTTTATTTATTTTCTTTATGCCTGCGTGTGTTTATATGGAAGGCCGTTTCTGCCACTAGTGGATGATCAGTCATATGTAAGTCATAAGTATGAAATAAAATGTCAAAATTATGAGATACAATGTCGAAATTACAAAAGAGGAAAGTCATAATTATTAGCAGCTGAAAAAGCAGGTATCGACATATGCCGATACCTGCTTTTTCACGCCAATCCCCTTCGCCGATCACCCCCGCCCCCGTTGCAGCATCTAGCCTATAGCGACCGTCTCCCACTCACTTTCCCTTCACAAAGCCAAAACAAACATGTCTTCCGTGTGGGACTTCCTGTCGTTGTGAGAGTGATATAGGTTTTGCACCCTGCAAAACATGCCACGACAAATATCTTAAAAAGCTTTAGTTTGGTGCGGCATTTGGGGGGCGGGCACTTGGCAGGTTGTGGCGAGTTTTCAGTCCGGTAGCGGCTAATTAGCCAAAACAGGGGACACGCACCTATGTATGCGTGGAAGTCGGAGGTCTAAGGCAGATAGCCGGAAAAGTGGTTGGATTCGCCGACTGCCTGTGGGTCCTGCTGGAGCGCCATCAAGCTATTCTCTCATCCAAAGTCTCCTCAAAGAAGGCGCCTGATCCTCTAAGTTTCACCAGTGATTTGAAAAAGTAAGTCAATATGCTTTAGTCATGGTTTCCCTTTCATATCATATAGCCCAGGGGTCACCAACATGAGCCCCCCACAACCACATGAGGCGCCTGCAAGCCTGCTTTTCATTCAGGTTTTTAGTTAATAATGTGAGAACACTAGAACGAAATACAAAATATGAGTTGTGAATACCAGCATTTTGTTAATGTCCTGGTAAAACAAGCATATTGGCTTGGTTTGGCTTGAAATAAGCTGTGAAAATAAATGTTGCAAAAATTTGTAGCTTTTGGCCCTTTTCATTTTGTAAAAGTAGCTCTCACAAAACACGAAAACACGTTGAATACCCCTTATAGAGCCAACAGTATATTTTAAAATTTACACTCATCAGCATCGGTATCGGCAGCATTAAAACCTGATCGGAGCGTCCCTAATAGAAAAAGTCAAATAATGAGCTAAAATGTGAAAATTATGAGATAAAAAGTCATAATTATGAGATAAAAAAATTTAATTATGAAATAAAAAGTCATAATTATGAGAAAAAAGTCAAAAATTACAAGATAAAAAGTCATAATTATTAGATAGCAAAGTCATAATTATGAAATAAAAAGCCAAGATGATGAGATACAAAGACAAAGGCTCCAGCGAAGAAGGCTTCGCATGCGGAGTTTGCATCTCTCGTTGTCTTCGGCAACAGTCATGTCATCATTGAAGGTAAAAGTAACCTTAAATGTTTCTTTACCCCTTTCATTCATCTCTGATATCTATTTATTTTTGTTTTCTGCATGGAAAACTATAAAAACGTGTTTTAACATTTTTGAGACTTGGAGTAACTGTATTAGTTAGTAAATTCACTTTTGACATTTTGTGATAAAGCTACTGTGTATTACGAGCACAGTTGGACTCATGCAGTGTATCGATACAACGCCATATTATATGCTAACTGGGAAATGTACCCGAGCAAGTCAACATGTTTGTATAAATGGTGTAAATGAACAGAAAAACATGATAACCGGGGCGTATGCTATCAAAGGTTCCACTGTACACTTACTTACCCAGGGTGTCAGATACGCCGTCATCAAGCCAAGTCTTCAACCTGTCCAAACGCTTTGTTTGTGAGGACAAAAAACAATGTTAGATTGGCCAAAGCACACTGCGATATATGCGTTTTTTAAAAATCTGTATTCGTGTGGACAATGCCATAAATTTAACCACGTATTTTTCCAACAAAGATGTCTTATTTTCATTCATTCACTCATTCATTCATTCATTGGTATTCATGTCTCTTCTGTTGTTGTTGCTTAATTTATTAGTACAGTAGACGCCCCTACAACGTACATAATCCGTTCCGAGAACGATTATGTTATAATGTATTTATAAAATACATAAATACGTAATACGTAAATACGCTATACGTAAATAGCCTAATCCGTTCCAAGAATTTCCCAAACTCATCCCTTTGGCCTTCAAAATATTCAAATATGTTGGGAAAATATAAGAAAACGTTAGCATAAACATAGTAGAGTAACTTTCCAATATAGAAAAAGGTAATAAATAAGATTACTGTAAATGAATAAAACTGAAAGGCATCACCAAGTGTACAGTACTCTGCTAGTCTGAACTTGCACCGACTTTCAAAAAAAAAAAAACTTGCACCGACTTTAAATTTGCCAAAGTGAAACCCCTTTTTTTATGTTTTCATGAAAGAACTGAAGCTGTGCTTCATATCAATATCCTCTGCTAACAACAACAACGCTATCAAGACTATAAATCTGTGCTCCCACTTCAATATCCTTAATTCTATTTAATATTCATTGCTCATGTCCCTTGGTGTATCTCACTTTAATTATTATTATTATTATTATTATTATTATTATTATTATTATTATCTTTATTTTTTTTAAATTTATTTATCACTTTTCTGTTACGTTTTTATTTCTTTAATCTCGATTTGTGTGTGATTTATTTTATGTGTTTTTGTTATCCAACTGTTATTTTTCAATGCCCATGGTTTGATGCACTGTTAATGTAATTTGTAAGGCATTAATAAAGTTGATTAAAAAAAAAGACGCTTTACATTGTATGGAATTTCTTAAGTAATACGATGCAAAACCTTGACATAAATTCTTTACGTTCAGTGGAATTTACATAAAAGGAGGCTTACGTTATGCGAGGTACTACTGTATTCATGTTTCTTTTGTTCTTATTCATTTTCTTTGGGAGAATGAACAGAACAAGAATTTCATTGCATGGCAGAACTTCCTGTTTTATTGTGCATATGACAATAAAACTCTTGAATCTGGAACACTTTCAAACTATTTGTCAAGGTCCGTGGGTCGATCACAGCTCACTCAATGGGGACCAAAGGCACTATTTCCTGGTATGAAATTTGCTCTAACTTCTTTAATAGTTGGGGTAGAGAAGTGAATGAGGTATCAATTTAAAGTTCAAGTCATGTTTTATCAGATAGAATTAATCACAGGCTTGATTTTAATTCAACCTGTTAATTTATTCATTGTTAATTCAACCTAATGTGTTGGTTGCACTTGATTCAAATAAAATGTGAATGCATTTGCCATTAATTGTTGTTTAATTGTTTGCTTATATCCATAATTAATTTATACCCGATTCCCCTTACAAAAAACAACGGGAATCTAGGAACCGTCACCTGCACTGTCCAGTATCCACGTATTTATTTCACAGTCAGACTGGTGAAATTTTTGGTTAATAAGTTGCATCGATTTAAAATTACTGAATTGTTTCAGATCGCATCATTCTAAATGAACCAATGTCGTCGTTGAATTGTATCGGCAACCATGACTCGTTGTACGAACCGACTCGTTATTAAAACGAATCGTTACACCTCTAGTACAGAGCATTGGCAGTGGGCAGTCGGGTCTTTCTGCACATTTTCTTTCCATCGGGTTCCCTTTATTCTCTGAAGAATTCCTCTTCATTTCTGTAAAATTGTCCTTATTTTCAAACGCAGACGTTGACAAATCCAGCCGTCCATCTTCTTCCGCTATCCGAGGTTGGGTCATGTAAGCAGCAGCCTAAGACGAGAAGCCCAGACTTCCTTCTCCCTGACTGCTTTGTCCAGCTCCTCCCGGCAGATCCTAAGACGTCCTCGGCCGGTTGAGAGAAAGTCTTTCCAACGTGTCTTGAGGCCTCCTGCCGGTCGGGGGTGCCCTGAACACCTCCCTGGGGAGCGGCCCCAGCCACCTCATCTGGCGCCTCTCAATGCGGCGGGGCAGGTATAACATAGACTTGAATGTGATTAAAATTGCTGTTTACGATGAGGAAGTAGGCTGAAAATTGAAGAAGCACAACTTCTATGTCATAAATTACGATGAGCCACTTTTCCCTGAGAGATTCATGTTCAGACTTGTGTCCCAGATACAAAAAGTTGCTTCTCTTCTACCACAGCCACTTTTCCTCTCTTTTTTGTCTGCCTCCAAAGACACTTTACCTTTGGCTGTTGATGAAAGCCCCGGTCACATTTTTCAAGCTGTTAACTGCCGGGCTCGGGCTTAAAGCTCAGCGTTTCCTCTGTTTATACGTTTTTTGCATCCATATGGCTGATCTAAAGTGTGCCGCACCTTCCCGTGGCACCCTGCGCCCTTCAGAGTAAACACTAAGCTGAACGAGCGGGGCCTTTCTGTGAAATGGTGTCTTAAAGGCGGGTGTTTGTTTTCGCTGGCAAGCGAGCCGGTCGCTTTCCGTTCCCTTGCGTTTCCTCTTGGGTGCACTGAGGCTGACCTAACTTGTGCATACTCAATAATTCCTATTTCCTTTCCACCTAAATGCCATAATGATGAATGGATGTATCTCATCATGCATTTATTATTCATATATGTTGGCTTACTTTGAATTACAGCAGCAAACGCTTTACTCTCCGAATGCCAATGGCATCTCTAGAGATTGCTATTGAATATATGGCAATGCCATTCTGGGATGCTACTTTTTCCAGACTACCTTCTTTCGCTCATCAATTTTTGAATTCATCCAATAACCCGGGCTGCTGAAGATCTGCAGAGATTCCTCTCACTGTACGAACGAGTTGAATGTCGGAGCGTATGAAAGTGTGACCGTTTCTCAACAGATTCTAAGTCTTGTTTTTTCTTTAATCTCCGTCAAAGACTAAAATGTGTGGCTCATTTAGGAAGCGTTAGCTACTGGACAGCTATTCTCTGCCCAAAGAGTTATTTGTTCATAAACACAGTATTGGACTTTTACTGCCGGAAGATCAAGGCTGGGTAGCGGGGGTGATAGAGAAATCTTTCTAGTCTTTGGCTACAATGGGAAGGAGCGTAATTATTTTTCTACTCATCAATATTCGAAGTTTAACAATCACTCATCAGCTGTAAAGTAAAAAAAACAAAGTAATTAATTAACATTATATCACCAAACGTCTCAACGGACACACTCAGATATATATTCAGCATATTCATATGTTTTGCAGTACAGTAAGCCCTCATGTATCGCCATGAATTGGTTCCAGACCCGATCGTGATAAGTGAATTTCCACAAAGTAGAATTCCTTAGTTATAAATGGAGTATGTTTGCAGTTTGAGTATAGAAGACCTGTTTAATCCGTTTTTTTAAACATTATTAGAGATCTCCATACATGAAATAACACCCCTATAGTCACATTTACACTTGTAGTACCCAGTATAGTAGACATAGAATAACAGAAAATAAGACTCACGCACGTTACCATTGGGAGTTTGTTGTTGGTATTTCTTTTTTGACTTACTGCGGTGTCTACTGTCTCATGAACGTAACACTACTGACCTAGTGACCATTGTAGAATACTACATGTCATCACAACGTCTTTGAATGCTTCTTCTGAATGCCTTATTCCACATGTGTCAATGGAGGGCCCAAACACTGCAAGTCTTCTCTCCAGCCAGCTTCTCCAGAAGGTGATTTAATTGATGAGCTCCTTCCCTCAGGCTGAAGGAGGTGTTGATCGTTAAAATCACCTGCTTTAGCAACCGTCTGGAAAGAAAACCTGCAGTGTCTCGGCCCTCCGTGGCAGTTTGACACACTGCCGTATAGAGTATAGAGTATAGAGTATAGAGTATAGAGTATAGAGTATAGAGTATAGAGTATAGAGTAAGCCCTCGCCACTTCATGTGTCCAATTTTGCGGCTTCACTCCATCGCGGTTTTTCAAAAATGCATTAATTAATAAATCATGCTTTTTGTGGTTGAATATGGCCAATTATTAGTCAAAAATATGCACATTTGAGCAGATTTTATATATTTTTTGCGTAAATTAAGCATCGTCAAGCATAAAATGGCTGAATGATCTAAAATACAAATATAAGGCATTCAGAAGACTTTTGGATAATGTAGTATTCTACACCGGTCACTCGGTGTCAGTAATGTTACTGTAATGTTCGGTGAGACACACAAGCACCAGACTTGACCGCGGAATAACTGTCTTTTACTGCCTGTCAACTCAACTCAACTCAACTCAACTCAATCTGAAACCCAGACGTCACTTCCTGTCCGCTCCCCTACTCAGCTACCCAAACACCGCAACACATTTATAGCAACACACACGCGCATGAGTCTTATTTACAGTATCTCACAACAGGCACATAAATAATAACATAACAATAATAACAGTAACTCAGGCTACTGTTGTGGCCACAACCAGCTAAAACTCAGCTCTGTACCCCTGACGTCACTTCCTGTCCTCCACACGGAACACCTTTACTGGGACACACACAAGCACGCCTTGTATTGTATCTTAAACGGCTTATTGTGTCTATGATATTGGGTAATAGGAGTGCAAAGGTGACTGTAGGGGTGCTGTTTCATGTCTAGAGGGCTCTAAAAAAAAAGGTATTCAGAAGGTTTTCTATGCTCTCACTGCAGAGATATTTCATTTATAAATAAAGAACCTTACTTTGCAGAAACTGACTTCGGGTCAGGAACCAGTTAACCGCCTTAAACGAGAGATGACTATTTGTATTTTACTTCATTTAGGCAAATGTAAGTTAAACATGCATATTTTTTGACATAATAAGCCGTATTCAACCACAAAACGGCATGATTTATTCATTAATATATTTTTTGAAAACCTGTGATGGAGTCAAGGCGCAAAATCCCAAGTGTGAAGTGGTGAGGGTTTACCGTATTCTGGCAGAATTTCACTACCGTTAGATTTTGTGCAAAATATATATTTTGTCATCGCTATTGTTTTTTTTTCTTCCCCGGGACTCTCACGTCTCACATGATGGCACATGTCCATACTGTAGAAATACAACTAAATAAATAATAGAAGCAGGTTCTGTCATGAAATTCATGAAGGGGTGGCGGTGGGACAAAAATGCTGAGAATAGAGTTTCTTCTTCTTAAAATCCACATCACAACCGCTGCTGCTTTGAAGACTCCACGCTGACTTAGCCGGCAGGCTGGTGGGGTTCCTCTACGCCACGGATGCTGTAGCTGAAAGCTGCAGGATCTGTCAGAAGATGAACATCTAAGAAGCACATACCATGTGACCTTTTTTGCTCCGTGAGAAATCCGACGCTCTGATGAAGAAGAATAGAAACGAAACATGTGCAGCACCAAAGTGGAGCTGCTGCCACCGCCGCCTCACAGGAAGAAGCTTTTCCTGTGTAAAGTTTGTACGTTCGCACTGCAGGTCAATTCCCATTTTTGTGTTTTTTGCTGTATATGATTTTTTATTTCAGAAGACACTGTCAAGCGATTGCTTCTCTCGTGATACCCGTGTGCAAGTCTCCGCAATCGATTCATCAAAAGACGTATGGCTGATTGTTATCGATACAGGAGTCTTTTACCAGTGGAATTGGAATCGTTCTCTCCTGAAAACCAGATATCCGGTCGTATCGGTTCATCGTTCGCATCCCTAGTGCAACCGTAGCCTGACATTCATCCATTCCCTCATCCATTTTCCATTTGGAAACAAAACCAAATAAATACTAATGAGAAGAGCATGAATTTTAAAATGATTTTGCACCCTGTAAATGTTAGCCTTTATGCACTGCTGGTAGTGCTGTGATGGCATCACTACTGGCACACTTTCTGGATCAGGATGATGTTTCTCCCTCAATGTCTTGAATTTAACATTACATTACGTGTCGTAACGTATTATTATTCATTGTGCCCTTATTATTCTCTTTACTAAAGTCAGCAGAAATCTCCAGAGAATTCCTCTTGGGAACAAATGCAAACTTTTGGCATTTGGCAGCCAAACAGTGTACGCTGCACACACACACCTCAGGGACAGGCAGCGCTCATCCATTCTCCAGGGAGCGGCTGTATATATTCATCAGGGGCCGAGTGGGGAGGCTTTTAGCTTAAATATGTTGTTGGCCTTCATTTCAGCCACCTAAGTGAGGCCAGATGAAAGAGGGGCAACTCTAACAGGATGAATAAACGGCAATTAACAAGGTGATGAGATAGAAAAGTGGCAAGCTAAGATTGAGAGGCTTCCGCCAACCCGACGGCCGTGACCATCTGAGCGTGGGTCTGTTCTAAGAGCAAGATACACAATTATTCAGACCTCAGACTACTTCACGCTGCTGCTGTCTCTCTCAAGGCTCTTCATTAGCGCGGCACAAAATTGTGTGGTCAGCATGATCATGTCACGCCTCATTATCACCCATAAACTTTACGTTCCCTTTAAACTATCATGGTTTCCTTGCATGTTCTCAACTTCATATGCAAATGTGCACCGCATAAAACACAATGGATTGTTCACAAGGTTGTTAACCAGCACCAATATTTTGCAAAAGCAATTAGCATCAGGCTTTGCAAAGTTTATGTACCAATACCTAAAACAGTAGGAGATTAATTAAGAGAACATCACTTTTTACCCCCCAACTGTAACTTTTGAAGCAGAGGTAATTATTCGAAGATTGTTTTCACGCTCGCCACTCGCTGTTCCTACTAAGGAATATTAGAGCCACGCCGAAGAAAAAGAAAACAAGAAATTACAAGAAATTTGAAAAAAAAAACGTTTTTACATTATGGGAGAAAATGTTGTACTATTACAAGAACAAAGTCGTATTATGAGACGAAAAAAAAAAGTTATGTTATGATGAACATGGAAAACATGGAATCCCTCATTTAGCACGGATAATTGGTTCCAGACTCCGCCGTGATAAGTGAATTTCTGCAAAGTAGCACCCTCCAACTCCCTTTAACTCATTCAATACCAAAGGCATATTTAAGTTTTTATAAACCCGAACGCCCGATCCCAGCAAAGTCTTTTAAGTTTTTTTGCGCGAGAGGTAAAAAGAGGTGATGACGCAACTCTTCACTGATGCATTTCACTTCAGAGCAATTTTAAGCCATAAAAAACGGCCACAAGGTGGCAGAAGTGCATTTCATAAGAGCTCGGCAGGGATGTGTTGAAAAAATCACACATGACAGGAAGTAGGAAGTGAAAGAGCGTGGAGGGGTCTAGCGTACGGTAGGTTACGCATTGTAGGCAAATTTTAACGCATACACATGGGCGCACGTACGCGTGCACACGCAGTTCAGTTCCACATGTGAAAATTGTAAATAGTTCATGGTGTTATATTTGTAAATAATTTGTTATTTTGAAGCAAAACAACCCGCTGTTTGTGTTGTTTATGTCGTGGTGAAGTTGTTTAGATATTTGAGCTCTCACAAAAACAAAAATATTTGTGTCCAAGTGAAAGTTATGCTTGAAATGTATCTTTCACAAAAAGCTGAGTGCTAAAGAACGGATAAAGGTAGAAACAACCTTTTTTTCTGACGTAAAACAGGAGTCTAATCTTTCTTTTGGTAGGTTCATGCGTCTATAGCCATACAACACAATAGTCTGTGTGCCTTGAAAGATCAGTCACGATCGTCCGGTACTGAAGGGGTTGAACTTTGAAAAATGGCTGGGATTGAATGACTTAAGTAAGTCAGTCACAGTTATGGCATAGAAACCTGTTTACCATCTTCTAAATACAGTTTTTAACATTATTATTATTAAGCTAACACCACACACATTTTCTTCGCTAATGTGGTCTTTAGTGAGTAAAATGGATGAGCTACGGCGTCACATCATCTACAGTAAGACACTCTTGGACGGCAACGTCATGATTTTCAGACATGACTAAACAGCGGCGTACCGGACAATGCTATCTAGCTAGCCGACCGCCACGTGCTGCGGGCTGATAGAACAGCGGCTGAAACCGTGCATCTCAGCCGTACAATGCTTTCTGCTTTCCGTGCCACTAAATAAATAACTATACTGTTGTTCTACACCTGCCAGTTTATTTGTTTATCTGAGTGTTTTAGGGTTTTTCTTTGAAGTTTATTTGTAGTGACCACCATTGGCGGTGCTCTTTAAAAAAAACAATATTCGACTATTAGCCAACTATGGACAAAAGCTAACAAATTAGATTTGACTCTGCAAATCCTAAGTCAAAGAGAGCACTAATATTTATTGCCTCTTCTGTGTGGTCATAATTTAAAAACTAGTAAACGCATACTGAAATGCAAATCATTTGGACTTTTTGTGTTTTTGGCGTAGGTGTGTAGGCCCTCAGGGTGATAGTTGTGTCATTCCCATAGACCACATGACATCATACCAGTGCAACACAGTGTAACGTGCCAATGAATTACACAGTGACCCAGATACCGCACAGTGTTTACGTCTAATAAATGCTTTTGAAATCGCTTCTCAAAGAGACCATTTTCCAAGTCCATTCCCAGAACGTTGACCTGTACAAGTGAAATTCAAGGACTGACTGGGGCCCTGATAGAGGCGGAAATGGATCTGGGGGGTGGCTCATATTTTGAGCAGTGAAAATCAGGACACTCTGAGATACTCAAATGTTCACTCAGAGATGACGTATCATTTCTGTACTTTTAACTCATTGACTGCCAGCCATGTTCAGAGCAGAGAGCTCCATACTGCCAAAGTTTTGGGGCACTTTTGCTGAACTTTCAAGACCCACAGAATATTGAGTTTTACGACTACATAAACATTGAAACTATCTAAAGAAACTTTAGACTATCTTCTTTCATCAGAAAAAAGAGTTTGTTTCTAGCCTTTTTGGGTCTTTAGATTTTGGCGGTAGAACATAGGGTAGTTTCAGCAAAAACACCAGATTTTGACCAAAATACAGAGAAAACAAGCCTTTTCTGCAGAGAAGCAAATTCAAGCAGAGTGACGATGGGGTCTGCTGGATGTGGGGATGAATGCCTGCTGCTGACCGATCCAGACGGGCAGCCACTCGTCAGAAGAATCAGGGTCGGGTTCAGAGTCACTCGACTCTGAACTGCTTCCAGTGTCAGGCTCTGGTGTGGCGCCACATGGCTCAGCAACGCTAACCACTAGCTTGTTGCTTCGGCTGCCATTGTCATTTGTGTCTGCGTCACCTACATCACCCATGTCACCTCTATCTTTCGTGATCGCGTCACTACTAAAGGCGGATCCACCGCCAGACAAGCTCGGTGACTGTGTTAGCTGCCTGTATTTGTTGTCTCCACTCGATTTCTGCATCTGTTTCGCCATTTTCCTCTCTCAACCCACAATCCGTCTTCTTCATAGACAATCTGTCTGTCGCTGCCGGTTGGAGGAAAAGAGAACTGTTGCCCCCTACTGGGACAGAAATACATTGTGTATAAGTCAAAAATTCACACACATGATGAATAAGACTTTGATCCGTAGCTCCTGCGAAAAAAGCCAAAGACGTCAATAGACGGCAGCCAACGTTACTGTTTGAAAAGACGTCAATAGACGTTGAAATATGCCTCCTCTGGATGAATAGAAAATTGTTATACAGTCAAACCTTGGTTTTCGTACGCACCAACTTTCGTATGATTCATTTTTTTGTGAAAAATGTTTGAGAGAAAATGTCTGCGTCAGTTTTCGTACAATATTGCAGGTGACCAATTAGGCTGTTTGCCCTGTACTGTATCATTCCGCAGAATCAGGTGCCCAAACGAAGGACCCTGCGCATCCCTGACTCACTATCCGTGCATTTTTTTATTCCAGCTTCTAAATAACCTGCCATGAGGCCAAAGAAAGTTACGAGAGTCAGCAATTTTATACAGAAGATGCATAACGCTACTGAATTCAATCTCACCAGGGCGTACAGGAAGTCCACATCAACAATAAGTTCTCTCCATTCATCACTGATAATGATTTCACATTGTTTTCTGCATGTAAAACTATAATTATTCTCTACGAAATGAACTTTTTGTTCATATTTTTGAGTGTCTGGAAAGGATTCGTTGGATATCATTTCCTACCGCAAAAATTGCTTGTTGTTCTGGTTTTCGTTGTTTACCTTCCGGAACAAATTAAGGATGGAAATCCAGGTTCCACTGGATTACAAAATACTACTTATAACCAGACACACATTCCAAAGGGATAACGTTAAAAAATGTTGAAAAACTGAAACAAAAATGATTGCAAAAACAGTTTACTTATTAAGTTTTGAAAAGTAACCCATATTTGCGAGCGGACATGCGCCCTCTGAAGTCGCAAGAACTTGGGAATTTTAATTTGGAATTGTTGTGCATGACGTCCGGCAAGCATCAGACAGGTTAACCTTGGTTGGCATCATTAATGCTTTCCAGAAAAAACAAAACATACGCTAACGGAACCACAAGAAATTATGTAAATCCAATGAATCCATTTCAGCGAGCCACAAAACAGCTTAATATAAAACACTTTTAGTTTTACATGCAGAAAACAATTTGAAATTGATATACATGCATATAAAAGACAAATAAAAGGCATCAGTGAACATTTAACATCCCTTTTACCTTCACTGAAGACCTGATTGTTGACAAAGAAGAGACATACACATGGACACCACCTTCCTGTTTTGCTATGAGTTATTTTTTTAATTCAATAGTTTCTCAACTTCTTGATCAAAGATCAAAATGCGGACACTTGCAACTTTCTTTGGCTTCATTATCGATTTTGTAGCCGTGATCAATAAGAAAAGCACTACTGATTTCAAGGAATTACTCATAGCAAAACAGGAAGGTGGCGTCCGTGTCAATTTCACTGCCTCATCAAGCCTTTGTCAGCAATCCTGGAATTTTAACCACCGGTGTTCATGATGTCCTCAATTTTAGGGCAAGTATCAGAAAGGTTCCGTGCAAGTTTTAGCTTTTTCTTTGTCTTTTTGGCAACACTAACGCAAGAAAGCCTAAGAAAGCCAAGACATAAAAAAAACACAACAAGGGGTTTGGTCATCTTAATGGGTCCCGGGTAGACTGCGTTTTATTTCTACAGCTTTTTTTTGCTATTAGGGAAGCAAAACAGGAAGGTGCAGGGATGATTCAATCACAAAATACCAACTGCCATTGTTTTTTTGTTCAACCGTAATTAGGATCAACCAATTTTCCACCCTTGCGCTTGTGCTACGGCCTCGTCTCTCACTCGTCTCATTATGGACATGACATTATTGATGCAATTAATAGTTCATACAAAGCATTTAGTAGCTACTTAGCGTGATGGTAGGGGGGCTTTGGAGTGGGCAGTTATGCAGTGATTGATCTCATCTGACAACATCTTGGCCATCTGCATGTACAGGTGGCAAATGAAAAGGGAAAATGCATCACTGGAACATCTGCATCCTGGCATCTCATTTCCTGGAACCAGGAAGTATTCCCAGGATTTGGTGGACGACCACACGTCTTGTGTTTTCCTTTCATTTCAACGACTCGGCTAAAAAGAATACGTGAGGTCGTTGAATTGTCTTGCAAGTATTTATCAGCACTGACAGCTCAGGCTCAGAAGCAGCAACACATACACAACACTCTACATACACGATAATGAGCGGAGGCAAAGCAGCAGCCATGAGACTCATTTTCAGGATAATAACATGTGGGAAAGGTCACCTCCATTAGGCACCGAAAGAGTGAAAATGTTAGATTCAACAACAAGATTGCCTAACAAACCTGACATGTGTTAACAGCTCAGAAGTGCCTGGTGCGGCCCGATGGCAGGCGGCTGAAAGTGTCCTTGTCAGGACCGGTACCCACAAGACGCTGTTACTGAGCAGCAAGAGGAACATCGCAACAGGGAGTTGCAGCTCTGCAGTGACACATCGAGTCTCAAGGCTATCTCATCAAACATTGCAGGGCTGCATTACGCCAGACATCTCTGTGTTGGCTTTTACATTTATTGTGGCTTTCCATGGCCCAAAAAAAGCCACACTTTCATATTAGGTTAGATCACCTTTAGCTTTGATAACGGAAAGCATTGGCTGTGGAATCTGGGGATGTCCTATAATTATCGGTCCGATATTGGCATAAAAATTGGTTGATATCGGTATTGGTATTGGTATAAACTGCTGTATATTTAGGCCTATGGGCTACCGTACTTGCCGCCATCGAGGCGTCCAGCGGCGTCAATACGTGGAAATACTTGTTGCGTCCTGTGTTATTCCTCACAGTCGGAACTGGGCTTGATATGTTAAAACCACGGGCGCGGGTGTGCCGCAGACAGCACCGACTTCAGCTACCACGTTAGCTTGTAGCGGCACCGGCACGGCCTTGTTGCCTCAGTTGTCAGTTGACATTTTTATCCACGTTGAGGGTCACCAACTGTGGAGATGCGACTCACAAGGAGACAGTAGTCGAGGTAGGTGGCACCAATCGGTTTAAAAACAGTCATTACCACACAGACGAGGTCCTTCAGATGATGCCCCCTGCAACATCTCCACGTAGCCAGCTGCCGTTTGACGCCCCCTCACAACCTGAAGCTCCACTGTTCCATTGAAGGATCATGATGGCGCCCTCCACTGTGCCGAGTGGAAAACATCTCAGGTGGGATCTCCTTGTCATGCCAGTAACGTTGGAAGCCATCAAGGCCCGTCAAGGTTACATTCTTTCTCATCAGAGAATAAAAGTGTCTTCCACCTTTCAATGTCCCATGTTTGGTGCGCTCATGCAAATTGCAAACGGACGATTTTGTGGCCTTCAAGGAGACAAGGCCTTAGAATACCTTAAAAGCCTTCTCTCGCAGATGTGGCATCTGATGGTTACTGGACAGCACTCGGCACCAGTAACAACCTTCATTCGGGCCGAGGATGGTCTCGTGTCTTGACAGACAGCCAATGGGATCCTCCAGCTGAGGGCTGGTGACATTTTTGTGGGTCTACCACTTGAATTTTTTGTTCCATAATCTTCAGGATTTTTGAAGAAATGACTGTCTTACTGCGTGCAACCTCAGCAAAGGCGCGCCAAGAGAGACCTTCTTATGCAGCTCAACGATCCCACCGCCATCAAAGAGAAATACGCACTGAATACCTTGAAGGTATAAAAGCGCTATGCAAGTGGAAGTCCATTTACATTTACATACTTTCAGAAGAAAAAACTACAGCTCCAATTTTGATGTTGCACCTGGCTGTGTCGCAATTTTTGATCATACTTCAACAAATTGTGCAGCCCTTGTGTGCACACATTTCAGAAGCAAGCTAAACGTTCACACTTGCAAAGTCTACATGGCTGGAAAAAAAGGATAAAACACGTGTCTTTGTCCACAAGTTGGGGGGTGAGGGGGGGACTAATTAGCAAGAGCAGCCGAGATGTGCGCGTATCTCAGTGTCAGTTTTGCCGGAGCTTATAATTGTTAGCTGGAGGACATGATTACGTCGGCTTAAGGACTTTAATGAAAGGAAGCTAACTGTAGGGCACTTGCTAACTGTTGAAAAGCATGGAAATGGAACACTATGTTTGATTCAGCTTACTGTTGCTGCGACGCGAGATAGATGCTAAATATTATTGCTTTCAGCGTGTGACATGCGCAGGTGCTTGGAGAAGGTTGCACTTCAAAACATGAAAACACAAGTGATTCATCAGGTTTTGTTTGCAGAGCAGGTGGCACTGATATCAGCAGCCACGCGGAGCCTTTTTTTCTTTGCTTCAGGTAACATTTCCCCTAATAATAAACACTCAAAGCCAACACAAAAGCTCCTTGGCACAACTGGTCGTCACCTCTTACTCCGCTTGCTCACCAGAGCTCGCAGGAAATTTATTACAACCACTAATTGCATTCATAGTCTCAAAGGGCTTGAGTGAAACAATACGCTCAAATGGAAGCCCCCAACCTGTGAGCCTCAAAGGAAACCATGGGGAACTCCATGGAAACTTAATTAGGAATATGATGCCAGGAATAGTGTGCTGGATCTCACACAGAGGAATATAATCCGCGATAAAGCAACAATACTGATTTGTTTGAACAACATTTGTTGAACATTGGATATTGGAGCAGAGAAAGAATGGCATCTCTGCTACTGTCATGGCAAACCTCCAGCTTCAGTCGTTATTGACATTGATGTTACTGGAAACCGGAACCAGAACTCATTGACCGACTGTTGACTGTGTACACCGGTGGGCAGGGGCGCCACCAAGGAATTCTGGACTCCATGAAAAAATCAGTGTTGCTCCCCTTCTTCACTGGGACAGGGAGGGGTAAAGTTATTGGGCAACAGGGCTGCTGCTGACTCATTTGTCGCTAAATCTGGTAAATGGGGGACGGACAACTGATTAAATAATACAGGCTTAACATACCTGCACTGGTTAAAAAGGAGTGACATGTACGCTATCACAACATGCTAACACCCTTGTTTCATTGTGGACATTAAGCTAGCAGGTGGAAGTTTACTTTTGGTCAATGTGGATATTTAACTGTGACTACTAAATACAACAGATTGTTTCAATCGTTTTTTTCACTACGTAAAAAAAGAAAAAATCACAAGATAGCAAAATTGTTTACCTATTGACTGGGACCCCTGTCAGTCATGGGCCCTTGGAATTGGGGCTCCAGAGGGGGCTAGGTGGGCGGCACAGACCTATACGGGGTAGAACTTAAGGGTGCCGGGCTTGTACCATGGAGCCATGACTTGTGCCCAGAGGAGCCCGGAGTATGGGCACAGTCTGTTTAACATCAGCCCGTCATGCATAGAGGGTTGTCCCAGTCAGGACTGAGTCAACAGAGCATTGTGGACGAGTTCGCGGAGCCCGGGGCTCGTCGCATGACCTTCAAATAGTGGTGAGTAGGACTACGGTACTTCATGCTGTGAACATGTGGGCTGCTGTGCCAGTTTGACTGAACTCGATACATCGCTACCGATACAGGCTGTGAGTTGAAATAGCTAAAGTGGGTGTGAAAATGATGCAGTCGCTATCCGTGGTGCTGAACTGCTTTGAATTTGTGTCTTATTATTCGTGGTCATGCAGCCTAATGTTTTTGTTGTTCTCTTGGTTTGTTATACTTCATGGACATGAAATTGACATAGACGCTTGTAAGCCCAGCTGTTACAGGCATGTGCATGCTCTCCAATGATGTTATCGTGAGCTTTATTATTTGGGTGTAAAGGGCACGGTCATTTGCCCCACACCCGGCCCGGCTCTGATTCGTAGTGACTCTGTAGTTCTTTGAGACCTGACACTGTTATGCCACAAGTCTTTGCTTTTTTTTATTCCTCATGGCTGCAAAATAAGCCACAATGGAACTAAAGAAAGTTGCAAGTGCCAGAACTTTCATAAAGAAGGTGAGAAACACTATTGAATTCAAGAAAAACTCATAGCAAAGTACAAAGATCCTTGCTGAAAACCCACGTTTCTTTTGCCTTTGACACTATTTGAGTTGTTGATGCTACTTCATTCTGTTTTTAGCTTAGTATTTAATTTTTTTAAAATCTGTTTTAATGTTCAAGTACTAAAATAGTTCAAAATTCAAGTACCAACAGCAGAGCTATTGCCACGTACATCCACTCCCATTGATGATATCCCATCACATTGCATTACATGACATTACCTTAACACTGCATGAAGTCATGAAGTCAGCTATGGCATATCCCACAGTATGGAGTGAAAAAAAAAATCTCCTCCCATCCCATGTGGAAGTGGTAAGTTTTTGGCTTCTTAAGTTTAGAAGAACAGTCTACATGGCTCTAATAATGTCAAAACCCTTATTTAAACCCGCTCTAGCCATGAAAATATTCCATTTATTAACATTGAATCCTGTATCGCGGCAATTTATTTAACACGGTTAGGCCTGGAACCAATTCACCTCTATAAACGACCAGAGTTGCAGGTCTAAAACTTTAGCTATGGCTAAATGAATTCCCCATGATTATTTTTTTTAAATAATGTATAGTTTTCACATATGTTTGCATCACAAAAAGAAGCATGAAATCAGATGATTCTTTAATTATGTGTCCTATATTGAGGCTGTACTGGGGTCCAAATAACTGTATCAGGGTATTCTTCTCACGCTGCACTTAGATTGATAACTATTCTAAAGGACAGGAATAAAATGAAGCGGTGGCTTGAAAAACAATGTCCTGGTCAATATTTCCTGCTTAGCTAATAGCTACTGCAGTTGAACTAAAGTCACCTAAGGGCGTGAAGCTCGTCTGAGCTATGATATGTTAAACACATCCCTGAAGGTCAGGCAGCAATAATTGCTCATTTAGAAGTCATGAATTTAAAGTTAAGGCACTTTTCGTTGAAGAGGCAACCTCCTCCTTACATTTGCATAATAGTCTGACGACCGTTCAACCAAAAAATATAGTTGGCAGTGTGTATCCTGAAATTATAAGTCAAAAAATATAAGCATGTGGTCCCCTGTGATGGACTGGGATAGGCTCCAGCTCCAGTAAGAAATACATGAATGAATGCGGTTTGAGAATAATTGCTACGGGTGCACGGTAATTATCAGACCGATAATTATGGGGTCGATATAAGGGCATCATAGCGATAAATCTGATAACCGATAATTTTAAAAAGTATTCCAATGAGGCGAGATTATACGGGTGAGCAAATCAAGCGCTCCGCTATTTTCCTGTCTGTGAACGTCTGTGAACGTTAACTTCCCCTGAGCTCACTTACAAGCTACGTCACGTTCCGAGGAAGACATTTCACGTGCTGTACCAAATGCTCCGCAATCAGGGCAGAAAAAACCATCGAGCACACTTATCAGCCACCTGAAAGGTCAGCACGACACTGTTTGAAAAGTGCAAAAGGTTTGCCAGAGACCTCCGTGGTGTCACACCGGTTGCTCGGGAGCGTGTGCCCGAATACAGTGCACCTTGCTGGGCCACAGCACGTGGCTCCCTCCCCTCTACACTCTGGTTCTCCTGATAGTAGTGATGTGGTAGTAGTAATGTCATATTTCATTAGGACAAATCAACAGGTACTGTTGGTCAAATCCAAATTTGTTTGAGTCCTTCTTACCTCCAGGTGTGCACAAACGACAGTTTCGCTCGTCAATATCATATGGGTCGTGAGAAGCAGAAAGTTATTGGTATCGGTTTGGAAAAAAAAAAACAGATATCGTGCATCTCTAAAATTGTCAGCAGTCTTCAAATGTGTGGAGTTGGAACTTTGAGACAAGGGTTGAATTATCTCACAAGCTGAAGGACAGGTTGGAGCCAACTTACTGTAAGTCTGACTGACAGCTGACTAATTAATGTCCACATTTGCGCCGCACGCATCCTCTTTGTGTGAGGTGAAAGAATCATGAGCCCTCATTAATGAGAAAACCATATGAACTTTTTACTGCCATCACAACCTGCTAAGTTCACCTTATGAAGATTTTTGGACTAATGACATTCTCCGCGCTCTCCCACACGTACGGTTAAAAGGATGCATCCAAGCAACCAATGAAATGATGTGTTGTCATGCAGTGTTTATAACTGCTGACTACATTTGCTGCCAGAACTGACCTACAAAAAAAAAATAATAAAAAAGTACTCTTCTTTAAAAAAAGCTATGACTCACAACACTGTCTAGACAAGAGCAGGAAAACTGTTTGCCCAAAAAGGCTATTAAATGATGAATTATGCTTATTTATTGATGAAATGTATTGTTGACATGGTGAGCTTTTGTGCCACATAGAACAAGATGGGTCGAACATGAAAATCATTTTTTATTACACATTCTCATAAGAAAGGGGTGGCCGCATCGACCAAAATATCAAGAGTATTGATACCAAGGACAGTATTAGTGTCAGGTCCATACTAGTGTGTTGAGATTGATGTGTTTCATTTCTCTTTTATGTTTATTTGTACAAATATCTGAGTTTTGTTGTTGTTACATTGGTCATAATGTTACACATCTATACTATTATGTTGTTTACAAACTCAGGGAATACAGTAATCCCTCGTTTACCGTGATTAATTATAAGGATTTCTTATTTATAAAAGACATATTTTCCTTCTTCGATTTTTGAAAGCAAACAGTAAATTTGCAAAAATTACATTTGTAATTCATGGCGCCAGCCATGGCAAACTAGCTCTCGCTGTTCAGCCTCATTCCGGAAGTGACGTCATCGGGGTGACGCCTCTCAGCTACAGCAGAGTAAACAAATGCTTCTCGAGGTAGATGGTCGACTTGGTTCAGTCTATTTTTGAAAAAAACAGTAGTCGATGCCAAAATTTTGTGTTGCTGCTGGATGTTCATCAGTGATACTGTAAGGTTTTTTTTTTTTTTTTCCAAAAAAGAAAATGGACGAAGCAAGTGCAGAGAACGAGAGACAGATGGACGCCCACCTCGAGTTGTGTTCTTTGCAGTGATCATTTCACTGATGACTGATTTGAAGGAACATCTTTACAAGAAGCATTTGGCTTGAAGGTACGGTATAAACGCATTTGGAAAAAGGATGCTCTTCCGCCAGTACACAGGGAAAAAAACAAGAACGACCACTGCATCAAAGTTGGCACATAATGTCTTCTAAACACTATTCCACGATAGCGACAAGCCTGCAAAACATTATACATGTAATATAAACATCTTTTCACAGCCATATGTTTAGTGTGTGGGGCAGAGGTGACAGTGGACACATACACAATAAATATAACCTTTACGCTAGTTAAAAAGCCAATTTAAAACAATAACTGAAGGATAAGCAACTCCAGAGTAATTTACACTTACCATTCTGTGTCTTGAAGGCGACCAATCTTCATCTGCATGTTTTAAGGCTTATGTCCTGTGCAAGTTTTCTATTTCATCTCCAAATGTTTCTCCCTTCTTTTCTTCTCAAAAACTATTGATACATTTCCCAAATCTTCGCTATAATCACTGTAAACATCCTCAGTCTTGTACACTGCTATGTTTATGTAGCTGAGTGACAGTATGCCGCGTCACTTCCGGAATTGAGGCTGAACTGCGAGAGCTCGCTCGTCACGGGTGGCGCCCTGAACCTAAATGTAATTTTTGCAATTTTACTGTTCGCTTCCAAAAAATTGCACAATGTAGAACATAATGACAAACAATATACAACATATTTAAGTAAGGTTGACGAATCGTGTCAGTGACTCTTTAAGTGCTGATTAGGAAGCTGGCGAATCAGAAGCCAACTTCAGCAAAGTTTCAATGATAGCTAACGTTAGCAGCTAAACTTCACCAAATCGCTATCAGTAGCTGGCGTCATAATAGTGTGCTTGCAGGATACAATGCTTGTAGAGGTTAAAGGTGACGTTTCCCACTTGAGCCTAATTTGGAAGGAAGGCAGGTCTCGTTCCTCTGCCCCCCCATTCCCCCCACCCACCCACCCACACACACACACAGCTCATCTCTCCGATTAGAGCAAAACATCCCCCAAGGTCACACAGAGGGAGTAATCTCCTTCTATTTCCTGCCTCCTGCACTGACTCAAATGAGGTTGCTATATCACTGTCAGCTTGGCATCACTTGTAACTTGGACACCTGCAGCCCAAGTGGGCTTGCAGAACAAGTGAGTCCATCCTCTGCGGTGCTTTCTGCTGCAATCAGGAGCAAACGAGGGGGTGGTTGATGAATGTGGTGGATGGGGGTCCCTTCCTAGCCGTTGTCGTGTACATTACAGACAAGCTGTCCCGCTTGCATGCGATGCGCGTTCACGTGGCCAGTGGAGCGCCTCTAACGCAGCCCCCCGCGGCTTCAGGGTTTGCCCCTCCTGAAGAGCACCAATCTGAGATGGGTACATGGAGGGGGCGGGAAGGATAGTTTGAGGAGGGCTGAGCTTTTTTTTTTTGCGAAAGGACGCCAATTTCTGTATTATTTCACTGCTGGAACAACAACCAGCAAACAGAGAAAGAAGAAAAAACATCAGCCGGACCGCGCGTCAGAACCTCATCAACTCCAAAGAAATCCGAACGGGGAGGGAGAAAAAGACAGTCCAAGAAGACGAGCTGTATTTCCAAGTGGTGAGAATGTTTTTTTTCATTATTATTCTTTCTTGTATTGTTTTGGGGGCGACATGTTCAAGGTGCCGCACATGTGGCGGAGGATGCTCGCAAAAATGCACGTCAGTGTTTCTTTCACATGCAACAACTGCGGCTTGTGAGGCGACTGCAGTGTAATTGATGGTTTAACAGGTCTCCTTCTGCGTGCATGCGGCTGTGTTGTCTGTCTGGATCGTCTCTTTGCATGATCCTTGTAAGGGCATTGGCGTGGAGTGCGACAGCGGTGCTGCTGTCCAGCTTGAGCCCGATGCGACACTAAAAAGGAGGCGTCGTTAATGGGCAATTAAAAGCAACGTGACGGCGCGTGACGCAAACGAGAGGTTTTGCGCAAATAAATGCACATGCCCAGCGTGTTTGCAAAACTGTTTGAGTCAAGCCGTCGCAACCAGTGACAAGACTGTTGAGCAGACGCTAACTTAACCTTGGAACCGAGGCTCCGGCAAATATACCACACCACCCCACCCCCTTCTATACAGTCAACACTATAATGTGAACCCTTCATGGTGTTCGTGAATAGCACCGATGCAAACATCTAAAAGGTACAGCAATGTACAATAACATTCTCTGCATTTCTCCCATCCTTGTGGAGCAGTCACTGTGCAGCACGCTGAGACGAGACCTTGAGTCAGTACCTTGGTCACGGTAACAGGCTTGAAATGAGATGTTTATGATTGCGGAAATCCACACGGGGCCCAAACTGAGATGTGAACCGGGAAACTTATTACTGCAACGCTTCTTTGCCAGCCACGGACCAACCGTGCCGTTAATGACTTTACATTCATAGCACATCATGTCAGATATTCAGGAAATGGATGGCTGTCATTCGTCTAAAACCCTTTATAAGGCAAGCCATATTTGGTAGCTTAAACTGAAGTTGAAATGGATGTGACACGCCTCGCTAGGAAAAAGGTAGAGTGGAACACGTGTAAGTCCACATTTGGCCTAAGTCGACCCTGTCCATCGTGTTGTTGTTATTACTAAAAGAGCCCCTGGGGTTACACAAGTAAGGAGTTTGGCTTCTCAAAACAATATGCGTTCAAAAGAGTAATACATTTGCATCACAAAAACGCCTCCTGCTGTGGGACACACACGTAAACAAGATGGCTGCTGCGGAAGAAGATGCGAGCGTCTTCGTCACATACGCAAGAATGGACAGGAAGTGTCCAGGGAGACAAATATAACAATTTGTGAGGTCTGATTTTTTTCTAGGAGGCATTTTTGTGATGCAAATGTATTACTCTTTTGAACGCATATTGTTTTGAGAAGCCAAACTCCTTACTTGTGTAACCCCAGGGACTACCTGGAACTACGTTCTTCATCACCGACTTAGGAGACCAAGTGGGGGGGGGGTAAGTCAGTGTTGATGTACTACACTGCTGATGGGGATATCATACAACTTCATGTCAAAAAATCCAGACTATCCCTTTAACACTGCATGAAGTCATGACATTGGAATTGGTAAGTTTTGTCTTCTTAAGTTTAGAAAAAATCTAATCGAGGCTAACTGCTTAGCTCGCTAGCTCCAGTCGTGTTGAGTCCCTGCAGCACAAGAGTTGCGCAATGTGTTGTAAACAATGAATAAGAGGAGTGTAAAGGTGACTAGGCATGCTATTTCATGTCTACAGGTCTCTAATAATGTTAAAAACCATATTTAGAAAGTTATAAACAGGTTTTCTGTGCTTTAACTACAAAAATATTCAATTTATTAACATTGAATGCTATATCACGGAAACTCATTTGTCACGGTTGGGTCTAAAACGATTGTTTTAAAACTGTAAATATCCTCTGATTTCAGCCTCTCAAATGTGAATATTTTTTACTTCTTACTACTTTACTTCCATACTTCTCATCCATAAAAGCAGACCTATTATTTTTGTGTTTTAGGCAAAACAAGATATTCCCACACATCAGCTTTGACTTTGGAAAACAGTGATTGACATTTTTGCCTCTTCTCTGATATGTTGCAGACCAAACTGCTAACTGTTTGGTTCAAATTGATTTGGTCTTTCTAGGGCCTAACCCATCACTCCATTCATTTAAACAACAAGCTTCAGATTAATCGACTAAAAAAATAATTGCACAAAATGATCAATTGGAATTTTCATAGCATTTCAGTTGTGCTTCCTTTGATTTGAATTCGCATTGCAACGCTACTTCCTGTTTGCAACCGCCATTCAAATTCATGGAATTGAATTGGAATTTGGGAGACACTCTCAATTCACTTCGGAGTTCTGCACAAGCCTGCTGTCCCGTATTTGGTCAATAAGAAGACATTTCACCCGTCCAGCAACACTTGAAATCAGCCCAGATGAAAAGGTCACAACTTGGATTAGAAACTAACTGCATGGCTTGTCAACATGGCCTTCTAGAACCTTGACTTTTATGCAACATACCTGAACCAGCTCGCAACGGTATGGTTTGAAACGTTCAATCAGTCGCTCCGCCAAAGGCGTCTCAGCAGTCATCGCTTATTCGGGTAGACTTTGACGAAAGGAACAAGTTATGTAGATTGTTCTTTGAGGGACTGGACTGTGCCCGTATATCTACTGTAGCTATAGTCCTGAGCGGTGCACACACACACACAAACCTAAATCAAAACATTCTGAACACTTTCTTTCACCAGGCATGACAGGGAAGTTTTTTTTTGCCTTTGCGCCAACTCGTGTTAGACGACAGAGCCAATGTTCCATTTATCCTGTGCTCTTAATGTGGATGCATCAACGTTGGTGCTCTTCCAGAAAAGATGATCATTACAAACAAAGCAGTTGGGTGCTGGATTTCAAGTGCTTGTGACACAAAAAAAAAAAACAAAAAACACCAGAACATAGAGGGATTCACTTGATAAAACGTTTTTGTCATCCAGCCGCCAATAAACGGCTATCAAATATGAGTGAAATGAAGTTGTGATTATCAAACGTCCCCCAGCGAGTTTTCTGAACCGTGACGTCATGCTGAGGATGCTTTCCGGCCACCAGACTCATCAAAACACAGCCAAGCAAAGCAAAGAAAGAGAAATATTCCCAACAACAACAGAATAATAACACTCACTGATACAGTGTTGTGATGAGTGCTTATTAATACATGGTACATTGTTACTACAATAGTTCTTCAACATTTACAGAATAGGCACTATCGGTTGGCACTATATCATTTTCGGACAAAGCAGTTGACAAAGCAGTTCACCGAACATCTGATACACTGACAGGTTTGCAAGATACAAGATGAGTGAGCAGCGGCCCCTGTTCAGCTAGCCTTGAATATTATTCTAAGATACGTAGGCTATATCTAGTAGTCTCAAAGAATATCTAGCCGAGTGGTTAGCATGTTGGCCACACAGTCAGAAGATCGGGGTTTGTAGCTACATTTGGGCATCTCTGTGTGGAATTTGCATGTTCTCCCTGTGGGTTTTCTCCGGGTACTCCGGCTTCCTCCCACATTCCAAAAATATGCATTCTAAATTGTTCATAGGTATGAATGTGAGAGTGTGAATAGTTGTTGTTGTCTATATGTGCCCTGCGACAGGCTGGCGTCCAGTCCAGGGTGTACCCGCCCTCTTGTCCAAAGTCAGCTGGTCCAGCCTACCCCTGTGACCAAAACACATGTTAATAGTGTTATTTTTGCCATGTAAAATAACAATGGAAGTAATTTTTCCCGTGTTAGACGTCTTGAAATATTTACCCTTTTTGTTTTCACATTTTTTGCCTTGCAAAAACGATCCTGCGTCACTTCAAGAAACTACACATGGCATTGTTTACATATTATTGTGGTGCATTTTTGGTTGATATTCTGTTGTTATTTCATATTTTTTTATATTATGCCTGCTTGTTGAGTGGCAGGCTTTTGCTCGAACGCTCAAACAGACCGAGTCGGCCTGCTCACATTTCCAATTCGTTGCATCAGATTCTTCACTATTATGTTTGTCACATTTCAAGGACAGTTGTTTTGAAAAGTCAGCTGGTCAGCTGGGGGAGGCTCCATACCGTCGCGACCCGGCACAGAAGATGAATGATTAACGAATATATAGTAATACCTACTGCCATCCTTGGCAAGCTTTTCTACGGTGGAACATATTTTGGGTTTCTGGCTTTTTGCTTATCTCCATCTGCATCAGTGCTTGTGTTTTCCTTAGTCTGGGTTGAGGAGAGATAGTAGGAAAAGTAGAAGCACCCACTTTCAGTCCCAAACTTTCCTTTATCAGAGGCACAGTATCAAAACAACTGTCCTCAAAATGCGACAAACATAATATCGAAGAACGTGATACGGTGAATGACGTCTTTAGGAAATCTGAACAGGTGTACTCCACCCGCTTGAGTGTTCGAGCAACAGCCGGCATAATATAAAATAATATGAGACAATGCATCACAATATGTAAACAAGTATTGTTTGTGGAAATGACGTCACTTCCTACTTCCTCTCCAGGCTCCGACAGGATTATTTTTCAGTGATGACAAATGTAAAAAAGGGTAACTATATCAACATTAGAGCACACATCTAAGAGAGGAAATATGCCCTCAAAATAACGAGATTACCGCGTGTTTTGGTGTCATGGGCACTTGAAATGTTTGTTCACATGCTAGAAAGTAGCCCCGATGCAAAGCGCAGTAACGGCATTCATGTGTGTGCTTCGTGTGCATTCACGCGTTTGTGAGCGGCCGTTCGCTGCTTTTATTTACCGGGCGTCTTCCTAAATCAAGACTATAAGACATCACTCCCCCCTCAAGAAGCTTCTTCTATTCCATCCAGCCAACCCCACCTCCCCCCGCTCTCTGTGTCACACATACGTGTTTTACCACCACTCTTAATTTGATGTAGTGCACAGTCTTACATTCGTCCGTCAACCATCCCTCTCACGTCTGCACACTTCAGGACTCAAAAAGCGATGACTCCCTGGGCTCACGAGTGTGACTGTGAGTAAATGACTTTTCTCAGCCAGTTTCTTCAGCTGCTGAGACATACGGAGCCCCCTACCCCCTGTCTTCCTGCAGTAAATATCTGTGGTGGCGGAAGGATAGCAAGCTGATTTATTGTCCAGCATGCAGAGAATGTGTCAAGGAGAGCAGATTTGTTTCAGAGAAAAGGTGCTATCGTCTCTGCGACTTACAGATGGATGTGCTTTGTTCGCGTGACTTTGAGGATGGGCTACATCTGAAGTCTCAAATATAAAGTGGAGGGAAAACGGTGAATTTGTTGATGGGGTTAACGCTGCTATACTGTTCCTGGAGGCACAGTAAGGAATGATGCAGTAAAAGCAGAGCATCTCCAGTGATTACGAGATAAATGAGTGGAAAGTCTCCTGGAGAGTTGAGGAAAAGCATCATCTTTGCTCAGAAGGGGGAGGAAAATACCCCATCCTAAATTAATGTTTACACCATGTTGTGTAAATGACTCAGTATGCTAAATAACACAGCCCTCCATCTACAAGAGGCTACTTTCTGAGATGGAAGCCACCCAGCTTTAGTAGCAGGGATATACTAATGCATAGCTAATGTCTGATGAAGAGGAGAGTGATGCTAGCTGACAGGAGAGAATCACAAGAGCCCTCCAAGTGTATTGAAACCCCCACCATGATCATGTCAGTCATGACCAAGAGGCTTTGAACGGGTATTTCCAGCTTGGCTCCACCGGGCGAGAGATGACGAGAAGTGGAACAAAGTAGAACAATGAGAGAGCCAAGCCGGGTTAATACAGACACGAAGCGGACACTCCATTACCCAGCGTGACAAAATATCCTTGGTGGTTATGAAGGGGCATATTTGACGTCAGAGTCTACAAATTGAGTTGTTTAGGGCTTTTCAAGTTTGGGCTGTGTAGATTCGTAGTCATCCAGGTCATGGTAAGCGGTACAAGGTTGAATCAAGGCAACTGGACTCTTTTTGTTGGGTGACTCTTGTTGGTTGGTTGACGCGTCAACCAACCTCTTCTTCTATTAATCGGACTCTTCTAGTTGGTTGACTCTTGTACTGGACTCTTCTGGACTCTCAACTGGAGTCCACTTGCCTCGATTAGCAAGTAGACTGTATTGGTTGAAGAATCAACCAACAAGAAGAGTCCCGTATCCGTAAAAGGTCAAATCAAGGCAACTGGACTTTTCTTGTTGGTTGACGAATCAGCCAATCAACCAACCAATTCTTCTTGTTGGTTAAAACAACAAGGAAAAGTCCAATGGCCTCGGTTGGCAATTGAACTCCAGTTTGAGTCCAGAAGAGTCCAGTTGCGTGCCTCGATTGGCAACTGGACTCTTCTGTACTCGAAATTGGGGCAAGCAGGGGGTGATAGAAAAGTTACCACAGGGATAACTGAGTTGTAGCGGTCAAGCGTTCATAGAGACGTCGCGTTTTGATTCTTTAATGTGGGCTCATCCTGTCATTGTGAAGCAGAATTCACCAAACGCTGGACGGGTCACCAGACAGAACACTACCTACAATCGCGGTGCTAGCACAAAATGACACCACGACATGTAACAGGTATGTGAACACACACAAGGCAACTACTACTATGGGAAATAATAAACAACTATGTTAACTCTAAACACGTAACTTCAGCAACTTTTTACAAACCAAGTATCACAATGCATGCTGGGAGCCGGAATCACAGGGGTGTGACAAAACATCTTTATCACAAACCATCGCAATATTAAACCCTACTATGGATTATCGATATGCTCTCGCCTTGTATTGTTTTAAAAAAAAATTGATTAAGATATAGCTGCTATTAACTTCTAGCGCTGTCCCTTCTCAGTGAGCCGTCACGATTTTACATGTCATCTAGGAGGAGCCCCTTGCCAGAAAGGCAGAAAATAGAAACCACAGAAGAAGTGAAAGAAGAAGCTAAAAGAAATAAACGCTGCGTTAAATGGAAGTATGGACTCACTTTAGCTTTTATAGCGTAGACGAGACAACGCTGACTTTGCAGTATGGAAGAAGTGTCTGATGAAAATAGGACACACGGGCGGCACGACAGACATGAAGAGCAACCTCGTTCGTCACCACACTCACAGAGAAAACTGCCAAGTAAGAGAAATGTTTATTTTTGTATTCAAATGCTAAATGTTGTGTTATTCAATCAAGAGACGTGTGTTTAGTTTACGTCGTTTATAGTCCAAATTGTCGTGCTGCTCAATCTTATCTGGGTCATCCTCTGTCCCTTTCCGGGGAATATGTCATGACTGACATACTACACTAAACATTTATTTTTGTTATTCTTGGACTTCATAGAGTTGATCTCCTTGAGAGACGTGTTGAATGAGTTTAAAACAGTGTCACTGTTGTCACTGTGTAAGGATGAGCAATCTTCTTGTGGGTTTAAGAGTCAACCCACAAGAAGATTACAGTTGCCTCGATTCAATCTTTTACGGATACTGGACTCTTCTTGTTGGTTGACTCTTCAGCCAACAAGAAGAGTCCAGCTTCCAATCAAAGCAACTGGACAAAAGGAAGAGTGAAGTTGAAGGGTCAACCAACAAGAAGTTGTCCAGTTGCCTCGATTCAACCTTTTACAGATGACCATCGAGGCAACTGGATTGTAACTAAACTGAACTGGACTCTTCAAGTCCAGTTGACTCAATTGTACAACATCCTCAGGTCCGGAGACATGTCTTATCCCAGACCTGAAATGATGTGGAAGGAATATAATTGGTGAAGATTCAACCAACAAGAAGGGGTCCTGTTGCCTCGATTAAACCTTTTACGGATTTTCAAGTTGTGTTGTTGACACTGTTTACTCGACTTAGACAGGCTTGCTGCCATAAAGATGAACCTCCTGATCACTTGTGAGCAGCTGCCACATTTGAAGTCTGATACACAGGAACTAACAAAAATGGTATTGTAGTATTTTGGCAGCGACAAAGGACTCCTGCCAAGAGTAATCTCAAGTGAATGTGCGTCTCAAAGATTTAGGGAATAAAAGTAAATTCCATGAAACTCCATGATGCATCTTGAATGAGAGCATAATGAGCAGAGCAAATCAATGGCTATTGACTGATGAGCTGCTGTTGAAGTCTTTGCTAGTTGCTCGCTAACACGCATTCAATTTGGTGTTGGTTTCAATTTCAAAAGTGTATTTTATGATGAAGCTCTACAAATACGGTTTGTGGGGAGTATAACAGAACTAATACAAGTAGATTAAATCAATTCATGCAGAACAATAGGCACTCTCAGGATACATTGTCGACACAGATGTCACCACAGATGTGCTTTTGTCTGTCGCTCACACTTTTTTTTGTCTCGCAAAGCCACAGGAGGAGTGACTGTTCTGATCCATTTTAAGAATATGAATCCATTTCAAAGAAGATGGCTTAAAAATAGTGCTACAGCGTTGCCTTTTCTTATTTTTACTCATTATAAACAGTATAGCCTTACTTGGACCTTTAAGGTTACAAGTTCAAGCTAAAGCCTAAAGCTGCATATCTGGGAAGCCATATTTGCAGAGGCACAACATCCTCCGGTCCTGAGAAACGTCTTATCCCAGACCTGAAATGATGTGGAAGGAATATAAATGGTGCTCTTCCCCTGAACCACTGCCACAGTCAAACATTCACTTGATGTATCACAGCCGAGAGGGGAGTAATCCAATAAATAGCAAACCTTCAACATAGACAAAAGGCATTACGCTGCACTGCAGAGAACCGTGAAGTCAGAAATTTCAAACATCAGACACGGAAAATTGGAGCACTACTTGAAGTTGAAATTACTCGCAAATTGATCAACCCCGACTTCGTTAAGAGGCAGCGCGTCCATCCTCAACAGGCAGGGTTAGGCACCCACAGACACGCTCGAAAAGACTATGCATGTATTTGCTTCTTAGTGGATATACGGTGGAACCTCAGTTAGCATTCGCGCCACATAGTCCGACTCAAACCGAAATGTACTCTAACCAAATCCATTTTTCCGGACACCCAAAACTTGTTAACACAAAACACTGTTATATATTTTTACATGCCAAAAACAATTCAAAATGAGTATAAATGATGAATGAAATGAATAAATGAACATTTAACGTCACTTTTACCTTGACTGAAGATCTATATTAGGGACGATGAGAGGAGATATCCACACCGACATCACCTTTGTGTTTTGCTATGAGTTATTGCTTGTAATCAACAGCATTTATCTTACTCTTTCTTTGGTTGCATTGTGGGTTATTTATCAACCCCCAATTTATCAACAAGAAAAGCAGAAGCTTGTGGCTTAACTGTGTTAGTTAGCAAAGAACTACAGAGTCAACCGCTGATCACATCATAGAAAGGCAACAGATTTGGGGGACTTCCAGTTCCAGTTTCCATGCTAACACGATGCTAACAGGTACGTTTTGTGACAAAAATATAATAAGAACACAGTTGGATTAACACAGTGAATTAATAACACGACAGGACGAGCACCATATTGTACGCAAACCGGAAAATGTACTTAAACCAAGGCAAATTTTTTACGTCAATTTTTTACATAAACCAAAAATACACTAACCAGGGTGGACGCTAACCGTGGCTGCACTGTACTAGATTTCACAATTTGAAAGTTTCTGTATGCAGACAGGTGCATAGCTATAGCTATACATTAAGTATGTACATGAGTACATAAGTATCAGTGCCTCCAAGATTTCGCCAGCCTTTCACAAAGTTGCGGCAAAAGTTACAATGTTTTGAAGCACATTATTTTCAATAACATCAGCATCAGCTTGTGACTTGATGAATTTGTGATCAATAGTCATAACCCCTAAAAGAACAAGATTTCAACTAACCTAATAACAGACGCTAACTCAAGTGGAGAGCTAAAATTGGAAATGTGTTGAATATTAAGTAATGAATGAACAAATATAGAAATATAACAATCAAAAACACTGGGACTAACATGATACACAAAAATGTGGACAACAGGCTTTATTCAGCCACAACACAGCATACCTGTGTTGCTGTAAGGAAAAGACTAAAAATGTTATCTCATGACAAAATAACACAAGAAAGACTTTCACAGGTAAAAGTTGTTCATGCTGAAGACGACTAAACAATGCAGATACTCTCAAAGGTCATTACTATAGAAATGACACAGCTGTACGCTATCCACCCACACTGTACAGTATATGTTGTTTTTTTCCAAACAAACTCTCAGAAAAGTCCATGTGGTGAGGGGAACTGGCTCTTGATGTTTGTGTGTCTTAAGTGCGTTAGGGGTATTATTGTTGCTTGGTTTCCCCTGATGGCAGAAGCTTGTTACTAACCTTGTTAGTGTAGAACTCTCTCAGCTTTCCCAGGTTGAAATCCCCTAAGAACAGATTGCAGTGGGTTGCCTGTCGCTCTCCAGCCATCACAGTGCCATAAGCTCCTGCAACAAATAAAGAGGTGGAGGTATTACTTGATTATGAAGCACACAGCAGATTCTGCATCATGATTTGGTATATGATGGTAACAGGTGGATACACAGGTATATTAGGTATTCCCATCACTATGCATTGCTGGCATAGATAGATAAACAATGAAACATTATTTGTTGTAAATAAATGATATTTGGATCTATTCAGTGAAATTGGATAATTTCCCATGGTGATGCAGCACAGTGGTTGGGACTCACTGCTGACGGATTAGGACCATCTATCTGGATATATTGTCATACGGTTTACATTTAGGATTTAACAACCTGCCACAAAAAATATACATATATTATTTTTGTCGGGCTGCACGGTGGTCTAGTGGTTAGCATGTTGGCCAACACAGTAACAGTCTGGAGATGGGGAAGACCTTGGTTCGATTCTCCCTTGGGCATTTCTGTGTGGAGTTTGCATGTTTTTCCCGTGTGCGCGTGGGTTTTCTCCGGGTACTCCGGTTTCCTCCCACATTCCAAAAACATGCATGTTAGCTTCATTGGCGACTTTAAATTGTCCATAGGTATGAATGTGAGTGTGAATGGTTGTTTGTCTATATGTGCCCTGCCATTGGCTGGCCACCAGTCCAGGGTGTACCCCTCCTGTCGCCCAAAGTCAGCTGGGATAGGCTCCAGCATGCCCCACGACCCTAATGAGGAGCGGTATAGAAAATGGATGGATGGATGGATGGATTATTTTTGTCCAGCCTTTTGAAAACTTCCACTCATAACAACATTGTCAAAAATTCATGTTGAGTCAACTATCTATCGCATTCAGTGCGCATGTTTTCAGGTTCACATTCTACCGTTTTTGGTGTTAATACAGTATGCAAACTAGGGTTGGGCGATGTTTGAATTTGAACCATTTCAGTTCTGATTTTGATTCCTTGTTTCAATTTTGGTTTCTAACGATTCTCAATTTTGTATTCTTTTAAGAGGCTTTGTCATAAAAGTTTGCATGTTTTAAATAAGGTCGCTAACCAGAATTATTTTTGGATGAAATGCCTTGCCATTTCTATGATTTTTAAAAAAAATTATATGAACGGTTTATGAACTTTACTATGAATTTCTCACAGGGCTATTTTCAACCAGCATATATATCAAACCACTGAACTTGAATATAAATGTGATGAAATTTCTTTCCACAGCAGTAGACTTTAACAAAACCATGTGTGAGTGCTCACTGTATGCATTGACAAGCGATGCTTGGGCTTGGGCAGCGAGGGCAGGCTGTTATGCATGCCCAGAGAGGCCTCCAGCTGCCTGGGAATGGTGCCTGGAGGCCAGCCAGAGCGCCGAGGTGTTCAGCCTGGAGCACACCCAGTGAGTCTCCATGGAGGGTGGGGAAATGCAGCGGGGAACTGGGCCACATGCAACCCGGAAATGGTGCACGGAGTCCTTCCATCACGCCGAGGTGTTCTGCCTGGAACACCCAGCGAGGCTCCATGGAAGGTGGGGAAGGGCAGTGGGGGAAGGGACTACATGCAGCCCGGAAATGGTACGTGGAGTCTGGCCATAACGGCGAGGCCAGAGAGGTTTCATGCAAGGTTGGGTTAGTGTGGAGGGCGGAAAAGGAGCATTCAGCACCCCGGGAATGTTTGCCTGAAGGCCGGTCAGAGTGGCGAGGTGTTCCGCCAGGAGCACACCCTGCGAGGCTCCATGGGATGTAGGGAAATGCAGCAGGGTAAGGAGATTCATGCAGCCCATAAATGGTACGTGGAACCAGGCCAGGACGCCAAGGCGTTCTACCTGGCGCATGCCCAGAGTGCCTCCAGTGGAGGCGGGGACGTGTGGCAAGGACCTGGGCCTCAGCAGCCCAGAAATAGCGGCTGGAGCCAGGCCAGGACAGGCTATTTCTTCCGGTCAAGACTAGATGGCCAACTCGAATGGAAGCAGTCACATTTTGAAAAACGTCCACAAACATATACAGTTTCAGGCTCGAAGATGGTGTCTCGTAAACAAACAAAAACCACCTTCCATGCAGCACTAGCTGCTTAGTCTAGTAGGCTCAGGTACTGTAACGAGTCAACGCTAATCTCTCAGTCCAACCACTTGAGGTCACTGCAATGCAACATGGTGGCCTCCAAGATTGTGAGATTTCTTTCAATACTAAGCCCGTTTTAGTGTCTAGTACTGTGCAACAGTTTACACCACCACCAGATTTGTTGTTTTAGCAATACTGTAATGAGCATGTGACCTAGACGCCACGTAATAGAGCACAGATCTCTGCCATAGCCAGGTCACAAAGCAGGTTTACAAAAACCTAAATAAAAGCAGGCTACTTCCTGGTTCACGCAGCAACGACAAGCATGCCATTATGATTCTGGGGCGTGGAGTGCTCCGTTGATGCCACAGTGACTCAAACCGTAATAATAACTTCCTGTATAAGCATCCATCCTTGGTGCATGTGCCTCCCCACCACAAAGTTTGGTGGAAATTGCTTGTATTTGTACTGTAATCCTGCTAAATGTGTCGGCCACATTCATAAACCTGATGCAACTTCATATCACTTATCTCCCATCGTATAAGGCGACCTCTTCTCAACTTGAGTTCCCTTTCACTATCAATTCTGAATTTCATCCCATCCATCCATCCGTCCATTTTCTATGCCGCTCGTCCTCTCTCTAAGGTCGTGGGGGTATGCTGGAGCCTATCCCAGCTGACTTTGGGCGAGAGGCAGGGTACAAACTGGACTGGCGGCCAGCCAGTCGCAGGGCACAAACGACAAACAACCATTCACTGTCACATTCACTTGTATGGGCAATGGGGAGTCTCCGATGAAACTAATGCACGGTGGCCACACAGTCAGGAGATCGGGAAGATCTGGGTTCAAATCACTGTTTGTGTGGAGTTTGCATGTTCTCCCCGTGTGGGTTTTCTCCGGGTACTCGGGTTTCCTCCCACATTCCAACCATGTGCACGCTGGGTTAGGTTAGAATTTCCTCCCATATCTGATAAATAAATAATGTCTTCACTGGGGTACAATTCCGAATAGGATAGGTCCCTGATCAAATTTTAAGGTAACAAGCAAAGAGAGACTGTGCAAATTGTATTAACTGAAGTACAGGCGTGATAAATGCAAAGCCAGCCCGTCGTCTCTCCCACATAGAAAAGTCATTTACATGATTGGATAACCTCCTGTTTATAATTTGATGATTTGGACAATTCTCTATCTTAATGTAGCCCTGATATTTATTTGATTATTTACGGTGTACATACCACATGCAGCTCTACAACGAATGGTTTCCCTGGCAACCCGGTAAACCCCACTTTGTTTTTCAACCAGAGAGACGAGGGGAGGATTTCTGTTATGTCGAGCAGTGAGTGCAGTTTTCATCATCTTGCCATTTTTTATTTGGATTTGAATAATTAGTGTGCACAGGGTTTCTGCAGCGTAGCCCCGGTGTGCGTCAGTGGAACACAGGTGCTGCAATAGTCTGGTCCTCGCGGCACAATGTTTTATCAAGAAAACAATTCAACCTTGTCTGTGTGTGCGTGCGTGTGTGTGTTTGTGTGTTTGTGTGTGTGGTCTGGCTGTGTGCAATGAATCTTTACATCAAAATTGTGATGTTGCAATAAGCCCCTCCTGAGTCAGCATCTGCTCCCATCATACTGCAAAACAATAGAAGCCTCATATGCTGCCCTTGGACTTTGTGCTGTTAACGGAATTTTGCTACATCAATCCAAAAACAGTATTGTTTGCTTTCAGGCAAGGTCGGTAGCGTCCTTAAAATAGCACACAACAGGCCAATAAACCTTTACATCGTGTCAGTGCCTTAATAAATACTCATTGTTTTTGTTTGTTCTTCATACATCGGTTTCCGATACGAATGAGTGCGGTACACGGTGATCTCGGCGCAGAATTCATCTCCCCTTCTTTGAGGGCCATCTCCCAACTACTCCCAACGACCATTATTATTATTTTTAATCACAGCCTGCCAGATGACGGTGGCCGTTTGAATTGTGTAGCTTTTGGCCACAGTCACGCTGCTCCAGCCTACACAGGATTGCAGCAGGTGTAGCACAAGAGAATGAATGATTTCCTTTACAGAGATTATTTTGCATCACGTTTGCATTGCCGGGCTGAAATATGGAATTAGCCAGATGGGAATTATTGTAGCATGTTTGAATACAGAGATGCTGCTGCCAAGCTGCATTTTGGACCATAGCACTTGTCAAATACAGTATCATGCATATGCAATAGGGGGACGACATACAACACAGGATGAGAATGAGAAAAGAAACAGTTCAGTCCTGGATGAGATGCGCTTTTTTTTTTTATTTAGCTCAGGTGCAGTTGCAGACCACTCAGGAATTGTATGAATGCAAAGAGATGCTGATCCTGAGCTGAAGAATTTATCAACTGAGCAGAATCACACTAGATAATACATCACAGTGTATCGCGGGCGTTGAAGTGGGGGAGAGTGGCCCAAAGCATGGGGGGCCCCTCCGCCCCCCGGGCTTTTGTAAAGCTTTGAAGATTTAGTTTCTTTTATTTTAATACTGGGGCGGCAGTGGCTCAGGAGGTAGAGCAGGTCGTCCAGAAACCGGAAGGTTGGCAGTTTGATCCTCGCTCCCCCCACCCAGTCACTGTCGCTGTGTCCCTGTGCAAGACACTTCACCCACCTTGCCCCCAGTGCTGCCCACACTGGTGTATGAATGCGAATGAATGTTTGGTGGTGGTCGGAGAGGCCGTATGCGTGAAATGGCAGCCATGTTTCCGTGAGACTACCCCAGGGCATCTGTGTCTCCAGATGTAGTTTACCAACACCACCAGTGTGTGACTGAGGAGTGAATGGGTTCACTTCATTGTGAAGCGCTTTGGGTACCTTCAAAAAAGTGCGATCAAATCGAATCCATTGTTGTTATTACTTCAGTTATGTAAAAAAGACGTCATGAATGTTACAAATGTCAAGAATAAGGTTGTTTTGATGCTGACAGTCAAGGCTTACTGAGGCATTTAGTCGGCAAAGTTAATATAAAGCACAAAACGATGCACGCTCACGGTGTCGTTTGCTACTTGTTAAGTGAAGGAATAATACCCACAGTTCATTATTTGTCCAAGTGCAATTTTCTTTACAGAGACTTGATACCTCATTTCATTTATTGTTTTTATTTTGTGTGTGGTTTTTATTGACATGTTTTTTTCTTGACAGAGACAGGGTCTATGTTTATTGTTATGAGTGTGATTTTTATTTAAGTGCAATTTTTGCTAAATGTATTATGTTTGTCTTTTTATTGTATTTAAAAACTCAAACTCCAATTACAATGTTAAATACTCTTGAGAAATGAAAGTTTATTGCTTTGATACGGTGTACTCCTATTATTATGCCATGTATTATCATTACATTAATGAAAAAATGGTCTCAACATAATACAATATCATTTATCTGCAATCATTTGTAGGACAGCAAAATTTGTTATGGTGACAGGCCTACCGAGAAATTCCGGCAATGAAAAATTAGGCAAGATTACCTGTACTGTGCTGTAGGTGCGTTAAGATGAGCAAATCAAGCGCTCTTTTTCTGCGCGATGCTGCGAGCGACCTGTTGCACTGTCCCCTGTAAACAAACATGGCGTCGATCGTGTGCGACGTCTTCACTGTTTCAGAGGAAGACGTTATTGTGCAAATATTCCACGATGAGGGAAAAAAACATCAAGGTTCAACAAAACAAACCTTATCAGCCACCTGGAATGCCAGTTTCGCTACAACGCCCGGGGCTTGTTCCTATCACCGCGGCATTTGAAAAGTATAAACAGTACAACAGCGATCTGTGATTTCATCATGGAAACAACATCACCGGATGACCAGCCCTTCACCATCGTTGAGGATACCACTTTTTGCCGGCTTGTAAACCCGGTTTGTACTTCTGAGCCACCACTATTTTTAAAATGTTTTGTTTATACGTAGCAGTGATGTCGTGATAGTCAGTTAGGACAGGTACAGTTTGTCAAAAAAGCATGGTTTGAGCCGTTCTTACCTACAGGTGTGCACAAATTACACTGAAATAAAAAATATTAAAAAGATAATATATGTAAAAAGTTACATTGGTCGAAAAAAAAATTCCCAATTATACCGCTCATTCGTCATTTATGCACAGCCTATGACACCAATCTGTAAATCCCATGCAATAATGGCTTTTTCAGAACGATGTTCGATGGTTGATCATTTCCTTATGACTTTCTGATCCTGGTGATCTGATCCTGGTTCATCTTGGTAATGACAGTGATGCGTTTCTGCTTCTTACAGACTACTTGAATTGTTGCTTAGATTGCTCCCAAGGAACACAAAGTACCCAGTTATCAGAAAGTTGAGGTTGTAACGGCTAAATGATATTCAAACCATTTTAGAACACAACACAGGAAGCTATAGAAGCCAAAACAACCGAGATCAGTTTGCGGGATGAAAAAGGAAAAACACAAAACACGTTCTCATTAGGGTGTAGCTCTGTTGGAAGCTGGTTTCTACAAGTTGGAGCAAGAACAGCTACAGTGCACGTAGAATGAGTGTGTCAGTAGACCCCTGACTGAGGACATTCAAATTCTTGGAATTTGTTTCAAAGAAAATTCAAATGAGTGCTAAAATAAGCACCCGATGGGAAAATGCTGTAATGGTGGAAGGTGGGCCGGGTCTTTGTTTTCATAGAAAGCTTTGTTGAAATATTTTAAGATAGTGTCCTCAGTGACATTGGCAAATATGAAAACAACGCTAACACCGCGCCACAGAATGTCACGAGACAAAAGAAGGGTGGTTGCCATCCTGCTGCGACCAGGCTGCACCTTGGCAGACCTTGATGCTAAATATCAGTGAGCATCACAAACAGCCAGGAAAACATCCTTGTCAGACTCTGATCCCACCATTCATGCCAAGAATGCAAATAACATTCTCAGCGAGGACAACTGCGTATCCCATCCAGCCCAACTTGAGACAGGTTACCTTGGAGAACTACTGCATGTTGTTTCAGTAGAATTAGAGGTGCATGATGATTTGAGCATTGCTTACTTATACCGATAATGCCAACAAGCATAGCGCCCTTGCGTACATGCGTGTAAATTGTTTCATTTGTGATCATTAGCTCTGATTTCATGTGTTTGGAATGCGTATATCGAGTAGGGCTGCAACTAATGAGTCAATTCATCTGAAGCTTGTTGTTTGGATGAATTGAGTGATCGCTTGGGCCTTCGACAGAGCAAATCAATATGACAGTTAGTGCTTTGGTCTGCAACATATGACAAAGGGGACAAAAATGTGGTCACTGTTTTCCAAAGTCAAAGCCGGTGTGTGTGAATATCTTGTTTTGCCTAAAACACAAAAGATACATTAATAGGTCTGCTTTCATGGATGACTACGGAAATTCAAAAGTCTTCACATTTGAGAGGCTGATATCAGAGGATATTTACAGTTTTAAATCAAACAACAATGAATTGAATGCCAAATCGAATGTCAATTAATTGGATTTGCAGCTTTAACATCCCGTCATAAAAAGCAGGGTGCTGATGCAAAAGTGAATAGAAACACTGGCTTATTTTCTTTGCTTAACTGGGCTTGCGTCTGGTGAACTCAATTCGATGACTCCTATTTTCAGGGTAGCAGATGGTGTAACCCAGTGCACTGTGTTTAGCAGTCATTGTCGAGTCATGAGCTTTTCAAGAAGTCAGTTTTTATTTATGAATGAGGGATGAAACTCGAAAAAAAAAGCAAAAACAAAATAAACGGGTCAGCTGGAGTGAAAACGGTGTAAAACTCACGGAAGCGCTTAAGCAGATATTGTCTGAAACGGTTATTGCTGTTGAATTTCTCAATGTGCTTTCCTGACAATACAACACTGATAGGGACGTCCCGGTCCACATTTTTTAGCTTCTGATCTGATTTGATTTTTTAAAATATCTTTTGTTTCAAACATGAATTTGTGGAACTGAATATGATTATGAAAGTAGCTTCAAAGCACTAAAAATAATGCAAGTATTGCTGAAATTACTTTTTTATTACGCAGCATGACCAACAATATTGTTTGGCTTTTGTAACAAACCTCTGTGAGTCAGGTTCCTAATCCAATAAAAGATCCAATAAAAGTCCATCCAATAAAAGATCAATTGGAAAAAAAGGGAGTGCAAAATACTATTAGGGTAGGAGTCATCATTTGACGTGGTTATAGATCAGTGGTTCTCAATTATTTTCTGTCATGCCCTCACTGGGGGACAGAAATGTTTACTATTGAGAAACTGATTATATGTGTTTAATTATCTGTACTGTACAGACTGAACTCGAAACTGAAGCAAGCGAAATGCAACAAAATGGAGGGCAGTGAAGCATGCAAGCATATTCATGAGTCACCGTTATCGATCAATTTGTGTTGTGATTTAGAATATATGACATTTTTTTAACAATTTCTCTTAGGGCCCTATGAAATCTGTTTTATTTTTTTTCCCAAATTCTGTTTATTCCATTTACATTTTTTATAATTCCCTTTTATACCTTTTCCACTTATTTTACCAGCATAGAGTGAGTGCTATATGGGTTAGTGAATAAAATGACCGTCGTTGGCCCATTTTGTCCAGTAATTGAGAAATGGATGTAGCTTGGCTAACTTTTCTGATGCAATGTCAGCCTTGCTACAAAATCTCCAACCAACTGTAATGCCCGTGCTTGAGACTAAGGAAGATGTAGTCACAGATGAAATTCAATTCACGATTTTTAATGACACCCTTATTTAGTTTACACAGTTAGACAAATGTGACAAAGTGCGCTCTTAGTTTGAAGGCCGGAAATGTTGCGTGTGTTGAGAATGGCAATTGACGTTGATACGAGATGCAGACAGCTGCACTGTCACAACCGGACGTGCGATTTTTGGTCCCAAATTGCAAAGTTTTTTTTTCTTTGTTTGTTTGTGGAGAACGTAGTTTTGGTGACCATGAAGGAGTCACCCATGGAGGACGTATGAAATATCTGAACGTGCATTGGCCACAGTGATTGCGTATGCGGCGTGCACGCCTGGCGCACGACACACATACACAGTCCGCAAGCGCGGCGTAGGAAAATGTTGACAACTTGCCCAAACCTGACACCAGCAAAACGTACGAAAGACACACATTGGCCATAAGGTTGACGCACAAAGATGGACTAAGTGCGTAAGTTTGTCTTGCGACCTGAGTTTGACATGACAAAGAACTTCGAAAGTCAGCACGTGACACACACACACACTTGCGTTTTTTGCATGTAGCAGTCCGTACGACCGGTTGTGACCTACGCGTAAGTTTGATCAAGCGTAGAATTACTCCAGCTTCTACTTGGACTGCAGCAGCTGTTGAACTCTAATGAAAAAAAAGCATCTGACGTCTCACTCATCGGAGCTAACGAGTGATGCTGGGAGGGCAGAGCATGGGTAGGATTGCAAGGTTTATAGTGTGTCTTTCTGTGTAAATATCCCAGGTTAGATCATAGAAAGCTGCAGCAAGTGCCACCTCTATATGTAAAAAAAATGTCCTCTTTAAATTTGGTGAGTGCACCTTATATAATCTGTAATTTACAGTAACTAACAACCAACAGAGGCCTTTGAAATCAGTTTGTTTACTTTCCAAATTCCTTTTTTGCCCATTTTAATTTTTTTTCATTATATTTTTTACTTTTTAGACTTGTTTATTTGAGTATGTGCTTTTTACATCAGTGAATGCAATCTGTCAATTCAATGTAATTTTGCCCAGTATTTGAGAAACCATGTCAGCCTCTGCATGCATTGCTACACAATCCTCAACCGTATTGTTAGGCACACCGAGACAGAGTACCAAAACCCAATCCTACGAAAACTGGGACGTCCAAGGTACCGCTCTATTTTAACAAGCAAAATTACTGGACCTTATCAGCCCTTCACAAAAAATGCATGCTTCCCCCAGCCTTTTCTGTTCATCATAGCGTCTGCCCAAACCAGCAAACTTCACTTGCCGCACTAGTCAAAGCCGCTTTGATCACAACACTCCCTCTCGCCAGCCGCCCTCGCAGCAGCCCACACAGAGCGTCCAAAATTCTGTTCATTGCAGATACCCTGTCACATTTCCACAGCTGGGTTGATGCGGTCACAGTCCGAGGAGCCGGCAGAGCTGCTTTTTACCATCATCTGCCAGAGTCGTTGCCAGCGCTGCCCTCACCCGTGCAGCATTGAGCATCATGCTTGCTGCAGTCACAATCAGTCATGCTCACTGGAGTGCTACACAGCCCGAGCACCTGGCGCTGTATGCTACATGAGACCAAGCAGCCATAGCTGAAGTCACTTGCCAGAGGCGCCCTCACAGCCGCCATCATTCACACTAAGTGGGACCCGAACGGCCACACGAAAATCACCAGAAAACATCTCATCCATAGGGGCTAAGCTGATCAGAGCCCACAGTCCCTCTCGCCTCATCCCTCCGCAGGGAGAGCTGATTATTATCAAGACGGGAGTCAGGTAACCTACAATGGAAAATACCAGCCGGTTTATTGATGTGCGTATCTTCTATGCATCAAATTGAAATACATTTTCTATTCATGTGGTGTAATATGATGGTAATGGAAGGTGATGCCCGTGTGGAAACTTGCTGCGTGGAGACTTTTATGATACACCCCATCAGTTCTTGAGATAAAACGTCATGTTTCCTGCAGGCCCGATTTCAACTTCAGTTATGAGCAACATCAGTAATATCCGATTGTGTCACATGAGGGAACGGGTGGGCAGCTCCACGGCTGACGGGATTTGTCATGGTAAATCACATGACGCTATATCGCACGGTTAAAGTGGTCAAGTGTGGCGGAGTTTGCTTTTGTCTGCATTTCAGCTCAAGCTCAAGAGTTGAAAACGGCATAAAAAAGAAATTCTAACATATGAAGTCTAACTGCGATTAAGCTCATGTCTTAAATTCAGTCTTCACAGCAGTGTTTTACTTCCAATTTGAAGTTTGACAAACTTGATGGACAGGTATGTTGGAAGCAGGCGTACCTGACCAAAGATCCACAGTATTATTATATCCTTTTTTTATATGTCAGGTCAGTTTTCGAAATTGCATGAGGCAAATATGATTATCTATAGAGCATCAAGGTGAATCACAATTATTTAAATGATTTCGCCGGGCCAGTCAAACCGCACCGTTCTCTGTGTGGCTATTACCAGTAAGTGAATGCTCGCATACCAATTACAGTTAGGCCGTATAGCTGTCTGTCACGTTAGTAATGGCCGCATCGTCTTCTTACACTGAATCCTCCTCTAGCCCGTGAATGCCTCGACAGTTAGTGCGATCGATCCGTTCTCGTCAAGCCACTTCAGAGATGCGCTAATAAATTGCAAAGATTCAACTTTAGGGACGTGAATCAAAAAAGAAGTGTGCTCCCAGCACAGCAAATGGTTTATATTTATGTTTAAAATAGATTTTCCTAAGTGCACAGCAAGGTTAATAGCAAACCTCTGCATAATTAACAAACAACCTTTAAGGAATATCCACGGTGTACTTCAATAGAAGCCATTCAGGGAAACGCTGCCTGTACTATTTGAGTATTTAGTATGAATAGGATTCACATTTGAAGTCCAGCTGACAGCCATTAGTGACTACCGAAATCTACAGGCGGATTGTTGCGGCGTCTGCAGTGATGCATACTTTGCATTGGTCCATCGTGGCGAAGAGGGAGCTGAGCCGAAAGACAAAGCTCTCAACTTACCGGTCAATCTACGTTCCTACACTCACCTATGGTCATGAGGGTAGTGACCGAAAGGACACGATGTCGGGTACAAGTGGCCGAAACAAGAGAAGACCAAAAAATAGGGGTGCCACGGGTGCTCCGATCAGGGTTTTATGCTATCGATTGTGATACCGATCATCCATGAGTGAGGTCAACCGTTACCAATACAAATACCAATTATATGGATTAACTGCATATTTTTCACATTATTCATGGTGAGTGCTATTGGCCAGGGGCACCATATCGAGGACAATTCCAAGGGCCCCTGGCAAAAAATAGGTAATTATTAGAAAATAAAATGCTATACGGGGCCACACGGTGGTCTAGTGGTTAGCATGTTGGCCACACAGTCACAGTCTGGCGATCGGGAAGACCTGGGTTCGATTCTCACTTGGGCATTTCTGTGTGGAGTTTGCATTTTCTCCCCGTGCGTGGGTTTTCTCCGGGTACTCCGGTTTCCTCCCACATTCCAAAAACATGCATGTTAGCTTCATTGGAGACTCTGAATTGTCCATAGGTGTGAATGCGAGTGTGAATGGTTGTCCAGGGTGTACCCTGCCCGTTGCCCGAAGTCAGCTGGGATAGGCTCCAGCATGCCTCACGACCCTAATGAGGAGAAGAAAAGGGATGGATGGATGAAAAATGTTATAGGTATGCGCAGTAGCGCTAGGTGGCAGAAGTCGACGCTAGCTGCCTTCTTTTCTGTCTCTGCTGTGAGCCTCGAAAATTCACCACACTCCGCCAAAGTGTTTGTTCTTCAAACGTCTTTTTAAATTTGTTGTGCTTTTTAATGTGCCCCCCTCGTGAGATATTTTTTGTGGCACGTGTTGCAGGATGCAAACTTTACATCATTGTCACAAACTGCATAAAAGTTCCGCACGTTTGTTTTGCGGTTTGTTACGCGTAGGCGTACGGTTTGTCGGCGTACGCCAACGCGGTGTGAAGGAAAGCGGTAGGGGACACTACACTGCACAAAGACCGCAGGCTGTGTGCTATAGTTGATTGTTTTTTGTGATCGGCGTTGAAAGGCATTGATCTGCACATGCCGATCACATACTTTTCCACGGGAGATGATCAATCGAGGCATCCCTACAAAAAAACATATCATCAATAGAAAGACAAAGCCAATGTACCCTGGTTTAATACAGTTACCATCGGACTAGCCTGCTTTTTTTGTCCAGATTAAGTTTGTCTCAATCATATTTAGAAAGTGTTACCACTATATCAAACATTTTATGGAAGTACATCTAATAGTTACTGTAAGCGGTCAAATGACCCGGCACTCATCCGGGAATATACTGACGCTTCGTCCAATGTCAGTCAACAATCCGTGCAAGAGCGGTGGATCACTGCGGGCACGGCTAGAATGACGTAAAATATTAATGAAGACTGATAAAATGTCTGGAGAATACCTGACATGTTCATCCGCAGACCACAGTTACATCTGTAATGGGCAAGGACACTTGGAGCATTTGGATTGATGGAAATGACACGGGAATCCCATTCGGGAATTAACAGCCCATCTCATCGTCCTGCGCTATTGACTTCTAACTCCCAGTGAAACCACAAAATAAAGCTTGACATGTGTTTGGCTGCTGCTTTTTTATTACCCCATTTCTGATTAGCGAGAATGGCCTGTTGAAATATGCTGTGGAATTTCTTGGTTTCAAGCCCAAAGACAATAAATTAAAGGAGATATGAGTGACGAACAAAGGAAAACATTGCATCAAAGCAGAGCGAGAGTGAGAGAGACGTACAGTATGTTTGCATATGCAGTAGAACACAAGGATAACTTAATGCAGGTGTGGGCAAACTGTGGGCCGTGGGCCACATCAGGCCGGCAACGTGACTTGCAGTGCTATTGTGGCACGCTCGAGTCACACAGGAAATAGTCAAGACGCAATCTGTAGCTAGCACAAAAACAACACACAAGTCGCACACACACAACGTAACCTACCTACTGCACCATGTGAGCATACAAATAAATGCCTGTGCACAATACCCATGCCAACATTACATCCATATATTCCCTCCGCAAGGCATGCTGGGTAGCTTGTGGTACTCTCTCTTTTTGTTGTTTTTGTCGCAGTCACGTCAGCGCTTCTCAAATAGTGGAGCGAGCCCGGTGAACTGTTGGGTTGGGGGGGCGTAAGAGGCAGAGAGTGCTTTCAATGTTACTGCAGACCTGTCAGCGTGTACAAATTGATCGTACTCAACACGCAATTTGACTCTTAAAACGCTTGCACGCATTTTGTTGCGTGTTCCTGGTTTCCGTTTGGGTTCAGTCTGTGCAGTACAGATTAATAAATAGATATTACTAGTTTCTCAATAGTATTTCACATCGGGTGGGGCGTGAAAACATTTCTGTCCCCTCGGGGGGACAAGACAGAAAAGAATGAATAAAAATAAAAATGAATAGTTCATAATTGAGAAGCAGTGAGTTACATGTTATGTTTAGTGCTTAGTTGTAGCAGAAGTAGATTTATGTGATGCGTTAACTTGCTGTGGATGTGTTTTCGTTTTGTTGCACCGTGAGTATGTTGATGTTTGATGACCAGCTACACACAGACGGCCCCTCGATCAAATGTTTTAACCCGAAAAGTTTGCCCACCCCTGACTTAATGGTTCTGGATCTAGTCGTACATTGCTGCACTTGATTGAACCAACTACTTCAACACACACAGTAGAACCTCCAGAGTCCAACACAATCATCATTCGGGGATGCTGTTCCAACTCTCTTTTATTCATTTGTGCAACTTTAGAGAATTTAGTACCAAAATATTTTGGACGAAATGTATGACCTTGTGGTTTTTTGATGGAAGGGGTTCCACTGTACCGGCTGACAGTATGTTAGAGGGATACTATGACAACTCTCCAACTTGTAAATTACCCTTTGTGGTTCATCTGATTAATGGTAATTAGTAGAAGATTTACATGCTGTAGTTTGGAGGGACCATTTTTCAGTGTGGCGTGGACGGTTCATTAACAAAGCTAAACAGTGTGAACCCTTTAATAGCTGAGCTGCTCTTGCTTCTGGGCTTATCCCAAAACATGTGGTTCGTGATATGTTTTATTGGACCATAAAAAGTATCCCACTTCACTGTGCCCAAGTGATTTCATTTGAATTTATTGCTACATGGCCATCAGCCATTGCTCTTGTGGGAGACGGTGTTGATAAGGTGACCCAGCGTCAGCCACAGTGGGGGTCAGCTGGGGTACATTTACACGAGGAGCCAAAACACAAAAGTTTCACATATAGAAGATACCCGGATGGCAAGGTGGCATTGAAACAATGTGGATTTTCCATCTGTAAAAGCTATCGCTTCTTTTTAGCTTTGCGTCCTGGTTCTTGGGACCGCATCGCTAAGTAGTCAGTGATCACACAACTTGAAAGGTGTACAAATGTTAGTAAAAATGAAAGCCATATATTTCGCATCTACAAGCAAGTATGACGAAGAGCCCAGAATGAACGTATACACGTACACTTGAACTGATTCCAACTATCATTTACTATGTTTTCCTCTCAGTACTTTTCCATACGTTTCATATATCTCTGAGAGTTGTGCAACTTTAGTTGTGCTATGTGAGTGGGGAGTGGGTGTCATGAAAGCATTCCCATAGGAAGCTATTAGACTGAACCTAAAAGTATTCTTATCATTTCTAGGGGTGTCCCGATACAAGTTTTTCACTTTCGATACAATACCCATTGTGCTGCCTTGAATATTGGCCGATTCCGATATTGATCCGATATCAACACAATGATACATACTTATCCACAATGTAGTGGCAGCTAGGCATGATATAGCGAGGTTCGAGGTGCTCAATGAGACGTTTGAAATTACTGACATTACTCACCACCGACAGGGGCTCGCTCTTTTTCGTTATAGCTAATGACTTTTAGCCGTCCCGTGGGAGTTTCCCGTGCGATTCCGCTTCATATTCGCAATGACGTCGGTCGTATTAGACCTCCCCAGTTCTGTGCCACCACGGGAAACTTGTGCATGACAAATTTTGCACCAGCTGAAAAACCTTTTAACCAGCCACAAGGCTGACATCACTCCTGCTTCTTGCTACTTTGTTAGCATGCAAGCAAACACTTGTTGTGATCACATGGGTCTATCCGCTCGCTGCGGCCTTGATGTGCTGGGGCGGAGTCTGGCATCGAATGCTTCTATCGGAGTGCCAATAGCAGAAATTTGAGATACAGGCCAATATAATCCAATGTTGGACTTTTTGCTGATATCAGCCCGATATCCAATATCAATATAATATCGAGGCGTCCCTAAACACATCAGAATCATTGGAATGGGACGGTTGAAAGTGAAATTTCACTGCAAAACAGATGTTGAGTCAACATTGCTAAACTGATTAAACTGGACATGTTGACGGCGGTGATATTGAAACAACATTGATACACCGTTATCCTGATTATGACTGATGGAGCATTGATATTTGGTTTACCAGTTCCTAATACTAACATTGGATTTATAGTTGACCAGGAGACCAACTTGTGGCAAACCAGCGCAGCTGCACCCCAGTTCATTCATTTTGAAATTGATTTCAGATGATCATTTGTGTACTGATCTTTAAATAATAAACTGCACTACATAGTTGGATTTTGGTGTACTTTACATAGCACATAGGCTGGCAAGACACTGTTAAAGCATGCTGTTGTAGTTGAATTCATAATATACCATCCCATCAAATGTTAGCAATTTACCTAGTGTTAGCAAGTTAGCTTCATAAACACCTGTTACCAAAGTCAGTTAGCTTGCCATCCGATATATTAGGTTGTTGCAGGGTTGAGCTGGGTTCTTTGAAGTGGTGTGGAAAGTGCACATCATTGTAGTTGTTCAAAGAGTGAATGTTCTCTGTAACCAAAAGTGTGTGTCTTGTGCTTGAATGAATGATTCAGCCTTTGCTCAAGCAGTGTTAAAGTGGCTCCACTATGCGCAGGGTTGGGCGTGACAGTGAATTAGAGTTGCAACGATTAATCAATGAATCAATTATTAATTGATTATCCAATTAATTAACAACTATTTTGGTAATCGATTAATCGTCATTTAGTAAATGTACTGTAAATATCCTGATTTCAGCCTCTCAAATGTGACTAGATTTTAATTTCCTCAGTCATCCATGAAAGCAGACATGTTACCTTTGTTTTTCGGGCAAAACAAGACAGTCATCAGACAGACATCCGCTTTGCCTTCGGAAAAGAACAACTGCCATTTTTGCCTTGCCTTTGCATTTTGCGAAGCAAACCACTGCAGAGATGTGTGCGTAGAGTGGGCACAAGAACATTCCCACGCAAAGTATGGGATTTATCCACTTGTACGTGCCCATAGGAAAATGCGTACATTTATGCACAACTCTTACCATGCGTACACACAAAACCTAGTGGTAGAGCAGTGAAGCTACAAAAAGCTATGGCTGTGTCTTTATTGCTACATGCTTCACAACTTGACCATCAAACAGGCACAGCCCCTCCCCCCAGAGCAGACGAGCCAATGCCAAAAGCAGAGCCTGCCCCTAAAGTTGATTCATTTGTTATTTCTTAGTTATTTATTGGTGATGCACATGTAGCAGTCTGTGCCAGTGAGTCGCTGATTTGCAGTAGAGTGTTTGTGATATCATTTGATTGATTTCATCTCTATTTCATTTTTGGTGTCAGAGAAATTCCTCTTCCTTGCCCTCTTTGGGGATTTTGGGGAGGGAAAAAGTCCATTCATGCATTCTTAAAAGGATTGCTGCTAAGAGGCGGAAATTAAAAATGTTTTTTTTTTTTTTCGAATTAATTGATTAATCGATTATTAAAATAATCCTTAGCTGCAGCCCTACAGTGAATGCACTGAAATAAAACAGAACATGTATTAGAATGCAATGAAATAATACGGACTGACTTGTGTCTGCTCTTATACAAGATAAAGCCTCTGCCAGCCTGACTGTAGATATGAAATGCTGCTACTGAACATCATTAAATTAGCCCCATTTCTTCTGGTATTATTGAAATATAATTGAAAGCACACTCATTTTTAGTTATGTTGAAATTTCAATGTCCACATTAGTTGAGGATGCAAACTGATGATAAATCAATACTGGGTGGGATTTTACATTGTTTCAATGTTCATTTGCTATTTGGGTAAGCAAAACGATCCATGTTCACAAAGACCTGCAAGAAGGCTGTATGAAAGTACGCATGCCAGGTTAGTTGCCGATGTTTCTTTGTAAACAAACACAAGACACATGAACATGGCTTTCCAGTTTCAACCAATGGTCCATAAGTGGCAATACACTCCTCATCAAAATGTTAAGATCAGTTGAAAAATGGCAAGAATTTACATTTTGCACTGTTGGCTCTTAAGGAGGTCTTAAGTAGAGCTTCAAAATGCAAAAAGAAGAAATGGGACTGAGACCAAATAAAATTTGAGTAAGCAATTTATTGCAAACAAGCATTAAAGTGAAACAAGCTGTTCATCAGCTGATCAAAACTTTAAGACCACAACCTTGAAAAGCCCAAATCTTGGCAAAAATGTGGCTCAGGTATTCACACTGTTAAGGTCTCTTGATGGCAAAGGAAACAAGCTTTCTCTCTTTGAACGTGGTGGGATTGTTGAGCTGCGTAAGCAGGGCCTCACGCAGCACACCATTGCCACATTGCAACAGTCATTTGAAACCTCATGGAACAAAAAAGTCAAGCGGTAGACCCAAAACAATTTCACCAGCCCCGAGCCAGACGATCCGAACACATGGGACAGTTGAAGGTTGTTCCTGGTGCCGAGTGCAGCCTGATAACCATCACACAGCATCTGCAGGAGAGCACCAAACATTTAACATGGGACACTGAAATGTGGAAGAAATATTTATTCTCTGTTGAGAAAAAATGGAATCTTGATGGTCCAGATGGCTTCCAACGTTACTGGCATGACGAGGAGATCCCACCTCAGGTGTTTTCCACACGGCACAGTGGAGGGGGCGCCATCATGATCCTTCAATGGAACAACAGAGCTTCAGGTTGTGCAGGGGCGTCAAACAGCAGCTGGGTATGTGTAGATGCTGCAGGGGGGCATCCCTTCCGCTGAAGGCCCTCACTTGCGTGGTAATGACTGGCTTTTTCAACAGGACAACGCTGCAGTTCAAAATGCCAGCCTGACAAAGGACCAGAAGAATAAGATCACTCTTTTGGACCATCCTGGGTGTTCCCTTGATCTAAATCCAATTGAGATTTGGAAATGGATGGCATTGGTAGTTCACAAAAATGTACATTGATTCCAGACAGTGGATGCCCTCCGTGAAGCCATCTTCACCGTGGGGAACAGTCCCACTAGCCTCCTGGAAACACTGGCATCAAGCATGCTCAGATCATTTTTTGAGATGATTAACAAGAATGGTGCAGTTATGCATTACGGACTCCTTTTTTGAAAATTGTACTTCTATTTTAGGAGTTTGCGGGGTTTTATTTTAGCTGTGGTCTTTGACTTTTGATCATCTCATGAACAGCCCATTTCAGTTGGATGCTTGCTTGTAATAGATTGCTTATTTTAAAAAAAAAGTCTCACTCCCTTTTCTTCTTTTTACATTTTGAAGCTCTACTTAGAACAGTGGTGGGCAAACTACGGCCCGGGGGCCACATCCAGCCCGCCAAGCCTTTGAATCCGGCCCGCCAGTAGCTTCCAAAGTATTTAATTTAAAATTATAACATCCGAGCTACAAGCAACATGGCTTGCAAGTAGTCAGAGTCAGTCAAGCTGGGACAACCTTTTGATATTGTCAGTAACTTTTCACATGCAGCGATGCAGACAACTACAGAACCCACGGTGCCAAACAAGCACAAGTCAACAACGATGTGACACACAGCCTAACCTACCCACTGCACTGTCTGGGCAGTAAATAGTCTCTGTAGTAGTCAATTTTTTATCATTCATAGTTCATATTGTACTGGCCCACCGGCGGGACCATATATTAGTTAACTCAGTATACTCGTTAACTCAGTGTGGCCCGCAAGTCAAAAAGTTTGCCCACCCCTGACTTAGAACCTCTTTAAGATCCAACAGTGCAAAATGTAAAATGTTTGCAATTTTTCAACTGGTCTTAACATTTGGCTCAGGAGTGTATTGAAAATGTATTCTTTGCTCTTTGTTCCACCATCATTGTTATAAGTGTGGCACACACACACACAATGCCCAGACCATACATAGAACACACGTTCATGAGTAGCTTACGCTATAATCTTGTTATTTTGTAAAACTTTATCAAAGTTGCAGTCGTGCTTGTTGGCTTGTATTTTTCTACAGTTCCAAATGATTCCTGGTGAGCATGCCTGTAACACAAATGTTGACCATTTCTAAAGAACACCAGCTCCTCTTTCAAACACTGAACCAATGAATAGATCCAGCGGGCCAGCTGTTACCTACTGTGATAATCAGACCGCCAAACAACTAAAAATGCAATTGTTCCAACAATCAGGTTCCAAAAAATGAATCGAGTGAGCCATCATCAGGTTCATGATCAAATAATTACTGCTATGCAAACAAGTGGTGCACGCTGTGACTCATGAATAATGCAAGTCACCCCGCAGTCAAATTGTGCATTGTTACAGAAAGGAACGCCTCATGTGAGACACCTCTGGCCTGATTTTACCAAAACCTGAAAGGGAATAACTTTCTTTTGCATGGGGTTCAACAGTTTTGTACTTTGCTCGTAAAGCTGGATTGCAGTGTTTGTCAATCCTTTCTAGCACTGGCGAGGTATTGAATGGCGGATCGATGGTATGCCTCTCATTTGTATTCCCAGAGTGACCCCGCAGCACCAGATTACTGTGCTGACCCACAATATCATTCCCTGCACACATCACTGGGATTGCTGAACATGTGCATTCATGCAGATAGCTCAAGATGAGCACGTCAAGAAGTAAGCGGACGCTTCCAGACCACACATTTCTTTGCCTTACAGAAGACAGGACCGGTTTGGGGTGCACACCTGCGTCTCCCATTCATCCGTGCATTCCTAGAGGTGCCCGCTTGGAACACGTCAATCACTTTGGTTGCCCATCCAAATGTGCAAAGGCTTTCCTCTCGCTATAATAAGAATCCGCTGAGGACAAGTAGAACTTGTCACTGAACAGAGATATTAATTTAGCCACCATGTGGGGCCCCGCTCAGCCGGCCATGTAATGCCGACGGCTTTGAACGACTCTCATCTGGTTAAGCATTTCACAAATATTGTGTGTGACACGTTCTTAGGCTGCTGCCCCCGCGACCCGACCTCGGATAAGCGTTAAAAGAAGGATGGATGGACATGTTCTTAAAGCGAAAGGATTGTGCGTCATCATCATAATAATCTAAACAGAAATACAGTGGAACCTTGGTTAGCGTAAAAATGTTAACACAAAACACGTTTTTATAGTTTGACAATTATAGCTTTACATGCAGAAAACAATTCCAAATAAATATAAATGGCAGATAAAAGGGACAAATGAGCATTTAAGGTTACTTTTACCGTCGTTGAAGACGTGATTGTTGCCAAAGACACGATGTGGCAGCGCGATCAACACGGACACCACCTTCCTGTTTTGCCATGAATTATTTCTTAAACTCCAGAGTGTTTCTCCCCTCGTGTTTGTGCTTTTCTTTTGATCACGGCTGCAAAATAACCCCAAATGGAGCCAAAGAAAGGTGTGAGTGGTAGCATTTTGATACAGAAGGTGAGAAACACTACCGAATTCAAGAAATAACTTCAAGCAAAACAGGGAGGTGGTGTTTGTGCGGTGTCTCGCGGCCGCATTGTGTCTTTGGGAGCAATCACATCAAGGGTCACGACTTCAATGAAAGTAAAAGTAACCTGAAATGTTTTTGATGTTATGTTAAGTAAATGTTCGATTAGATCGTTATAACGTACATTTGTTTTGCTGATGTGTTGAAAATCTTTCCAGATTACTAGCTAGTTCGCTGCTAATGCTGGCGCTGTTAATGCTATTTCGATCCATTCTCGTCTTCAGTCATGATCACATTGACACAAGCCCCCAAATAGCTGTCCTTGGCTATGCCTGCCGGTAACGTAACCCAAATTTTTGCTTGCAAAAAATCAGCCAAGAGACAGCACGCATCTAATAGACACTCGTATGCCAAATTACCACTGTATAAATGACAATAAAAATAATATCATCATTGTTTCAGTACCCTCACTTCTCTCTGGCAGTCGTTTCCTCAAACTATAGTGTGGGCCAAAGGTCAAACAGGACTGTGTGCATGTTAATTGCGCGTCAAAATAAAAATAGTGCCGTTAAAGGAATTAATAAATGATTAATATACAGTAACATTAGCTAACACTTAAGCATTGCTACACTCAGCAATGAGCATAAATGTCGTACTTTTTGCTGATTTAGAGGACAATAACAGTCATTAAAACATGACCTGAGAGAGGGGTTGTTAAGAGTTTACTCTGTGGGTTTGCATCCTGAATTGTTCCGGCGCTGAGCTGCGAAATGTCGCAAGAAGGCCTGAGTGTGCACAGGTGGTGAGTGCCAAAGACGACATTGCTCGTCACCATGAATCCTTCATGAATGCCAGCAGATTTCACCTACAAGGCAGACGCCCCAGCCCTAGTCTAACAGCTGCTTTCCCTTTCTTTTTAATTAAGACTGCACTGATTTGTATGCAGATTTGCTCCACGACTCTAATTGCAAAAGTCATACTGATTTAGCTTATTATTCCATTTATCTGATCAAATCTCCCCCTCCCAGCAGCTCAATTGGGGTTGTTGCAGGGACACTTGCCTTATTACAGCACAGTGACTCAAGCAGAAAGTGCACAACACAACATACGGGCTCAAAAAAAAACAAAAAATCCTTCCACTTATTCCAGCACATCAATAAATAATTGAAAACCTTTAGTAAATACTGGTGTGCTGCCTTAAGGACAGCGTTTTCGTATTAACCTGCTTCTTTGAAGTGCGTTGCCACAAGTGTCAAGGGACACGTTCTGGTCACGTCCATATTGTATACTTTGCAGATTTGATAAATGGGTAATGGTCATAGTGGCGATTCAGCAGAAAGGAGAGTGACTCTACTCGGTAAGCAACAAACACTGGATGGATTTGTTATCGGGTGGTTAGGAAATAATGACGGTCAATAGAATTAAATGGGGGTCACTGGTGGTGCAATAACAGTAACACGCACACAAATGTTGTACTGCAATAGAAAACAGGTAAATACTGTTTTAACAGAGTTCTCGGTCTCCTTGAAACAAGGGAACCCGGAAGACCACTACAGTCATCCCTCGTTTCACCGCGGTTAATCAGTTCCAGACCCGACCGTGACAGGTGAATTTCCACAAAGCTCGTTAGTGGTTAGTGGTTTGGTCGGCAACATAGCAAAAATGTTCATGCAAAGTTAACTCATTCAATACCAAAGACGTAGCATACATTTTTACAAACCCGAACGCCCGATCCCAGCAACGTATTTATACGTCTTTTACGTTTTTTTGCGTGGGAGGCAAAAAGAGGTGATGACGCAACTCTGCACTAATGCATTAACATTTCAGAGCACTTTTAAGCCATAAAAATGGCCACAAGGCGTCAGGAGTGCATTTGATGAGAGCTCTGCAGAGATCGTGTGAATGGAAGAATCACACATGACAGCAAGGAGGAAGTGAGAGAGCGTGGAGTGCAGCGTGCAGACGTTTACGCATTGTAGGGAAATGTTAACGCATACACACACGCGCACACATAGTTCAGTTCCAAAAGTGAAAATTGTAAATAGTTCACGGTGTTATATTTGTAAATAAAATGTTATTTTGATGTAAAACAACTTCATTTTTGTGTTGTTTATGTTGGTATAGTTGTTTAGATATTTGAGCTGTCACAAAAGCAAAAAATATTTGTGTCAAAGTCAAAGTTATGCTTGAAATGTATCTTTTCAGAAAAAGCTGATTTTCTCCCTTTTTTATTCAGGAACTGATATTTTCCTGAAACTTACCCATGTTCTACTGCTGATTACTAAAGAACAGAAAAGGGTAGAAACAAACTTTTTTTTTCTGTTGAAAGACAGGAGGCTAATCTTTCTTTTGGTAGGTTCATGTTTATATAGCCATAGAACACAATATTCTGTGTGCCTTGAAAACTCAGTCAAATTGTCTAAATGGCCGCTACTGAAGGGGTTGTCTTTTAAAAAATGGCTGGCATCGAATGAGTTAAAGCTGATGTGTGTGAATACGTTGTTTTGCCTAAAACACAATGATAACAGCTCTGCTTTCACGAATGATCAAGGAAATTCAAAAAGATTCACATTTAACAGGCTGAAATCAGAGGATATTTACATTTTTAAATTGTACTATGTGATGAATTCCATTGTAACTTGTATGCATGTTCAAATAAAATGAAACTATTACCATTACCATTACCTAATAAAAAATAGAAAAATACAAATACCAAAATAGTTGTCGATTAATTGATAAATCATCGATAAATCATGGATTCGTTGTTGCAGCTCTACTGTAATTGTTATTGTAATCCGCAAGTAGCGTCAGCAACAGTTTCTCGGATTTTACACACATCGTCTGAGGGGATCACAACTTCTAGTTGAACAAGTGTTGCTAACAGATGGGGGCTCCCAAATTGTTTGCTTTATTCAAATGGGTACATCGTACAAGCCGGAAAGGAGTCGCAGATGATTCCACGTCCCCCGAGCAGGAAGTCAGCCTTTTTATGGATTCCAATAGGGCAGTGTGTCGCAACATAGGAACAAATGAAAGGATGCAACATTGGCACACATGTCGATATGGTAAGAAGTTAGATATGTTTCAAGGGCTGTGTCATATACCGTAGGCAAAAAAGCATCTTGTTCATATCAGCTTCCCTCTTTGCTGGGTTTTTTTACCATTGTTTATTTCTTTTCCAAAAATGTTAACTTTTTTCTTAAATAAAGAATTTTTTTTTTAAAGAAACTTTTTCCTCAACATAAATTTTCAAAAATTACAACTTCATTTTTATTTTTTTTGTTTCTCATAATATTATGGCATAATATTGCAACATTATTTCCCACAATTATGACTTTATTCCCAGAATATTTTGACTTTATTCTGGTAACATTATAACTTTTTCTGCAACCAAATTTTGCAAAATGTACAACCTTATTTGTTGTTTTGTTTCTCATAATACAATATTGCGACTCAAAAAAAATATGTTTTTCTTTAATATTTCAACTTTATGCCACTAACGCGACGTTATTTTTCCTCATATTACATTATTCTCGTAAAATTGCAACTTCTTTTTAGATTACAACTGTTTTCTCAGTATTTTTACTTTATTCTTGTAAAATTACTGCTAATTTTTAAATTTTTGCTTTTTTTTTTTCTTGTTTGTAGGCCAACAACAAAAAATAGCTGCAGGCCGCAAACGGCCCCCTGCAATAGGGCACACACAAGTAGGTGTAAACATTGCTGTTACAAACGATACATTACTGCTACCACATCACTACCATCAGGACAACCAGAGTAGAGAGTGGAGGGAGCCACCTGCTGTGGCCCAGCAAGGTGCGCTGTATTCAGACATACGCTCGGAGCAGTCGCTGTGCCGCTACGGAGGTCAGGAGAACCGGAGTATAGAGCGGGAGGAGCTAACTGGCGTGGCCCAGCAAGGTGCACCGTATTCGGGCACACGTTCCGAGCAGCCGGTGTGAAGCCACGAAGGTCTCTGGCAAACCTTTTGCACTTTTCAGACACTGCAGCGCCGGTGCTTCAAGCGGCTGATCAGGTTTTTTGTGTGCTCGATGGAGTTTTTTTCCCCCTCATCGCGGTGCATTTGGTACACTGTCCTTCCTCTTAAAGTGAATGTTTGTTTACAAGTGAGCTCAGGGGAAGTTACGACAGGCTGTTAACGTCACAGGCAGGAGAAAAAAGGATCGCTTGATTTGCTTGAGCTCGCCTCACTGGAGCGTTTTGTTTTTAATTATCAGTTACCAGAGCTATTTTTAAAGTTTATCGGTATGCCATCATAATTCCCTGATACTGGCTTGATAATATCAGTCCAATAATTATTGTGCACCACCGTGAAAAAAATTGAGACAGAAATTAATTTAGCGCCACTTCCATAAGCTAATAGATCGAAACTCTATTGTTGTACCGTATTTTCATGGTTTGGCTGGTCCTGCGACTTATACTCCGGAGCGATTTATATACTGTATGTTTTTGTTCACACTGAAAGCCACGAGAGGGCGCTCTAGGCTTGTATCTGCTCCTCCTGTGGACTTGGACTTGGCAAAGTGCAATTTCCTGACAAGTACGGCGCTAATAAAATGGAGGCGTTCAGATATCCTTATATTTGATTAAACCAGACCTTCAGGGGCATTTGCTTCATTCCGGTATTCCAGTTCTTTCCGTCAACTGTCGCGCGTTCCCTAACAGAGCATCAGTAAGCTGAGCTTTGGCAGTGAGGAGACGAATATCACATTTGAAGTATTCTGTTTCAGCGCTAAATTGTTCACAGGAGCTTATTGTCGTCAGGCGGTGCCGAGCACGTGCTCCTAACAAACCCTACCAAACCAGCGCAACATAAGCTAGCAGACAACCGGGGAAGAACCTGCATGATGACTTGATCCTTTGGCAGAAAATAGTTCAACAATATGGTGCATCCCACCATTTCAAAGAAAAAAACATCTTTGCTTTGGTGCAGTGGACTGAAGTGGAACATGCGTAACTCCCAAGCAAGTGGCAGATAAAGAAGGAGTAAAAACAAGACTAGGAATAAGGCTAGCAACAAAGAGCAAATGATTTAATAATAAGACCAAATTGGACTGTGACAGTTACTTTGTTTAATTTAAACGTCGTTGTCCGACATTATACATTTAAAACCCTCTTCGCCCGACTTGTATTATTTACTTATTGATGCTCTTTAGGATTTGTTACTTGACTAAGTGCAACAATCAACAATGTTTGAATGGGTTGTGGTTAGGCAATGCAGCGCTATCCGTATTAATATCAGTGGGATAGACTGCATGTTGCAGCCAGTCATCAAACACAATGAGACAGCAGCATTATCATCATCATTATCACACATCAGTGGGCTGGTAACTCATTCAATCCCAGTCACTTTGCAAAAGACAACCCCCTCAGTACCGCCCGTTTTAGACCATTTTGACTGATCTTCCAATGCTACATAAACATGGAACCTACCAAAAGAGAGATTAGACTCCCGTCTTTCGTCAGAAACAAAAGTTTGTTTCTACCTTTTTCCGTTCTTTCGCCATCAGCAGAACGTAGTTAAGGTTCAGGAAAATATCAGTTCCCGTCTAGAAAAGGGATAAAACCAGATACCTTTCAAGCATCACTTTCACTTTGACACAAATCAAATATCTAAACAACCACACCAACATAAACAACACAAAAAAGGGGGTTGTTTTACATCAAAAAATGAATTTATGTACAAATACAACACCATGAGCTATTCACAGTTGTCATATTTGGAACTGAAGTGTGTGTGCATGTGTGTGCACGCGTGCGTGCGCATGCGCAAAAAATTTCCCGACAACGCGTAACCTTCTGCACGCTCGCTCGCGTCCTCCTTCCTGTCATGTGTGTTTTTGCCATCTAAGATCCCTGCCGAGCTCTTATCAAATGCACTTCTGCCACCTTGTGGCCGTTTTATGGCTTGAAATTGCTGTGAAAGTGACATGCATTTGTGGAGAGTTGCGTCATCACCTCTTTTTGCCCTGGGACCTTATATAGACGGGTGTGCGCCTTTCCAAATCATGTCCAATCAATCGAATTCACCACAGGCAGACTCTCAAGGATGATCAGTGGAAACAGAATGCACTGGAGCTCAGTTGTGAGTTTCACGGCACAGACTGTGAGCACTTATGTACATGTAATTTTTCAGTTTTTTATTTTTAATAAATTTGCAACAATTTCATGTTGTATATTTTTCATTTGATTTATGATGAGGGCTGCTGTTAGACAATTCCAAGGGCCCCTGTCAAATAGGTAATTATTTTAAAAAAATAAACTCTTGGCCGAATAGGCTATTTGGGGCTTTTGGCCTTTATGCGTGTGGAAGGATTTTTGCGCTATTTGACACAAGCCTGAATTTAATGTGATGCGTATTTTGGAGGAATACGAATACATGGGAAATAAATTGCTCAATAATGTATTTTTTTAAGCTCAAGATAGCAAAATTAGCAACATAAAACAATACAAATGAACATCTTTATTAAGTAGTAATCTGTCCCGCTTCATTTAAAAGAGAATAGATTGAGTGTGCACTTTGCAGAGGTCTTCAACTTTCATCACTGTTTGAGAGCTGTGAGAGTATTTATAGCACGCCCATTAAAACTGTCCAATTGGAAGGACATTTAGTCCGAACACTTCACCCTGACCCCCGGATGCCTGCAAGAGTCCTAAGAAGAATAATAGCAAGGAGGGAAGGGAGGAAATAGGATTGAGCTGCAGCCATTTCCTTTAGGTCATAACTTCCATTTCTTATCACTTGACTTTAATGCGCATATCGCTCTGCAAACACATCGAGTCAGAAAGCATAAAAAACTGTATCAAAAGGCATTTTCAGCCTTTTATTTCAGTCAAATGAGATTATATTACTCATTACTCATATAGGCCTTTTTACCCTGTGGAAAATGACAGGAGAATTGAAATCAAATATGAAATGTGCTTGAGGTCTGCTGTCACCAAAGGCGAGCTATTTTAATTTGCCAACAAAAGCAGCATGTTTTTTCTTTCCTCCCATCTCCGTTTTCAGCGCAATCTAAGCCCCGGGAACCACTGAGCCCTTCATTTGCATGCAGGTATTGGTAGATCGGCTGAACAATTGTAGGCGGCAGGCCGGCGGCACTCTTTCAGTTCGTCGTATTCATATGGAAAGGATTTGTGAGTCTTTGTAAGAGTGCTGTCGAGCAAGTTTTCTTTGTGGTTTTTCATATACTGTAATTGGTGCTTATGTTGGAGAATCAAAACAGCACAATAAGGGTCTTGTTTGTATAATGTGCAATTAGAGTGATGATACTTACCCCCTTTTTATACCTTTGAAAGTTTCCGTGTTTGTTTACTGAGCACATCATTAGTCTAGCGTCTTTGTAACGAGTCATATTTATTTATTTTTTTAAATTAAACTACTTCAGCGAACAGCAGGGGGTCCCACTGAGGCCTATACAGTGCAATATCGGTTAGCGTACGCCCCAGTTAGCGTGTTTTTGGGTAAACATTGAACATTTATGGCAAAGTTTTGCCCGGGTTTGTGTACATTTTTTGGTTAGGGTACAATATTGGATGCGTCTTTTTTGTGTTATTAACACACACTGCGAGAGTCGAAGTGTGTTCTTAATGTATTACAAATTGTCCTTGCTAGCAGCTTATTGGCTTGCTAATACAGCGAAACATTTTCTAGTGAGCATACAATGTGGCGTGCTTTGTCATGTTAATACGCTGTGAGCGCTTACCTGTTTTCTTAATGTATTTTTATCACAAAACGTCCTTGTTAGCAGCCTGTTAGCTTCCTAATACAATAGATCCTCGGTTAGCGTACGCCCCGGTAAGCGTGTTTTTGGGTTAACACCAAATTTACGGTGAAATTTTGCCTCAGTTTACATAAATTTTTTGGTTAGCTTACAATATGGCGCGCTTTGTCATGTTATTAATACGCTGCAACAGCTCAACTGTGCTCTTAATGTATTTTTATGAGAAATCATCCTTGTTAGCAGCCTATTAGCTTGCTAATACAGTGGGATATCGGTTGGTGTACACACCGGTTAGCATGTTTTGTGGTTAACGCTAACTTTACGATAAAATTTTGCCTGGGTTTGAGTACATTTTCCGTTTAGCGTACAATATGGTGTGCTTTGTCATGTTATTATTATGGTGCATGAGTCCAACTGTGTTCTTAATGTATTTTTATCACAAAATGTTCTTAGTAGCCTTTTTGCCTGCTAATACAGCGACGTCTCGGTTAACGTTGGAAATTTACGAAACTGGGCGTACATTTTCCAGTTTACGTACAATATGTTGCCTGTCGCGTCGTGTTATTAATACACTGCGTGAGTTGAACTTTATTCCTAATGTATTTTTTTCACAAATTGTCCTTGCTCGGAGCCTAATAGCTTTCTAATACCGTGGAACCTCGATTAGCGTACGGCCCGCTTAGCGTGTTTTTCAGTTAACGCCAAAATTTTGCCTCAGTTTGCGTATTGATACACTACGTGATTCTGAGCGTTCTTCATGTGTTTTTATCACAAAACTGTTAGCAGCCTATTAGCTTGCTAATACAGTGGACTCTGGTTTGCATGTTTTTCAGTTAACATTCAAAATGTACGGCAACATTTTGCCTCGGTTTGCGTATTAATACACTGCGTGAGTCTCAGCGTTCTTCATGTGTTTTTATCACAAAACTGCTAGCAGCCTATTAGCTTGCTAATACAGTGGACTCTGGTTTGCATGTTCTTCAGTTAACATTCAAAATGTACGAGTTTGCTTACATTTTCCAGTTAGCGTAAAATGTGGTGTGCTTTGTCGTGTTATTGATATACTTTGTGAGTCCAACTGTGTTCTGAATGTATTTTTATAACACAACGTCCTTGTTAGTAGCCTATTAGCTTGCTAATACAGTGGAACCTTGGTTAGCGTACGCGCCTGTTAGTGTGTTTTTCCGTGAACGTCAAATTTACTGAAAAATGTTGCCTTGTTTCGCGTACATTTTCTGGTTAGCATACAAAATTGGCACACTTTGGTGTGTTATTAATATACTGCAAGAGTCCAACTGTGTTTATCACAAAACGTCCTTGTTAGCAGCTTGCTAATACATGGAAACAGGAAGTGGAACTAAGGTTCCATTGTACTTCCCAGCTCTCTCATCAAAATGCAATGGGCTTATCCCACTACAACATTTGGTGGAAATCAGTTCAGTCTTCCAGTCAAAGGGCCAGTCTTCCAAACAAATGAATAATTTAAAAAAACGGGTGATGAAAACATGACCTCCATAACGGTGTCAACAACATTGTATATGTAGTCAATTACACTGGAAATCAATTAATTGGAATGTAAATGGAAACATTATTTTTACTCCGTCCTTTCTGCATTTTGTAAAGGCTAATACTGGATCATTATCCATTAAAGGTTTTATGTTCCGTAATAAAAGTAAAGGATGCCCTCAGGGCTCATGGATGTCATTTCCCTGTCTTGTAATGTCAGACAGAAAAGGCCGTTGTTTAATTTCCTGCCGTATATTATCGTCTCTCCCACACACATGAGCTTTTTCATTACACACATCATCCTTTCGGCTCTTGTCAATCCTGGATACATAAATGTATTTTTAAAATATACCTCATCTCTAGATAACATACCCGACACAATGGAACCTTGGTTAGGATCATTAATCCGTTTTCCGAAGGTCTGACTCTAACATTTAACGTCACTTTGACCTTGACTGAAGATGAGAATGTTGCCATAAATTGTATGTTAACCAAAAAACACAATAACCGAGGCGTATGCTAACTGAAGTTTGACTGTAATAGCAAGCACATAGGCTGCTAACGGGGACGTTTTGTGATAAAACACAGTTGGACTCACGCAGTGTATTAATAACACGACAAATGTACGCAAACCGAGGCAAAATTGTGGCGTAAATTTTTGTCGTTAACCGAAAAACCCGCTAATCGGTGTGAGAAAGTGTGTTTTTCAGCTTGTGGACAGTACAGGAACAACACTGCGGCATATGCACGGGGCGCGTGTTTATGGAGGCGTGCTAATCCAAATTAGCTTTGTTTTTCCTCGGCAGAGATCCGCGCCGTACTAAGTGCCATTCTCCGTTATGCAAGTCGCTTCTCAAGTGATTTATGCAAATGTGTGTAGACTAACCTGGGTGCGATTATATCCTCATTAGCATATCCAGTGAGAGATCAGATAAGCACAAAGTTAACATGGCTGACACACTTTCTCAGCAGTCTATCACTGCCGCCGTGTATTTTTCTAAGCAGTCGCAAGCTGCTTGTACAAAACAAGGGAGGTTGCTGAGAATGACACCTAAGCATGTCAATAACATCTCATGGCTGACAGATTTATCAAGCACGACGGCAAAGTGCAGGAACCGAAGCTGCCCGCATGCCTCTGTGCATTATTTTTTCAAACGCCAGGGCGATAAATTATTGACTCATCTCTTCATTCAGTCATTGAAGGTGGCACGGTGTATGAGCAGTACGTAGGCTATGTATTCATCATTCTCAAGTTAAACTTAACGTATTAAACAGCCGCATTTTAACATCAAAACTTCACTTTTGTATTCACAAATGACTTAAAATAGATGTGTGTATTTAGTTGGTCAATGGCTGGCGCAGCAGCTACAATCTCCATGACAGCCATAGTTAGTGTCCTAATTAAACAACACAGCTGTCTAAAATACCACAATTCTCAATCAGCACAGCAATCATATCGTCGCACATTACTTACATAGTCTGCAAGCAAAAGGGCATTAGGAAGTTATCCTTAGCAAAAAGCGTCGGGTAGACTTGTGAGCATGTGATTGTGGACGTAATTGTAAGTGTAATAAGACAAGTCCCTCTTAAAAGTCCTAATAGGCAACACAAACAACATGTAGAAGGACGGTGACAAAGCAGTAAAGCATTCTGTCTATATGTCCAATCATTTGTTTACTCCCCGTGCAACGAGGAGTGCTCTCAGTAACAAAGAGAACATTGATTCCCCTGAGGGGACTGTTTGATCCTTTCTCTCCACGCCGGTCGTAAGGGGGGGGGGAGACAATCTCACAAAAGCACAATAAAAGTCCTTAAAGTACAAAACAGCTGCCACACGTGCGCTCCAGTGGCCGTGCATCTGCTCTGTTGAGGTTGTTTGGCTTCTTTTCTTGCATTTTAATGGAGATTTTAGACAGCCGCCAATCGTAAACCGGCCGCTGTCTGGGTGCATTAAAGCCTTGGTCACAACCGCTCGGTATCGTACAAATTATCTGATACCAGTGCCAAATTGGGTCTTCCAAAACACGCCGGCGCTTAAACGGCGTTACAGTTTTACGTCATTTTGTGACATGCAAGTTGAACAGAATAGTGATACTGTATAAATACAGTAATCCTTCATTTATCACGGTTAATTGGTTCCAACCGTTACAAGTGAGCTTCCGCAAAGTATGTCTCCTTATTTAAAAATAGAATATTTCGAAAACCTGCTTATGACCTTGTTAATATGATTTTTAATGTTATTAGAGCTCTCTAGACATGAAATAACACCCCTGTATTCACCTTTACACTCCTATTACCCAATGTAGTAGACGTAATAAAAGAAAATAAGACATATAAGACATAATATAGACGCTCACATGTTAGCATTGGGAGAGCTCCTTGTTCTTTTTTTTTACTTCCTGTTCTGTACAGCGGCTATTGTCTCATCAATGTAATGTAATAACTATTAAGGGCATTATTGTTAGACAGGAAGTGACGTCAGGGGGTTCAGAGGTGAGTTTTAGCTTGATGTGGGTTACAGTCGCAACAGTAGCCCGTTTTAGGATTATTGTGGCTGTTGTGAGAGCACTCAGACCTGCAATAAAAGCCTGTGGTTCTGGCGATCAAGTCTGGTACCGGCAGTGACACCTAGTGACTGGTGTAGAACAATACATAACATCACAACGTCTTTGAATGTGCCTTTTTTGTACTTGTAGTCATTTAGATATTTTTATGCTGGAAAATGCTTAATTTAGGCAAAAAATATGTAACATTTGCTTAAATATGTGTTTTTTTTCTAATAATAGGCCATATTCAACCATAAAACAACACGATTTATTAATATGCATTTGAAAAAGCATGATGGAGTGAAGCCGTGAAACGGAGAGAGATTACTCTACTTTCAGAAAATAGTGTTAATTCAGCATTGCATGCAATAAAACAGCATATTTTCTCCAAAAAACATGCGCCACAGACTCCAAATGATCAATTTCCTTGAACGTGACACAGTTCAATAATTAAAGGAGACTCGGTCCCTCAGGCAAGGGTGTTTTGAAAAGTGCACCACACGATATTTATAGTGCAAACTAATTATCTCCAGACAAGGATTGTCTACTGACGTAGAGAATAGAGGCAGCTGCACCCTTGGAGTGCTCTCTCACCCACTCACAAGGTGATTCGCTGCCACATGCGCAATGACACACAGCGAAGAAGCTGTACGGGTCTCGGTTATGTTTTAATTAACCGAGGAGGTATACCGTGACGCCGTGTGCGAGTAGCCCCGCAGTGCCGAAAACACGCAGGCGGTGAAGCGTGCGATTGTAAAATCGCAGACGTCGACGTATTCCTTGTCCGAGATTAAAAAATACCGCACTTATGGTCTCTTTCTGTCAAATTTGCAAGTCTATCGCTCAAAACATGAAAAGTACTTTGCCAATATGATAAGGCTGGAAACACAGAGGGAGTGAAATATACAGTATTATTTGGTGAAACTCAACATGACTGTTGTTCTGTTTCCTTCAGGCATATCCGCTCCAAACTGATATGGCTGCTGCATTTAGGAAACCTGAACCCCTGCACTTGGCCTTGTGGAGCTTCCTTCTACACCTCAGCCTCCTTCCTCAAGCCAGGTAGACCTTGACACTTCAGACTTTGCTCTGTGATTCACCATCTTGATTTCTCACGGTCAGATATTGTTTTTCGGTGAGGTGTTTTGAATCATGCCTCATTAATCGGGCCGAGTGCCGCAGTAGACGTAATCCAGCAAATACGCTCCTGATAAAAAGATAAGACTGGGGGAAAATTACAAGTATTCCCACTTAAGGAGAGTATCAAAATGCAAAAAGAAGAAACAGTCAGCAATTTATTGAAAACTGCATTTGAACTCAAACAGACTGTTCATCAGCTTTTATATCGTAGCCTTAAAAAGTCCAAATGTGCGCTAAAATCTGGCCTTCATGTCAGACATTCTGTCGAGGGAAAATCTGCTGCTGGCTAAAAGAAAATAGATGAGAGACAAGACAAGTTCTTGAAGAATAATGAGAGGTCCAATTTAATGAAACTTGGACGCAAGCAGACGAATCAATACAAGTTGAACAGAGGGCTTCTAGAGAAACTTCTACAGAGATGTTACTATACAGAATGTACGTATGCGAGAGGAGGGGGAGTTAAAATGAGAGGCTCAAGTTATCTCTCACATACCCAGACACTATTTGAATCAGGAGTTGAGGATATGGAGGACGTCTCCACAAAGGAGAAAATCATATGTTAGCCTAAAGACATCATGTGACAGAGCATGAGAAGGCTACTACTAAAACATCTTTTTCAACACAGTCACACTGTTATGACCTCCTGATGGCAAAGGCCAAAAGGCTTTCGGTCTTTGAACGTAGATAAATAGTTACTTTAATAATCCCCTTGAGGAAATTCGAGTATCTCTCATAGTTCATACAATAAAACATGCAATAAAGACAATAAAAGACTACAAATACAAACAATAAAAGCCAGGATGAGTTCAGAAGTGCAGTGCAACGTATGATGTTACTATTCCAGAAAACAGTGTCAGAGGTGTCTCTGTGTTCAGGAGCTTTTGTCATGCAGCTCTGATAACTGTTGGGACAAAACGACAAAAACGCAGCAGGACTGTTGAACTGCACATCTTACAGTTCAACTCACAACGCATCATCATTGCCGAGGTTGGACACAGTAAGATTACACATTACTTATAAGATCTTGAGAAAAAAAAGACAAGTGGTAGACCCCCCCAACATTTCACCCGCACTAAGGCGGGGGAGCCGATGGGCTTGTCAGTGAAGACGGGTCGATATTCGACTCAAATTAGGGCCCTTACTGATGCTGCCTGCAGCCCAATAACATAAGACGGCATCTGCAAGAGAGTCCCACGTGACAAAGTGCCACAATCTTCACGGTGATGGCTGGGTCTTTCAACCGGGCGACACTGCAACATCCCCACATAGCGATAATTCTACAAACTATACTGTAACTGCTACAGTAGAACCCGTTTAAGTCGTTGACCTACTTTCTTTGGCTGCTGGCTCCATTGTGGTCTATTTTGCAACCGTGATGAATAAGAAAAGCAGAGACTTGAGGTGAGAAACACTCTTGAATTCAAGAAATAACTCATGGCAAAACACGAAGGTGGTGTCTGTGGCGATCTCGCTGATGCTCTTTGTCAACAATCGCGTCTTCAGTGAAGGTAAAAGTAACCTTACGTGTTCATTTCTCCCTTTCATTCATCATTTATGTCTCTTTCGCTGCACCAGGAGCAAGCCACATAGCCACATAGCCACATAGCCACATAGCCGCATAGCCACATAGCCACATATCCGCATAGCCGCATAGCCACATAGCCACATAGCCACATAGCCACATAGCCACATGCACTCTGCAGAGGGAAATCTTGAGTGAAAGAACAGCTCTCGGTTGAACATACATGCACATAAAACATATAATATACGCAGGGGTCCCCAATCAGTACCGGTCCGTGACAGTTTGCTTGTGCTAACTTTCTCCGACACTGCACAGATAGACTCTTCTTTCACCTCATATTCGTTCCCAAATGCTGGTACTGCGTAGGAATGCATAAAGGTAAGGTTTGTTGACGTTATCAAGCGCTAACGTGCATATTTGTTCCGTGCACAACCTCAAGTTAATTGATGCTTTAGCACACTGCCTGTCATCGACACATCCGCTGCCTGTCTCGTCTCTCTGAAAAACAAACTCCAGGCTTGTGCTACTGGTGAGTCTGTATACATTTTGTGCTTTTATATTTTGATGTTGCGCCTGTCTTAGTTTTGTACACAATATATAATAAATCAGTATAAATCAGTTCGAGTCCGTGGTTCTCACTCGGAAAAGGGTGGAGTGCCATCTCCGGGTCAGGGATGAGATCCTGCCCCAAGTGGAGGCGTTTAAAGTACCTCGGGCTCTTGTTCACGAGTGAGGGAAGGATGGAATGTGAGCTCGACAGGCAGATTGGTGCAGCGTCTGCAGCGATCCCGACTCTGTATCGGTCCGTTGTAGTGAAGAGGGAGCTGGGGTGAAGGGCAAAGCTCTCAATTTGCCGGTCCATCTACGTTCCTACGCTCATTTATTGTCGTGATGGGTCGTGACCGACAGGACAAGAGGGTTCTCCCTTAGAGATAAGGTGAGAAGCACTGTCATGTGGGAGAAACTTGGAGTAGAACCGCTGCTCCTCCGCATTGAGGAACCAGATGAGGTGGCTCTGGCATCTGGTCAGGATGCCTCCCGGGACACGTTGGAGAGACTATGTCTCTCATATGGCCTGAGAATACCTCGGGATCTACCGGGAGGAGCTGGATGAAGTAGCTGCTGCCCCTGCGACCCGACCTCGGGTAAGCGGAAGAAGATGGATGGGTGGACAAAATACATAAATAGCATTAGACCAGACCGGTCCGCCGGAAGTTTGTGGGATCACGAGCGGGTCCGTGGGTCCAAAAAGGTTGGGAACCACTGCATGGCTTACAGTACATACGTATGTCTTACATATGCATCTGTTCACTCCTGACTACACATACAGTAGTTGCCTGTTAACCAAGTCTGACATCCACCTGTTCTGTGAAAGCTATCATCTCTGTCATTCATTGTTTGTCATTTGTGGTGCGTCACCCTTTCAGTGCACTGTGTCTAATGTAATGACCCCAGCTTGATATAACGTCTTCTGGTACAGTTCTCCTCCATCTTGTAATCTGTCTCGTCATTGCATAGTCCACTGCCACACTATCACAACTATAATTGTAAAACTATAAACATGTGTTTTGTGTTAACGTTTTTGACTTTCTGGAACGGATGAATTTGATTTACGTTATTTCTTATGGAAAAAACATATTTTTCTTGAGTACATTTTGGACCTTCTGGAACGGATTCATGACGATAACCAAGGTTCCGCTGAAAAGATTCAGAATTGAAATGAGGATTAAAATGGAACACCTTGTGTGAAAACAAGGTGAGCGTGTCCTCGCATCTAAATTGTGCACAGATCGAAGTTTCACTGACTGCTGAATTCATTTGCATTGTGCAGCACAACACTGTGGCGATTGTCCATTCACAGCATTTCCTCTCTTGCTTCTTGTGCACATTCTCCAACGCGTGTGTCAAGAGTCAGCTAAAAAGAAAGCCCCTCCGTGTCCAGGCGTCACTCTAATCATGCCCCTTGTAATTTCACGTGAAGAGAACGCGTACCGGTTGCCGCGTTAGCATTGTTGATAAGGCCGAACATTATAGCAGGGGGAAGTAGCTGTGTGTAAATCGCTTTAACATTTTGCACACTGAAGCAAAACCTCACTAAACCAGGAAGAAGAAAGCAGGCTGGGGAAAATGTGAGGAGGATTAGCCTAGTTTGCTTTGTCATGGTGCACCTTGGTTCTCCACGGTTATTAGGAGCACACTGTGTTTGTAATTACTTCTATCAGATAGAAATATAGTGGGAGGAAAAGGTGCTAGTCACTCACCGTTTTCATTATAGATAAGGCGCATGTGGATAACCTGCGTGGGGTCAAAGCTGCTGTTAGCGCGCTGTGGACATTATAAAATAATGGGCTGCCAATTTTTGATCAGCTGGGGTAGGCTCCAGCTCACCAGTGACCCTGAAGAGAAAAATTGAAAAATCAGCAATAATTTGACAAGAATAAAGTCAAATATTAACTTTAAAAGTTGTAATTTAACAGGAAAAATGCGTAACTTTACAAGAATGATGTCATAATATTAGGAGGAAAAATAACACCATTTTAGTAAAAAAAAGTCAATAAAGTCAAACTATTTTTGGAATAAAGTCTTAATTACAAGAAGGAAGTTGAAATAGTTGGAAAATTTTAAAAAAAACCCTGCAGAAATGGAAAAAAAACTGTAATTTTATGAGAATAAAGTTATAATATTAAAAGGAAAAAAAGTCATATTCTAACAAGAAAAAAAGGTGCAATTAAACTTGTAATATTATGAAGAAAATAATGTCATTTTAGTAGCATAGAAATCCATCCATCCATTTTCTATACCGCTTCTCCTCACTAAGGTCGCAGGGGCATCTCCAATTTACTTATTCTAAACTTAAGAAAGTGTTTCAAACGGAGTGGGGAAGAAGGACAAAGAAGCCAAAAACTTACCACTTCCACACGGAATGAGAGGAGACCCTTTTTTCACTCGATCTCAGCCGTGGCATGTCGGCTGAGCTCTGCTTGCTCAGCAGCCAGTCTCCATGCAGTGTGAAAGGTAACGTAATATAAGGTCGTTTCTCATAGCATTACTGATGCCTAGTGACCACAATACTACATAGAACTTGTCTTTTGATATTTTTTGACCAATAATAGGCCATAGTCAACCACGAAACAGCGTAGTGAGGGAACGATATTCGAACCGCGATATAGCAAGGGACAACTGTACATCTTAATAATCTTTCACATACACATGGTTATTCTTACAGGACTTCAAAATGTCAGGACATCAGTGCACAGGATATCTGTGTATCAGCAGAGCCTCCTCTGTCAGAGAGCTGCCACCTCCCTGGTGGCTTCTGATTCTATCATCGGGCTCCAAATCGGCTTTCGTACAGTCGAGGCAGGAGACATTCCTGATGAATTACGGTGTAACTGACAAATCCCCTTTGGGGAACTGGCATTCTGCACATTTCCTGCACATTTCAAAAAGGAACCTGACATGCCAGATGGTTTGTTTCACAAGAATATCTGGGAAGGAGTTGATAGAAAGTGTTTGGAAAAGGGGGCTGGCGCTTGCAAACAGACATGGAAGGTGGAAAGAGCAATGTCCAGGGTTTGTCAAATCAATCACTAAACTCCAGACACTGTGAGGATCCGAGTCAGGGGAAGATCATGGAAAGCATTCCGTGCTGTTCAGTGCTGCTCATGTTTGAATGAAAAAAATGCTTCCTCGTTCTGATAAAACTGCTGCAATAGCAGCATCCATGCATTCGTTGTCATGGGCAACCGTTGCTATAGTACATCAAAATCCAAATTATTAATTGCATAATTTCCGTGAACTAGTCGTGAACGCAACGCGAACGCACCGCAACCTGTGTGCAAACAATGTGGGTGGTGCGAATCAAAGCGTGCCTCTGCCTGTCTCAGCAAGTCGGGTGAATCTCAAGTAATTTGTGTCGCGTCTTGGATCTTCCTGGCAACTTTCTGTTAATAACTAATCATAATGCCCAAAGCGATGTCTTCTAGTCAGCAATTCCCTCTCCCACACTGTCCGTGTCCTTCCTGCTCTTTGCACATTTTCTACCTGCAGCTGCGAGAAAATACAGACTTAGCTTTCTTTATTGCATAAGGTTCTTCTCTGGAGTTCAACATCTTGTAGGTCCCTTGCAAATAAAGGAATTCATGAAGGTATAGGGGTGATGCCTGCTGTTGCGTGGCGTCACAGCGGGACCAAATAATGCCACGACTGCTTCACGGATGCGGGAAGTGGTGATGATAACGCATACCCATGCGGGGAACAATGCGTGTTGCGCGTGTTATTGTCGTGCACAAGACGTAAACATTACTTGACAAGGTGCAAATGATTCGTGCGGGAGCGTGGTCATTTCGCGCCAATGCTAATTCATGCATAATAGAACGCAAACAATGCGCGATCTCGTCCTCACGCCGTTTTCAGCCGTGCCGTAAATAAATAAATAAATGACACGTATTGCCACGGCAAATTGCGGGACAATGCGGAGGCAAAATGCGTGCAAGTGTAAACGTCACTTAAGACAGCTCTCTGTCGCTTTCACCTGTGAATGCAGTCAAGCAAAACTTACCCTCCCAGTCTGAAAGTGAGCATAGACATTCAGTGCTACTGTATTTGTTGATTGAATAAACAATGCAAAAGGACACACCGGTCAGGCACATGCTCCAATACTTTTGTGCACAAAGAAATGGATGGGTTCATGTGCATCTGATCCAGACATATCTGGAAATAAAAGCTAGTGTTGCTCTCCGGTCTTATGTTCATCTTTTGATGGCAAACCCAAATGAATTGGCCTCACTGTCCCAATAGTTTTCCAGGGCAGCGTGTCAGCATTCTCCATCCGCCTCGCAAAGTTCTATAAACCTGACATGATTGAGCCATTATTCTCAACAGTCTATGCATTACAAATACATAAACAAGATTGCTTGTTTCCAACCCTGCCTCCCCCTGGACAGTCGACACTTAAGTCGGGGGCCATCTTCTTGTCTGTTTTGTTTGTAATGTGTATCTACGTGGCCGGCTAATGTGGCATCTAATCAATAGCTATAAGGATGAGAGTGCAATGTGTACACTTTCACTATGGATTGGCTCCAAACGTTGGCCACTGTTCTCCCCTTGTCTTCCATGAATTATTCACCAAGTGGTGGTGAGAGGCATCACTTGGAGAGGTGACCTGGTCAACAGATAACATTGTGTTTCGGCAGCGCTGTCAAGGTTAATGTGTCACAGGTCTTGAGAAGGGTAATATATTCATGGGCCAGCCACTTTGCTGATTGAATTATCGGGTGGGGGGTGTAGTGGCTTCTCGGATGAGGAGGGGAGGAAAGCAAATGTTAGTCATGGCACATAGGTGAATGTTTTCCACTCCTTTAGCCGAATAACAGCAGCGAAATGCTATGCTTTGCATCCCATTCCAAATGATATTTTCCCTTTCAAAGATTGGTCACAGTGCACAAGTAAAATGTTATTTCAATATTTTTTTACAGGGCACATAGAGTGGACTCATTCAAATGACTTTGCCTTCCTAGTCAGGGGCATCACGCGTTGCAATGTACTTTGTTGTGGGAGCATTGTTGTCATTTGTATGCCGTCTTTCTGTGGCTGATTATTCTTTAGATGCCACGTTGTTGCAGACCACAAGAAAAGAGCATGAAGATCACAGTTCACCGCAGCTTGTCACCACGTGTTATAAATCAATCCGCCAAACGGAAGACAAACCTGTTCTTTAACTTGGACACACCCATCTTATACGTTTGGCCGCTGTAAAGCAGTAAATCCCAGGAGACATCTCGCCGCTCTGGGACCCGCTCCGTTTTAGACGAGTATGAAGTCAACCCTCGTTTATAGCGGTTAATTGGTTCCAGGCCCAACCGTGATAAATCCCCGTTATAGGATTCAATATTCAATGGAATATTATCATAGTTAGAACATAGAAACCTTGTTTATGACTTTCTAAATAAGTTTTTTAACATTATTAGAGCCCTGTAGGCATGAAATAACACCCCTATAGTCAACTTTACATTCCTATTATTCATTGTTTACATCGCATCGCAACTCTTATGCTGCAGGGACTCTCTTAGCGAGCTGTGAAATCGATGCACCCAGGAAGGAAGTGCTGCTAATGCTTGAAATGACCAAAATACACCAAAATACTGTAAGTATTCCATGTTATCATGCATGTACCTGTTACTACATGCTCACAGCATGGATAGAAAACCATAAAACCTTTTTGGAGGTTTTTGGAGATATTTTAATAACTGGCATTCAAGGCAGAATATGTGTGTCCCATTAGGTGCATTAATTAACTGCCTTTTTTTTAGCTGTTTTTATGTCTTTAGAACACACAGAAAAGAGAAAAAATTCCAAAATTCCAAAAAAAGTGCAGCTTTCCTTTAAGTTTAGAATAAATTAATCCAGAGGCTAACTGGTTAGCTCTGCCAGCTTGGTAGCTAGCGGCCGTCTCGAGTTCCTGCAGCATAGGAGTTGGAATGTGGTGTAAGCAATGAATAATAGGAGTGTAAAGGTGACTATAGGGGTGTTGTTTCATGTCTACAGGTCTGTAATAATGTTACAACTTGTATTTAGAAAGTCATAGCAAAGTTTTGCTTACTTTGCTACGAAAATATTCTATTTCTTAACATTGAATCCTGTATCGCACAACAATTCACTGCAATAAACGAGGGACGACTGTACATACAGAAGGGGTACGCACCTGTGAACCACTACTATGAGGTAATTGTGATTGAGCCCTATGAACTCTGGCAATGGAAAGAAGATTCTGACTGGCTGCACAACAGCATCTGCAAGATAGTTCAAATGTTCAGTTTTGTCATAAAGCCATCGGTAGTGCGGTGATTAACGTAGCTGACTTTACTGCAGCTGGCAAGGGATCAATTCTCGCTCAATGCTTTGTTCTAAGTCGCCCTGTGATTGACGGATTGTCTGGGAACACAAGTGAGTACCAACTTAATTGAGTCCTGCCTTGAGTCAAGCAGGGTGGTGGTACAGTCATGCTTTGAGGTGGCACGAGTGCTGCCCGCTTTGGGGGCGCTGCAGGTTCATTGATGGGGCAGGAACCGCTGCCTTTGGAAACTGGGCCGCATGGCAGTTTTCCAACATAACGACCAAAACTGAACCCAACTGTGAGGCATCCTCAATGCAAGGTGATGTAACATCCATAAAAGCACGGCTGGGAGTACATATTTAGTATACAAGGTAGTAACGCTGACAAATACTATGTTTTCAGAAGCGGTCGTATGTAAAACGAGAGGTCACGCAGACTTTTCAGAATTCAAATGAGCTGTGCGCTAATGACATTTGACTTTCAGTCAATTTTCAATTGATATAGCGAAGGTGTAACCAATTAGCAGACATCCCCAGGGGGCATGAATTAAACATGAGGCGAACTGGATTCCCTAAATTTTCTGAAACTGCGCCCAATACGCGTCAGAGTGAAACCCCCGTGAGAGTCCCGGAACCAATTGCATTCCGTATTCAGACACTTATTTTGTAGGACAATATAATGCATTTCACTTGTCAACAGAAATCTCCAATATCACTTTCTGCCGTGCGGAGCATTTTCTTAATGTACTTCATTTTGCTCAGCGACACCGTAATGTGAAAACTTGGGCAAAACAACAATGTTTGAAGGCCGCGGCACCAGTGCCAACATTTCAGGTTCCATTAGACTGAAGCGGATAGATTCACCCCTCTTGTTACAGTTGGATCATTTTGAATCAACCCTCTCCGAAGAAATTGCTTAAGACTGGAGGGAAAGAGTCTGAAGATGAAAGCTCAACATTTCCATGTGTTTGAAATAAAAAGTGCTTTAAAAAAAATAAAACAGCAAATAATCCATTTGGCTGCAGCATCTTAAAAAAGGAGTTATGAAAACAGATACACCCCAAACATATAATACATTACAGTCACCCCTCGCAACATCGCGGTTCAAATAGTGCTCCCTTGTTATATCACAGTGTTTCAAAAAATAATTAACTCATAAATTATGGCTGCTATGTAGTTCTATGTAGTATTGTGCTCACTTGGCATCAGTAATGTTATGAGACATGACGTTAGATTACATTACCTTTCACACTGCATGGAGACTGGATACTGAGCCAGCAGAGCCCAGCCGACATGCCGTGGCTGAGACGGACATGTCATGGCTGAGACGGACATGCCATGGCTGAGACGGACATGCCATGGCTGAGACGGACATGTCATGGCTGAGACGGACATGCCATGGCTGAGACGGACATGCCGTGACTGAGACGGACATGCCGTGGCTGAGACGGACATGCCATGGCTGAGACGGACATGTCATGGCTGAGACGGACATGCCATGGCTGAGACGGACATGCCGTGACTGAGACGGACATGCCGTGACTGAGACGGACATGCCATGGCTGAGACGGACATGTCATGGCTGAGACGGACATGCCATGGCTGAGACGGACATGCCGTGACTGAGATTGAGTGGAAAAAAAAGTTGTCCTTTCATTCCGTGTGGAAGTGGTAAGTTTTTAGCTTCTTTGTCCTTTCTCCCCACTCTGTTTAAGAATGTATATTCCGTTTATTAATATTGAATTCTGCTTTGCAGAAATTAATTTGTCGCGGTCTGGTTTGGAACCAATTAACTGTAATAAACGTACATCCATCCCATCCATCTTCTTCCGCTTAGCCAAGGTCGGGTTGCGGGGGCAGCAGCCTAAGCAAGCCTCCCCAGCTACTTGGTCCAGCCCCTCCCGGCGGATCCCGAGGCATTCCTAGGCCAGTTGAGAGCCATAGTCTCTCCAACGTGTCCTGGGTCTTCCCCAAAGCCTCCAATTGGTCGACCGTGCCCTGAACACCTCCTCTGGGAGGCGTCCGGTAGACATCCTGGCCAAATGTCATGATCTCAGCCGTCATCTGATCTGTTCTATATAGAGGCTAGAGTCTGCAGAGTCTAGCAAAAGTGGCCGCTATAGACAGGTGGCCTCTATAGACAGGTTGGTGTCCAGTTTGAATGTTGACCAGTAGAGGAAAAAAAAGAAAAAGAAAGGGAAAATAATAATAATAATAATAATGTTGACCAGTAGAGGGCACTGCGGACTGCGGATAAAAGTTGTACAGCACTACTAGGCTTGTTATTATCATGGTTCATGGTTCATGGTTTTAATCCTGAACATGAATATGAGTCAAACAGTAAGCACATCACATAGTACAATTCACAATTTTGCATGTCCAAAAAGGAGTAGGAAGAAGCAAAGCTTATTTAATCCTACCCCTCATCAGTTTCACATCAGTTGCAATACATTTATTCACCTCTTGTTCTTCCAAGTGTACTTTGTAGGTCTACATGACAATGTAGTGCAATCATAGCCAAGGTTTTTACTTACTAAAAGGAAGCTAGAGGCTTAATAATAACTGATAGAATATATCCACCACCCACAGAACAAAGCTGTGCTAGTAATGTCTTACGCTTGTTTTTTATATTTTACTTTTTATACGGCAGAGTGTCATTACAGCTTTAGTTCATCAGGAAGTCACGGGAAGTGACGGTGGGCGTCCCAAGCAGGAGAGCTAGGCTCAGTGCTAGCTGTGAGTTTCGAGAGAGTTGGGAAGTGTGTTTATGTTGGCGTGGATGTAAAGTCCTGCAGTGTTCTCCGCTGTTAATAAAGCCATTAAAGTGCATCGGCGACGTGAGTCTCTCCTTCCCCACAACAAGCGGCATTACAGTATTGACCAGTGCACACCAGGAAATAAACGGTGTCATTTCTTACAGGCATTGGCTGGACAGCTATGTAGTGGGGCTTGTTTAACCTTTGCCTTGTGGGCAAGCAGGAAGGAGAGACGATGCTGAGAGATGTGTGTGTGTTCTGAGCTGCTGTCTGGTGGCCCCGTTCAGTAAATAAAGTTGGCAGAAGCAACAGGAGAAGTTTCCTTCTTTGCTTCGGAGCTGAATAACACTGACAAGTTAACAGACTAGTAGCGAACGGAAAAGAAGATGGCTTTGTTTGTGTCGAATACAGAAGATGAGGACTTTGATGGATTTGTGGATGAGGATTGATCAAAAATAACGTGAGTACATTCTAAAATACTTCAATTAAGTACAACCGAACTCAGTTTTGCTCCCGCTGCCGCATGCATGCTAGCGTATGTTTTTTTTTATTGTAGCGTCGCTGGGAGCACGTCCTGTTCCCAGCCTACTTTGCGGTAATGTTTTGGTGCAAATGCTCTTAAAGTTACATGTTTGACCAGGAAATAGCAAGCTCAAAAGAAGACGGCTTTTTTATGTGGAACAACTGACAGTTTGTGTGGATCTTGTGAATGATTGTGACTGAGCTAGGTCTCAGTAATTAAAGTCTACACACGACGGCGTCATTGATTGAAAAACGAAACTTTTTCGTGCATGAAGCTTCTACTTGAGTTGGTAATTTGGCGGCTATATGCAGTCAGATATTGACCAAGGGAGACAAAATGGGTGGCCGCTGGCTGCGTTAGACAGGTGACTGCTATACACAGGGTCTATAACATGTAAGTTTGCTGCGGGGGATTTTTCAGTGGCTGCTATAGGCAGGTGGTCGTTCTATAAAGGTGTCCGCTAAGACAGGTTTGACTATACATATATATATATACTATATATATATATATATATATATATATATATATATATATATATATATATATATATATATACACACACATACACACACATATAGTATATATTATATTACATATAAATATACATGTTGTGTCAGATTATCCAAACCAAACGTCCTGTTTTCCCAGGGCATGTTCTGTTTTCATGTTCTGTTCTGGCTGTCCATTTTGTTAGAAGTGATGAACATTCACTGTGCCATTGAGTCGAGCGGCATTATGGAACTCTACTGCATGTGATGTAATCTCTGAGTGGGCAACTTTCTGAATTGGTAGAAAAGGCACGGAGTTGAGTCTCATAAAATGAAGGACTTCGTGTACAACGGCGGTTCAAATTCCCAAGTTCTTGCGACTTTGCCCTTATTTATTATTTTTAAACCCAAACAAAGCGAATATGCTTGTTTTACCAGAACATGACCAAAATGCTGGTGTCCACAACTCACATGTTGTATTTCACAATGCATTTCTTTCTTTCTTTCATGTACTTTACTAACAAAACCTGCAAATATGTTAAATAAGAAGACAATCAAATCTTTTTTGGTATTTTGTCATTATTTTTGGCAGATACTTTTTTGTCGTACTTCAACTGCAGTATGGAACAAAGATGCCACTGGATGCAATGACACTCTAAATGTAGAAGTGTGTGATGAAAGAGTAGCGATGTACACTTTCTATACAAGTGCACACTCCATTATCACCTACTCATAGCTTCCCCCCGCCAAAGACATAATGGTGTTAAATCCACTCACTCGTCTGGCGTCCTAAAGGCGTCTGCATGGAAGGTCATTCAAACGTCGTTAATGTTGCAGTATGGTCGAACAGCCTGCTGTCATACACAGGTTGTGCTACGCACGCAATGCCGGCTACACTCTCGGCTCTTGAATAAATGGTGGAAAATATGACCTGCAAACATGCTTTCTATGTAAATGTGCTCGTCTGGTCTTCTATTTGTTTTTTCTACTAAATAAAGTATTGAATCAAACCCAACCGTGAATTTCCTGTGTCTTTGCACCCCTACTTTCTACCGACCTGCTGTACGTGCCATCGTGCATGAAAAATAACCACATCTTCTACAGAGTCAGCTTTTCCGTCTCGTCACAGCACAGAATATCATGGAGCGTGCTTACAGTTACAAATGATTCCTTCATTGCGGCTGATAGCATCGCTGCCATCGCTGCAGATATCAGCGACACGCGTGGCACCGTGGCGTTCGTCTCAGAAGTGAATCAGAGTAGATTGATGTCACCCGCAATGATAGCACGCATTTCAGATGCTATCTCGGTGTTTGATCATTTCCTGGCCGTCATACCTTCAGCCTTCGTTCGTAGTGCTGCATCCCCCCTCCACCCCCCATGCTTTTTAAGCAGTTCCAGACGACGCCAGGATATTGAAACTATATGTAACTTTAATGACTGTGACAAAATGCCCCTCGCCAAACGCTAACTCTATCTTACTTGGAAATACTAACTGGATGCCTTCAAAGGCACTCAGTGTGTGGTCTGCTATGGAGCAGGGGTGCCCATCAGGTCGATCGTGATCGAGTGTGGGTCGATTGCAGGTAAAAGTCACTTTGTAGATGTCGTATAACATCAGTCAGCTGACATTAAGCTCTTTAAAAAGTGTGGGAACAATTGCTGTAGAGTCCATATAAACTTTGCACTGCCACACAGTTAAATAGTCATCCCTCGTTTATCACGGCTAATTGGTTCCAGACGCGACCGTGTCTGTTAAATGAATTTCCATGATATATGAGTCAATGCTATTCTTTGTTTACATGCAGGCTACGGGACCACTGCAAGGACATAACAGACGGCTGCCGCAAGCATGGCAAGCTAGCGAGCTAATTAGTTAGCCTCTCCAATTATTTTAACTTAACGAAGTGTTTCAAACGGAGTGGGGAAGAAGGACAAAGAAGCCAAAAACGTACCACTTCCACACGGAATGAGAACCTTTTTTTCACTCTATCTCATCCAGGCCATGTGGGCTGGGCTCTGCTGGCTCAGTCGTCAGTCTCCATGCAGTGTGAAAGGTGATGTCATCTAACGTCATGTCTCATAGCATTACTGACCACAATACTACATAGAACTTGTCTTCCAATATTTTGGACTAATAATAGGCCACAGTCAACCACGAAGCAGCCATCATTTATTACTTAATAATTTTTTTTAAAACCTTGATATGGTTACAGAGCGATATTCAAACCGTGATATAGTAAGGGACGACTGCAGTGCAAAAAAAAGTATTTATCATCACCTTTATACAGTTCCTTGGCCAAATGAATGTGGATTCTGAACGGGTTCTTTCTATGCATCCTTTCGACGTTCCTTCATAGAAATCAGCTGATGTTGATGTCATCCTGCTAAACTAAAACATAAGAAAAACAACAAACAAATCAACCACCTTGCATGGACGTTGGAGGAGGTCTGTGTTTTCTCCAAGTGGCCTTTTCCTGGTTGTTTGTGTGTGTGTGTGTGTGTGTGTGTGTGTGTGTGTGTGTGTGTGTGTGTGTGTGTGTGTGTGTGTGTGTGCTTGAGCCGCAAAGTGGCAGCGTGACAGCTGTACAGATAAGAAAGAAGCCGAACCCGCTTTGAGCACGAGTGCAGACTCTTCAGTCAACTCCTCTTGAAGTGCCACTTTTCTTTTCCTGGCCATTTCTGAGCATGCCATTTAAGATTGATTATCGTCTAGGCCGGGGAAATTAGCATACGACTGCTGTCAACTCCAACTCAAAAATCCACTGAATGACAAAGCGCCTTATTCATTTTTGGAGCTGCATTTAGCAAAGACCTGTCCTACTCTGCCTTTGCTCGATCGAGTCATGCGGAGGATTTATGGTGAAAAGCCAGAGGAATAGAGAGTGTATATGAGAGAAGTTGGCAGTTTATAGTGCATTAAATGGAAAGACGCGCCAGTGCCAGGAATGTTGGATTGCAGCTGTGACTAAGAATTTTGACAACGTGTGCAGCATGTTGAATCTATCGCCATAGAACGCTTCAGAGCCATTTGATTTCTATATAATAACATTTCAACAGGCTGTTAACGCACATTTGTGTAACACAGTGGTGCCAGGCACAGCCTTCTCTGCTGGCCTAAACATGATCAGAAACACTGATCTACATTTACGACTTCAATTCTTAAACTTTAGTTGCATGAAATTGGATGAATTTATTCCCAACTGTGTATTACCTTCATTTTGTCGCAAGTCTCTTAGCTGCACTGTTTCCAGTACATGTATGCGTATCTTCCATTTTTTTGTCCAATCAGATTTCAGCTTCTATGTGTTGCCAGGTCAGTGTAATCTGCCCAGGGCCTTCAGAATCAGGTTTTCCCTGGGAAACTCCCGTATTTTACCTTCTTTCCCGGTGCCCTTCTGTTTTATTAGTTTCCCGTATTTTAACTTTAATAAAAAATAATCCCGGCCAGTACTGCCGGAACAGCAGAGCTTCCGATCCGCTCGATGACACACGGGAAACATCGTTGCGATACGTCCTGTAGCCGGTAAAGTCAGCCCTTCAAAATACGGCAGTAGGCAGAACCCTGGGGTTCTGGTGGAAAGACCAGAAATTTTCCTTCATTTTCTGGAAAATAACCTTTTTTTCCAATGCAAACGTTGACAGGGATGTTGTACCGATCTAAAGAAAATGCATTTGCAGCATGAAAGTCAAACATGAAATCGCAGATTCATCAAGTTTTTAATTTTTTTTTTTTTTTTAATTTGTGTGATAACGTGCCACTCAGTGGCACGTTATCACACAAATTAAAGACAGTGGTACAAATATTGCTATTCGATTTCTTCTCTAAGTGTATGTAAACTGCAGATTGCGGGGGTGGGCCGGCGGTGCTGCTAACGAATCGTGTTTTGTTGTTGTTTCAATGCCGTATGCGCTGTGTTGTTTTTTTGTAGCTCGGTGTTTAAAGCCCTGACTTAAGGGCAGGTCAAGACTCACGATGGATGAAAAATATGGACGCTGGAAAAGCATGGCTAAAGTTGCCTGGAGATAGACTTTCACGATCCAAATGCCCCAGGTGCTGCTCTGTGAATGCACTCCCGCTGATGTCTCTCCCTCGGTGTTTGTGCATGTGTGTATTTCTGGCTTGTGTGCACATAGCATGTTCAATATAAGAGACGGCCTTGAGGGCCTAATAAAGGCTTGGTGATGTCACTTTTTAGAAGCGTGCTTTGAGCTTGGACACGTATGTTGCTTAAAAAAAAAAGATAAATGTCCTTAGCGTATCTTTGCAGCACGTGAATATGCAAATTTCTGTTTGGTTTCAGTGGCGTCGGGTTTGAAATGTATTCCACTTTCTTCTAACAGTGCAATATCCAAGTGTAAAAATGGGCTCTCCCAGTGGACATAAAGTATAACCTAGCAGCAGTTATAAAAAAAGAGAAAGAGTTTAGGTATTTGCTGAATCCCCAGGGTGGCTACCTTTAAAACATGTTCCAGGCAAGACCACCTGGGGAAAAAGGCTTTCATCAAGGCTGGGCTAGCACCCTGTTTTATTTTGTTTCTTTTGACTGACTCCATATCCATATACTCCATATCTGTGAACCTTACATTGTAAGCTACGACTAAGTAGGACTGGCTTAACACTGGCCTGGTGCTTGTTTAGTTTTTGCAATCTCTGTTAAAGAAAACATTCATTTTAAGGCTGCAACTAACGATTATTTTCTAGTCGATTCAGCTGAGGTTTGTTGTTTCGATTAATCGAGCAAGCGGTTGTGACCTAGACCAGCGGTCTCCAACCTTTTTCTCTTGTGAGAGCTGCTTTTACAAAACAAAAATGGCCGAGAGCGTCTCAGTTTTGGAACATTTATTTTCATAGCTTCAACCCGAATGAAGCGAATATGCCTGTTTTGCTAGAAAATGAACAAAATGCTCACATTTTGTATTTCAGAATGCATTTCTTTCTTGCGTTCTCGCATTAATAACTGAAAACCTGAATGAAAAGCAGGCTTGCGGGCACCTCATGTGGTCGTCGGGGGTTACATGGTGACCCCTGCACTGGACGAACCAGGTTCAGGTGCAATGGTAAAAAAAAAAAAAAAAATCTAATAAAATAATTTATAAATAACTACATACAATTTTATGTAAATGGATATCAATTTTGGAAATATGAGCCATTATTTTTTTTTTAAATAATATACAGTTAGAAATCCCACAGTTTTTGCATGTTTAAGTTATTTGTTGCGAGCTGCAACTTTGTTCAACCGTCCTTGAGCGCACCGTCTAACTTTCTCCCGCGCTGTATTTTCCCCCTAATTTCCACCTCATATTTAGTCACAAATGCTGATGCTATGTGGGACTGCATTAAGGTAACATTTGATGACCTTATTCCGTGCTCATGTGTATATTTGTTTGGTGCACCGCCCTGAAAAACAAACTCCAGGCTCGTACTGGTGGATGGTGGGTCTCAGTTTTACACAATCCATAATAAATAAGATCAATTAGATGGCTATAATGTACGTATGTTTTGCTGATGTGTTGATAATCTTTCCCGGTGACTAGCTAGCGTGCTGCTAATGCTACCGCTGCTAATGCTATTTAGATCTGTTCTCGTCTTCAGTCATGCTAAGCTACAGAGCATGCGCGATAATCAGTTAATAATAAACCGGTTGCTAGTCTTGTAATACCCGGTGCATGCCTCTACAATCCATCCAAGAGCCTGCTCCCGATGCAGCTGCATCTCTCGCTTGTCAAACTGGACATCCGGTCGCACCGGTTTATTGTTCACAACCCTACCAGACACCCAAGGCTATTGGAATCAGGTGATAAGCATGTGGAGGACTTATTTTCCCTCAGTAGAGTGGGATTTTTTTCAAATAAAAATGCATAAATTGCAAAATGTTCTAACGCTGCCTTGCCAGAACAAGTATCATTTCTTGAAAATGCGTATACTTTGTTACGGAAGATTCCAGAATATAAAAAAAATTGTATGCATTTTCATTTTCAGTGTTACCTCAGCACATATTAAACTCAAACGCCGACAATAGCAAATATGTTGAGCTAGATAAACGACCATAGCTGAAAAACTGCTCTGTTCGCAGCTATTCCAACTCCTCCATCAGTCTCCAGAGCATATTATCTTCTTAAACAGGCAAGTGGCAGACAGAAGAACCAAGCCAAGACAAATCCTTCACATTGTTAAGGCTTTAAAAAGATACATGGCACCCACTGATAAGAGACAACGCACTACATAATGCGCTGCTGCATAACTTTATCAACACATTGTTGAGCGGGAGGACCTGGTGAGGAAGATTAGTCATGTTGGAAAGGTTAACTCATGCATCATTTTGGGCTTGGCTAATTAGAACCCCGCCACTCAGCACCCATGTTTTCTCGGCTTTTGATGATAGGTGCACGGAGTTAAAATATTCATGATAAACAAAGTAGGTCTCCCAAAGCCACAGCCAGCAAAGTTATCGGGTTTCAATATCTTTTTTGCAAAGCTTCAAGCAGCCTTGCTAATTAACTTCATTTGATTTTACTCGCCCCTGGTGCTCCACAGTGAAACTTCTCAATAAGGGCCTCAGCTGGCAAAGCACTGGAATATGTGGATTTTTACATGTCATCTGTGGCTCGTGCATCGCGTCAGACAGGGTGAGGCAAATGAATAGAGGAGATAATGGGCAAAAGGCAAACAGATGGCTTCAATTGTCAAAAGAGTAATGAAGAGGAATACTTTCCGTCTTTGAAAGAGGATTCAGCCGGTCGAATCACTAGAAATAATCAAATCATTACCCCCACAAAGCGTAGCGCAAAGCACAAACGCAGCACAGTTTTCTGTTTTTGCCCGCGTCTATCTGTTTGTTTGTTTGTTTATCTTCAAAATAACTTGAAAAGTTCAGAATGGATTTGGATGAAATTTTCAGGAATTGTCGGAAATGGGATATGGAAGAAGAACTGACTACATTTTGGGGGTGATCCGGATCACCGTCTGGATCCAGGAATTTTTTTAAGGGTTCCTTAACATTGTGCGATAGGACCATTTTTGGCATTTGTGCATATAACTCCACTAAAATGGTCAGAGGACAAGGAAAAATATAAGACAAGTTTGCTGCAGGTTCTACAAAATATCAAAGACTGATCCAGATAATGGAATAATTCCAGATACTATGATCCAGAATAGGGAAAAATAGTGGACCTTTGGAATTTTGATCATAGGTAGACAACAAATGAAGCTATAAACATGCGGCAAACATCATGATACAGTATATGGAACAGTATATAGCCAAGACACCGTGGAATATGGAGTGTGCCAACGGATTTGTTGTGTCTTCAAAAGCTATGAAGCTAGATCCAGAAGAAAACCGCCATTACAGAAAATGAGATTTTTGTGAATAACTACTGAAGTAATATTGATATCAATATGAACCCAATTGATAAAGGAATGTTTTCATGGTCAGAAATACAGGAAGGATTTAACACTGATGGGTGATAGTTCATGCAGGAAATGATTTATAAATAGTTGATAGTGTTTGAAATATTCAATTTTCCTGCAAAAACTATAAATATGGTAAAAGCATTTTATAAAGCTCCAAAAGCTCACATGGGTGCAAATTGCATTTTATCACAACCATTTTCATTAAGTAGAGGCTGTGCTCAGGGTTGCCCATTATCAGCGTTGTATGAAGTGTGAGATTGGTTGATGTGCAGGTTTTCATTTTTGGGGGAGGGGGATACATCAAAAATAAGGAGAGATCCTTCAGTGCTGACAATGAATTCCTTCTGTCAGTGTTTTGTTGAACAATACCTGAAGGTCTGAAATGAAATCATCATTTTGTAATTAGTTACAAGCTATAATCCAATCTTTAAAGGCGATGATGTCACGCTGCACCAATGGGTCAACCTGTCTGATCGATAGAATAAATGAATCACACATATTTTAGCAATACCACCTTTCTAGTGCTTCTATCCCATTAGACTGCATAAGCGCATTAGTGAACACGGAGCATTGAGCCATTACCGTCTACTGCGCTGTGATAGCCCAAAAGAGTGAGCTTATTCCTCTGGAAGACGACCTTTGTCAGGCAGGCAGCCTTGTACTGCTGAAAAAGCCAGTCATTAAAGATGACGTACAGACGAGGGCCTTCAGTCATGAGGGATGCCCCCTGCAACATCTCCACGTAGCCAGCTGCCGTTTGACGCCCCTGCACAACCCGAAGCTCCATTGTTCTATTGAAGGATCATGATGGCGCCCCCTCCACTGTGCCGTGTGGAAAACATCTCAGGTGGGATCTCCTTGTCATGCCAGTAACGTTGGAAGCCATCAGGACCGTCAGGATTACATTTTTTCTCATCAGAGAATAAAACTTTTTTCCACCTTTCAATGTCCCATGTTTGGTGCTCTCCTGCAAATTCCAAATGAGCAATTTTGTGGCATTGAAGGAGACAAGGCCTTTGAAGACGTTTACTGGACTGCAATCAGCACCAGTAACAACCTTCATTTTTAGGCCGAGGATGGTCCCGTGTCTTGACGGACAGCCAATGGGATCTTCCGGCTCAGGGACAGTGACATTTTCTTGGGTCTGCCACTTGACTTTTTTGTTCCATAACCCTCAGGATGTTTGAAGAAGTTTCAAATGTCTTACTGCGTCCACCCTCAGCAGCAATGGCGCGCCGTGAGAGGCCTTGGTTATGCAGCTCAACAATCCCACCGCGTTCAAAGAGAAAAAGCTTTTTTGCCTTTGCCATCAAGAGATCACGTGAGTGTGAACACCAAATCACATTCAATCCACAATTTTGCCAAGGTTTTGGCTTTTAAAAGCTGTGCTCTTAAACGTTTGATTGGCTCATGACCACCCTATTTCACTTTCATGCTTGTTTGTAAAAAATTACTTACCTCAAAAAATGTACTTAGTTTTTGGTCTCACTCCCATTTCTTCTTGTCTTTTAAGAACCTTCTTAAAATCCAACAGTAAAAAAATATAAATTCTTGCAATTTTTCAACTGGTCTTGGCATTTTGATCAGGAGTGTATACAATCATTTATATTCATCTTGCCAAGCTTCACAATATCAGCTTCCCTGTACATACTGAAGAGGTTATACTGTATGTAGGATGTTTTTAGATGCCGTGCATTGCAACATTTCTTCTTCAGAAGAATAGCTCAGACTGCTTCACTCCATATGAACTTACATCGCTTACAACCGATCATCATGTTCAACCAGCTGAGTGCCTGGTCTTTTCTCTTCAGTTTAGATCAGCGCTTTCCAGAATTGCATTTGTTAAGCAAACAATGAGGCTTGCTAGGTTTGTGGTGCACTTATTGAATTGCAGCATATCACAGGTATTGGTCTATTGTTCCTGAAAACAGATGGACGGTGTTTTTCAAGCGTGCGATCATCTGATGTCTGCTCCACAAAAATGTGTGCGCTCCCTGCTAGACGTCTGAACCAGAAAATCAATTAAATCAACGAGTCATCATGTATTCTCAGATTTTACAATGTGTATAATGATTTGGAACTCTTCTTGGAAATCCCAGAGAAACTGAATAAACATGTATTTCCTGCAAAAGCATGCCTTAATGATCGTTTTATGTCTGTACTGAGTTCCCTTTCTGAAAACCACATCATTTGCAAAGCGGACTGTAGATGTGTACCTCTCCTTCACCAAGCTAAGCGATGAAAGAATGTAAAAGATAGTAATGATGTAGCAAATGGAAATGACCAGAGTGTTTTTAGGCGTACACGTTGAACAATTTTTGTTTTGTGTGAGCGCACCGAAGCAGTCACACAGATAAAAGATTGCAGGCTTGGCCAGAGATGAGACGTGCTGCAGTCGTGTTTGCCTCTCAGGGCAGAGGGCTGCTGTTGCCAGTTAGGAGGTGTGTGACCATATTAGACGTAAGGGCCTCAGGAGTGACTTGGCTGAGGAGGCGTTCAAGCACACTTGTGTCAGTTGTGGACTTGTTGAGATTCAGGTCAAAGTTGCAACTGTGGTTAATGTTCGTTCTATTTAATGATTTGTGAGCTGTTTTTTTTGTTTACACTGTGAAGCCTGCAAGGTTTTTCATAGGAAATAATGATAATAATTAGGGCTGTCAAATGATTAACATTTTTAATCAGATTACAGTCGTCCCATTGTTTAATTGATTCCACACCTGACCGCGATAAGTGGATTTCTCAAACTCAATTTTAATAAACAGAATACTTTCAAGCATAGAAAACCTGTTCATGACTTTCTAAATACAGGTTTTAACATTGTTAGAGCCCTGTAGATATGAAATAACACCCCTATAGTCAGTTATTCCTTGTTTACACCACACTGCGCAGGCTACGGTGTCGCTCCAGGGACATAACAGACATCTCCTGCTAGCATAGCAAGCTACAGAGATAACCAGTTAGCCTCTCCAATTATTTTAAACTTAAGAAAGTATTTCATACGGAGAAGGGAAGAATGACAAAGAAGCCAAAAACTTAGCAATTCCACACGAAATGAGAGTTGAACCTTTTATTCATTCGATCTCAGCCATGGCACGTCCGCGGTCTGAGCCATGGCATGTCGGCTCAGCTCTGCTGGCTCTTTCTCCATGCAGTGTCAAAGGTAGCGTAATCGTCTCATGACATTACCGATGCCTAGTGACCACAATACTACATATAAGTTATTTTCGGAATAATAATAGGCCATAGTCAACCACAAAACCACATAAAAAAAAGCAATATAGTGAGGGAGCGGTACTGGAAGCACGAGGGATGACTGTAACCACAGTTTTCAAATTAATTCATCATGATTAATCCCCCTTTGCAACTATGTCGCCCATTTTACTGTATTTTATTAATAGAAAGACAAATGACATGACAGCAGTACACTACTGAACAAAATTTGAAGACCAGTTGAAAAATTGCAAGTAGGACCACAGCCTTTAAGAGCCAAAGGCAAAAATGTGGATTGAATGTGATGTTATGTCAGGTGTTCACACTGGCATGATCTCTTGATGGCAAAGGCAAAAAAGCTTTCTCTCTTTGAACGCGGTGGGATGTTTGAACTGCATAAGCAAGGCCTCTTGCAGCGGAAAAAGAGCAAAGGTTTAAGAGACTTTTCTGTCTACCCCGTTATTGAACGTTCACAGCAAAATGCATGACCTCGGTTTTTAGAAATATTTAAATAAAAGAAAAAAATATTTCAAGCTTCACAAAAGCCCAGGGGGGGCCCTGGGCTAACATTACACATTTTCTCCCACTTTGACACCCCAGCTTGTAGTTGCCTTGGAAGGGTTTTGTAGCTACCACTTAGCACTTAACGCCACAGCCTTTGAAGACTATTAAGCCCAAGGTTATTCACACACTGGCCAAATTTGGAGTTCTTTTAGCTTTTAATGTTACCAAAGTAGCTAAACAAAACCGAAATGTCAATTACTTTTTGACCCAAAGTTCCATGTACAGTGCCCTCTAGACGTATTGGACAGTGATGCCATTTCCTTTATTTTTGCTGTAGACTGAAAACATTTGGGTTTGACATCAAAAGAGCAATGTTTCAGCTTTTATTTCCAGGTGTTTACATCTGAATCGGGCGCACAGCTTAGAGGATTGCACCTTTTGTTTGAACTCACCAGTTTATCATGTGAGCAAAAAGTATTGGAACATGTGACTGAGGGCCTGGCCACACGGAAACGTTCCTGGATTTTTGTGCCACATAGACAGAACCAGTGGCACACCAAACCATAGAAGAAGAAAGAGCGCATGCGCATAAGTCTGTCGTCTTCCGCTTTCCAGGGCTCATGTAGACTTGGGACGAAGTGGCGTTATTTACGCGAGTTATTTTGAAGAATAAGACAACAAAATATCAGGAGATGTCGACTGGTGTGAGTCATGTCAGTCGAAATATTCAGATATCATGTTGGCTTGTCGTGAAAGCTCACCTGTGGTCACGTGTCAGTGAGATTATCGTTTTTTCTACTTTTTTCTACTCAGAAACGACAAGCCGGCGTTTTCAGATTTAAAAAAAAAATACCGTTTCAGGGCACCCACAACACAGTTTCTGTGTGGATGAGAGGCTAAAGCCATAAAATACTTTGCCGTTTTGACCTATCAGGTGTGTTTTGTCACATGTGTGTCCTACTGCATTGCGTATTCAATCAGTAAATATCACTGAATGTCTACACTCTGTTTCAGATTGGGTAGGATAGGTTTAGACTGCATTTAGAGGTGAAACAACATGAAAACCAGAGAGCCGTGTATGGGTGAAAAACAAGCCATTGTGAATCTGAGAGAGAAGATGGAAAATCAATCAGAACCATTGCACAAACATTGGTCATAGCCACTACAACCATTCGGAATGTCCTGAAGAACAAAGAAAACGCTGGTGTACTAAGTAACAGACATCAAACCGGTACACCAAGGAAAACATCAGAAAGTGAGGACAGAAACATTGTGAGGGCTGTAAAGAAGGACACTAAAACAGCTGTTGGTGACATCAGCAACAACCTGCAGAGGGCAGGAGTGACGGTATCACTATCTCGCCTTCATGAACAAAATTACACCAAAAGATGCAAACCACTCATTAGCAAGGATAACAGAAAGCCCAGGCTGAAATTTGCCAAACAGTGCAGAGATGAGCCTAAAAAAGTCTTAGGACTAAAGTTTTATGGACTGATGAATTGCAGTTTTACTGGCTGACAACACTGTATCCGTCTGAACGATGGTGTGTCCTCTAATATTATCAAAAGTTTGGCTTTGCAGCATGACGTGAGACATGGCGTAAGTGGAGGGCATGAATACTTATACTGTATACAACACATAGACTAAAATATCCAGACATACAGTACAATCAATCAATTAGAACTGGCCCCTGAATCCTAATTATTCATCCTACTACCTCATCGATATAAAGCCTAGGATTTTTTTTTTTTCCAACATTCCTAACCCTAAAAAGCCTCTGTTTTTGTCTAATTGCTTTTTGGGCAATTCAACAAAATTCTTGGAGCGAGGAAGCGAGTAATGAGCACTGGAGTTAAAATGGCCATCAATCAGGAAGAAGTTAGGAAGCTAATGAAGGTTCCGGCCCGGTATGTGTCCAAGAAATGTGTGTGGCCTGTTGGACCACAGATACGAGACGAGGAGAAGACGAGGGAGATCGGATAAAGGGGCATTAGCGCTTAGACTTTCTGAGGGAAGAAGTGTTATCTACCTTGCAAGCAGCTCCAAGGCTAAGGACTTGCTTCAGCCAAATAAGTGGATATCCAACATGTATGCACTGTATCTTCTTATGTTATTTTTCCTGTCTTCCGTTCCTCCTTGTTACAATACCTTCACCTTTCAGGCGTCCCCACTTCCTTTTCCTGTCCTTCATTTCCTGGGTCAGGCCAGTTTGAATCCATTTGTTTGGTCTTTAACAGTTTTTTAATACCATTAATTTTTCCTATTCTACATTTTGTTTTCTTCTCCTGTCTCAGTAAATCCCAAAAGCTACATTCATATTAATTTTCTTGTACAAAACCAAAACGTTAATATTTGTGAAGTTTTCCCAGACTTGCTTCACATATCATTTATTCATTTCTCTCGTCCTCTGATCAAATAAACGCAGTTCACTTTTAAGCACCAAGCTTCCACTTCACATTGATGGTGACAAATACGCAATAAGACAGCTTGACAGTTACGAGTTCAAAATGAGCTATTTAAAGGACAAAGTCGGACAAGTATGCATAATTTAAAAATACAGAAACTCAAAATTCCGCTGGATGTCAGACAGAGTGACGTTCCACAAAGTTATGAAACATTTTGGATGGTTATTCTTCACTTGACACTGAATTAAATTGCAGATACCTTTTTTGCGCTCAAATGCTTTTACTCAAAGTCTAAGACTAAGTCAAAGCTTATCGGGTTAAAAACAATTGCAGAGGGTCTGGGCTTACATACAGTATACCAGAGGTGTGGACTTGCTACTACCACATCACTACTATAAGGAGAACCAGAGTATAGAGGGGATGAAGCCATCTGCTGTGCCCCAGCAAGGTGCATTGTATTCGGGTACATCACAGGCAGGAGAAAAAAGGAGCGCTTGATTAGCTCACCCGCAGAGTACGGGTAATCTTGCCTCATTGAAGTGTTTTTTTAAATTATCGGTGTCATCAAATGTCATCAAATTTATGATTATGATGTCATAATAATATCTTGAATAATTATCAGTCGGACAATTATCGTGCACCCCAACCGCAGAGACTTGCAACTCAAATTGGACTTTGACATCAATGACTCGGGACTTTTGTTTGATGACTTGAGATTTTCAGTGAATGTTTTGCGTAAAATGTGTCCCCATTCAAAGGATTCAACAAACGTGATTGTTATTGTGTCATTTCCGACATATTTTCCCACAGAATCTGCCTACATTGAATGCATCTTTTGATGTCCAATCAGTTTTAAGAACAAATGCGTGGATGACATAAATCTAGAAAGCTACTATATCAGCACCCTTTTTCTGTGACTAGGTCACACTGATCTTATTTTATTAAAAAAATAAAACGATTCAAAATGTATTGATTGTATTTGTCAAATGTAACGTTGTTACACTAAACAGTGCTTATGACTTGTAAGGACTCGAGAATTTCAAGTCTATGACTTCGGACTTGTCTCAACCTGTCTTGTCTTGCATTGAGACTTGACTTGGACTTGCACATTTTTACTTGAGACTTGCAAAACACTGACTCGCTCCCACCTCTGATAGAAACACTCAACAAAAATAGTCCCTTGTTTATCGCAGTTAATTGGTTCCAGACACAACCGTGGTAAGTGAATTAGCACAAAGTAGGTTTCTGTACTGGAATGGAATATTTTCATAGTTAGAGCATTGAAAAAAACCTGTATACGACCTTCTAAATCTTATCTCATCAATGTCAATCTAATGTAAAGTTCCAGTACTTGTAGAATTGAGTGTGGTGGCAGACAGGAAGTGACACCTATGGTTCAGATTTGAGTTTTAGCTTGGTTGCAACAGTAGCCCGTGTTAGGGATTACAGTATTGTGCCTGTTTTGAGATCATTCAAACCCGGAATATGCGGTGTGACCACCATTTGCCTCAAATACCGTATACGCCAATCCTGAACACAGCCATGCAAGACCTAGGATGTTTTCAGCTTCCAGGAATTTTGTACAGATCCTGGCAACGTGGGGCTGTGCATTATTATGCTGCACCGTGAGGCAATGCTCATGGATGAATGGCACAACAAGCATGTCACGGCATCTCTGTGCATTCAAAATGCCATCAGTAAAATGTGCGTTGAGTAAGTGTGTGCTTCATTTAAAACACGCCAGCTGCTTTACACACACACACACACACACACACACACACACACACACACACACACGCAAGGCTGTTCATTATACATTGTTATCGACTGGTGTATTTACAGAAGCTACAAAGGCTTTTTGATTAATGTGTGATTGATGCAAAATTAGACATTACTTATCATTGGAATACAAAGTTCCTGGTAATAATGTTTTTGGGTATTTTGCCACATGAGCTGCTGATTACATGATGGCATGAGTACTAATATATAAGAGAATGCCAGCTGGTGCAGCTGTGCGGCTGCACGTTGGCAAACCTCACTCCCTGACACCTTAAAGAGTCCGGGCGAGTGCTCTCGGCGCTCATTCTACGGACCCTGGTTTGAGCCCAGCAGGACGGGGGGATGGCTGGACAACGCTAATATTAGTATATAGCTTTTAAATGGCCACATGACTTAAGCAGACGTTGCGTCGACATTTTTAAGCTTTGAACTTCACCCAGTAAGTGTTTTAAAGGCTGAGGTTGTAGCCCTTGCTGGACTCTGATGGATGTTAGTTTTCTTTATTGCAGGGCAAATGCAACTTCACAAGGCCTTTCTACGAGGAACGATTTGCTACACTTCCCTTTAAACTTAATTCAGGTTGGTTGTTCTTAAAACTGCATCCACTCCCACCGCAACAATGCCGGTATCAGTTTGCCAGAGAGTTTGCTGATCGGGGGTTACTTGGATATTTTATCCTCTCGGGGGATTTTCGTTTAATTAGAAGACTATAGTCATTAACTCATCAGCACTCTATTGCCTTTCTATAGAGTCACAAGGAGTATAGGACATTTAATTTTAGAAAAATCTTTAATAACTGGTGGCTTAAACCGTGTGATGATTTTTCTAATCAAAGCTTTCAGCAAGGAGTTAAGTTGATGAGGAAAAGATGACATTTACAAGAATATAATTACTAGAGCAGCAGAGATTGTCTTTTACCAGAATATTCTTAATTCAGGGATCACTAACTGGTGGACCGCGGTTCGAGTGCAGACACCGTCCAATGGATTTAATTGTCAATATTTAACTACTTTTAAGTTTTGACGCTTCTGTTTTGACCGGCGCATCTTTTATAGCTTGTACGGTACTGGTTGATCAGCTCTGGAAATCCACTGACCAATTGCATGCGAGATAAGCCATCCCATGTGATGCTACTCAGTCAATCAAATCTGTGCTTTGGGGATAAATACAACAAAGACAGATGAAAGAGGAAAGAAGTGACACGAGCGACACGGAAGAACGAGTAAGACATACAAGTGGACAGCAGGAAACAAGTGATAAGTGCAGATCAAGAGGACAGTGAGAAACGACTGCTAGGTGTTGATAAAGTGGACAGCAAGAAACGAGTGATAGGTGCGGCTAAAGAGGACAGCAAGAAACTAGTGATAGGTGCGGCTAAACAGGACAGCGAGAAATAAGTGATTGGTGCAGATAAAGTAGACAGTGAGAAACAACTGATACTGTAGGTGCAGATAAAGAGGACAGTGAGAGACGAGTGATAAGTGCGGATAAAGTGGACAGCAAGAAACGACTGATAGGTGTGGATAAAGTGGACAGCGAGAAACGACGGATAAGTGTGGATAAAGTGGACAACAACAAACGAGTGATAGGTGCAGATAAAGTAGACAGTGAGAAACAAGTGAAATGTGCGGATAAAGTGGACAGCGAGAAACAAGTGATGGTGGGATAAAGAGGACAGCAAGATGAGGGGACGTTACGGGGAAAGAAGAGAGATATGTCCCGCCTGTGCCTGCTTGCTACTCGCACTCTGCCTCGCCCTGGCCACCAGCAATGGTGGAGGAGTGAGTGAACAGGGAGACCAGTGATAAATACACATTGCACTCAAAGAACAGAAAAGTGGTCAGTGCTTTCAACCCGGAATGGACACGCTCATTTATGTTCATTCTTCCCTTTGGAAGCACAAAACCAGTAATATGCTCTGTGGCCACAAAAAGTGGCATTGTCAAATTGTGAGACGAAGCAAAACGTTTTCCTAACCCAGAGGGGTCCAAAACACGGATCGGGGGACATTTTCAACACGCAGCATGTAAGTTTTTGGGACCAGACTGGACGTTAGCTTGAGGAAATTTTCTATATCTGGACCTATTAGAATTCTTGTTGAATACCCCTGCTCTAACTAATTCTAACTGATTGAGACACATAGTCTATTTCAAATAATCATCCATCCGTCCAGCCATTTTCTTCCATTACCCTGGTCTGGGTAATGGGGCAACAAGTAGGCCCCGTTCCAGCCACCTCCCCGACTTCCACTGGAGGACATGAGGCATTTGACAAAAATTCTATCCATGATGATAAAGAACAGAACTAGCAACAAGTCAGCTTTGGTGGAGTCCAACATTTTCAACCAAGCTCTTGCTAACTGTACATGGAAGCTGGGGGCTTCAGACCCTGTACTCCTGAAGTACCTAAGGGCTTCTCCAGGTCCTCAAAGCACATGTGGACAAGTACATGTGAGCAAACTCCCATGCACCCGCCAATACCCTCTAGCTGGTCCAGTGTTCCACGACCAAGATGAGAACCGCATCGTATCTGAGGTTCACCTACCAGCCGGGTTCTCCAGCACTTGTGGAAAGGCTTTCCATGTGTGACTCTGACCGTGTTCAAATATTTATGTGTAGAAATATTCTTGTATGCTATATAATTTGTCTTGCTGCCTATATTTTGTGTAAAGTTCTTCCATTTCTTTCTGCAGGGCTGTCGTTGGACACAAAGAACCACTGCCTGGTGACAGTAAAGATAACATCACCATTTACACCCAAATCCTAGACAGACTGTTGGATGGGTATGACAACAGACTACGTCCTGGGCTAGGAGGTAAGACTTATATAGGTACAGTACGTTTTATGGGCACTGATAACCGTGCTTCATGTTTAAACAACACACAAATACCAGCTGTTGTGTGTAGTGCACAGCAAGTATCGGCTATTGGGTGCATTGTCCCCGAGTGAAAGCTTTCAGTCATGACCGACAAGCACATATGTCGGTAGGAAACCATCTAAATGGTGCCATTTCCTCCAAATCTTCAACAAAGCAAGGCCACATGCTTGAGCAGACTTTTCTCAGTCATCCAGCTGGAATGTGTGCTTCTGCTTGGTTGCGCGCTGCTGAGGCCACAAGCATAGCTACCGGCCTGCAGACCACCAAGCTACAGGACTTTGGAGCTCTAACCAGGCAGCAGAGGAATCAGGCACAATACATCCATGGCTTGTTTGTCCCAGTCAGAGGATGTGGGGGTAGTTCATGTTGGAATTATAGATGTATCCGTTTAGTGTGACAGTAAGTCATTTCTCTTGCAGATTAATCCTTTTAAAAATGGTTGCAAAATGGAAATGTTATTACTCGAAGGTTGATTCCGGACATAAAGAGTTCGATGAGACATAATTACGTGCAAACATCTCAGATAATCAGACTGTATAGTATAATTTCATTTTCATCAGCATCTATTCACGCTGATGCATTGTTGTAAACAGAAAAAATGGCAAACTCATTCTGCCCCCCGCCGATGCCCGCCATGCAAACTGCTGATGCAGCTCTGCGATAATCACATACTTTGCGAGAACTATTTGTGTCCTCGGGATGATTCATGTGAAAGTGGATCTCACCTCTCACGGGGGTTCTTCGCCAGAGGAGCGGAGATTTCACCTGTGGGTGGTCTCTTAGGTCTGGGACGTAGTTAGTGCAAAGTATCTCCTTCACTTTTGGATAAAAGCCTCATCACTCTCTAGTTGTTGTGCTACAGGGGGAAGCTATTTGTCTCACCAAGAGCCCAAAAGCCTGCTTCGCACATCCCCCCCAAAGGAGCTGATTCAACCCACAAAGAGAGGAAGACAGATTTCGGCCTATCTCGAATCTCACATCGTGTCCTACTTAATGCATCAAAATCAAAGCGTGTTCTTCCTTATAATTAATGCCACAGCTCTTAATTGAATTGCTGCGTGATGATGGTTTTCGTCATATATAGCATTTTAAACAGATTCTTTAATATAATGTGCAACGATACGTGTAATTATTGCAGAAAATGAGCAGAAAACACATTGGAGAGGCATAATAGATGATCACATTTAACGTGATTATGATATGTCTATATGACTGTAATGGCAACTAATTGAATAGCCACAGAGGGCCATATGTTCCTAGCTAAGCTCCTGTATTTCCTTCATGTGCAACAGGGTTTCAAATATTTTGGGGTAGATGTTATGAGAAACATTATTTTGTGTCAAATAGGATGTTTTTGGACAAAACAAGTTTAAGTCAGACATATTTACTAATACAGTTGTCCCTGTTTTATAGCGGTTAATCGGTTCCAGACCCGATCGCGTTATAAGAATTTCTGCGATACAACAATCAATGTTAATAAATTCAATATTTTCGGAGTTAGAGCATAGAAAACCTGTTAATGACTTTGTAAATGCCGTTTGTAATATTAGATCAATCTCAATATCAATATTAGATCCCTGTAGACATGAAATAACACCCCTAGTCACCTACGCACTCCTATTATTCTTTGTCTACACCACGTTGCAACTCTTATGCTGCAGGGACTCGAGACAGCCACTTGCTAGTAATCTAGCAAGCTAGTAAGCTAACCAGTTAGCCTCAAATTTATTTCTTCTAAACTTAAAGGAAAAGTGCACTCTCGGTATTTTGCCCATCATGCACAATCCTTATGTGGGACGTAAACACATGTTTTTCTCTTTTCTGTGCTTTCTAAAGATTAAAAAAAACATAAAAAGAGGCAGCTAAGAATGCACGTAATGGGACGCACCTGTTCCGCCTAGAAAGCCTTCTGAGAAAAGCGCCAACAACCCTCCATTTACATAATGTGACCTGCATATTAACCAAGCGACAGCGATGTGGTCCTGGCGTAGTGACACCTCGCCACACCTCACCGGCTAGCTACTAGCCGGCTAGCGACTAGCTTCACCACTCGCTCACAATGCCTCAGGCCACTAGCGAAAGGTAACGAAGAAAGCACAGAAAAGAGAAAGACACTCACATAAGGATGTGGATGATGGGCAAAATTGTAAAAAAAAAGTGCAGTTTTCCTTTGATAATAAGAATTTTTACTTTGATCTCTGAGTAGATGATTATTCCTCTAACCCTGACTACCAATAAAAGAGCTTAGTTAATTGATGCCATAAACAATCAGTTTAACAAGCCTGGCTGAGTCAGCGCTTATGTTCTGCTCGTCTGATGCTTTTCACTTTTGAGTGAAAATTCTCACATCCAGATTGTGTATGGCAGGAAGGATCCAGATCTGTGATAAACAAAAAAGCCTGTTTAATGACAATGTAGTGGTGTGAATGGTTGTTATGTTGGTGACTGTGACTGACAACCAGTTCAGAGTGTGGTCGGCTTTTGCCGAAAGTCAGCAGGGATAGGCTACAGCTCCCCACGACCCTGAACAGGACAAGTGTTCTAGAAAACGGATGGATGGATAATCTGCTCAACAGGGCTGACTGAACCTGTGCCCTGTGTAACATGTTCCACTCTTTTCTTTACAGAGAGCGTGACAGAAGTGAAGACAAACATTTATGTGACAAGTTTTGGTCCAGTGTCAGATACAGATATGGTGAGTATTCTTCTCTGCTGTTTATCGTTATCAAATTTTAACATCAAGGAAATATATGAGGTTGGTATTTTATTCGAATTAGACAACATACAGCGGAAGCTCGGTTTTTGTATTAATTTTTTTGTGGGTCCGTCTAAAACCAAAACATATGAAAACAGAAACATTTTTCCCCAATAGGAAACAATGTAAACCAGGTGTGGAACGATTTGTTTTAAAACCAATTCGATTCGTATCATGATTAGTGATTGCCCATACCATTCAAGGATGATATTGGTTCATTTAGAGCGATACAATCCGAAACGTTTTTTTTGTGAAAAATTTAATCAGTGTGAAATAAATACCTGGATACTGGACACTTTCCTAGATTCACGTTATTTTTTTTATAAGGGAATATATTATGGACATAAACAAACAAGTAAACAACAATTAATGGCAAATGCATTCACATTTTATTTGAATAAACTTGGCAATTGTTGCTGTGATGTTTTTCGCCTGTGCTGAGTTTTGCCCTAGTCTCTGCCTAAACATGCTGGTGAGGCCTGAGGCTTCCGCAGAGCTGACGTTACCCTTGTGTTGCTGCTCCAAGAGGTGCCTGGACGGCGTGAAATCCCATGGCGCCTTAGTAGGTGGATGGAGAGATTTGTCATGTTGCCGTGGTATTTTACTTGACCTTTACACATCCAACAAACAGCGAGCGACTTATGTAGGACATCTCCCTCTTTGCAAAAACCAAAGTGTTTCCACACACTGGACCTCAATGGTGGCTTAATTGTTTCTCGCTCGCTGACTTGTCCTCTGCCATCCACCATGCTACGTTTTGTTGCCTGCTGGCGCGTGGCGATGAGGTCACAGACAGGCAGACTGAATCGAGTAACGTTTAACGTCTTTATCATTAAAAGTGCTTTAAAAAAAACACATCCAGATAAAGCCTGCCTTGCTTAAATCCAATGCTTTATTTCCTAGTATTGATGCAATCAATTGATTACCTTTAAACAATGTTAGATCGATATGTCGTCCGGAATGGCAACTTGCCGAACACAGATCGATGTAGTTGGATCATAGGAATATAACTCGCTACATTGAAGTAGTCGATGAATCGTTACTCCCCTAATGTAAACCCAATTAATCTGTTCCGAACACCAAAAAATGTGAACACAAAACACATTTAATGTGGAATAATTATCGTTTTACATGCAGAAAACAATTTGAAATGCATATCAATTCATGAATGTTCATGAAATGAACATTTAGCGTCACGTTAATGTTGATGGAAGACTTGATTGTTGACAAAGATGGCCATGAGGCAGCGTCAAAGAGACGACACCTTCGTACTTTGCTGTGAGTTATTTCTCACCTCTGCTGGCTCCACTGTGACTTATTTTGCAGCCGTGATAAAAAAAAAGCAGAGACTTGTGGCGTAACTGCATAAGTTTGCAAGGAAATACAGAGTCAACCGCTGATGACATCACAGGCGGGCAAAAAAGCTGGGGAACAATGACATCCGGTTCCGGTTTCCAGTTGAAAATAGGCTAACAGGCATGTTTCGAACACAATTGGACTCTTGCGGTTTATTAATAACAAGACAGGATTTAGTCACCAACGCGTGGGATCCTTTGTTTGGCCACGAGAGTCTGCAGAATGATACGGCAACAATTTTTTTACGGCAGCTGCAGTAAAGTGGGGTTTTTTTGCAGCACACCGGAAAGTCAACAAGGCCATGTCAGCCATGTGGAAGTACCTATGCGTTGTAAATGAAAATAGTCCTAGAGCCACTTGAGATGACTGCAAAATGACACTTTCAAGGGGTGGTACTAGCAGAGAGGCATTCGATAACACAAATTTAATACGTCATCTGAGGACCAAACATAAAACGAAGTACAGAGCGGTTAGCAAGGCCACCAACAAAAAGGCTGTTACGCCAAAGATCAACCTTTGGAGTTTCAGAGGAGAGACAAATATCCAAAAGAGCGGGAAAAGGCAAGGCGGATCACTGAAAAAGCAGTCGAATCAACCAGCCCGTCTTGTTTGTGAGGTTTTTCCGTCTTTTAGAATTCATGGATGTGATTTGAAACGAAACCCGACAGCTGTAAGTTTCGCTACACCACACCATATAATAACATTACCAACGTATCGGATCGGATCTGAGGCCCAAAAAGTCGGATCGGGATGGGAGGCCAAAAATCTCAAATTATACCACAAGATTGAACGTGCCAAAGGGTAAAGTACAAGATTGTTAACTCTAATATGACAACAATCGAGGAACATTTTTTGGAAACATTTTTGTCGAAAACGGAATCATACAAAAACTGGGGTGGGACTTTCTAAATACGTGTTTTAACATTATTAGAGCCCTGTAGACATGAAATAACACCCCTATAGTCACCTTTACACTCCTATTCGTCATTGTTTTCACCGGATTGCACAACTATTATGCAACAGGGACTTTAGACGGCCGCTAGCTAGCGAGCTAACCAATTAGCCTCTAATTTATTTCTTCTCAACTTAAGAAAGGGTTTCAAATGGAGTGGGGAAGAAGGACAAAGTAAGAAGCCACAAACTTACTACTTCTCCACGGAATGGGAGGAGAACCTTTTTCACTGTATGGCTAGCTACATCGGGTGCAAGGTAGGGTAATGTAACAATGATGGGTGTCTCATATGATTTAAGATTCAAGATTCAAGAGTTTTATTGCCATATGCATAGTAAAACAGCAGTTATGCTATGCAATGAAATTCTTATTCTGTTCATTCTACCAAGAAAAAAAAGAAAAGAAAAAGAACATAAGAAACATAAATACCAATAAATTAAGCAACAACAACAGAAGAGACATTAATACAGATAAATAATACAAATAAATAAATAAACAAAAGTGCTATGAGTGTGTGCGTGTGTTGCGTGTGGCGTGTGTGAGTGCTTTGTTGAGAAGTCTGATGGCCTGTGGGTAAAAGCTGTTTGCCAGCCTTGTGGTCCTGGACTTCAAACTCCTGTAGCGTCTGCCTGACGGTAGGAGTGTGAATAATGAGTGTTGTGGATGTGTGCTGTCCTTGATGAGGTTGTGTGTGCCCGTACCCAAGAAGAGCAACGTGACCTGCTTGAATGACTATCGCCCTATAGCACTCACTCCTATTGTTATGAAGTGCTTTGAAAGATTAGTCATGACCCACATCAAAAAGAGCATCCCGGCGGCAACTGTGGACCCTCTACAGTTTGCATATCGCCAGAACCGGTCCACGGATGATGCAGTCAACACTGCCATCCACACAGCCCTTTCTCACCTACAGGGCCAGGACACATACGTCAGAATGCTATTTATAGACTATAGCTCTGCTTTTAACACAGTCAGCCCCCACAAACTCACAGATAAGCTCCTCACACTTGGCCTGTCACCCTCCCTCTGTAACTGGGTGTTTAACTTTCTCACAGGCAGGCCCCAGTCAGTCAGAGTCCACAATCGCACATTCAGCTCAAGAATTGTGAGCACTGGGACCCCACAGGGGTGTGTGCTGAGTCCGCTCCTCTACACGCTCTTCACCTACGATTGCGTGGCCTCCCAGAACAACACCAGCATCATTCAATTTGCGGATGACATTACAGTCATCGGACTGATCACTGGTGGTGTTGAAACATCATACAGAAGAGAGGTGGTGGACCTCATAGCTTGGTGTCGTGATAACAATCTCCTTCTCAATACAGATAAGACTAAAGAGATGATCATCGACCCAAGAACAAGGGAAAAGGAGCCACATAGACCCCTGTTTATTGATGAGACTGAGGTGGAGAGGGTGAAAACCTTCCAGTTCCTTGGCACACACATCAGCGAGGACCTCACCTGGTCTCACAACACCCAACAAATTATGAAGAAGTCCCAAAGGAGACTGTACTTCCTGAGAAGACTGAGGAAATTTGGCATGTCCACCACAATCCTGAGTTGCTTCTACAGATGCACTATGGAAAGTGTCCTTACCGCCTCCATCACTGTTTGGTACGGTAACTGTACAACACGTGATAGGAAGGCACTCCTGCGGGTGATCAAGACCTCACAGAACATTGTTGGGGCAGCCCTCCCCTCACTGCAAGACATTTATAAAACCAGAGTCCTACGAAGGACACACAACCTCATCAAGGACAACACACATCCACAACACTCATTATTCACACTCCTACCGTCAGGCAGACGCTACAGGAGTTTGAAGTCCAGGACCACAAGGCTGGCAAACAGCTTTTACCTACAGGCCATCAGGCTTCTCAACAAAGCACTCACACACGCCGCACGCAACACACGCACACACTCATAGCACTTTTATTTATTTATTTGTATTATTTATCTGTATTAATGTGTCTTTTGTTGTTGTTGCTTAATTGATTGGTATTTATGTTTCTTATGTTCTTATTCTTTCTTGTGTTTTCTTTCTTTTCTTGGGAGAATGAACAGAATAAGATTTCCATTGCATAGTATAACTGCTGTTTTACCATGCACATGACAATAAAACTCTCTTGAATCTTGATTCTCTTGAATGCTTGTGCAAGCGACAGGTTAAATATGTCAGCAAGCACATCAGCTCGCTCTGATGAGCAAACCCGAAGTGCACGTCCTGAGATGTTGTCTGGGCCTGCTGCTTTTCGTGGGTTTGTTTTGTTTAGAACCCTGCGCACATCAGCTGATGTCACCATGAGAGGTGAGTCCTGTGTGCTCCCCAAGTCCTGCCACCCTCTCTGCTCATCAGGAGTTTGGGTGTCAAAGCAGGCATAGAACTCATTCAGCTCATCTGGAAGTGTGGTTTGGCTGGACGTGGCTACGCTACTCCGCTGTCGATAGTCTGTGATGTGCTGGAGCCCCGTCCACATGTGCCGAGGGTCTGAGGTGGAATAGTAGCCCTCCAGCTTCTGTCTGTACTGCCTTTTGGCCTCTCGTATGGACCTCCTCAGGTCATATCTGGCCATTTTGTAGCCATCAGCGGTGCCCATGACAAATGCAGTCGAACGAGCACGTAGCTTAGCCCTTACATCACAGTTCATCCACTGTTTTTGGTTAGGGTATTTTCTGTAATACTTGGTGGTGGTAACAGTCTCTATGCATGTGCTAATGTAGCCAGTAACAGCAGAAGCATATTCATCCAAATCAACAGTACAATCTTCCCTCCCCGCTGCAGTTTTAAACACATCCCAGTTTGTGCAGCCAAAGCAGTCCTGAAGTACTTGATCAGTTTCTTCATTCCACACTTTAACTGCTGTACTTACAGGGGGAGCTTGTTTAAGAAGTTGTCTGTATGTTGGATAAAGGAATATGGAGATGTGGTCGGCCTTTCCAAAGTGGGGTCTTGGAACAGCCTTCAAAGCACCTTTCATGTTGCAGTAGACTTGGTCCAGGATGTTATTTTCCCTTGTGGGAAAGCTCACATGCTGGTAATATTTGGGGAGGACAGTCCTGAGGTTGCAGTGGTTGAAATCGCCAGATATAATAAATACAGCGTCTGGGTGTTTGGTCTCGTGTTTATCAATGACGTCATGCAGTAGGCCAAGTGCGTTAGCGGTGTTAGCTCGTGGTGGGATGTAAACAGCAGTTAAATACACAGCGCTAAACTCACGAGGCAAATAAAAAGGTCTGCATTTCACCATCAGCAGCTCAATGTCCTGCGAGCAGTGCTTTTCCATCGTCTGTACGTCTGTGCACCACCGTTTGTTTACGTAAACACAGACGCCGCCACCTCTGTGTTTACCAGACGCTAAAGTCCGATCTCCCCGGTAAGCAGCAAATGATTCCAACTGGATCGCCGAGTCCGGTATATCCTCCGTCAGCCAGGTTTCTGTGAAGGTGAGGACACAGCATTCCCTGATCTCACGTTGAGCTGTAATCCTTGCTTTTAGTTCGTCCATCTTGTTTTCAAGAGAGCGGACGTTGGCTAGCAGCAGGCTTGGTAGCGGTGGCCTAGTCGCTCGAGCTTTTAGCCTAGCATGCAGGCCGCCTCTCTTGCCTCGTTTCCGCCTCGGATGCTTTGCTCGCCGGGTATTTAGCTCACCAGGCCCGCAGGCTGCTGCGTTCACCCGGCGCAGAAGAAAGGCAAAGTCTGAGAGGCTAAATGAGAGTTCATGATTAACCCTGCCGATGTTCAAGAGTGTCTCTCTGTTGTAATGTACTGTGTGAGTGTGTTGAATGTCCAAAATGAACAATAAAATAGCAAAAAATAGAAAAAAACGGGAGAGTGAGACAGAGACGTCTGCCACTGAGGGCGCCATCTTGCAGTAACATTACTGCCGCCTAGTGGCCAGAATACTACATACCACTTGCATTTCAATATGTTTTGACTAATAATAGACCATAGTCTACCATGAAACAGTTATTAATTTCTGAAAAAACGCAATATAGAGATGAAACGATAATCAAATTGCGAAATTTTGAGGGATGGCGGTACTTCCTAGTCCCATTTATTAACTTTTCTATTAACTGAAAAACCTTTTATCTGTATATGAAGTGCCGTACATGCACCCTATCCTTCTCTAGGAGAGGTTCTGATACGTTGTTGTAAAAGTCTGATCGCCCTCTGATGAGCTTGCATTTATAATCCTCCATCTTGGCACTCCAATTCATACATTCATTCAGCAAAGCATACAAATCCAGCTGGTGCTGCTGCTGTCAAAACAAACCAAAGCAATTTTCCTCTCTAGTGAAAGACGCAGTGACAAGCACCTTCCATTCGAAATCTGAGGTTCCACTGTACTGCCTATAATTCAGTCAGGACATGTGTCTCGTAAGGTGTGTAAAAAAGCATATAAAAGAGAATCTTTCAATGACCGCTACCACTACTAATGTGATTTGCAGTAGTTGGCCTTGGCCAAGAAACACTCATTTATTTTAGCGTAAAAAAATGTGCACAAACTCTGTATTAGTTCTATGAGGCATTTAATAGTCCTTGGATGAGTGCCTTTAAACAGCAGGCACAGGAGATGGTTCATTCTTTGTCTCGGGACCTTATGTAGCGTTTGACATATTTGATCATGCAGCTCTAATTGACCGCCTTGGGCTAAGGAAGTTTTTCGAGTTCAGCTCCGAGCTGTCTCGACATCTTGTAGGATGTAGTAAGATTAGTGGGCTTTGGAGTTCTTTGGTCTTGTTTCACTCTCTAACAAGAATCTGCACAAAGTGCTACGGTGTAGTTCAGGGCTGTCAAAGTCAAACTTCACACAAATCCGCAAGGATCTCTTCAAATAGATATATCACTAACAATAATTAGGGTGGCTGAGTAGGTGCAGGATGTCTTTAGAAAGTATTCCCCTTTCTTTCATTAAAGGGGAATTTGCAGGAGATTATGTAAAAGTCTGTCCTCACTATCGTAAGGATGTCAAGTAACACAGGCCAAGTTTCAAATACTTGATGAACTCATCACCTTTATTTGTTATCAAATTCAAGTAAATTCCCTGGTTGTGCTTGGCCGATAGCGTGGGTGCCCATTGCGTCGATCGCAAGCTACCGGCCAATTGCGAAGGGAGTGTGGGTCGATCGCATAAACGCCACTTTGTAGATGTCATATGGCATCAGTCAGGTGACATTAAGCTCCTCTCCTGAATTGCTGTTGCTTCCCCGGGGCAAAGATTAAGTGGTGAACAGACGTTATGTAGAAAAAAAGTGAATTGTTGTGAATTGATGGCTTTGCGTCGCGTTATGAACTCCACTATAGAAATGCGTGTTTTCTACACTTCCACCTGATCCCGATCACCATCCGGATCCAGGATTTTTTTAAAGATTCTTTAGCATTGTGAGATAGGACCATTTTCAGCATTTGTGCGTATAACTCCACAAAAAATGGTCAGAGCACTTCGGGAAAAAAATACAGGACAAGTTACAGACAAATTTTTCCAACATGTCCTAAAAAAATATCAAAGATTCACCAAAAAAATGTAGGCTTATTATTTTAGCGTGAACCACACCCGGGGAACTATTGCGCTTGCCGGAGGTCTTAGATTATATATATACAATATATATGTATATATATATATATATATATATATATATATATATATATATATATATACACACACACATATACATATATATTCTAACCGGTAGCACATTATATACAGTATGTGTTATGTTTTATGCTTTATAGTAAGAGATAGATCATGTCGACTTGTAACTTGCATGCTGAAAAAGTGTGTGCACCCCTGATATACATGTACAACGTGCATAAATACTCATACTTATAAATATCGTAAATATATTACATATTTGTATATTTATAAATATATTTTTTATGTTTCCAGTAGAAGGTAGATCTTTGGGACTTGCTCACTCATCAGCTCACAGCCTGAGGACATTGGGGGTCATGAGAATATGTTAGTTCTCTTATCACAATAGAGAGTACTTTATCTTTTTCAGCAGATATCACCTTGGGGTTTTCTGGGCTCACTTCGTAGTCCCTATCTTGTATTGTCTTATTTCGAAACGCCATGAATCAATGGTCCAATATGAGGGCATACAGATGGCATGTAGGGGAGTTAAGAATGGTGTGGCTGGTTGAACTCTCCGCTCCCCCCAGGATTTCCCAGGCATGTTGTTTAGATTGTTGCAGCCTGATTTTGCAGGAGCTTTTCCCCAAAAAATGCAATGCTAGCTTCCAGCCAACTGAATCAAGTCTCATCGGGTCTTGTGGAGTGAGAAAGGATGAGCAGATTCCCAAAGGTTGTCAGGAAAGAGGTCTGTCACGACAATCATCTTTTTTTCAAACATTTTCCAAACTCTTGGCCTTTTTCCATCACTGTGAAAAATAGAATGGTGTACGAATCGTATTCTGAAGGATGTTACTGCATATACAGTATGTGCCTGTGGCTTGATATTATTATTATTATTTCACCTATAGATTCCATCTATTAGCTCAGTGCATTTTCAGTCTAATGCAAGAGTGGCCAAAGTGCGGCCCGGAGACCATTTGTTGCCTGCAGCACCTTCTAAAAATATAATTCAACAGGAAAAAAAAAAAAAAACAGCAAAAAAGGAAAAATCAGCAATAATTTTACAAGAATAAAGTCAAAATATTAAGAAATAAAGTCGTAATTTAACGAGAAAAGTTCGTAACTTTTGAATTGTAATACTATGAGGAAAAATAACATGAAGCTAAAATATGAAAGTAAAAAAAATGTTTAAGTCGTATTATTATGAGAAACAAACAAAACAACAAAAAAAGTCGTAACTTTTGGGAAATTAGGTTGTGGAAAAAGTTATAATGTTAGAAGGATAAAGTCAATATATTGTTGGAAAAAAAGAAAAGAGAAAATTTACAATAAGAAAGTTGAAATAGTTGGAAAATAAAAAAAATAATAAAACAGCAGAAAGTGAAAAAACAGCTGTAATTTGACAAGAATAAAGTCAAAACGCGGCCACAAAAAAAAACTCCGATGGCATGCAGTAAAATTTTTCAGTCAAAAGTGACAAATTTTGCCAGAACCAATTTTTGACAAGCATTATTTCCAGGCTTTTGCGGGCCACAAAAAACGATGTGGCGGGGACAAATCTGGCCCCCCCGAGCCTTGGGTTTGACACCTGTGGCGTATAGTATAGCTTACAATCAGAGCTTCCCCTCCCTAAACGCAGGACACTCGCGGTGAGTAGGGCCCCCGATCCATGGAGGGCGCCATTTTGTGCAAGTAAATTTTGTGCAAGATGTGATCTGGCACTGCTCTTGTCGTACATCTGTTGCCTTTTAAGGCAGTGGGTGGGATCAATCCCGCCTCTTGTACCAAATAAAACTCGAGCCCCGATATGGCCAAGTGCGGCTGTGGTTATAATGCTGTTTTTGTTTTTGTTGTTTTTTGTTTTTTTCTGTTGGAAAAAACTTCCACTGGCGGAACAGTGCCCCCAGCTGGTTGTAAAGACGCACATAATGCCCAAAATCAGACGCATTGCAGGATGTATCCTGTTGGTGTTTGCTGATGGCCATGTATTGAAGGGGTCAAATTATCCCCATTATGGGTGAAATTATCCTACAAATACTATAATTATCGTACATCTGGCAACGCTGTTCCGAGTTCCACAGTTTGCCCCCAGTTTGAAACGCACAATACCGACATCTACAGGCTTTAAGAAGAACAGCAACATCTCTAAAATTGTACGCTGCATGATCAGCTTTAGGGATACAACGTTTAATGGTATTACCCCAGTGACAAGCCATGGTAGCCCTAAAGGTACAACAATGTCCTTTTTTTTCCCCGAGAAAGTATTTATGCATCAATTTCCAGGCGAGGCATAGGGCCATCATTTCTAACAGCCTCCCACTGTCTGCATTGTCAGTTGCGAATTGGATGTTTCAATATCACTGATCATTGCACAGCCAAGACTCAGTGTGGCCACAGGCAACGCTGTTTGCATTCTCCACGAGCACATAAACACTACATCAAGGCTTCAAGCATTCTCTTTCAACACCGTCCACAGTCTCACCTCAAAAGGTGCGCCACAGTAAGTGAGAAAGTGTATTTTTGCACTCTGATCTAAAAACATGTCGTTATTATGTAGTACATCGCATCCATTAAATTAACACAATGATTACATTTCAGTAGTACATTGCAGGAGATATTGCGTGTGAATGGCAAAGCTGAGCTATAATGTAGAATGAATGTTGAAATATCCTGGAAACCTGTTGAAATCTATTCACCGGCTGAGGATGGAACCAGCAACCATCAGGTTGGGGGACGACCACTCCACAGCCTGAGCCATACCACTGTGCACAGAATAATAACAAAATAGATAGCAGACATAAACGGAAGAATTTGAAATGTAAAAATGGAGAATAACTGTTGAAATGTATAAATATGTTGAACGATTGTTCAAGGATCGAACCATCAGCTTGGGAGACGACCAATAAACCAGCTGAGCCACGTCACACTGCGGATTAAGTAGAATGTTACAGTCATGGAAAATGGAAAATGACTTTCCACCAGTAGGAGGCGACATTGAAATTCTCCTTTCATATGCAATGGCAAACATGCCACAGAAAATATGGAATTATGGAAAATGTGGGAATTTTTAGCTTTGAATTCGCTGAAGTGACGTTGTAATGGTTAGAAGCAGTTGAGAAATGTGGGAGTAGCAGAATTTGAAACATTGTGAACTAAAAATGGAAAATGATTGTTGAAATGTGTAAACATGTTGAACAATTAGACAAGGACTAAGGACTGAACCAGCAACCCGTGGGTTGGGAGACGACCCCTCTACACCGTGAGCCATGAAGAAGCAGAATTTTACATGTTATGTTTAATGTAAAATTAATTTCCACCAACGGGGGAGACATTTAAATAGTCCATTCATTTTCAATGGGAAAAATGTCACAGAAAATATAGAATTATATAACTTTAATTCAATATTTTGATCCTGGAATGGTTTAAAGCATTTAAGAAATGCGGGAGTAGCGAGCGGACAGTGGAATTCGAAATGTAAACATGGAGAACGACTGTTGAAATCTAATAATATATTGAAAGATTATGCGAGGATTGAACCAGCAACCGTCGGGTTGGGGGACGACCGAGATACCCCTGTCACCCGTGTCACCCTGTAGAATGAGTGGAATGTTACGAGAATGAAAAATGATTTTCCACCAGTATGGAGCGGCGTTTAATTTGTCCATTCGTTTTCAGCAGACCAAAAATTACAGAATTTGAAATGTTGGAAAGTAAAAATAAAACCTAAATTGAAGTTGAAATGCCGGATCGAACCAGCAACCATCGGGTTGGCGTAACAATTGCTTTACCACCTGAGCCATGTCACCCTGGAGAATCAGTAGAAATGTTGCAGTAACGAAAAATGTTAAATTATTTTCCACCAGTTGGGGGCGCACACTCGTTTTCAAAGAGAAAATGTCACAGAAAATATGAAATTACAGTAAATGTGGGATTTTTTGCAAAGTACTTAAAGGTAGCCAACGTTCAGGACTGAGCTGAACGTTTTGGCGTTGGACTGCTTTGAAGCGGTTGACAAATGTAGGGGCAGTTAGCAGAGAAAGAACGTTTAAATTTGAAATGTTGGAATGTAAAAATGGAGAACAATCGTTGAAATGTATAAATATGTTGAACGATTACATTAGGATTGAACCAGCAACCACCAACCTACCACCTGAGCCATGTCATCCTGTCGATGAATGTTAAGTGCGAAGTGGAATGTGACAGTAATGGAAAATGGCCAATTATTTTCCACCGGTAGGGGGCGCCAAATAAATAGCCATTTCATTTTCAATGGGAAAAATGTGACACGAAATATAAAATGACAGTATATATGGGATTTTTTTTTTTGCAAAGTCCTAATAGATAGCCAACGTGTCCTCAGTGAGCTGAACAGTTTGATGCTGGATTAGTTTGAATTGAAATGTGGGAGGAGAAGAAGAAGTAGCGGAATCAATTGGAAAATGCTGCTTCTCAGCATTCACACAACACTGAGAAAAACAGGCAATAGCAGGCCAGACTAACTAAGTAGGTCTTGACTCTGGACTTGAATAACGAGCGGTACAAATTGCTGAAATTGGTACCTACTTCCAAAAGGGAGGGCAAGCGCTTAGTGGGTGGGTGTTGCGCGAGTTCAAATGCTAACAAGGACCACAGCATCACACAAGCAAAGAGGTTGGCCGCATTTACGGCGCTCGTAAACATATGATAATGCCCGCAAAGAGTTATTTTGAACATTTTTCATTTGATTGAAGTGTACCCGGCTGTGAACACAATGACTGTGCTGGCGCTTGCAAGCAATAAAAAGTCAAATGGGGGTCGGGTCACCGTTTGTTTTCAAAGTCGGCTATGAAAATGGAATCGTCAGGCTCAAATACTCAGACTTAAATGTCAACGTGGAAAAGACTCGAAAATGTTGTTTTTCAGAGTTCCTCTACCAGATTAAAAAGAAAAAAGGTATTTTCTCCTCAAATGCAAGCAGGCCTGGATATCTGCAAATGAGTGCAGGCTTTTCTTCATACGCTTCACATTCCTGTCAGCGTTTCCATTTCTTCGCCGACCACAATTTTTGTACTCCTGAGAAACAACAGTATCCCAGTTTCATGACAACCAATCCCGCAGTTCTTTCCTCGGTGGCACCTTCAGGAATAATCACAGGACAGGAAATCCTTAAAAGTCCTTAAACCGATTTTGTTTTTAGATATACTGTATAAACCTTCCTGTAAGTGAAAATGTCAACTTTTTAATGCGACTACATGCGAGGATTCATCCTCAAGGGGGCTATGACTGGCTGTACTAAATGGGAAAAATGTAATCTAATAGCGGTGAGCTGGCCCTCCCTAAAGCCACACCACGCCAGGCATCAAACGCTTGGGGAAATTGTTAAAAATGAGCTGTTCCTCAAACAAATAACCATCTATATCCGAGGGATCTATTTCTTTGACATGCACTGTATCGCCACTGGTCCAATTACCCATCTCTGGAAGCTCAAATGTCCCAGAAATGTCTTTGTTGCTCACCCAAAGCCTTCACTGGAACCCCAATACACCACACCTCACTTTACTCTTTAAATATCCAACTGCATTACGGGAAAAAGCGGAACATTCAGTAAATAACAAGTAATGTTGTTGCAAGTCAGGGCGTGTACGACCGTGGCACATCTCTGCAGTGCGACGGACCAAGACCGAGAATGTAGGTTACGATCTTGACACTGATCTCCACTAAGTAGGCGGGGGTGTGCTGCTTCATCTCTTGCCATTCTCACTTCCTCTGTGTGTTTCTCTCCTCTTCCCTTCCCCTATTCGCTCTCCACATTCATTCACAAGTATGCATGTTGAAGTATGCTTAGTGCATACTGGTTTTTTTCTGTCTGTTCAAAAAAACAATTCAACTAGAGAAGCACTCAGAGAGTGCAGACCTCCGCCAAGCACCATAGTTCCCCTCATGTTGTGATTCACACCAAAATAATAAGCCTACATAGTTTGGATCAGTCTTTGATACTTTGTAGAACATGTTGGAAAATTGTCCTGTATTTTTTTCCAAGTGCTCTGACCATTTCCATTTTTTGTGGAGATATATGCACAAATGCCAAAAATGGCCCTATCTCACAATGTTAAACAATCCTTTCCTCCGTGATCGGGATCACCCCAAGAATCGGATCAGTTCTTCCATGTGCCATTTCGGACAATTCCTGAAAATGTCATCCAAATCCATTCAGAACTTTTCAAGTTATTTTCACCACTAAGCCCCACTTCATGTCCACACAGCAGAATTGTCACTTTCCTGAGAAGTGAGATGCTGGGGTGGAACTAACTGCGAAAACTTATCTTTGGATGAATTCTGATTTGAGGTCCTGATGCGGTGATTGCCGCATAGATATACACTTATTTTCTTAGTCGATTAATTTGAAGCTTGTTGTTTTGATGACTCGAGTAATAATAATCGATTTGGGCCCTAGACGGACCAAATCCATATGAAACAAGCACAAACAGTGAGTGGTTTGGTTCACAACATATCAGAAAATAGGCAAAAATGTCCATCATGTGTTCCAAGGTCAAAGCTGATGTGTGTCAATCTCGTTTTGCTTAAAACACAAATAGGTCTGCTTTCATGGATGACTCGGGAAATTTAAACATATTCACATCAGGGGGGCAGAAATGAGAGGAAATTTACATTTTAAGATGACAAAACGATTAATCGAATACCAAAATAGTTGTCGACTAATTGGATACTCGATTAATCATCGATTCAATCGATTAATTGTTGCAGAAGGTTATGCCAAGCACAATAGATTTTAAGATAATTCAGACACCGAGTCTATTTTTGACACACTTCCAAGCCCTCCTGCTAGCTTGACGTTGAAGTTCTCCGATTTTAAACCAACATTTACAATCAGAGCAACTGTTTTAGTTATCGGATTAGATTCACGGACCGCGGAACCTCGGGTTTCACCATGAATCTGTTCAAACAATTATTTGGAAAACCGAATCGTACGAAAACCAAATCCATATTCCCATAAGAAATAATGTAAATCCAATTAATCCGTTCCAGACACCCAAAAATAATAAAAGAAAACACATTTTATAGAGCATAATTATAGTTTTACATGCACAAAACAATGCAAAATTGTTAACTAACTAAGCTAACCCAGCCAGTTTACACTGGCCGTTGCTGTACGTGAGCTCACGCTCGGTGAAGAGCTTAACAGTAGGTTCCGTTTTTATTAGCAAATTCCGCGATTCCGTTAACGCGGAAATTATAGGGCCCTAAACTATGTGTCAACGTAAATATACCTGCTCCAACGACTGTGCAAACACTCGCCAGACAGCATGTCCTTTTGTCTGATTTGCAAGTCAACATTCTGGTGCATGATCGTTAATATAATTTAGGTTATGCAATTATAAACCTAATATAGTCAAAGCATGTGTCATCATGACTAAGTGGGATTGACTGAGGCAGTAATGAGAGCGCAATAAAGCAAGTTGTGTTTACTTTGACGCAAATTAATGACAAGTTTTAGGGTTAGCAGTTATGGACATTGTCCTTCATTTGTTTACTGCTATCTGATTGCGTTCGTGGAACAAAGTGTGCCTTCGGCGGAGCACAGCAAAGTGCTAAGATGTGTTGACGCCTCGGAGCAGGAAGATGAACACTGAAGATAATTGGAGTCGGTATGACATGCACGGAATCTCACACAGGTTCCACTCCCAGCAGGGAGAGGTGAACTCACAAGATGCGCAGGGAGAGAGAATTCTTTCCAAGAAGGACCGGTAATTAAAGCATTCATCAAATGTTTGACTAATCAGTGCGATGGCCAACGAAGCCCAGAAGAGTGGAGATAATAGATATGCTGCCTCAAGAAAGTGCTGTGTGTCATTATCACACCGGCGAATGTCATCTCTGGCCCGCTGTGCGTTGTCAGAAAGATGACATCTCCACATACATCATCACACTTGCGCACAATAAGTCCAAGCCAAGACGTTTCTCCTACAATACACACACGTTCTTGTCAGGGGCGGTAAATCACAGCTGTCACGTGACTTGGCTAATGTAGACAAACAGTCGTATGTCACGCTGGGAACATTTTCACAAATACATTTACGTCTCTTCTTCACATATGTCCTCGACTGTCATGTGAGAGAAAAGAGCAGACTATTAAACCATAAAGTATTGACAAAGATATCACAACAAAGTGGGGGGGGGGGGGGGGGGGGGGGGGGGGGGGGGGGGGGGGGGGGGGGGTGAAAGCTTTTAAATGTAATACAAGTTCATGTTTTGAAATTAATGAAGTCATTCATTTGAAATGAAAGAGGCTGCATCAATATTCCGTTAGCTATTACACAGCTTCCTGTCCTGTCTGGGCTCATATAATTCAGTCCCATTTACCTTCCTCCTCGTTTTGGCCATTTACTTCTTTCAAACTTATCATTTTATCACCGCTTCTGGCTCATTTTATTCACTCTTTCTTTCCACCCGAGCCGTTCTTGTTACTCTTGTCTTTTTTACCTAACAAAGTACTATGGCAGCACCTCTGTAATTATCTGAAATTACTCACAACATTAAATATAACTAGACCAAGCAATGTCAGTAGACGTGTGTGAATGCCGAAAAGCTGAAGCAAAACTGAAATGTTGCTATAAAGTATGAGTGTTGAAACGTAGAATGAGTGTCGGAATGGTTTGAATTATTTTAATAATGTGGACGTAGCAAGACTTGTGGAAATTTTACTGAGAGAGAATAGCTGAAGTGCTGTTAGCATATGAAATGCTAACAGTAATGTAAATATGAAAATGCTAACATGCTAATTGTTAGCATGTTAGCACTTAGCTATATATATGATAGTACTGAGTGTGTATGCAATTTAAAGCTACAAAAATGGCTAAAATGTTAACATGCTAAGATTACCATGCTAACAATACCAGCATTCTACTACCTAACATGAAAAAGCTTAAGCATTGAGCTTAATATACTGTATATATCCATATATATATATATATATGATAGCGCTAACTTTGTGTATAAGTTTTTAGCTACAAAATTGGCTAAAAAGCTCACATGATAATGTTAGCATAATGTTAAGTGTCTATGTGTATCCCGGAGAAAATGATTAGAATGCTAACATTAGAATGTACCTTATTAAATTTTCAAAACAAAATGTAGAATGGATGTTGTAATAGTTGGATTATTTTAATAATGTAGAAGTAACAAGAATTGTGGGAATTTTACTAACAGAGAATGGCTGAAAAACAATGTAAAAATTAAAATTGCATTTTAAACACTTTCTCTGGTATAAACGTACATAACATTAAACAACATTAACATGTAAGCCTCTTGGCCATTTTTGAAGCCATAAACTTAGATACAAACTTAGCGCTATCATATATATAAAGCTCAGTGTTTAAGGGTTTTTCTGTTAGGTGGTAGCATGCTAGCATTGTTGGCATGCTAACGATAGCATGTTAGCATTTTAACCATTTTCTCAGGTATAAACTTACATAGACACTTAATGTTATGCTGACATTAGCTTGTTAGTTTTTTAGCCATTTTTGTTGCTATATATTACATAGAAACTCATATATATAGCTAAGTGCTAACATGCAACAAAAGTTTAAGCCATTGTCAGTAAAATTCCCACAATTCTTGCTACTTCTTTATTATTAAAATCATTAAAACCATTCCAACATTCATTCTACCGTATGTTTTGTTTTGAAATTGAATGAGGATGGAAAAAGGTCACGGGGGGGACTGAACACACAACCACCAGGTTGGCATACGACCGCATTACCACCAGAGCCTCGCCTTCACACAGAAAAATCGGAACATGAAATATAATGTTAGGTGTGATTTGATTTTCCACCCGTAGGGGGCGCCAAATAGATTGCCCATCCATTTTCAATGGGAAAATTGTCACAGGAAATATGAAATCACAGTAAATGTGGGAAGTGCTGATAGATACTGTACATGGCCAATATGTCCTGAATGTGCGGGTTATTTTGACATCGGATCGGTTGAGATATGTGGGAGGAGTTAAGGGACAAGGAATGAGGTGGAAGAAGAAGTAGTAGTAGTGAAATAATTAGATGAAAAATGGTGTAGAATTTTCAAAGTAACATGCATGTGTAGGTGTGGAAATTTACAACAAACATCAGTCTGCATTTAAGGGTAAAAAAGGTATTTTTTCCACGGACATTTGATGTAAATTCAAGTATATACGCTGCACACACAAAATTTAGAGGGTGATTTGAACATATATAAGCCACACCGGTGTATAAGCTGCACGTGTCCACGTCATAAAATGGCATATTGTGGCACGCACGAGTCCGGAGGACCAGTCAGCTCATTATTTGACAGGAGCCAATTACTGTATGAACTATGAAAAACTCACGATGAGCTTGTCAACCCATTGGAAATTGCAGGAGGGCATTACTCAAAATAACAGTTTGACTCACGGTGTCATCTTACAAAGAACCCTGAAATCATCACACAGCAACTTAACACTCAAACGTTATACCCCAGAAATACCTTAGAAATATACAAACATGTACCAATACCAGTTTAAAATGAAAAAATATCAACATTTTAAAGTTTTCCCGTAATGCATTTCATTTGAGAAATTCATTTCATTGAAGGAGTATAGAGGGCATACATAATGGTGGATGCCGCTCCAATGCTGCCTCTGTTCACCAGAGGGAGCCAGCGGACCCAGAGCCCAAAGCCCAGAAGGATGCTGACGTCATTGCAGCGCCCCAATGAATGTTTTGCTCAGATGCAATACCTTGTGGGAAAACTAAAATGCTGGTTTATATTTCATTTTAAACTCATATTGGTACATGTTTGTATATTTGACAGGTACACCTTTTGAGTGTGAAGTTGCTGTGTGATGAATTTAGTGTTGTTAGTAAGATGACACGGTGAGTCAGACTGTTCTATTGTTATACTTTTATGTATAATGACCTTCTGTGATTTCTAATGGGTTGACAAGCTTGTTGCGAGTGCACTTCTAGCTTGTAATTACCGTTTCCTCACTGACTCGCGAGCGGCACAGTATTTAAACAGTTAGTAGTAGTTGTGAAGTAAAGGAGCTGTCACGAGATTAGAATTTAGCTATGAATTAGCCAAAGGGTTCACAGTTAAAGAAAAAAGTCAAGCGGCTTATACACCGGAATTCACGGTAATAATGTAATTTTAATCCTTTACGAAGTGTAGCTTGGGCAAATTGGATTTGTATGAATACGCTGCAGTGTGAGGCTGTCTTCCTTGCATCACATACTGAAGTGGCTCTTTGGTCATGCATGCAGTTTGCAGCCGGTGCAGCAACAAATACGAGGAGATGAATACAAATACAAAGGGCTGTTTGGAGATTTTATTTATCAACACGGGGCAAATACACCAGACAGGAAAAGGTTAAAACTATAGAAAATGCAGCCCGAAGCTCTGACCAGGAGCAGGCAATAATCAAAAATCCAATAACGGAGCAGATATACGGTGTTTGATAGAAGATGAGTAGAACATAGAGGCTGAGAGCAAAAATAAAAGGGTTGGAGGGAAGGGATGGTAGGTCTATGGAGTGTAGAGGAGTATACAGGAGACGTTGTTCCATGGTTGGCTCCCGTTAAGCTGCTGCATGTCACCTTCTCAAGATGACGTGTTTTTAACCAATAGCGGTTTAAAAGAAAAGATTATACAATTTTTTAAAATATTTTCCACAATTACGAGTACTCAATTCGGAAGAGGGCGAGATGCGATGCTTGCAGTACGTTTCAAAGCGACATACGGCAGATTTAAGGTTGCCGCAGACAAGCAGACAGCAGGTTCACAAAGAAAGCCGTATGTGCTTTCTCATTAGGGCAACGTGCCAAAACTATATACAATCTTTAACAGGCTCTGTACAGATTAAAAGACATTAATGACGGAAAGCGTTGTCAAATTAATCCCCTGAGTTTATGGCCCCTTTCTGTCCAAAACAAGCAAACAAATAAAAAGCTTTGCCCAGTTGAGGCAAAGACATAAACTGTGTATTTATTTTCCCCTGCATGTTTTATACTGACTTGTGTGGGATTATTGGATCTCGTAAATAAACCGTCAGGGAAGAAAAAGGGCAGGTCGATATATGCTAAGCTATTTGAAGAAAACATTGATGCTTTATGTTGCAGTTGACAAAGCAAATAGTTCTTAGTGTAACACCTAAGAGCATATCTTATTATTAACTAAGTCATTTTATTTGTAGAATATGCAGAGGTCCATAAAAAAGACAGCGAGCCAAAACGGCCTCCAGGCCGCACTTAAGGAACTTTGTGTGGAGTTCTGCTATGATTTGATTAAGCATTACCCCACGATGCAGAGGCATGCCGGCAGCAAGGTTCAATAAAGTCTTTTAATAACACCAGATCAGCTCACACGCAGCCAAACGGCACACAAAAAGGGCAAAGTGGCAGCAGTAAAAATAATAAAGTAGGCAAGCAGTCACAGCTCGGACTAACATCAACTCACCGTGGGAGGTGGAAACAGGAATGTGCACAAGCAGTAGAATGATAACAGGAAACCAGGAAACATCAGACGAAGATGGAAAACGCAATGCATCCAACACACGGGTAGCACGTCAAGCAAAAACACTGAAGAGGCACAACAGGGCGCATCGACGACGAGCAAAAACAAGTTGACACCCCAGATGGACAAATGCATTTCCTGGAGTAGAAGACACACGTTTTTTCATCGTTTGTCTGGTGGTGCAACTTCAAGTCAGGTGTATATACAATATATAAACATATGCTGCCTTTATAAGTTAAACTAGGGTGGTGGTTGTTTTTTTTGATGACACCTAGTGGCCGCAATAATGCACTGAGTTGAGCTTGTGATGCAGTTAGGCAGAAATACTTTCTAATAAGCGTCTGCCTTCTGTAAATAACGTGCAACTATAATTACATGACAAATGTGGTATTTCAGACAGCAGTGTTGTTTAATGAGGACACTAATTATCTCTAGCTTGGAGATTGTAGCTGCTGCATGAGCCACTCACTAACTAAATACACACTTATGATTTTCAGTCTATTTCAATTCATGAATACAAAAATGACGTGTTGATGTTAAAATACGGCCGTGTGATACGTTTCTACATGCCGCAAAGTGTCCAGGTGTCATGTGACGTGTTAAAAGTGTCCCCTTTGAGAACATTGTAATATTGATTAAACAGGTGTGTCCAATGTGTTATTGTGTCCACATACTCAAAAAATGTTTCAGCTTCTCCAGCTTTATTATGTCTCCTTGTCGGTGTAAACATGGTCACCTCCCCTGGCTTCCTCTTCTTCTTTTGTAAATTTAATGAACAGTCGACCCTCGCAATATCGCGGTTCGATTAGCGCTTCCTCGCTATGTTGTGATTTTTCAGAAATTAATTAAATCATTAATTATGGCTGTTTCGTGGTAGACTGCCAGTCAAAACTTATTGAAATACAAGTGATATGTAGTATTCAGGTCACTAAGGGACAGTAATGACACAAAACACTGAGACATTACCTTGCATGACATTACCTTAACACTGCATTAAGTCACAAAGTCAGCCATGGCATGTCCCACATGATCGAGTGAAAAAATGTTCTCCTCCCATTCCATGTGGAAGTGGTAAGTTTTTGGCTTCTAAAGTTTAGAAGAAATCAATTTGAGGCTAACATGATGTAAACAAAGCACAGTATGAGTGTGAAGGTGATTATAGGGGTGTTATTTCATGTCTATGGGGCTCTAATAATGTTAAAAACCGTACTTAGAAAGTCACAAACAGTTTTTCTATGCACAAACTATGAAAATATTCCATTTATGAACATTGAATCCTATTTCGCAGAAATTCATTTATCGCGGTCGGGTCTGAAACCATTTAACCGCTATGAACAAGGGACGACTGTACTCCTAAAAACAAAAGTTTGCTGTGATAATAGTTTGATTATGAATGCGACATATAGATTTCTTTCCTCCTCATTTTTTGACTGATGCAACTTATACTCCGGAGTAACTTGCAGTCTGGAAAATACGGCAAATAGAACTCTAATTACAAATCACAAGCAGGTGCGCTCCCAGCTCCCTCGAACAAGAACAAAGATGCCATGCATGGGGTGACAAGCAGGAAACATAACAAAATAAAATCACATAACTGAAAATAATGAGGGAACAGAGAAAAAAAACAACCAATAGTTCAACCTTCTAAGCGTGACACTTTATTCTTGAGTATTTAGTACTCTATTGAGTCTTGATTTCCATTTCCATGCGTCCTAATGAATGTAGACACAGTCTAGATATGCATACAGTAATCCCTCGTTTATTGCGATGAATTGGTTCCAGACCCAACGGTGACAAGTGAATTTCTGCTAAATAGGATTCCATTATTTATAAATGGAATAATTTCATAGTTCCAGCATAGAAAACCTGCTTACAACCTCCTAACTAAAGTTTTTAACATGATTAGAGCCCTCTAGACATGAAATAACACCCCTATAGTCACCTTTACACTTTACCTAGCATAAACGAGGGGCTCACATGTTAGCACCGGGAGAGCTCCTTGTTGTTGTTTTTTTATACAGTACTTCCTGCGGCAGCTATTGTCTCATTAATGTAAGACTACTGACACCTAGTGACCAGTTATAGAATACTACATTTCATCACAACGTCTTTGAATGCGTCTTCTGAATGCCTTATATTTGTATATTATTTAATTTACCAATTTTTATGCTCAAAAATGCTTCATATGGGCAAAAAATATGTGAAATGTGCTGAAATATGAAGGGTTTTTACTAATAATAGGCCGTGTTCAACCACAAAACAGCAATGTTTCTTTAATGAATATGTTTTTGAAAAACCGTGATAAAGTGAAGCTGCAAAATCCAGAGTGCGAAGTGGCGAGGGATTACTATTACAAAGATGTGCCACAACATTATTGGAAACGACAGAGAAAATGTCTATTTTATAAGCTGTCTACAAAACTAACACGATAGTAATAAATGTAACCATCATATCAGTGTCATCCATACAGCCAAGCAGACAGGATAAACATTAACAATTCATTCACTTTGACACATTTAATGGGTGGAAGTGAATACCACAGCGACTGTGGTGAACAAGCATGGGTGTGAATGTAGTCGGAGAAATTGGCGCCTCAGCACAGACCTCTGATTTACTTTCAGATCATTTCTTCATAAAAGACGACACTGAATAGCTTCTCTCTTTGACAGAAAATGTGCTGTTGAGTTAAACTATGGATAAATGGGAAAAAATGCCAGGATGGTGAAGGGGAAATTCTTTTTTTTTTTTTGGGGGGGTTGTCCCAGTTCTTGAATTATGAAGACAAGAAAAACTGTACAGAATTAAAAAAAAATAAATACTGGCAGACTATCAGCCTTGTAAGCTCCGAGCAAAACAGCCTAGAAGAGCTTAAAAAGAAGATACAAGCGAGAAGGCTGAAAGGGTCCTCCAGCTTACACAACACACACACAGATACAGACGTGACAAACCAGATCATCACAACAAGTCAGCATGAGTGCAAACCTTTGCAAAACCCTTTAAAGTCTAATCTACTCCAGCCTGGGACGTTTGCATCAGAGTGATGCGCACACGTGACAAGTTATTCAACAAATATTCATACTCAAACTGGTGCAGATGCTAACCGCTAAAATATTTGGCTAACGCTTCAAAAAACAGCAGAAAAGGAGGAGCAGATCCTTTAACATGCTCAAGGATGCGACAGTCGTGGGTCCAACATTGGGTGACGTGTTCATTTTCACTTCCATGGGGATGGCTTTTCTTTTCTTTGGCGCACTGCCACCAGAAGAGCCTGATCATCAGCATCATGAAGTGCAAAAAGTTAACTCATACGTTAGATGTGTCTAAAACGTGACAGTATTCTCCTTTGGGCCGTGGCTAGACCTCGCTCGGAGCCAGTCTAAAATGGAGAAGTAAGGCACCTCCACTCCTCCTCCTTCTTCCCACCACTGGCCTGGGAGCACACCTTGGGCAAGTGTTAGCTCACCCTGGCGTCCCTTGGCCAAGAATACGGCATTGCTCCGGCTACGTGATCACTGCAGGGACAGATGGGACAGACGGCTGCTGCTAGAACAGCAAGCTAGTGAGCTAACTAGTTAGCCTCTCCAATTTACTGCATGTCGGCCGGGCTCTGCTGGGTCACTAGCCAGTCTCCATGCAGTGTAAAGGTAATGTAATCTTACGTCATGCCTCATAACATGACTGATGCCTAGTGACCACATTGCCTTTCAATATTTTTTGACTAATCATAGGCCATAGTGAAGCACGAAACAGCCATCATTTATTCATTAATTATTTGTTTTATCTCAATATAGTGAAGGAGCGAAATGCATTACTGTACTTCCTCAAATGTTCATTAAATTTGATTTGCGCTCCCTCCAGTTCAAACTGTATTGCCTTTTTATTAAATTTAAGATATATGAGGATCTTTGAGTTGAAAAACGTTTGCAATTTGGCTCGCCGCTTGTCATTTAGGGGTGTTGGAGGGTTCTGCACCCCTTAATGGCGCACATTTATTTACGATTGTACATATTCATGCAAAATGTGTTATTTTTATTGAAACATCCATGTGTCATTATTTGGAAAAATACTGAAAATGTCAAATAAACAATTTTTGGCAATTAAACTGGTGTGGTATGCATCGTGCATGTTGTTACGAACAAAGCATAGCTTCTTTCCCATGGGTGCTAATAGTCTAAATGGTGGAAGCGCCAATTTCGTTCTTATGTTCAATTGTGTCTTGCATAGTCTTAAGCGCTGGATATAAAAATAGCGGTTGGTGTTTTGGAATGCATCATGAATACAACTGGCCTCTGGAGTCGGTGTGTGTTCATCTGTCTCCGCTGACCCGCAGCCATCTCCTGTTTGTACCAGGCAAACAATCTGATTAGCATAATAGCAGATGGATTGATGGATTACCTTTATACGTTTCTATAGATACGTGACGCCATTGTTCCAATTTCTATGAGTGCAAATAAATAACATGATTTAGTTTTTAAGGTAAATACTTCTCACGTGTTGTCCTGCATGCCGCTGTTGTACGCATGGCTTTGTGCTATTTTGAGGATAGGGGCAGTATAATTGTTTTATCGAACTGTTAGTTGGCAGGCCGCTGCGAGGTCAGGCACATCAATTAACATCCATTCCGCGCTGTTTAGAGAGGCCATTTTGGTGTTTTGAGTGGAGGCTTTACAAATCCCCCGCTGAGGATGATGGCCTGGCGTTAAAGCCACTGATAAATGATCACTAGCTGTTGGGTTTCATTCACAGAGCAGCCTGTTCCACCTCGCTGCTCACCAAAAAGCCTTTGACCGTATGAGCAAAAGCCCAATTATTGATCGCTGAAGTCTGCACAGCTGCCATACGCAGCTGATGAGAAGACTCTGTTGCTAGGACACCAACTCCTATAGAATGAAAAACAGCAACCACAGTCCCCACTGACAGGGTGCTTCCTACACTCTTGTTTTTTATCTTTTTTATTATTTCTTAACTGATGACGTCAGAGACGGGCAACAGAGTTGCGGGACAATGACTTCAAGTTACGGTTTCCATTTTATTAGCATGCTAATAGGCTGCTAACAAGGACGTGTTGGGAGAAAATACTTTACGACGATAGTTGGACTCACGCAGGAAAAGATGCACGGCATATTGTACGCTAACCGGGAAATTACGCAAACCTAAGCCAAATTTTCTTGCAAAATTTTGGCGTAAACCGAAAAACAGGCTAACCGGGGCCCTAAAAATGGCCCGTCTTACATTCACGGTTGTCTTATATTTAGGTTGATAGTAGGTCAAAATATTTTTGCAAAGGCTGCGCCTACAAAGATACGATGTCAAATGTTTACAGACGATGAAGCTCACTATATTTCCTGATCAAAATGTTAAGACCAGTTGGAAAATTTTCCACTGTTGGATCTTAACGAGAAAATTTCTGAGTAGACAATTGATTCCAAACAAGCATGCATGTGAAATAGGCTGTTCATCAAAAGTTTCAGACCACAGCCTTTAAAAGGAAAAATCTTGGCAAAAATGTGGATTGAATGTGATTTGGTGTCAGTGATTCATACTGTCATGATCTCTTGATGCCAAAGGCAAAAAAGCTTTCCCTCTTTGAACGCGGTGGGATTGTTGCGCTGCATTAGCAAGGGCTCTCGCAGTGCGCCATTGCTGCTGAGGTTGGACGCAGTAAGACGGTCATTTGAAACTTCTTCAAACATCCTGACGGTTGTGGAACAAAAAAGTTAAGTGGTAGATTAAAAAAAATGAGCCAGATGATCCCATTGGCTGTCCGTCAAGACACGGGACCATCCTCGGCCCAAATGAAGGTTGTTCCTGGTGCCGAGTGCAGTCCAATAACCATCAGACGCCATCTGCGAGAGAAAGCTTTTTAGGAAGAAAAAACGTCAACAAATTTGCCCGTTTGGAATTTGCACCAAACATGGGACATTGAAAGGTGGAAAAAACTTTTATTCTCTGATGAGAAAAAATGTAACCCTGACGATCCTGGTGGCTTCCAGCGTTACTGGCATGACAAGGAGATCCCACCTAAGATGTTTTCCACACGGCACAGTGGCGGGGGCGCCATCATGATCCTTCAATGGAACAATGGAGCTTCAGGTTGTGCAGGGGCGTCAAACAGCAGCTGGTTATGTGGAGATGTTGCAGGAGGCATCCCTCATGACTGAAGGCCCTCTTCTATGTGGTAATGACTGGCTTTTTCAACACGACAACGCTGCACTTCACAATACCCGCCTGACAAACGACTTCTTCCAGAGGAATAAGCTCACTCTTTTGGACCATACTGGGTGTTTGCTTGATCTAAATCCAATTGAGAACATTTTGGGGTGGATGGCAAGGGAAGTTTACAAAAATGGACACCAGTTCCAGACAGTAGATGCCCGGCGTGAAGCCATCTTCACCACCTGGATGAACATTCCCACTAATCTCCTGGAAACACTGAAGCCATTGTTCATCTCATTAACAAGAATAGCTCAGCTACTCATTACTGACTCATTTTTTCAGTTTCCATTTTTTTTAGCTATGGTCTTAAACTTTTGATCAGCTGATGAGCAGCCTATTTCACTTTAATGCTTGTTTGCTACAACATTTTTTGACTCCCATTTCTTCTTTTTGCATTTTGAAGCTCTACTTAGAACCTCCTTAAGATCCAACAGTGCAAAAAGTACTTTCTTACAATTTTTCAACTGGTTAGCCTCCAACACATTAGCCTGATTGGACACTCTGCACAGGTGTTACTATGAGTGTGAATGGTCGTTTGTAGTGCTGTGTCATAGTGTTGTCTGTCTTTCGCCCAAAGTCAGTCGGGGTAGGTTCCGGCACCCCCCTGTCGGTAGAAAATGGATGGATGGATTTGTAAGAACCAGCATAGCTTAAAAGTAAATTATGCTTCAGGGAAAGCTGTGGAGTGATATCTGTATTATTCTTTGAAGAATGAAAGCCATACTTCCTCGGTCGACACAATGAGCTTTTTCACTTGAATTCTTCTTACGGCTTCCACAACTCTCTGAACTCAACAACTAAACTTTAACATTCTTCTCTTCCCCACAGGAGTACACCATCGACGTCTTTTTCCGCCAGAGCTGGAGAGACGAGAGGCTGAAATTTGACGGACCTATGCAGATTTTGCCCCTCAACAACCTCCTGGCCAGTAAGATCTGGACGCCTGACACCTTTTTCCACAATGGCAAGAAATCGGTGGCCCACAACATGACAACCCCGAACAAACTTCTACGACTAGTTGACAACGGCACTCTTCTCTACACTATGAGGTAGCGGACACTGCCATGTTCCTGTTTTAATGAGTCCTGGCTTGGGCTGGAGTTTTCTGAGCAGTATTTTGTTTTTAAAAAAGTCTACATTGTTAAATTTTTGAACACGAATGGTCAATTCGCAAAAATGACATTTATCGTCCATGGCACCAGCCATGACAAGCTAGCTCTTGCTCTTCAGTCACATTCCCGGAATTGACGAGATGGGAGTACTATCATTCAGCTACATAAACACAGTGGTGTACGAGACAGAGGATGTTTACAGTGGTTATAGCAAAGATTTGAGCAATGGGTCAATAGTTTTCGAGGCGAGAAGAAGGGAGAAACATTTTGAGATGAAATAGAGAACTTGCAGGACATGGACTTAATGCTGAAGACATGTAGATGAAGATTCAAAACACAGAATGGTAAGTGTAAATTCCCCTGGAGTTGCTTATCCTTCAATTATTGTTTTTTTTATTGTTTGATATTTTGTCGCCCCCACCCTCGCCCCCCACAGTAAACATGCATTTTACTGTGAAAAGATGTTTATATAACATATATAATGCTTTAGACCCTTGTCGCTATCATGGAATAGTGCTTAGAAGACATGAAGTAAACAAGACATGACTGCTCTGTGGCTACTCTGACGTCATTCTTGTCTTTTCTTCCTGTGTCCCGGCAGACTAGCACAGACTAGCTTCAAAATGCATTTATACCATACTTTCAAGCCAAATGCTTCTTGTAAAGGTGTTCCTTCATAGCGGTCATCAGTGAAATGATCACTGCAAAGAACGTCGATCCTTCTCTCGTTTTCAGCACTTGCTTCACCCATTTTTGTCTTAAACCTTCCTTGTTTGGAAAAGAAATCCAGCAGCAATACAACATTTTGGCGTGACTATTTTGATGAAAAATATACTGAAGTCGACCATCTACCTCGAGAGGCGTTTGTTTACTCTGCTTTAGCTGAGAGGTGTCGCCCCGATGACGTCACTTCTGGAAACAAGACTGAACAGAACTTATATATGTTTTTTTCCTTTTCATTACACATTTTTGGACTGATGGGACTTATACTCAAGAGCGACTTATAGTCCGGAAAATATTGCACTCCTAAACGATTTTAGGTCGTTATTCAATGTGTCTGTATTCCTCTTGTCTCCCTTCACAACTAACTTCCCGTGTGAGTGGAGAGCAAAAGTCATCAGATTGCGGGCGGCATTCAAATCCATCTCCACAGGGACATGAATGTATGGATGAAAATCCAAAGCAGTCGACTCAATTTGTGACTTAATACTTCTCTTATAAAGAAAATGATTGCACTGTCAGGGGGCACAAAGCACAGAAGCTGATGCAGCAACTCTACTGGAGCCGGATCATTTATTATTGCTCCAAGTCAGCTGATGTTTATCCGATTTTTATCTTTGTGGGTAGCCACGCGTGAGTGGTTAAGAATGTGACCAAGGGTCTGCTATTCGATTCCCCTGTAGTCACAACAGAGATGCACCTGACAAAAAGGCCCCCCTATCTCGCCCGACCGCGATAAACGGGGGACGACTGTATATTGTAAAGAAGTCAAAAATTGTGTGTAAATAAGACAATTCAACAATGAATGTGTGGATCTACTGTCCAAAATGGACAATTAATAATGTGATGTGGTGGTACATCATGTTAGAGTTACAAAAGTTATAAAAGCACGTCGGACTCTATGGGGACGCCCCCATCTGGCGTCTGTTATAACAGAGAGGTGTTGCTTGTCATGATGCATCATGTTCAAAATTGTAAAGTAATTAAAAATAATGGACTTATCAACATTATCATGTTATTTTTGACAGCCCTAAAAATTATGAATTGAAAGTATTGTGACTGAATATCGATCTAAAAGGGCTATATTAGTCACAGCGGTATAAAAAATGCACTTTTTGGCTTGTTTTGACTGATGTTCTCTCTCCTCCTCCCCCCATCGACCCCTGTCTCGCTGCCACATCCACCCTTCCTCACACAAGGTTGACCATTCACGCCGAGTGCCCCATGCACCTCGAGGATTTCCCCATGGACGTGCACGCTTGTCCCCTGAAGTTTGGAAGTTGTAAGTCACACCAAAAGGTCACGACAAAAATCACTTTAGCATAACCCGGTCAAGTGCTCTTCAAGTACTCTTCACATCCCTGAAGGGTGTTTACGTTCAAGTCTTTTTTGAAGCTGTTCGAGTTCAGGGACATCTTAAATTGGACCAAAACGTGAAGCAACAAAAAAGGATCCTGACTACAGCAACAGCCATTAGAGGCCATCTACACAAAGATACATTATTCCCATCAATTCATAACTCAAAACTAATACAGTTGGTCCTCGAGTTGCCAGTCTCGGCGTTTCGTGTTACATGCGCTCTCCCGTAAATTCATTTGTTAAAAATGCACGTACTATGAGTGGGCCGTCCTATTCGAATGAGGATTTTTCGTGTGCAAGCATTTGTCGCCATGAAGAGTTATAGAGGGCAGAGTGGTCGTAAAGTTAAAATGAGTTCTGAAGCTGCGGAATTGGATGTCTTGGTGGAGGATGCAAATAAACACACTGGTGAACACCAGCAGAGACATTGCATCATCGTAATAATGCTATATTAGTCTATTTCTTCTGAATCCCACAGACATACCTTCCATATACGAAGCAGAGTCTGGGCAGGTCCATCACCATGGCTGAGGTATGTGGGGTAGTCTAAACACTCCTCAGTGGCAAAGCTTCAGGTGTGGACGAGTTTCACCCTGAATTCCTCAAGGCTCTGGACGTTGAGGGACTGTCTTGACTGATACGTTGCTTCAATATTGCATGGAAGTCAGGAAAAGTACCCCTGGTCCCCCTTTTCAAGAAAGGTGCCCGGAGGGTGTGTTCCACATATACTGGGGTCTCACTCCTTCGCCTCTGTGGGAAAGTCTATTCCGGGGTCATCCAGGAGGAGGTCAGGATAGAGCAGCTGCTCCTTCACATCGAGAGGAGCCAGTTGAGGTGGCCGATGCAGACACAATACAACAGAGTGTGCGAGTTGGTACAGTCAGAGCCGCCCGTCCCGACACGAAGAACAAGAGCTGTTCGTAGGGCCCCATGAACCATGGGGTGGGAGGCCCATTTTGTGTGCAAAGGATGTGCATCGCTGCCATGACACTCGCATGCAGTGTCAAGTCTGTCCAGGCTCTGTCACCAATTAGAGCATGGGTCACCAACGTGGTGCCCGTAGGCACCAGGTAGCCCCCCACGACGGCATGAGGTGCCCCGCAAGCCTGCTTTTCATTCAGGTTTTCAGTTAATTATGAAAGGGCAGTAGAAATAAATGCATTCCGAAATACAAAATGTGACTTGTGGACACCAGCATTTTGTTAATGTTCTGGTAAAACAAGCATATTTGCTTTGTTTGGTTTTAAAATAAGCTCTGAAAATAAATGTTACAAAAATGAGTAGCTCTTGGCCATTTTCATTTTGTAAAAGTAGCTCTCACAAGGAAAAACATTGGCGACCCCTGAATTAGAGAATAAAATCGCAAAATTCATCTCCTCTGCTGTCAGTGTCGGTTGATGTAACGGTACACGCTGCCCCCATCAGGGCAGAAGGTGCAGGTTTGAGCTAACCCTAGACAGTTTTTTTAATAAACCAGAGGCGGCTTGTAAAGTGAACCAAAAAGTCCATGGCTGACTTTTTGTCCAAGTTCACCTTTGAAATCAGACCGTCTAGTAGCTCAGATGCTGGATAGACTCTGTCTTCGTCCTTGGCCACAATGACCAAGTCAGCTAAATATAGACCGCAAACAGGTTTCACATTTGATAAATCACATTGCATTTGCTAAATTATACGTTTGCATATCCTCCTCCAAATATTTTCCGTTTTATGACAATCTGCATATTTATGATTCAGGATTGCGAGTGTTATTTAGCTCATTTGACAGACGCAATCTGAATTCCCAACCAAAGCTCCCATTCTTTCATGTAAAAGCATCCTCGGTTGAAGACTTCTAATCCATGTTCTTCTAATCCATGTTCTTCTAATCCATGTTCGGTCCCCAGATGCTTACACCAATAACGAAGTCATATACCTCTGGACCAAAGGAGACGAGAAGTCGGTCGCCGTGGCAGAAGATGGCTCCAGGCTCAACCAGTATGACCTACTGGGACACGTTATTGGCAAGGAAACCATTAGCTCCAGCACAGGTATAGCACAGAGAGAATAACTCAATGCTGGCTGTCGTGGTGGAAGGATAGTTAGGTTCTGCTGCTTCACAGCAAAAAGGTTCTGACTGTAACGATTGACTGACATCAGCATTGGATCTTGGTACTCCTGCTTCAACATGGCGGCTCTAAATTAGTGTTCTAATAAGTGTGAGTGGTTATCAGTCTATGTGTAAGCATGGGGATTGATTGGTGGACCTCCAAGGTCTAACCCGCCCTCACGGCAGCAAGCCTTCAAACTTGTCAAGATGCACAGATGGAAGGATACAGTAAAGTCCAAGTTCTTTGTTTTAAACAAGAAATGGTTGATTTTGATCCAAAAGGCTTTCCTGTGTGCCACCTTTTACCAGTTTGACAGCTGCTACAGGAAGGCCAAATTTGTTTCATCACGTGTGATTCTGCAGTAGCTTTTAATAGGATCAAGGTCCTGCGTTTGAAATATAAAGCCTCATTAGTGGAGTCTGCATAAAACCCATTGTAAATGACTGACCTCCTTCTTTTATGTTGACACACAATGGCTCAGTCTGCTCTAGTTTTTCAGTCCCTGATCCACTCATGATAGGTGATCAACAACGATGATAGATTTTACGTGATCACATTTACAAAGACACTATGAAGAGGCAAAACTCTCAATTTACCAATTGATCTACGTTCCTACCCTCACCTATGGTCATGAGCTTTGGGTAGTGACCAAAGAGACAAGATCGCAGGTACAAGCGGCCAAAGTGAGTTTTCTCCCTAGGATGGCTGGGCTCTCCCTTAGATAAGGTAAGACGCACTGTCATTCGGGAGAAACTCGAAGTAGAACCGTTGCTCCTTCGCACTGAGAGGAGCCACTTGAGGTGGCTGACATTCAAACCGTAAGAGCCCAGCACACGTTGGAGAACACACACGTTCGAGAGCACACGTTGTCTCTCAGCTGGCCTCGGCATCTGCCGGGAGGATCTGGACGAAGTACCCGGGAGAGGGAAGTCTGGGAAGTCTGCACGGATGGATGGGTGGTCTATCAAGGGTCCACTTACGTTCCAAAATATTTTTTAATTACCTCTTATGTCTAGAATGAATATTGAAGAAAACAGCAAGTCAGTTTATGTGTCATAAAGACACTATAACCACGAAACAAATGGCTCAAAATAGCACCACAGTGACCGTTTTTTTTGTGCTCAGCGAAACTTTTTCCAGGGAAGGCCACATCGTGAAAGATGAAAGGATGCTAATTTGCCACTTTGATATTTTGTAAAGCAACACATGTGGATATGCTAACAAGTTCTACAGTATATATTTCATCTCAGCTTTGTCTTATAGGTGAAAAAGCTTATTATTAGCATCAACTTTTTCCCATTTTTGCTGTTTTTGTTTTCATTTTCCAAATAGTTCAACTGTCTTCTTAAACAATCTCCATGAATTTTCTTTTTGTAATATTATGACTTTATTCCCATAATATTTTTAATTTATTCCCATAGTATTAAAACTTTTCCCCAACCTCATTTTCCAAAAATTACAACTTTTTTTTGTTTTCTTTGTTTCTCATTTTATAACTTTTAAATAAAATCATTTTTTCTTTAATATTTCAACTCTATGCTACTAAAATCGTCCTCATAATAATAATATTACAGGTTTATTCGCCTGAATGTTTTTTTCTCAATAGAATATGACTTTTTTTCTTTTAATATTTTGACTTTATTCTCAATTAAAAGTTACCGAAAAAATACAACAGATTTTTCAATTTCTGCTGTTTTTTTATGTTCCAACTATTTCAACTTTCTTCTTGTAATTTTCTTCTTGTAATTACGACTTTATTCCAATAATATTTTGACTTTATTCTCATAACATTATAACATTTTCCGCAACGTAATTTATTTGTTGTTTTTTTTGTTCCTCATAATACTGTTTTTTAAAAGAAGTGACTTTTCTTTATTATTTCAACTTCATGCTACTAAAATTACGTTATTTTTTCTCATACTATTACGATGTTATACCTGTAAAATTATGACTTTTTCTTCCAAACTAATTTTACAAAAATTACAACTTTATTTTCTTTCTAATGTTACGACTTTTCTGCGATTGGCTGGCAACCGGTCCAGGGTGTACCCCGCCTCTCGCCCGAAGTCAGCTGGGATAGGCTCCAGCATGCCCCCGCGACCCTAATGAGGAAGAAGCGGTATTATTATTTACATAAAACCTTTTTTTTCTCGTTAGAAAACAACTTTTTTCTCTTAATGTTTTAAGTTTATTCTCATTAAAATAACGACATTTTACATTTCTGCGTTTTTTTTTTTATTTGTCAACTACTATTGTCGTGACATCATAACAGTTATTTGTTTTGTTTGTTTCTCATAATATTCAGACTTTACAAAAAATAATGCTTTTTTCTTTAATAATTCAACTTCACGCTACTAAAACGATGTTATTTTTCCGCCTAATATCACGTTATTCTCGTAAAGTTATGACTTTTTCTCGTTGGATCACAACTTTCTTTTGTTAATACGTTGACTTTATTCTTGTTATTATTGCTGATTTTTACATTTTTGCCGGTTTTTGTTTTTTGTTTTTTTTCTTGTTAAATTGCATTTTTCCAAAGTGCAGCGGGCTGCAAATGGCCCCCGGGCCGCGCTTTGGACACCACTCATGTGGACGTTTGTTCCTTCCAGCTTTCAGAAATGCCACTTTGCTTTCAGTCTGCTCCTCTTGGCTGCCAGGAGGCGAGCCTCTTGAGTCGCAGCGATCTTTACAAGCTTCGCTTGTGCACGGAGACCAAACTAGCAGTGAAACCACTTTGCTGCCCTTTCCTAAAAGCCAAATGCGTGCTGCTTGCAATCAGACAACTTGAATAGCTGTTATTTTGTCATTTACTGTACAGTCTGAATGACCATCCTCTATCTCTCTCTCTCTCTCTCTCTCTCTCTCTCTCTCTCTCTCTCTCAGGCGAATATGTAGTGATGACAACACATTTCCATTTGAAAAGGAAAATTGGCTATTTTGTGATCCAAACCTACCTCCCCTGCATCATGACCGTCATACTGTCACAGGTGTCCTTCTGGTTAAACAGAGAGTCGGTTCCTGCGCGCACCGTGTTCGGTGAGTGTCATCTTGTGTTTTTAAGCAAGCCCCCCCGAACGCACTAAATAATAACTGACGTCTGAGAGGCTGACGGCTGGTGAGTATGGGGCTTTTAAAAGGTGAGGTAAGAGCACAAACAAATGTGCGGAGACGCATGCCAAGGGAGCAAACACGATGGGAAAGGAACACAACGTTGCGTACAAACCTTGTATTGGATCTCATTAGAATGTGCAATGAGTGTATATTGTATGTATTTTCCAGCTTTTAATGAAGTATTACTGTAATATAAAATGACTCATTGGATTAAGCAGGAGCTAATGGGGTATCTGTCTAGTCACTGTGTGATCAGTCCGATCATGCAACACCCAAAGACGGGAAGCGGTTTGCAATTCAAAGTCTTGTTATTGTTGTGCTGCGTAATGCATGCCCTCTTTACCTTTTGTACTTTCAGTGGCAAAAAAATGCAATTGTACTTGCGTCATACAGCACATTGTGCAACCCATGAATGGATAACAAATATAGTATGAGTGTATCACAACACTGATATGTCACAATATGTTGAGAAACATCACAGGCAATTCAGTAAATAGAAATTCATCACGATAGCACGGGAAGATACATTACATAAGGGGTGCCCCAAGTGTGGCCCGGGGCCATTTGCGACCCACGACACGCTCCAAAAATAGAATTTAACAAGCAAACAACAGAAAAAAAAAATGGAAAAAGAAGAATAAAGTCAAAATATTGTGAGGAAAATGTTGTAATCTAATAAGAAACAGTCAAGAATAACGTAATGTTATGAAAAATGACTTCATTCTAGTAGAGTAAAGTTGAAATATTAAAGACAAATTATGTTTGTTTCTGAAGTCGGAATATTATGAGAAACAAACAAAACTAAATAAAAGGCATTTTTGGAAAATTAGGTTGGGGAAAAAGTTGTAATATGTAAAAATATTTTGGGAAGGAAGTTAAAATAGTTGGAAAATTAAAAAAAACAAAAAAACCCAGCAGAAATGGAAACAAATGCTGTAAATGAACAAGTCCAAATATTCACAGAAAAAAAGTCGCAATTTTATGAGAATAAACTTGTGACACTGTGAGGAAAAATAACATCATTTTAGTGGCGTAAAGTTGAAATATTAAATTAAAATTATGTTTGTTTTTAAAGTTGTAATTTTATGAGAAACAAACAAAACAAACTAAATAAAAAAATGTTTTGGAAAAGCTGTAATATATCAAAATATTTTGGGAATAAAATCATGGTTACAAGAAGAAATTTTACAAGAAGGAAGTTGAAATAGTTAGAAAATAAAAAAAACATTTATATATTTCATCATTTCTATCATTTATATATTTTGGACAACTGTGATAGAGCGAAGCCGCCAAACTGGAAGCGCAGTGTGGCGAAGGATCACCACACATGCGTCTTTAGCCGCAGGTTGGAGAGTAAAGATGAAAAATGTAGTTTTACAAAAGCTGATTGCTTCCATCTGCCAGGATTTTCATGTCAGCCGATGTCATGTGACACCTACATCTGGGTTACAATGTCATTGGAGTAACAGCGCTACCCAACAGACACCACCGGATGGAAGTAGTAAGTACGTAGATGAGTGTTAAGCACACCTGTACAATCTAATGAGACCCAATAACTCGCATCATTGGATGTCTTTGCATTTTGCACACAGGTGGGAAAACCTTTGCAAAAAACCACGCTTGCAAAAAAAAAAAGACTTTCCTTGGAGGGTTTGGCCAACAATTCACTGACGTTTTTACTCTATCCTCAGGGGTCACCACCGTCCTCACCATGACAACCCTGAGCATCAGTGCTCGCAACTCCCTCCCTAAGGTTGCCTATGCCACGGCCATGGACTGGTTCATGGCCGTGTGCTATGCATTTGTCTTCTCAGCCCTGATTGAGTTTGCCACCGTCAACTACTTCACCAAGCGCAGCTGGGCGTGGGATGGGAAAAAAGAGGGCATGGAAATCAGGGTGAGTGACTCCCGCTTGAAAATTGCACGCACATATCATAACAATAAATGTGTCCCACTACGTGCCCGAATTTAGGAAGGTTTAATACCCTTTCTGCGTTGTTAATTCCGCCCCAACCGCTCCCATGTTTTACCTTTTATATTCTTGTTCCAAATGTCCCAAGAGCTGCCGAGCGTGTCGTCAGTTGACAGCGGAGGATGGATTGGAAAATCTGAGAGTTCCCCTTAAAGCAGCCCAGACTACTTTGTAAAGGCGCTTTTATTTATTCATTAAGAGCCAAATGGAACAAGGACAGTGGGGTGGAGCAGGGAGAGCAGAAACAGAGGTAAACTCCCAAAGACGCTGGCCCCAATTTAGGATGGCAGCATATGTTCCAGTCAGTGTAAACCCATTCTGTCAAGATGAGACAGCATCTTGGGTGCCGTCGACTCAATTTACAAAAAAAAAAAAAAGGCGCACTGACGGAAAAAGTGCATGATTTAGAGTAATCCCCAGAGGCCGATATTATTTTCACTCCCAAAGTGTAACACAGCCCTAAGATTTGTCAATAGTGTGCGCTCTTTTGTGTTTTTATGAGCAGAGAAGACGGTGGAAGTAATTGGATCAGTGAAAGAAAGTTGAAAAAAACATGAGAGCCCAGCATTTTCTGCAAGTTCATTTGCGTGTGTGTGTGTGTGTGTGTGTGCTTGACTCAAGTTAAAGGATTGTGTTTTCTTTGAAAGAGGAAGCCAAAATGCAAATGCTGAAGTCTAAATAGGTCTCAGTAAAATACACTGGAACCCCACCACCTACGCTTGCAATTATTTCTCTTTGTCCCTGACATGATTCATCAACTTTGCTTTAATATGTTATAAAATGCTCCCTCTTTTATCGCGGGGGATAGGTTCCCAAATAAGCCCGTAATAAGTGAAATCAGCCAAGTAGCAATGGGAGTAACAATGGGAGGGACGAGAGACACTCAACTTCCCACAATGCACTTCTTCTTAAAGGGCCAGGCTCGGCCTGTAACAGCGTTCATACGCTGTCATAAAAAAAGGTCACTAAAAAAATTCAGTGAAACAGCGAATCCGCGAAAGGTGAACCGCGATAGAGAGAGAGAACACTGTGTATTTATTTGTAATTACGTTCTACATTGTTTGACTTTTGAAAGCTAACTGTAAATTTACAAAAATCACATTTACAGTTCATGATGTCAGCCATGACAAACGATTTTTTGCTGTTCAGTCTCATTTCCGGAAGTGACGTACGTCATCCTGGGTGCTATCACTCAGGTAAACAAACAGGGCGGTGTACGACACAGAGGATGCTTACAGTGATTATAGCAAAGATTTGAGCGATGTGTCGATAGTTTTTGAGGACGAAGGAACATGTGGAGATGAAATAGACAACTTGCAGAACATGGACTTAAGTCTTAAGACAAGGAGATGAAGACTGGTCGCCTTCAAGACACAGAATGGTAAGTGTAAATTACTCTGGAGTTGCTTATCCTTCAATTATTGTTTTAAAGCGTCTTCTTAATTACCTGTTTTATTGTACATGTGGCCGCACGTCGCGGATGAATGTAAATATATCGCTGTCAAAAGATGTTTTCTTTGGCAACTTTGATGTAGTGGTTGTTCTTGTCTTGTTTTCTCCTGTGTACTGGCGGAATAGCATCCTTTTATACCGTACTTGCAAGCCAAATGCTTCTTGTAAAGGTATTCCTTCAAGGCAGTCATTAGTGAAATGGTCACTGCAAAGAAAAGAACTCGAGATGGGCGTCCATCTGTGTCTCATTCTGCGCACTTGCTTTGTCCATTGTTGTCTTGAACCATCCTCTTTTGGAACAAAAAACAAACTTACAGTGTCACTTGGATACTTTGAACATCCAGCAGCAACATAACATTTTGGCATGGCTACCATTTTGAAAAATATACTGAAACAAGCCGACATATTGTTTGTTTACTCTGCTTTAGCTGTGAGGTGTCATCCTGATGACGTCTCTTACGCAAATGAGGCTGAAATGCGAGCTAGTTCGTCATGGCTGGCACCATAAATCTAAATTTTGTGAATTTACCATTCGCTTTTAAAAATCGAATAATGTAGAACATAATTACAAACAACAAATAACATATTTACACAAAGCTGATGAATCATGTCAAGGACCCTTTAAATGACACACAAATGCCTGTTTTACCTAATTTAGTGGTAGTACTACTGTATATGGTAGTTTCGTCCGCACCCTCTCCATTAAGTGTCCAGCAGACTTCAGTAATTAGCATATCATGCAGACTATAAGTCGCTCCGGAATACGAGTCAACTATTTATGATGGTGCTATCATCAGAACCAGCTTTTTTTTTCTGGAGTGGCAACATTCAATTCACAAGATGGGAAGATGTAGCCAGAGGAAGAGGGCGTTGTTGAAGCCAACAAGGACACAAACTATAGCTACAGAAGAACAAGTAGATTTGGCGCTACCTGATAGGTGGTGCTATGCATCGCAACTCCGCTCCCAATTTCCTAAGTGACGGACAGGAAGTGTTTTTTCAGGCGTCACACATTTACTTGGCACTCAAATACAAGCAGTCACAGGGGCGGAGATCCAGACATGCAGAGCACCTCCACAAGCGGGCGTTACCGTCGTCCAGTTCCAGCTGCAGCGATCACTGGTTTCGCTTCATAACACACCTCATGCATAGAAGATATCCGTGTTGACAATTTAGCGACACTGGTTGCTGTATCTAGCGAGAAGAGGTGTGCATTAAAAGGGAAAGTCAGGAAGTGTCTCTTTCTTGAAGTATCCGCCGCACAGCACCTCCAATTGTTCATTAATGCCGCCTTGCAATGCTGGTTTTATGCTGGTCGAAAAGCTGCAACAACCCCTCCATAATGCAGCTCCACAGACCCAAGAAGGCAGACTTTGGACACATTACTCTGTCGCCTGGCAAAGACTCGACCAAGACAGTCTGGCTCGGCGACCACACATGGGTGTCCAAGGTGTGGCCCAGGGGGTGTCGGGGGGCCAAGTGGAATGTGGCTCATTGCAGAAATAAAATAAACAAAAACCCAGCAAAAGCGGAAAAATAGAGCAAAAGGGAATAACGTGACTAGAGGAAGCTAAAATAATGATACTAATAACTAATATAAACACAAAGATTTGTCTTTATTGGCAGACGGTTGCAAAAAGACATGTCATAAACGCCAATACCACAACATTCAGTGAAAGATGACAAATTAAAAGAAATATTGCATTACTTTCAATGACTATATAATATATACTGTATGTATGTATATATACTGTATATACAGTCAAACTTGTCTATAGCGGCCACTACAGGGAGACTGCAAAATTGGCCGCTATAGACAAGTGGCCTCTATAGACAGGTTGGTGTCCAGTTTGAATGTTGGCCAGTAGAAGAAAAAAAAGGAAAAAAAAGGGAGAAAAAAAATTTATGTTGACCAGTAGAGGGCACTGTGGGACTGCGGATAAAAGTTGTACAGCACTACGAGGCTTGTTATTATCCACCAACCACAGAACAAAGCTGTGCTAGTAATGTCTTACGCTTGTTTTTAATATTTTACTTTTTATACGGCAGAGTGTCATTACAGCTTTCGTTCATCAGGAAGTGACGGGAAGTGACGGTGGGCGTCCCGAGCAGGAGAGCTAGGCTCAGTGCTAGCTGTGAGTTTGGAGAGAGTTGGGAAGTGTGTTTATGTTGGCGTGGATGTAAAGTCCTGCAGTGTTCTCCGCTGTTAATAAAGCCATTAAAGTGCATCGGCGACGTGAGTCTCTCCTTCCCCACAACAAGCGGCATTACAGTATTGACACACATTGTGCACATTGTCTCACACCAGGAAATAAATGGTGTCACTTGTTACAGGCATTGGCTGGACAGCTATGTAGTGGGGCTTGTTTAACCTTTGCCTTGTGGGCAAGCAGGAAGGAGAGACGATGCTGAGAGATGTGTGTGTGTTCTGAGCTGCTGTCTGGTGGCCGCGTTCAAGAAATAAAGTTGGCAGAAGCAACAGGAGAAGTTTCCTTCTTTGCTTCGGAGCTGAATAACACTGACAAGTTAAGCGAACGGAAAAGAAGATGGCTTTTTTTGTGTCGAATACAGAAGATGAGGACTTTGATGGATTTGTGGATGAGGATTGATAAAAAATAACGTGAGTACATTCTAAAATACTTCAATTGAGTTCAACCGAACTCAGTTTTGCTCCCGCTGCTTTTTAAAAACATATGCTAGCATGGTTTTAGCGTGCAGGCAGTATTGTATTGTATTGTAGCATCGCTGGGAGCACGTCCTGTTCCCAGCCTACTTTGTGGTAATGTTTTGGTGCAAATGCTCTTAAAGTTACATGTTTGACCAGGAAATAGCAAGCTCAAAAGAAGACGGCTTTTTTATGTGGAACAACTGACAGTTTGTGTGGATCTTGTGAATGATTGTGACTGAGCTAGGACTCAGTAATTAAAGTCTACACACGGTGGCTTCATTGATTGAAAAACAAAACTTTTTCGTGCATGAAGCTTCTACTTGTGTCGGTACTTTGACCGCTATATGCGGTCAGATATTGACCAAGGGAGACAAAATGGGTGGCCGCTGGCCGCGTTGGACAGGCGACTGCTATACACAGGGTCTATAACATGTAAGTTTGCTGCGGGGGGTTTTTCAGTGGCTGCTATAGGCAGGTGGCCGTTCTATAAAGGTGGCCGCTAAGACAGGTTTGACTGTATATATAATAATGTATAGAATAATTATTCATTATATACTATCAGTGGTTTATTTGGCCTCAAAAAGTGTTGGCAATAATATCATTTAGTGTCAATTTGTGGGCCAATAATCTTTTCAAAAGGCACCTGCGTTGTTTAATTAATCAGTTAAATGAAAAAGTACTTAAATGTTAAAATCCCGCCTCGTTCTCCTGGACCCAGTCTCTCGTATTGTGACACCCCTACTAATAACTAACAATAACACAAAGATTTGTATTGATTATATATGTAGAACTTTGCCACTTATGCAATACTTGAAGTGCATTCAGTCCGCATAATTGGAGCAAAAATTGATCATTGATCAATTCTGGGGATGTCAGACTACCAGTGTTTGCTAGTTCAGCCTTTTCCAGTGTTTTGTGATGCGCTGCCATCAGGTGAGATTGGCAGTCAGGAAGCTTGAAATGAAAGAATAGTTCAGTCGATGGGGATCATTTGCATTATAAAGCGCACGGAGGCGTCTACGGAGGGCTTTTTTCCGTCTGATGCCTCGTCCTCATGGCACCAGCCTGTGCTCGGCTCTCAGCGGCGATGCTGAGCATGCAGTTGTCATGATAGATAAAAAATAAGCGGGTCACAGTGGGAGACACGACACTGTCGGCCTCGCTGCCCCACATGACTGAACTACTGGAAAGCAAAAAGATCCGACAATGTTTTTTTCCTTTTTTTAATGTTGAAATAAACAGTAGGAGGGGAGCCTACAAGGGGAAAAAAGAGATTTTAGCCTCATGAGACCTTTTGAAAATACTGTCCTCGGTCATCAGAAGCAGAGTTTCAGCTACTGGAACCAAAGGATGACTTCATTTCCCGCAGGCGCTTTCTTTTTTAGGTCTGATATGGTGAGCTGCAGTCGAGTCAGCATGTACTCATTTGCTTTGGAGGTTATACTGCTTCAATGGCGTGTTACTCTCTCCAGGTTGACTAACAATCTGTTTAACCGACGGGCTAATTAGCTCACCTCCAGCCCACTGAAGGTGCATTACGGCAGGGACGCGGGCGCCACATAGATGGTTGAGATTCTTCCGGGGCAGATCGTAGCATTTGTTCCCTGAGCGATGGGCGCCTCTCCTGGAGCCAGTTCCTCGTGTGTGCCACGCGATGTCAGACGGATGGAGCGTGACACTGGTCACTGCTTCAGCTACATCTCGTTAAGCCATTTTGATGGATATTATTTTCATTTGTGGCGAAGCATACCTTTTTAAGTAAAATTTACACTTAAATGAAATTGGAAGACAATATTGAGTTGGAAGTAACTGAGACGCCCATAAAAGCGTCTATTTTGACACTCTAACGCACAACAACAAACTAAGGTTGATAAGGCTCCTCAAGCAAGTCCAAGTTTGCCAGTGGACGGAAAATGAGATAGAAATAATGCAAATCCAACTAATCCATTGCAGACATCCATCCATCCATCCATCCATCCATCCATCCATCCAATGCTGGGAAGCAAGTAGAATGCTGATTGCAGACACCCAAAACTGTTAATTAACAAAGCACTTTTTGATGGTTTTCATTCAAAATGCATGTAAATGATAAATGAAAGGGATAAATGAACATTTAACATCACTTTTACCTCGATTGGGGGTGCCGTTGTTGTCAAAGACGAGCAACAATGTGTGTTTTGCTATGAGTTACGTCTGAATTCAGTAGTGGTTTCTCACCATTTTAATCAAAATGCTGTCACTCGCAATTTCCTTTGGCTCCGTTGTGTGTTACTCTGCAGCCGTGATCAATAAGAAAAGCAGAGGCTTGTGGCGTAACTGTGTTAGTTAGCCAAGAACTACAGAGTCAAGTGCTGATGACCTCATTGACGGCGACCTCAATGGTAACACGCTGCTAAAAATGGATTTGCGGTGTGTTAATAACATGACAAGATGTCCGCCATATTATACGCAAACCGAGCAAATTTTTGCGTAATTTTTTTACGTAAACCAAAAACTGTACTCTAACCAAGGTTCCATAGTGCAAAAGACGAGGGTTGCAATGGTACAGGTGACCCACAGGACCCACAGTACGGCCCATACCTTGGTATGTAGGCTTCGGTTGCGGTATGTTTTTTTGTGTGTAAACTTTTTTCTCCCCAAATTCTCCCTTTGTTATTTTTTATTATTATTATTATTAAATGTCTTTTAAGATGAAGCATAAAGCAAACGTACAAACGTAATTGCAACATACGGCAAGTAATTCTCCAATAAATAAATTTGTCATAAAATACATATATTGATTTAGCATACAAAAAAGTTGAACTATATGGGGGCCACTTAAAGATGCCAATGTACCGTACATTCCGGTGTATAAGCCGCTACTGTTTCCTTAAACTGCGGCTTATACAGCGGTGCAGCTAATTTATGGCTAAATTCTAATCTCGTGACATCGCCTTTTCTTCAGAACTACTACTAATTGTTTAAATACTGTGCCGCTCGCGAGTCGCGCTATCAGTGCACTCACAACAAGCTTGTCAAACCATTGCAAATGGCAGGAGGTCATCTGTATATAACAGTATAACAACATAACAGGCTGACTCACTGTGTCATTTTTAAAGGAACACTTTACTAACAAGACTAAATTCACCACACAGCAACTTGACACTCAAAAGGTGTGCCTGACAAATATACAAACATGTCCCAGTACGAGTAAAATAAAAAATAACAGCATTTTAAAGTTTTCTCATAAGCAACACATTCATTGGGGTGCTGTAATGACTTCCTTTTCAGGACGGTGCAAGCGCAACAGTGAAAGGTGAAGTGTTCAAAAACAGATGCACCTCACCTTGACGACCGGCAGGCACCTAGCAGTCGACTCCACACATCACCGACACAGACAGACGAGACCTTATACTTCTCGATTTATACTGTGTCGCTGAGGCAGAATGTCCCTCACTTGAAATATGTACAGTGTGCGGGAAATGGGACGTGTCGCAAGGAGGGCTTTTGGCCAGAAGAATATACCGCAAAACTGCCAGGCCATAAGGTGGATTGTTCAGTGCAAGGCAGACCATGCAGTACACGTATTAGCGTGGGCTGTTTGGTTACATCCCAACTCGTGACCCAATAGACAAGACACAATATAACACGATACGTACAAATCCTTGAGGCCAAATATGCCAACACCTCATCTGTAATCTTCGGAAGGGACAGACGGTCACAAGGCAACGTCTCACACTTCCACACAAAGAGTAGAACACAGTGTGGTACATTCAGCCCCGGGATGTTTAATCACACTCCAAAAAGATGTGACATTTGCATAAATTCAAAGGTAAGGTCAGCAAAAGCGTTGGATTTACATTATGTGCCTAAGGCCAGCCAAACGTACTGTATGAAACTTTGAGTGAAAATAAAAATATATATATACGTATACTGTATATATATATATATATATATATATATATATATATATAGCATATATATACTATATGATTGCTTTGTCAGATGGTAAAGAACTAAGAACTACGACTGAGCAAAGAACACAGAAGACATCCAGGTAGCTGTGATTAAGGTCATGCGCCGTATTATAGTCGCCATTAAGCTTTTGCTGCTGAGTAAGCCATCTCTGTGATACAAAAAGAGTCCGTGCAGTGCTTTAAGGTGAGGCGGAATCAATGTCCTGGAAAAGACGTTGGTTATCCGGAGGGCACTACTGTGACTTTTGTCTTTGTGTCTCCAAAGTGACTTGAGATAGACCCCTTTAGGCCGCATCACTTTATTACACGCTGCTGTTTTGGCAGAGGAAAGTGGATGGCAGTCTTAAGGCCAACAACAACTTAAAGTCATTGTGATACCAACTCCTGATAATACTGCAGTCTTACAGTTTGGAACAGAAAACCCTGAAGCATAGCAGCCTGTCAATGTTTAAAAAAATAAAAAATAAAAAAAGTGGACATCCAACATAGTTTATGTTGGGGCGAGACAAGCTTTGTTCGAGAAAAGGTGCATTTTGTATTCTTCTATGCGATGGTTACCTCAATCCTTGAAGGAACTGAGTCCCAACCACCGTTATCTAATTTCATTTCATTGGTCCGAGCATGATTACATATTTCCAACAAATAATGTGCTTCTGTTCATCTGTATAGGGCAGCAACATGCAGAAAATGCAATGCTTTTCCACTAGATGGCAGAATTAGCCTAATCATTGCAGTGGGGTATACAGTGCAACGTCGTTTTTCGTACGCCCAGGTTTTTGTAGGCGTTTTTGAGAGGCAGAGGGAAGTCCTCATAAAATGTCTTCAAGGTTGTCAGGTCCGTTAAATGTCTTTATTCATGCTTGAACGATCTGGTGCCAGCAATTCATGCAGTGGTTTGTACAGATAAAGAAATAAATAGTATCAGGTCCTCAACAGTATTTCAAAATAAAATTCTACTCTTCAATAAAGGAACAAGTCATGTTAAATGTTCATTCATCCATTGAATGTGTCATGTTTATATTTCACCTGGTTTTCTGCATGTTTTGCGTTACTATTTTTGGACGTCTGGGCCAGATGAATTGGGTTTACATTATTTCTTATGGGAAAATTTGATTTTCTGTTTCGTCTGACATGTTGAAACAAATTCATTCCGAAAACCGAGGTTTTCACTGTGCTGTAATCCCTGGTTGATCCCGATTAATCGAATATTCGGTACAGCGACAAAAAAACTGTTTACATCCTTCTAAATACATTATTAGAGCCCTCTAGACATGGAATAACAGCCCTATAGTCACCTTTATGCTCCTATTACCCAATATAGTAGACATAATAAGAGAAAATAAGACTTGTGCTTGTGTGTGTCACTGTAAATGTGTTCCGGTGCTTGGGGAGCTCAGTGGGGGGAGGACAGGAAGTGACATTGGGGGTTCAAAGAAGAGTTTTGGCTTGGAGTGGGTTACGGGTTAGGGATTATTGCGCCTGTTGTAAAATCATTCAATCCTGCATTAAAAGCTTGTTGTTCCAGCAAACAATCTGGTGTTTGTGTGTCTCAGCCGACATTACAGTAATATTACTGACACCTACTGACCAGTTTAGAATACTACATATCACCACAACGTCTTTTAATGAGTTTTCTGAATGCCTTATATTTGTATTTTAGTTCTTTTAGTCATTGTATGCTTGAAAAGGTAGGCTTTAAGGTATGGGATCAACACAAGGGTGCCTTAGAGTTGCGTTGGCACCCTTTGCAAGTTTGGCAATGAACATGTAAAAAAAAAAAACAGTTTACCAGACTTGGTGAAAACTAGGTTTGAGTAAAATTCCCAATGGTGCCACAGTGTCCTATCTCAAGACTCCATTCTGGCTTTTCAGACCCGATTTGTGACTGCATGCCAACATTAAGTATAAAGACTTAACAAAATAACCGATGATGAGCAATGTGCACAAAAGAGATCCACCGTGAAGCATTTGGGAGCGGAAACGGGGGACATTAGTTATGCTAATTAAAAAGATGGAGTGAAGGCAGGAGGAAGGAAGGAAAGTCAAATGAAGCTGAAAAAGTAGAGCAAAAACGAAAGCTGTGGGCTCAAAGCAGAAATGAAAACAGGAAGCACCGAGACACTAATGTATGTACCAATCTGTTTTTGTTTTGTTTTTGGCATAAGTGGGAATGAATTGTTTAGATTTAATGGCCTCGTACCAGAACTGCACTAGTCTCTTCATACGGTATTCCTGTTTCTCGCTAGTCTGCTAACAACACCGCATAACATACAATTTTAATACATGTAATTATCCCCACTCTCACGTTTCATAGCATCATCGTCCATTAGTGGCGCGTACATGCTTCATGACTGTTGCAGTGTACTACATGAAATGGTTGCCTCTGGAGGAGCCGCAATCCTACACACCAAAAGAGAAGTAGGACGAGTTCGTATTTATTACATGCAAGTCAGGAAGAATGGATTCAAATGACATCATTTTGCACAACGTCGGAAGCTCTAAGGTTGATTTGTTTCGGGATGCCACAGTGATGGTTTTCCTTTTCTTTGGCGCACACTTGGAGACGCCATGAATAGGGGTGCAACAATACAGAACATTCACGGTTCAGTTTGATTTTCATGCCCTTTTGAACTTTGTATCTCCTTGAAATTTCCTCTCAAAAGTACAGTTATTCAGTGAAACTTATTCAATTATCAAAATGACAATACAGCCCAAGTCGAGGCAACACATAAAAAACCTAAGCCATGGGATCTTTTTTTTTCAATTAATTATAAAATATTGTATTGTATTGTATTGTATTGTATGTACTTTATTGATAACAAGTATGTGTAGAAAAACACATTTTTTGGAGGTTTTGCATGGAGCTAGCAATGCCGTTGACGATAACGAAGTCCAAAAAGTTAACAAATAAGTGCAGTTATTCTTTCCAACGTGGCTGCGTAGACAGCAACTGGTAATATTACGAGGGGAAAACAATAATTGTAGTAGCACAGAGTTGGAATGTTAATGAAAAAGATAAACCTTCTTTCTTATTCGTAATATTGTGAGAAACACCATCAATTTGGAAACTTTGGTTGTGTAAAAATTTACGATATTATGAGAATAAAGTCAAACTGTCATGGCAATAAGGTCATAGAGAATAAATTTTACACAAAGAAAATTTAAATAGTTGGAAATTACAAAAAACAGCAGAAATGAAAAAAAGCTGAAATTTTGCAAAAGTAAAGCATTCTAATGAGAAACAAGGTGGAATTTTAGGAGAAAAAATGTAATTTTAGTAGCATAGAGTTGAAATATTGAAGAAATATTGAACACGTGGCGGGAGTCTCGGTGGGAATGTCCAGACTTCCCGGTCCCCAGCCACCTCTTCCAGTTCCACCGGCAGGACACAAAGGCGTTCCCATGTGAGACATAATCTCTCCAGCGTGTCCTAGCTCTGCCCCGGGGTCTTCTTCCGGCTGGGCATGCCCGGGTCACCTCACCAAGTAGGAGTCCTGGAGGCGCAGGCCACCTCAACTGGCTCCTCTCACTGTGAAGGAGCAGTAGCTCTACTCTGAGCAATCCCAACCTTTTGGTCACAACCCAAAGTTTATGACCGTAGGTGAGGGTGGGAACGACTGGTAGATCGACCGGTAAATTGAGAGCTTTGCCTTCCGGCTGATCTCTCTCTTCACCACGACGGTCTGGTACAGCGACCGCATTACTGCAGACGCTGCGCCGATCCGCCTGTCGACCTCACGCTCCAACCTTCCCTCACTCGTGAAGAAGACCCTGAGATACCTCATTCCCAACCCAGAGGGAGCAATCGACCCTTTTCCGACTGAGAACCATGGCCTCGGATTTGGAGGTGCTGAGTCTCATCCCAGAAGCCTCACACTCAGATGCAAACCGCCCCAGTAAACGCTGAAGGTCACAGCCCGATGAGGCCATCAGGACCACATCGTCTGCAAATAGCAGAGACGAGATCCTAAGGGACTGGACTCCTTCGACACCTTGGCTGTGCCTAGAAATTCTGTCCATGAAAATGATGAACAGAATCGGTGACAAAGGGCAGCCTTGGCGGAGGCCAACGTTCACCGGAAACAGGCTCATCTCACTGCTGGTAATGCGAACCAGGCTCCTGCTCCGGTTGTACAAGGACACCGCGAGGGACACGGTCAAATGCCTTTTCCAAGTCCACAAAGCACATGTTGACCGGTTGGGGAAACTCCCAAGTACCCTCCAGTACGCTTGCAAGTCCAGTGTACCACGACCAGGACAAAAACCACATTGCACCTCCTGTAGCCGAGGTTCGACTAACGGTCGTACCCTTCTCTCCAGCACCCTGGAGTGGACTTTCCCAGGGAGGCTGAGGAGTGTGATCCCCCTATAGTTGGAACACACCCTCTTGTAACACTTCTTGAAAAGGGGGACCACCACCCCGGTCTGCTAGTCCAGAGGTACTGTTCCCGACTTCCACGCAATGTTGAAGAGACATGTCAGCCAAGACATCCCTCAACATCCAGAGCCTTGAGGAATTCAGGGCGAAACCCGTCCACCCCCGGAGCTTTGCCACTGGGGAGCGTTTTGACTACCCCAGATACCTCAGCCAGGGTGATGGAACTCGACTCTGCTTCCTCTATGGAAGGTATGTCAGTGGGATTTAGAAGATTTTTTTCTTCTTCTCAATCTCTCAAGAAAAAAATACTTATTTTTAAAAAGTTGTAATATTATGAAAAACAAACACAACAAAATAAAAGTTGTAACTTTTGGAAAATTAGGTTGGGAGGAAAAGTTATGCTGTTACGGGAATAAAATCATTATATTACAAAAAGAAAATTTATGAAGATTTTTTAAGACGAAAGTTGAAATATTTGGAAAATTTGAAATAAAAAAAACAGCAAAAATGTGAAAAAACAGCAAAGAGTGAAGTTGTTAATAATAACAGACTTTTCCACCTACCGTATATCACAAGGCTGACATGCAGTTTTTTTCTAGAAATATATGTGACTTCTTAGCATATCTTTACAAAATATCAAAGCCTTCGCTGTTTAAAGTTCGGACACCCCCGTCCTACACTGACTGTAAGCGTAACCCATTCTCAGGATGAAACCATGTTCTGCTGAGCTTTGGTAAATAAGAGTCTTCCCCGTGCAAACGCAGCCTGACAGACAGACAAAAGCGTCCTTTCAGCGTAAAAGATAGTCTTCATGGTTTTTCCTCTCCAAGTAAGAAGAAGGCATTTTCCTTGCTTGCCTCGTGCAGCCTTTGTCGTGTTTGTTTTATCGGGAGTTGCTCGCCTGAAGAGGCCTGGTTGCGCTCATTGATTTGTCAGACATGACTACAGGCATTGTTATTTTTCCTTCAACTCCCCCCCCCAATCACGCTCTGTGCTGCAGCTGTCAGCGATATCACACGCCAGCCAAGCCAGTTGTACTTGAATTCTTCCAATTTCAGTACTTTTTTTTACAAAGAATTTACAGCTTTTTAGGGGCGGATTAAAACGTAACAACATTTCTTGTTCTGAAAAATAGTGTCTCGCGGGGACGAGGCCTGGGACGAGACTAAATGAATGAATAAATGAAAATGAACTGGATCATTGCGCGTCTGTTTCCCTCGTCTCTCGCCTCCAAACAGGCAGGAAGAGAGTTCACTCTGTGCATTGGTTTCAGCACCTTGGCGTGTTTGTTCATAGAACAACAGCATGAAAGGAGTGAGCCCTCTTCTCAGTCATACAGTCTCTTTGTCTCAGGGGGTGGAGAGATTGCAGATTGCAGTATGGTGACATAATTTTTTATATTTTTTTTCATCTTACTTTTCTTAAAGGGTCCCTGACATGATTGATCAACTTTGCTTAAATATGTTAACTATTTGTTTGTAATTATGTTCTACGTTGTTAAATGTTTGAAAGTGAACGGTAAATTTGCAAAAATGTCATTTATACATTTATAGTGCCATGACGAGCTAGCTCTCGCAGTTCAGTCGTGACGTCATCGGGGTGACACCTCTCAGCTACACAAACATAGCGACGTACGAGACAGAGGATGTTTACGCTGATTATAGCAAATATTTGAGTGTTGCGTCAATACAGTAGTTTGAGGAGGAAAGAAGGGAGAAACATTTGGAGATGAAATAGAGAACTTGCAGAACGTGGACTTAAGCCGTAGCACATGGAGATGAAGGCCGGTCGCCTTCAAAACACAGAATGGTAAGCGTAAATTACTGTGGAGTTGCTTATCCTTCAATTATTGTTTTAAATCGGCTTCTTAATGAGCGTGAAGAGGTTGCCACGCCCGCCTCCCACAGTAAACATACTGTACATATCGCTGTGAAAAGATCTTTATATAGTAACATGTACAATGCTTTAAAGCTTTGTCGCTATCGTGGAATAGTGTTTAGAAGACATTATGTCAACAAGACATGACTTACTGTGCACGTGCAAAGGAGCATCCTTTTTCAAAACATACATTTATAGCGTACTTTCAAGCCAAATGCTTCTTGTAAAGGTGTTCCTTCATAGCAGTCATCAGTGAAATTATCACTGCAAAGAACCGAACTCGAGGTGGGCGTCCATCTGTCACTCATTCTCATCCATTTTTGTCTTAAACCTTCCTCTTTTGGAAAAGAAAACCAACTTACCGTATCACTCGGATACGATGAACATCCAGCAGCAACACATCATTTTAACATGACAACTATTGTCATGAAAATGACAATGATGAAAAAGACACTGAACCAAGTGAACCTACCTCAAGAAGCGTTTGTTTACTGTGCTTCAGCTGCGTCACCCCGATGACATCACTTCCGGAAACGAGACTGAACAGCGAGAGCTAGGTCGTCACGGCTGGCGCCACAAACTATAAATGTAATTTTGGTGAATTTATGGTTGGCTTTCAAAAACTGAACAATGTAGAACATAATCACAAACAATATATATATGACATATTTAAGCAAAGTAGATAAATCACGTCAGGAAGTCTTTAAAAGCGATGTTGAAACCTTGTCTCGTCTCGTTCTGGTAAACTGCGTGTCTCGTGACACCCCTACAGCTGATTATTTTTTGCTCTGTTTTTTTTTTTTTTTGCCCTTTTTCTGCCATCAAGCCTTGTATGATGCAGATTTGACAATAGTAATCGTGTCAAATGTAATTGGTAAACTTTTTTTCTTTTTCTACTTTTCTTTTCAGGAACCGTTTCAGGCTAACATGGCCAGGATTAACGATATGGTTAGGCTTTTGTTTTGCTCTTGTGTGTGTCGTGTCTCGTGGTGTTGCTTCTATTTCCTCTTTATGAGTTCAAATGGAAGTATTGTGGAGTCTGCTGCATTTTCCCCTGACTACCTTTTGCTGCCTTCTTTTTTCCCCTCCCTTTTCAGAGAAGAGAATCTGCAAGCCTCTCCAAAAAGGCAAATAATACCTTCAACATTGTTGGAACCACCTACGCCATCAACGTGGCAAAAGACCAGGGTTTAACGACCATTTCTAAGAGTGCCGGTGCCGGGGCGTCCGCCAAACACTCCGCCTACCTTCATAAAATGGATGATCCCTACACAGAAGCCAAGAAGTCTTACAACCGAGTCAGCAAAGTGGACAAGATATCGCGCATCATTTTCCCCATTCTTTTCTTCATCTTCAACTTGGGCTACTGGGCCACTTATGTCAACAGGAAGCCCACCATCATAGAAACTAACAACCTCAACTGAATCTGATCTCCAGTCAGTCTTCATCTGGTTTAGAATGGAGGGTAGACAGCTTTACGGGAGACCATGAAACATCCTGTTGTGTGTGTGTATGTGTGCGTGTGTGTGTGTGTGTGTGTGTGTGTGTGTGTGTGTGTGTGTGTGTGTATGTGTGCGTGTGTGTGTAAATAGTCTCACTGGACATTTCTCCTGCTTCAGCTAATGAGATCCAGATCCAGATTATATTAACACCAAAGTGTTATTGCCTGCACACAACGTAATGAGCGCAATTGGTTTATGATCAGGCAGAAATTACTGGAAGGAGAAGGAGCTCCAGAAGGAAGAAACCATTTTTGCTTTAAGTCGCTACAGTGTTTCCCCTGGTTGACAGCAAGAGCAGACATTTCATCTGGAAAGGCAAACTAACAGTTATTCAGCTGCAAAACAGCATGGAGAACATACCTGGGAGGCTGAATGGGCTAAATTAAGACAACAATCCAGCAAGTACAAGAAGCAGGTTAGCGGTAAGACAGTTCACCGAACTCCCGATCTCAGTCCGCATGACTGAATCCAATGAATTCTTCATCCTCATTTTCTCTACCTGAGAACGCCCTCTCGACTGGCTGTCGACGGTAATAAATGCTATATATATTTTGGTATATACGTCACACCAGACTTCAGTATAAGTCGGCCAAACTATGAAACCAAGTGCGATTTATAGCCCGGAAAATAAGATAACAGCGGTCGTCCCGCACGGCCCAGCCTTGCACCGTGCCGGGGGTCGATCCCGCAACCACAAGTCGTCTCGAGTGCGCTAGCCAGTAGACCAAAAGTCCAGGCTAACCGATTCATTGATGAGTTATGTAAATGTAATTGATCATCATTTATCCGGTTGCAGCCGTCTCTGGTTTATAGCGGTTAATTGGTTCCAGACTCGAGCACAATAAACGAATTTCCACGATATTCAATTCAATGTTAATAAATGGAATATTTTTGTAGTTAGAGCGTGAAAAACCTTTTTCTGACTTTCTCAACATGGTTTTTAGCATGATTAGAGCCCTGAAGACATGAAAGAACACGCCTATAGTCGCCTTTACACTCCTATTACTCATTGTTTACATCACATTGCGCAACTCTTATGCAGCAGGGGCTCGAGATGGTCGCGAGCTAGCAATCTAGCAAGCTAACCAGTTAGCCTCAAATTTATTTTGTCTAATCTTAAGAAGACAAAACCTTACCACTTTCACACAGGATGGGAGGATAACTTTTTTTCACTCTATCACGCAGTGTTAAGGTAGTGTAATGTAAGCTAATGTCTCAATGTTTTGTGTCATTACTGCCACCTAGTGACCAGAATACCACATAACACATAACACACGATACAAAAGGTACTGTTGCCTCCCAACAGAGACACGTTAAGGCGCTGATGCTCTTCCGAAGCTTCGCTGCCAACCTTCACGCACCAACAGCAGTGTTCAATTCCAAAACGCCGCGTTCGCATGCCGAGGTGCCTTCACGGACACTGTATTTCCAAACACCGACGTGTACGACACAACTAGACCGCTCCTTAAATGACTTCTGTTGTCATCTGGCACTTCAACCCCCGCCCCTCCCCAACATAAACGGCAGGGGAAACACTGGTAAAGCCCTGTCAGTCCACACACTGGCCCCGGCACCGTTTTAGCACCAGCCCTGCGACTTGACGCACAGGCCCGGTAAGAAACCATGAAGCTACGGTGAGAATGCTAATTGCCTGTTGTGTGCAACATCCCATGTATGTCGTTCTCCTTCAACCAGTGGCAGCCGACAAAATAACGAACAGATGGAAAAACTCCGACGAGTCTTGGCGGAAGTACAGCCCTTGTATTGGATCTCATTAGAGTGTGAAATGAAGTTTCCGGTGAGTGTGCGTACGTGTGTGCTTGTGGTGTGATGTTTTGCTCATCCGTATAGACGCAGGCCGACGCTCACATTACCTCCGAGGGAGCGCATGCTCCCATCAGACCCTTTTTTACACAGCCGGTCAATGTGGCACCATGGTTACACCTTGTGGCGCCAACAGCATTGCCAACAAAAGTACCACTTTGAGGTCTGTGTAAAGGGTACGACGCCAGAAAGCTAGCTAAACCCCCGCACCCCCGCTGGGGCGGCATTGCATATGATGGCGACGCTACGCAAGCGCAGTTGTGTTGCGTTTGTTTTCCCTCCATTTAGCTCTGGCCCTGTCGCCTCTTGTGAGTAACCAAGTGCTCCTTTTGTTGCATCTTGACCGTTTGCCATTTTGTAGAGTAGTGAAATCGTCTTTTCTCTGTTTTGAAATGCAAGCATGCGTGTCAGGTTGCAAAGGCAAGAGTTTATATGCAAACATGCATGCACACACACCGACTACGCAGGGATGCATTAGCAGACGCCAGCATTCCGGGGTTGCTTTACTGTGCCCAGGCAGTATAGTTCCTTAGGTCCGTCATTAATAATCCTCACAGTCTGGCCTTCAGCTCCCACTGAATTTCAACACAGCCGATGCGGTATCATCTGGAATTGCCTCCGCATCCCGTGGGGGCCGCCTGTGCATTTTCAAGTTCACTGGCTTTAGTCGGCCGAGTATGTTTGATTAAAGAGGAGCCATGTGGTGAACGCACACGACATGAAGGGGGGAAAAAAAAGGTATTCCCACACACATACGCACCTACGCTACGCAAAATAGGTCTCGCTGAGTGTTTACAGCAAGCTAACACACTCTGGTGGTGCTATGTGGCCATGTCCCACCACCCGCAGCCCATGTATGGGTCGGGGGCACAGAGTGTAAAATTGCCCATCAGTGTGGAAGGTGAACAGACGTCTGGCTGAGACAGGATGACACAAACACCTCGGTCAGGAAAGTAGCTATCGGCTGTGCTAAAAGTGGCGAGAGGTGGTTACTTTGCGTAACCGGGCAGTCCGTCTGCGTGTAGCCCGCCTCTCCAACGCCGATTTCAGGTCGAAAGAAATGAATGTTCTAACTAGGGATGTCCCGATCAGCATTTTTGGCCCCCCATCCCGATCCAATTTTGCTGCAGATGATGGAACGGAAAATGTTTTAAGCGAGTAACTGAAGCAGGGGTGTCCAAAGTGTGTCCCGGGGGGCCATCTGCAGCCCGCTGCTGTTATTTTATTGGCCCACGGCACGTTCTAAAAATATCATTTCACTAAAAAAATATTTAAAAACCCAACAATAACAGCAAAAATGGAAAATTCAGCATTCATCAAGAATAGAAGTAGCAATACTATGAGGAAAAATGACATCATTTCAGTAGTAGTACGTTGAAATATTAAAGAAAAAAGATGTTTTTGGAATTGGAATTTTTTTTTTAATTAGGTTGCGGGAAAAGTTCAAATGTTACGAGAATAAAGTCAAAATATTATGGGAACGAAGTCATAATTACGAGTTGGAAAATAAACCCAAAAAACCAACAGCAGAAATGAAAAAAACAGCTGTAATTTTATGAGAGTAAAGTCAAACTATTAAAAGAAAAAAGTCGTATTCTAATGAGAAAAAAGTCACAATTTTACGAGAAAAAAATGGTAATATTATGAGAGGGAAAAAAATTCATTTTAGTAGCATAGAGTTGAAATATTAAAGAAAAAACAGATTTTTGTTTTTTTTTAAGTCGTAATATTATGACAAACAAAACAACAAACAAACATTTTTGGAAAATTAGGTTGCAGGAAAAGTCATAATGTTACAAGAAGGAAGTCAAAATAAAGAAAATAAAGAAAAATGAAAGATGAAAGAAAATTAAAACCCAAATTGAACTGTTTTACGAGAATAAAGTCAAAATAAAGGGAAAAAAGTTGTATTTTAAAAAATCTTGTGAAAAAAAATCACAATTTTACAACAATAAACTTGTGATGCTATGATGAAAATTTATGTCATTTTTATGACAAACACACAACAAAAATGTTTGGAAAATCAGGTTGCGGAAAAAGTGAAACTATTGTGGGAATAAAGTCATTTTATTCCAAAAAGAAAATTTACTGAGATTATTTAAGAAAAACGCTGAAATGCTTGGATTTTTTTTTTTAAACTGCCAAAATGAGGGAAAAAGAGCAAAGAGTGAAACTGATACTAATAATAGGCTTTTTCTCAGACAATAGCTGAGATGTAGTTTTTTCTTTCAATGTGTATAATTTCTTAGCATAAACAAAATATCAAAGTGGCAAAGTTGCATCCTTTCATTTTTCACTTTGTGGCCGTTGCTGGAAAGTGTGGACACCCCTGAACTGAAGTAATTAAGCTTATTTAATTAAAAGTAGAATTTGCTAGTCCTGTTGCAAGTCAACAGCGTCGTGTCGCGATGGCAGAACATAACGTGGAGCCGCACACTCTAAAAGAAGGCAAAACCTTGATGAGCTGGTTGTCCGAAGCGACTACCTTTGATCTGCTTTGCCTTTTCGCACTCTTCTGGATATTTGGTTCTCCTCCATAAATCCAGAGTTTGTTGCTTTGGATTAGCAGCCGCTTCTGTGCTAACCATCTTCGTCCTCGGTTTTATGTGCGCTCCTCAGATGGCCTGTTACATTTGTGGCATTGAATGCAACTCTTCTAGTACCACCCCTTGAAATTGTCATTTTGCGCCTGCCGTAAAGATCAGGGGGACGCATCCTCTGATATCCGATTAATAAAACAAGGTAAAAGTCATCCCGATCCCGGGACATCTCTAGTTCGAACACATTGATTAGTTCCAGCTCCGATAACGCTCCCCGGTAGCTCTTTAACTGCCATTGTCGGCTCACGACAAAGGAAGCTAACAAGGTCATTGAGAGTTGTGGTCGCTCACTCAGTTGATGCGCTGGAAAACAGCTCCCCTAGTGTTTCAACAGAGAATTGCACAACCCCTGCTCAGCCCTGACGAAGAGCTATGAAAGGATGAAGACGGTGACGACGCAGGATCATAACCCAGGCTTAAGAACGACACCCGATTTCACGTGGGGGTCTCCAACGACACCACGTGAGGGGTATGAATGCTGCCTAAATATCGCGACAAAGTTGGCAACGCTGGACACAAAAGCCATTCTGCGATCCAGCTTCGTTTTTATTTTTTTGAAGTCATAACAAACAGCCGCCGTTACCTCAGCCCATTCCGAAATTCCAAATGGAAATACAGTGAATACAAATGGGTGTTTTGTATATGAAATATCTTTGACTATTTTCAAAATGCATTGTGTAGCTGTCATGTTTTGCTTCGTTTCTTTGCTCTTCAGTTGCTTTGCTTCTTGTGTTTTTCTGCAATGTTTTATTTACTCATGTTGTACTTTTTAATACTTGATTGCGTCAAGTGTGTCCTTAACTGTGTACACTTGTTGTACCGCTTGTGCGTTTTATAGTAGACAACCAGCCACAGTCTAGTAATTCATTCCAAACACGGTGAGCAGTCGTGACGCCAAATACGCTGGTACGTGAACTCCAAGAATGCTCCAATTTGAACCACCTTCAGGTGTGAAGAATTAGTGCCCTTTGTTTTAAACGGGTTTTAGCGTCAATAATGCATGACAATCTGTACACGTGTGTGTCCTCAAGGGCAGCCTGACGGCATGACGCTCACGTAGAGCGCCGTGTCGATGTTCTTGTGGTTTAACTCATTCACTCCCAGCCCCAGAAACACCTTCATTAATGACTGCTGTATATTTATGTGATGTTCATTTACACCGACAAGGTTATGAAAGTGCTTTTAGCCCCGTTTGCAAGCATGCAGATTTTATGAGTCTGCTTTACCTGCGAGCTCCGTTACTCATAGAATCCTTGATGAAGTTCCTCCCTCGGTGAAGTCATTCAGAGCATTTTCCCAACAAATGCATACAAGGTCAGCATAAACACAGCAACATGGACGGTGTTGTCCATGAAGATAGCTTAAATGAAAAAAAAGTCACAATGGAAAAATCAGCAGTGATTTTACAAGAATGAAGTCGAAATATTAAGAGGAAAAAGTTGTAATCCAACGAAAACAATCCTAATTTTACGAGCACAAAGTCATAAATAATAATGTCATTTTAGAAGGATGAAGTTGAAATATTCACTCATTCAATCCCAGCCATTTTTCAAAATTCAACCCCTTCAGCAGCGGCCATCTCAGACTATTCTGACTGATCTTTCAAGGCACACAGATTATTGTGTTCTATGGCTATATCAACATGGAACCTGCCAAAAGAAACATTAGACTCTTGTCTTTCATCAGACAAAAAAGTTTGGTTCTACCTTTTTTTGTTCTTTAGTAATCAGAGGTAGAACATAGGTAAGTTTCAGGAAAATACCAGTTCCTGACTAAAAAAAGGGAGACAAACAGCTTTTTGTGAAAAGATACATTTCAAGCATAACTTGAAGTCAAAATATTATTGGAATAAAGTCATCAAGAAATGGGGAAAAAAGAGCAAAGAGTGAAGTTGATAAGTGCTTTTTCACCTGCGTATATCAGAAAGCTGATTTCTTGAAATATATATCACTTATTAAGTTGCTCTGCAAAATATCAAAGCAGCAAAGTTGCATCCTTTCATTTTTCACTATAAGGCCCTCGCTGGAAAAAGTTTGGACACCCCTGACATAAAGTATTGACTAAAAATATATTTATGGTCATGTCATGTTGTGACAGGGGGCATTGGTTTCAGCAACTCCACTCCTGCGGGGGTTTTAAATTATTTGCCTGTGTGGTTAATTATGCATAGCAGAGGACTGAAATGAACCACCACATCCCTCACAGTGTCAAAAATCTCTTGTCCTCCAAGTGGATCAGGGGATCCATCATTCCGAAGGTTAAACGGAACAGCATCAACATTAGGGGGTACAGAATGTCCAAATTCAGTCACACTTTCCTAGTTGACATATTTGGAATATTTAGCCCACTGTCGCCACATTTAGCTCATCTTTTTCACATTTAGATTTACAATTTAGATTTACAGTTTGGATCTAGATTTACCATTTGCATTTTGATTGGCTGGTGGCTAGTCCAGGGTGTACCCCGTCTCTTGCCTGAAGTCAGCTGGGATAGGCTCCAGCATACCCCCGCGACCCTAATCAGGATAAGCGGCACAGAAAATGGATGGATTTTACATTTACATTTGTTATTTTCATTTAACATTTAGATTTAGTATTTAGATTTAGAGTGTAGATTTAGAATTACCATTTAGGCTTACATTTTACATTTAGATGTATTATTTTTTATTTAACATTTAGATTTAGAGTTTACATTTAAATTTAGCACAGACAGATAGATTTCGAGTTTAGTTACCATTCAGATTTAAATCTTAACTTTAAATTAGTTATTTTTTATTTAACATTTAAATTTAGCGCCAACATTTAGATGTAGAGTTTAGATTTAGAGTCACCATTTCGATTTACGTTTACATTTTTGATTTAACATTTAGATTTAGCGTTTAGATTTAGTTAGATTTACATTTAGATTGATTTTTTATTTAGATAGATTTTTTTATTTAACATGTAGATATAATGTAAAGATTCAGATTTACCGTTCAGATTTACATTTTACGTTTATATTTGTTATGTTTGATTTAACATTTAAATTTAGCGTCAACATTTAGATTTAGAGATTAGATTTAGCGTCCCAATTTAGATTTACATTTAGATTTATTTTTATTTAACATTTAGATTTAGTATTAACATTTAGATTTAGAGTTTAGATTTAGATTTACCATTTAGATTTACATTTAGATTTATTTTTATTTAACATTTAGATTTAGAGTACAGATTCAGAGTTACTCTTCAGATGTACATTTTACCTTTAGATTTGTTATTTTTGATTTTATATTTAAATTTAGTTGCAACAGTTAAATTTAGAGTTTAGATTTAGAGTCCCCATTTTGATTTACATTTAGATTTATTTTTGATTTCATATTTTGATTTAGTGTTAACATTTAGATTTACAGTTTCGGTTTTGAGTTGCCGTTTAGATTTACATTTTACATCGATTTAGATTTAGCATTTAGGTTTAGATTTACTATTTATATTCACCATTTAATATCTACCTCAAATGTGGACCAAAACAGCTAAATGTGAGAAGAGTGAGGTAGATATGAAATACAAGTATAGATATTATATTATTATGTGACATATTAAATATTATATCAGGTAAAAAAGTGTGGCTGAATATTCACATCGGGCACCCCATAGAACATACACAGTATCCTTGTAAGCCGCCTTCACAAACCACCTAACAAGCTCAGCGGAGCTCAAATCCGGTGGAAAAGGAACAAAAAAGATGGGATTCATCTGAATTACAAAGTCATGATTGTTAATACATAGTTTGAAATACAACCGCCCTCATACTTTGACAAGCTATGATTGAACAGAATAGATTTTTACAGCCCCGCTGGTGCCGGCGTTTGTTTGTGTTGAGTACCTGAGCGGTGGTTCAAGAATCTGCAGAATATTTGAGAAGCACCCGGGAGGATAAACGTAAACGTAGCGCCGCAAACACAGCCAAGGGTTATGCAGGCCGTGAGAACAGGAAAACAGGAAGCACTCTAGCGCCGTGCGACACTCCCAGTCTTTTGAACAGGTTTAAAAGCTCAGTTTTCACCGAGGCAAGAACTGAAGTGGTTTATCCGTGGGTACGCCTGCGTAAAACTCATTTGATCCAACACAAGAACTGTATCAAATTCTGCCTCTGCAAAATGATAATGCTCACTTTTGATTGGCACAGTCACAGATGCAGCCGAGTGGCCAAGACGAGAACTTTATTTCACATTCGTCTGCTACATTTATTGAATACGGAACAGGAAAGCCATGTTCTCGTTTGAAATGTAGCAGATGCTGACGATCAGGCCCATGCTGTGAAGCGTAGTTACTTTTATCTCCTCACGCGTTCCTTCAGCTGTGATGCTGTCATTGTTGAAATCGCCCCGTGTGTGTCTGGCTCCATCCCTGCTGACGGTGTTTACGTGGCACAAAACAGGCAGAAATAACAAAGGCTTGCAAATGTGAGGGCGAAGCAGCGCAGTCAAACGCAATAACGACGTCCTTGCCATGCCGACATTGTCACGGCATTCTTCCAAAATGACGACGCGTGTGGCGTGTTGGGGGCACGTCCTTCCAAACATACAAAAAGACCTCAAACCAGCAAGGTTACGTTTGCCGTTGCACACATGCAGTTGTACTTATGCAGTATGGAAATGACCGCCCATATTTGTTACGTCATCTGGTCCGCGCAAGCCAAAAACTTTTCGGCATCCGTGCATGTGCACGGAAGCCAGTGTTTTGCAAATGCCCTGTTTTTAAAGACAAAAACCTATGTTTGCGTGTGGACAACGACCAAAAGACATACAAAAATATGCTTTTTTTAAAAAATCCATATTTATGTGGACATAGCCTCAGCATGACATCACTGTTTGACAATAAAATACAGAGAAATGTCGTAAGGGTCACCCACTTTTTTGACTCCACTAGAATGACGCACAACAACATTGGTGTGACTCGTAATGATGGGCCTGCAAAGCAAAGGGCAGCATCCTTATCTTATTCTGACTAATGCGGGGCAAACCGTGCAAAGAACCCCCACACAGGTTCTATCGCTGGAAAGCTACTGATCATACGGAGTGTGCTATTTACACCAGGTAACATTTTGTCCGACATGATTGGCGAACAAAGTTGAAAACGGCCACTTGATTAGGAACCCCCACTTCAGCCCAAACCGTGCGAAGAACCTCCACTCATGTTATATCGCTGGATAGGTCTCGATCGTGCGTAGTGGGATATTTGTACTATGCAGCATTTTGTGTAACCGTGGCAACGTAACTGACAAACAAAGCAGTAAACAGGCCATTTGATTGGGAACCCACCCTTCGGGCCAAACCGTGCTCGTTCAAAACGTCCACAGAAATGTTTGAATTCTGTCTCTAACATTTTCAAAACTGACGATATCATTTGCAAAGGCAGATTTTTTTGTTTCCCGTGCCGGATCGAATTTGATTGTGTTTCCCCACCGGCCCGACTTGTCTGAGCAGATTAGCGTTTGTCCGTCCTTGAGTGGCAACAGGAAACCCAAAACGATATCGTCGTCATCTAGCGGAGGACACCGATGCACGCGCGAACACGTGAACATTCCAGAGGCTGCCACACGGGAACAGCTTGCGTTCATTTGACTTCCCCGCACTGTTTTCATGCAAGTGTCGCGCCTTTTTCGTCGCTTGTTTTCACACAGGGCCAGAGTTAACACAACGGAACCATGTCATCGCATCAAGATGCAGCATATTAAGAGTATATTTCAGCTTATGTTTTCTACAACCTAACCTCTAAAATGTGGATGCAATTCTCTTGATGGGTAGATTGCCGTATACACGTAGAACACTAACGACCGATAGCTGACAACAGTGTAACCAAGTTGTGAATCTGTAGATATCGTGGAATCAATTGAGATCGTTTGTGAATATTGATACTGTATGTCGCGTCATTTCTTTTCCAATCTGATATGTAGCGCTGTCTTAACATTCAGCTCCGTCACACGTGCGTGTTATAGTCTTATACCGACGTACGGTAGATGAATATTCATAGTCTACTTACATGATGTGCACCCTTTTCAAACTTAACCTGTGAATTAGCTGCTGTTTGCAAGCACCGTTGTACACGCTGTGCTCGCTCGCTCCAGCAACGCCACTGCATGTCTGTACGCACCGAGCCATGGAAGACCTCCCCCACAAAGACGGCTCCGGGAACCCAGTGGACTCTGTGTTGTTGTTGGGAAGTGGCTCTCTGTGTGCTCGGTGGCTGGACTCTCTGTATGTTGACTTATCTCGTTCATGTGCTTACTGTAATGAGATGTAGCAAAACGGAAATGGAAATAAAAAGGATGTTGTATTTTGTCCTGGAGTTCTTCGTTCCCAGCGACACACGTGAGTCTTCAGAGAGTTTCTTTTTTGTTTTGTTTTGTAATCTCTCCAAGGCACGGTCGTGTATGGAAGCTCATTTCCACCACTGAAAGAAATCAAATATCGCAATGGTAAATCATAATCATGGGATGGAAAGTTATCATTATGAGATAAAAAGTCACAATTATGAGATAAAAGTCATAATTGTGAGATAAAAAGTCACAATTATGAGATAAAAGTCATAGTTTTGATATAAAAAGTCATAATTATGAGATAAAAAGTCACAATTATGAGATAAAAGTCATAGTTTTGATATAAAAAAGTCATAATTATGAGATAAAAAGTCACAATTATGAGATAAAAGTCATAGTTTTGATATAAAAAGTCATAATTATGAGATAAAAAGTCACAATTATGAGATAAAAGTCATAGTTTTGATATAAAAAAGTCATAATTATGAGATAAAAAGTCACAATTATGAGATAAAAGTCATAGTTTTGATATAAAAAGTCATAATTATGAGATAAAAGTCATAATTATGAGATACAAAGTCACAATTATGAGATAAAAGTCATAGTTTGGAGATAAAAAGTCATAATTATGTGATAAAGAGTAGAAATTAGCAAGGAAGGTCCATCCATTTATTTTCTCTGCCGCTTATCCTGAGATAGGAAAGTCATAGTTGTATGATAAAAGTCATAATTATGCGTAAAAAGTCAAAATCATGAGATAAAAGTCAATTCTGAGATAAAAAGTCATGAGATGAACAAGTCATGAGAAAGGAAAATCGAGTTAAAAAGTAATGACATAAAAAGTCCTAATTATGTGATTGAAAGTAGAAATTACAAGATAACAAGTCATAAGAGGTAGGAAAGTCCATCCATCTATGCCGCTTCTCCCGAAATAGGAAAGTCATAGTATAGTTATATAATAAAAAAGTCATAATTATGCGATAAAAAGCCATCATGATGAGATAAAAGTCAGAATTATGAGATAATTCTGATTTTTATGTCATAATTATGAGATAAATCAAAATTATGAGATAAAAAGTCAAATTTATGCAATAAAAAGCCAAAATTACGAGTTAAAAAGTTATGAGATAGGAAAGTCGTAGTTATGAGATGAAAAGCCAAAATGATGAGACAAAAGTCATAATTTCGAGATAAAAAGTTATAAATATGAGATTATTTCATCATCTCTACTTCTTCTCTGACTTTCCTATCTCATTACTTTTTAATCTCATATTTATAACTTTTTATCTCGAAATTATGACTTTTGTCTCATCATTTTGGCTTTTCATCTCATAACTACGAACTACGACGTTCCTTTCATCATCTCTACTTCTTCTCTGACTTTCCTATCTCCTTACTTTTTAAAGTCATAAGAGATAGGAAAGTCATAGTTATGACATAAAAAGACAAAATTATGAAATAAAAGTCAAATTTATGAGATAAAAGTCATAATTCCAAGATTAAAAAGTCATGAAATAAAAAGTCATCATTATGAGATAAAAAGTCCAAATGACAAGAAAAAATGTCAGAAGAAATAGGAAAGTCATCATTATGAAATAAATAGTCCTAAATATGAGATAACGAAGTCGTAATTATTAGTCTAAATTACTAGATATAAAGTCATAAGAGATAGGAAAGTCATAATTATGAGATAAAAAGACTAAATTATGACCTAAAATCAAAATGAGGTGACTTAAAAGTCCAAATTAGGAGATAAGTAATAATTGTGTGATAAAAAGTCAGAATCGTGAGATTAAAAAGTCAAATTTCTGAGATAAGTCATGAGATACAGAAAAGTCGTAATTACGAGCTACAAGTCATTATGAGGTAAGAAAGTCACAATGATGAGATAAAAAGTACAAATGACGAAATAAGTAAGGTCAGCAGAGCTAGGAAAGTCACAATCATAAGATAAAAAGTCCAAGTTACCAGATAAAAAGTCCTAATTCTGAGATAAATATCCGTAATTAGGAGATAGAAGTCATAATTATGTGATAAAAAGTCAAAGGTACCAGATAAAAGGTCATAATTATGAGATCAAAAGTGTCAAGTATGAGATACAAACTGCGCATCTACTTTTTATCTCATAATTATAACTTTTTATCTTATAACAATGACTTTTCTATCTCATAATTTGGATTTTTTTTTTTTATCTCATACCTATGATTTACCGTTGGGATATTGTTTTTCTTTCAGTAGTGGAAATGGGCTTCCATAGAATATGTATTTATATATATATTTATATATATTTATAAATGGATTATTATCATAGTTGGAGCATTAAAAAATGTTTTGAACCTTTTAAATACGTTTTTTATCATTATTAGAGCCCTCTAGACATGAAATAACACCCCTATAGTCATCTTTACACTGCTATTACCCAATATAGTACACATAATCAGAGAAAATAGTTGCTGCACAAGTGTTCCAGTGCTGGGGAGTGACGTCGGGGGTTCAGAGTTGACTCACTGTATATCTTGGCGTGGGTCCCTGTTAGTTGGGATGATTGTGCCTGTAGTGAGATCATTCCAACCTGCAATAGAACCTTACTGACACCTAGTGACCATTGTAGAATACTACATATCATCCCGTCTTTGAATGCCTTACATTAGTATTTTACTTCATTTAACCATTTTGATGCTTGAAAATGCTTCATTTAGACAAAAAAATTGCTTCAAAATGAATACTTTTTGGCGACTAACAGGCCGTAATCAACCACAAAACAGCATGATTTATGAATGAACATATTTGTGGGTGCCGTGGTTTGGTCTGTGCGTAGCAGGCATTTTGGAACACTCACACGGCTTAATGATGGAAACCAGCGTGGCGTGGCGTGGCGTGGCGTGGTGTGAAGGCTTCCTACAGGGAACAAAGCAAACACAACATTTCTTTTCAATTTTGCATGAGCAATATGCGTCATACAATATTTACGACAATTTCACATAACACGTGTAAAATACCCACAAGGTGTGCACATTATTCATCCGGCCTTCGCAAGGAAAATGCCTCGTCGTTGTGGGGAATAAAAGTGGATAGAATTTCAGTATATTTAAAATATGGATCCCAATATGTTTTATTATGCCTAAAATAATATCAAATATAAGTTATATTATATAATAATTACATTTCAATGGTGAAAAATACAGTTAAAATTATAAATTATAATATTTGTGTGAATGCTGAGAAGCAATTTCTCCCCCTTCCTCAACCGACTTTACTGTAATTCCATACTTTCTGTGACAGTTTTCCCATTGTAAATAAATGGGCAAGTTATCTGGCGCCCCCTGCTGGTGAAAAATAACGTTACAATTTCCATTACTGTAACATTTCTGCTTAGTCCACACGGTGACGTGGCTCAGGAGAATACAGCAAAAGAGCACAATGGAAAGAAAGAAAAGCTGACATGTTGATACTTTATTTAAAAATAAACTAAAATAAAAGAGAAAGAAAAATGGATAAAATAATAAATATTTTTAAATAATAAAATAAAAATAATAAAAATAAATAATGACTTCAATAAAAGTGTAAAAAAAAATAAACTTAAGTGTCTTGTGAAAAATTATAATAAAAACACATAAAAATAAAAATGACCTAAGTGTAAAAAGTACTAAAAAATACAATCAAATTCAAAATACCTTAAATAAAAAGGTTAAAAAAAATTAAAAAGCCTTAAATATGGATAAAATAAAAATGAAAATAAAAATGAACTAAATATAAGTGTAAAAAGTAATAAAAAATATATTGCAACTCAAAATAGCAAAATAATAAAAATGAAGTGAGTTCAGTAAAAGTGTAAAAAAAAATAATACAAATACAAATGACTTAATTGTAAAATATAATACATAAAAAATAAAAATGTGTATAAAAATAATAAAAAGGAAAATAAAAATGACCTAAATAAAGGTGTAAAAAGGAATTTAAAAAAATACATTCCAATTCAAAAAGCTTCCACAAAAGGGTAAAAAAAAAAAAAATGAAAAATGACTTAGATAAAAGTGTACATACTAATACAAGTAAAAATGACTGAAGTGAAAAATATTTTTATACTTTAAAAACGTCTATAAAAATAATAAAAATTTAAATGACCTAAATAAAAGTGTAAAAAGGAATAAAAAAATAACATACATTCTAATTCAAATTCAAAATAGCTTCAGTAAAAGGCTAAAAATAATAAACATGAAAAATGGGTTATTTAAAAATCATTAATTCATATATTTTTGGAAAACGGCAATAGAGTGAAGCCGTCAAAGTGGTTAAGTATTATCCATCCATCCATTTTCTATGCCGCTCATCCTCACGAGGATCATGCGGGAATGCTGGAGCCTATTCCAGCTGACTTTGGGCGACAGGTGGGGTACACCCTGGACTGGTCGCCAGCCAATGGCAGGGCACATATAGACAAACAAGCATTCACACTCACATTCATACCTATGGACAATTTAGAGTCACCAATTAACCTCACCTGCATGTTTTTGGAAGGGAGGAGGAAACCCGGAGAAAATCTACGCACGGGGAGAACATGCAAACTCCACACAGAGACGCCCAACGGAGATTCGAACCCGATTCCGATCTCCAGACTGTGACTGTGTGGCCAACATGCTCACCACTACACCAGGGGTGCTCACTTTTTTGGCCTGCAAGCTACTTTTAAAATGACCAAGTCCCAAAGATCTACCTGCTACTATAAATATACTAGGTCCCCAACTTACGAACACAATTGGTTCCAGACGACCGTTCTGAAGTCAAATTGTTCTTAAGTAGGGGAAACGGTAATATTACCAATGATATAGGTACTACATGTACGTGTATACATATACAGCATATGTGTATGTATGTAAATATGAGTTTGGATGCAGTCGTAATATTAAACCAGGATAATTAATGAAAAAAACAATAATAGAAGTGATATAATACGTAATGATAAATGTTATTTACCTTTGAAGAGGAGTGGTCGAGCATACGTCGTCGTGGTGGTGGAGGAGGGGAGTTATTGAAAAAGGACAAATGGTCGTGGTTAGACTCTTCTAAAAGAGGTAGTGTTCTGTGGGTGGTGTAGAATTAAGCAGGCCTATTAACTCTTCATAAACTTTAATCACACGCTCTGTCCGGGTTGTATCATACAACTACAACTTGTACACATCTACAACTCATGTACAGTAGCAGTATAAATACTGATGGAGCGACTAGAAGGCAAAATAAAATCAAATATAGACCAGTTGGCTTGTGTTCGTACCCGCGAATGTTCGCAAGTTGGATGTTCGTAAGTTGGGGACCTAGTGTATAGAAAGTATCTATATTTACTATATTTATTTTTTAAAAATCTGAGTATGTACGGTATGTACATCAGGAGTGCACGCACTTTCTCAGCATGCAAGTACAAGTGCAAATGATCCACCTCTTTCTATAAAACATAGAACATATACAAAATGTAACCAGGAAACTCTGAAATTCTATTGTAAATATTCATGATTAGTATTTCACATTCACATTTTCAAAGATTCCAGGTCATCAAAGTAGTTGCTATCATAATTCACTTCAATATGGAAATAAAGATTCCACATAAGTCCTAAATAGTTGTGTACTAGTGAGTGAGTACTGGTGATATGTCAGTCACATTAGCTACGTAACGTTCATTAGGACACACACTTCATGTATTACATCCAGTTACACACTAAATAGTTGTGTACTGGTGAGTGAGTACTGGTGATATGTCAGTCACATTAGCTATGTAGCGTTCATTAGGGCACACACTTCATGTATTACATCCAGTTAGCATTTGCTAGCAAACATTAGCCACATACAAGAATGTAAAATGATGATGTAAAAGACAATGCAGCCCAAGTCAAGGCAACATATTGAAAAGGTTTCACCAATGGGCACATTTTTAATGTCATCATGAAATAATAGTTTAAGAAGCCAACGTGTAGAAAACACTGATTTCTCTAGTAGAGTTCATGACGCCAAGCAAAGCCAGTAAACAATACACTTTTACTACGTAGCTAGCCGCTACAAGTGAACAGATAGCTTTAGTTATAGAAATAGACATCATAGACATCTTACCGCAGAGTTAGTTCATCCATCATCACAATCATAAAGATGAAAGTTGCGTCTTCGTGTGTAGCTTGAAACGCTTCGGGGGAGCAAGGGCCGATCAGGAGGGAAGCTTAATGTCAGCTGACTGATGTCATATGACAACTACAAAGTGACGTTTACGCCATCGACCCAAACTACCTCGGCGATCTACCGGTAGCTCGCCATCGACGTAATGGCCGCCCCTGCACTAGACCACCGTGCGGCCTCGTTAAGGATTACCAGGATTAGATAAATGCTTTACCTATTTATAAAGCATTACCCACTTCTGGTGAATGAAATGTGTTTTCTTTGAAAAAAACAACCTATTTTGGGAGAACAAAAACAAATTTTGGACCAAAAATCCATGAATGGTGACTGAGCAGCATCTACTGTAAAACGTGTGATTCCTATCTGACAAAACTGGTCAAACTGAGCTTTATTATCTTTGTCAAGGTTCGGTGCTCGTGCCGTTTTGCAAGCGGTACCTAATGAAGTGGCCAGCGCATACAGTAACTCTTACTGCGTACTGTAAATATAATACCATACTTTGATGAGCTTCTACGGCTTTTTTAATGCGTACTGTGTGGATTGGAATGTTGTTCATTTCTGCCCAGGGACTTTGGTGCACTGTGGCGGTCCGTCCTCATTCAACAGTCAAAAGCAGAATCGTGGGATTGTGTTCAATAAATCCTACATAATAGAAAGATGAAATAGTGTTTGCATTATGCAGCCAGGGTTGCCATAGCAACTGGAGACCAGCATCAGAAATGTAGCCATCCTGTGGCCTCAATTATTGAAGTGCAAAAGCATCGGGTGGGGATGTTATGTCACAAAAATATTCAAATAAATCTAAATAAATCAAATGACCTCAAGAAAATTGTAAAAAGAAATAATAAAGTACAAAAAATGACCTAAATGAAAGTGTAAAAAAATGTATCAATAAAAATGACTTAAATAAAACGTAAAAAAAATAATAAAATTAAACTAAACAAAAAAAAACAAAAGAAAAAATACAGTGTTTCCCCGCTCTATCGCCGTTCACCTTTCGTGGATTTAAGAAGAATTGCATTGTGGGAAGTTGAGCGTCTCTCTCTTCCCTCTCTCACCTCACCTGTCTGCACCGCCCATTGTTTTCTGCGTCCTGATTGGCTGCAGACCATTGTCAATCAATCTCCTTTGTGCCGCTCTGCCGTGTCTCCAGTGTCATCGCAAGCTAGCTTGCTTGCTAGCTTGTAAATTAATCGTCGGTTCGGAGGAGGACTGCAACAGGAAGAGTACTGCAGCGATATGTTTTAACAAGGACACAAAAACGCTACAGTACAGCAGAACGGCGCCAGGACGAGAAGGCACGGGAATGAAATACGTGTGAGTGACTTCATTTCCTGCGTGTGACCTGGAGGTAAGAGAGAAATATGAGAAAATGTTAATGAGAAAATGAGGAAATGTGTATAAAGTGTATGGTGAGGGGTTTTACAGCCTTAAAACATATACAATCGTTGTAAAACAATAAAAATAACTTGGCTACTTTGCGGATTTCACTTATTGAGGAAACCTATACCCCACGATAAATGAGGAAAACTTTACTAAAAAATAACAAAAAATTTGTTTTTTTTTGTAAAAAAAAATAAGCGAAAATTACAATTTTAAATATTAAAAAATAATAATAAATAATAATAAAATAATAAATAATAAAAAGAAATAAAAATGACTTAAACAAAAGTGTAAAAAATAAGAATGAAAATGACTTAAAAAAATAAATAAATAACAATAAAAATGACTTATTTTTTACATAAAAATGTAAACAAAAATTTTAAATTAAAGGGTTAAAACAAATTTTAAAAATGAAAAATTCATCCATTCATCTTCTATGCCCCCTATCCTCACTAGGGTCGCGGGTATGCTGGAGCCTATCCCAGCTGACCGGTCGCCTGTCAATCGCACATATAGACAAACAACCACTCACACTCACATTCATACCTATGGACAATTTAGAGTCGCCAATCAACCTAACATGCATGTTTTTGGAATGTGGGAGGAAACCGGAGTACCCGGAGAAAACCCACGCACACACGGGGAGAACATGCAAACTCCACACAGAGATCCCCAACGGAGATTCAAACCCAGATCTTCCCGATCTCCTGACTGTGTGGCCAATGTGCTAACCACTAGGCCACCGTGCGGCCTTTTGAAAAAGTGCAGGGGACAGGGCCCCCACACACCAACACCCGGCCTCAAATAACATCCATACATGTGTTGCACAGCCCACATTTTGACATGTGGTAATAAATGGTAGACCAGCGTGCTGGCTCAGTGGTAGTGATGTACTGTAACCCTGAACAGAATGGAACAATAAATAATGTTAGCAATTAAGTGTGTTTACCATGACAAATGACTGCAGAGACAAGGGGAATAATAGTAACACGTAAGAATAAACAATAAACCCCTCACAGGAATCCTGACATATTGATTTAATACACTTGTAATATTCTAGTATGAGTCCAATGTGCGAACAAAGAATGGTTCAAGGGAGGGAACTACCTGTACAGTAGGTGGCCCGAGGCAACCGTGCAGCGTGAAGAATGACGGGTGTGGAGCCCAGCCTGGTGTACGGTGGCTCTCAGATAAAGGAGGAGGGTCACAGGTGGATTGGATGAGAAAGACGCGAGCCCGTTGCAGGACACACACACACAAGCGTGTGCTCAGCTGTAGCGACTCGGCAGATATGATTGTTTGTGGCTGGGCAAAGTGTCAAAAATGTCAAAAATGGAAAAAATGCTAAGCTTAGAAAAACACAGAGCGACCACACATGCAGCGGCACAATCACACGGGATGCTAAAAGACAGTAAAGGCTCTGATTGGTCGACTTGTAGTACAGTATTTCCTGTGTGCATCAGACTCGTTTAGAGGGCCTACGGTCCACCTCCGCGAAAGCCTTGTCCTCCGATTTCAGGTCTACATTTGCAATAAAAATGGCTGTCGTAACGCATTGCGCTTCACTCTGATGAAGGGCTATAAAAGCGGGGGGGCTCCAAAGTGCGGCACGTGGCTCTTTTTTTTATTGGAGAAAGCGAAAATGAGAACAATAGCTCAAAAAGCGTAATGTAACCAGAAAAAGATGAAATGCTGGCAGTAATGCTCTTGTTTTTCAATACAATTTGAAAAGCTTTTCAATCGTGAGAAGAAAGGCTTTCAAGACAGACACAAACAAGTCGGTTAACTGACATAAAGCGCCTCTCACTTCTGCACACTGCTGACTTTTTCCCATATTGCAAATCTTTTTCTGGTGCATATTGTGAAAGGTGCTGCTGCACTGCAGTGTTTACAGAAGCATGGCTGGAAACCTGCTAGATATTATTATGACACCTTTAGAGTCAGGCTAGCAGCTCCGTTGCACGTTCAGTCTTAATAGAAGGCCTACTTGACACAAACACACACACACTCACATAGCACAATCAGAGTTGCGCAACGCTTTGAACAAATACTGGGAGACACACAAGAGACGCGTTGGTCTAACTTCTACACAAACTTAACTTTCACTCACTAGAGCCGGGGTGTTCAAAGTGCGGCCTGGAGGCCAATTGTGGCCCACAGCGCATTCTAAAATATAATTTAACGGGAAAAACTAAAACAAAAGAACAACAGCAAAAGTGGAAAAATCAGCATTCATCTGACAAAATCAAGTCAAAATATTAAATTGGAAAAAGTTGTAATATTACAAGAATAACTTAATATTATGTGGAAAAATAGATGATATGGAAGACATTCATTTTTAAAAGCTGTAATATTATGAAAAATAAAACAAGTTAAACTTCTATTTTTTGGAAAATTAGGTTGCGGAAAAAATTTGTTACGAGAATAAAGTCAAAATATTATGGCAATAAAGTCATATTGTCAAGAAAAAAAGTGAAATAGCAGCAGAAGTGAAACAAACTAATTTTACCAGAGTAATTTTACTAAAGTCACATATTAAGAGAAAAAAAAATTATATTCTAGCAAGAAAACAAGTTGCAATAAACCAGGAATTCAATTTTAGTAGCATAGAGTTTAATTGTTAAAGACTAAATCATTTTTTTTGTAATGAGAAAAACAAAAAGTTGTCATTTTTGGAAAAAAATAGGTTGTTAATAAAGTTATATCATGGGAATAAAGAAGAAAGAGAAAGATAAAAAATGTGAAAAAAAATACAAAAAAAAAGGGCCGCACAGTGGCTTAGTGGTTAGCAGTGGGAAGACCTGGGTTCGAATCTCTGGCGTTTGCACGTCAGGCTAATTGGCGACTCATAGGTATGTGAAGGATTGTTTGTCCATATGTCCGTATGTGCCCTGCGATTGTGCCGGCGACCAGTCCAGGGTGTACCCCGCCTCTCGCCCAGGCTCCAGCAGCCCCCCCGGGACCCTAATTAGGATAAGCGGCACAAAAAATGGATGGATGGACAGCAAAAGTAGGAAAAAGAGAGCAAAGACCGAAGTTGATAGTTGATAGTTGACACAGTTCATTATTTGATGTTATCATGAGTCCTTCTTTTATTTGTGCCTCCCCTGATGGCACGTCACTGCTGATGGCAGTCCATCATCAAGCTTTGCCAGCGCACAGCCTTCATAAACATCCAAATACGAACCCTGTACCCGCTGTGGGACGCGTGATTGCATGCGTCTACGCAACGGAGACGGAGAACAAAGTCAACACAACGGACGGGCGTCCCACAGTGATGCTTTCTTTCGAGCTGCGTGGCAGGTCATTTTCCACAGGGTGCATCCTTTGATGTACACAAATGTCACGACTGCCCCGCAGAGCCATTTCCCTCCCCGCGGGGCCCACTATGATTACCATTGTGTTGCTAATCACGGTCAACTTGTTTTACTTTCGCATTGGACACTGTGGTGGAAAAGGCCAGTCATTTTTAACTTTGCTCATAATGATAATGTCGTTGCCTCAGTTCCACGGGCTTAAATGATTGTACGGTCGCAGCGGCTCAATACACCTTCATTTTAATCAACTCCCACAATTAGTGGCCTGCGGGCAATTACATCTTTTGTGCAACTACCGGAAGAAAAGAGTGTTTTTTAACCCCATGACTTGCATATGAACCGGTGCTTTCCCGCAGCACACCGTGCGCCTTCCTCCAATGAAGCGACTGTCTAAATGACCATTCAAGCAAAAATAACTGCCTTATTGAAATGGGTTTTCTTTTCTCAGACCGATGACGGCGTCACATTATGTCCGCCTGGAATTGCCTCATAATGCCATGGCCATAAAGCAGGGAAATAACTGGAGTGCAGGGATCAGGCAGCAGACGACAAGTTCACAATAAAAGTAATTGCTTGAAAATAATTACTTCGCGCAGGAGGATGGTAGAGCCGTGTGGCAAGGAGTTCAAACAAGCAAGGAGATACAGACATCCTCGGAGAGCGAACCGTTCAGGCAGGAAGTCAGTCACTCATCATTGTTGTATTGTTATTGATGACCTTAATGGGAATATGGATTTAGACACCCCGACCTGCCTTTTTAGCACTGGTTATTCCACTGATTAGAGCAGATTAGTTTGCACACTTAACTGTGGGGTGGGGGTGGGGGGTGTGGGGGGGGGGGGGGTAGTCATTATGCAAAATGGTGATGGAAGGAAAATACAACACGTTATTGTAATCCTTCAAATTTCCCTATCACGATTTTTGAAAAACGTATTATGTGATGTATTACGGCCTATTATTAGTCCAAAAATATTCATATTTCAGCAAATTGTACATATTTTTTGCCTAAATTGAGCAGTTTCAAGGATAAAAAATCGCAAAATTAACCAATACACTAGGTCCCCAACTTATGAACATCCGACTTGCGAACATTCGGAGATAAAAAGCAAGCTGACTGGTCTATATTTTCATGTATTTTGCCTTGTAGTAACTCCATATCTATACTGCTACATGCTTGACCAATAGAGGGCGCTGTGACACTGCTAATGGGACCAACAGGTAGCGGAAGACGGTGGGGAGAGAGTGTAAAGGAGAAATGCAAAGCTAAATTGTATCTGTACAATGCAACCCGGACAGAGCGTGTGATTAAAGTTGATGAAGAGTTAATAGGCTTGCTTAATTCTACACCACCCACAGAACACTACCTCTTTTAGAAGAGTCTAACCACGATGACCATTTGTCCTTTTTTCAATATCTCCTCCTCCTCCACCACAACGACGTATGCTCGACCACTCCTCTTCAAAGGTAAATAACATTTATCATTACGTATTATTATATCACTTTTATTATTGTTTTTTTTAAATTAATTATCCTGGTTTAATATTACTACTGCATCCAAACTCATATTTACATACATACACATATACTGTATATGTATACACGTACATGTAGTACCTATATCATTGGTAATATTACCTTTTGTTGGACTTACGAACAAATCGACTTAAGAACGGTCATCTGGAACCAATTGTGTTCGTAAGTTGGGGACCTCGTGTATACAAATATAAGGCATTCAAAAGACGCATTCAAAGACGTGATGATACTGTATGTAGTATTCTACACTGCTCACTGGTGTCAGGAATGTTAACTCATTCAAAACCAAAGACGTGTTTATAGATTTTTTAAAACCTAACACTGGCTCTGTTTTTATGCGTGAGAGGCAAAAAGAGGAGATGAGGCAAGCGCACAATAAAAAGGGGTCACGTTTCATGCAGTTTACAGCAACACACACTTACCTTATTTCCTCTCATTAGGTCAACTACAGTATATTGGGTAACAGGAGCGTAAGGGTGACTATAGGGGTGTTATTTCACATCGACGGGGCTCTAATAATGTTAAAAAACGTATTTAGAAGGTCATAGGCATTTTTCGATACTCTTAACTAGAAAAATATTTGATTTCTAAATAAGGAATCCTACTACTCCATTAACCGCGAGAGTGCGACTGTGTATGCTAAGTGACCTGAACAAATAGCAGAAATAAATTTGAGGCTAACTGGTTAGCTCTCTAGCTTGTTAGGTCGTTAGCTAGCAGCCATCTCAAGTCCCTGCAGCATAAGAGCTGTGCAATGTGACGTAAACAATGAATAGTAGGAGTGTAAAGGTGGCTCTAGGCATGTTATTTCATGTGTACAGGGCTCTAATAATGTTAAAAACCATATTTAGAATGTCATGAGCAGGTTTTCTATGCTCCAGCAGGTTATCCTCTCATTCTGTGTTGAAGTGGCTTTTTTTGGCTTTTTTGTTCTTCTTCCCCATTCCATTTGAAACATTTTAGGTTTAGAAAAAGTAAGTTGGAGAAGTATCTTGCTCTGTTATATCCCTGCAGTGTAAACAAAGTATGTAAACAAAGAATAGCAGGCGTGTAAGTGGCTCTAGGCGTGTTATTTCATGTCTACAGGGCTCCAATAATGTTAAAAAAAACCTACTTAGAAAGTCATAAACAGGTTTTCTATGCTCGTAACTACGAACATATTTCATTTATTGCGGTCGGGTCTGGGACCCCTTAACAGCTATAAACGAGGGACAACTATATAAGTTCCACGTTTGCGGCTCACAGCATGTGTGGTGCGTTCAAGGACTACCGAACAAAGTGCGAAATCTCGACGCTTGACGCAAAACATAATCAGTAAAGCGTAAAGTATAAATATGTAAAAATTGTGGTACATGCCATCCACTTACATCACGTATTTATAAATGATGACCAACTTGGGGTGGTGGTGAATGCTCACAATTTCTTAGCTCTGTGTGGAGTTTTTGTTTTTAGAGCCATCCATCCATCCATTTTCTATACCGCTTCTTCCTCATTAGGGTCGCGGGGGCATGCTGGAGCCTATCCCAGCTGACTTCGGGCGACAGGCGGGGTACACCCTGGACTGGTCGCCAGCCAATCGCAGTGTTCTTAGAGCGATCATGTGAAACACTTCCCATAAGTTATGAGTGGAATAATGAATTTGCAATATTGCCAACCTCCCTGCTTCGGATTGATCGTCTTTGCACCAAAACGAGCCCACACCACATCTCCTCGTTGATACAATGACATACTTAGCCATTCAGCTCCCTTCCTCCACCCTCCGCCCACCTCCTTCTCCAGAGAGATACACGGATGAGCAAGCTTATTCTCCTCCTGGGGTGCTCCCCATGCATGACTGATGCTTAGATTCATGTCCTCCACTGAGTCCTCCTTTGCGTGGAAGAGGGTAGCCTATCATTACGTAGTAAACCCCCTGAGGGTTACACTGATTTTCACACAATTCTGACAAACATATACCTCCTTGTGCAAAATACGTCATTTCTTGTCAATTTGGATGTCGTCTCCTGCGGCCCAGCTGCCCACGTATTACCACGTACACGTCACCCGTGGCCCTAATGACGATAAGCCGCACAGAAAATGGGTGGATGGATGAAAACAATTGATATTTTCATAAGCAGCACGCATGACATAGGGTGGGAGTCAGGGTCATTTAACAGCAGAGCAGATTTCACATGTCACACTAACCCAAAGTCTTGAAAAATTAATAAAATGTATTGGCAAAATGACTATTTCCAGTGTATGAACTTTTGCTCTGTTTTGATCCAATTATTTGCGTGAACTCTTCACCTCTCACTCATTTCATCAGGCTAGATGGGTTCAGGTCGGCCCGTCCGTGCTATCTTACAGCTGGCTTCTTTTGAATAGCGGGAGTGTCTACTCCCTTTTAGAAGAAAAAAGAAAAAGGTCCTGCCTCCTGTACCCTCCCACACTGATCATATATGCCGTTTGTGTCCTTTTTCCCTTGCGCTCTTGGATAGATGGCAAAGGGCCTCTCTTCAATTGTACCCTCCAAAGCTTTGGAAATAAAATAGACAAAGACAGCTTGGTTTCTGTGGGCAATCTTTATTGATAGAAAAATTGCCCAAACAATGTCAATTGAATGAATGCATTCCACATAAAAAATATACAATAATACATTCCTCATGAACACATGAAGAGAAATTAACTCGATGTCTGTGGGCTCCGCCGTGAGGACTTTTACACAGCGATAGCCCTTTATGGACCCGTGGCCAATTAAAGCGAATGGGGTCAAAAGTTTGGGAACACCCCAATTTTTCCAGTGATTTATTAAATTCAAGTCGTTCAAGTCCAATGAATAGCTTGAAATGGTACAAAGGTAAGTTAGTGGTGAAGTGCCAAAGGTAAAAAAAAAAAGGTAAGGTAAGGTTACCCAAAACACAAAAAAACCTTTAAAGCTGTTCTGCAGAAATGAAGGTTGATCGAGCCTTGGCAGTTGGTGCAACTAATTCCTACAGGTGTTCCAAGTTCTGGAGTACGTACGACCTCCTCCGTCTGCATAAAGTGGTACAGTACCCTCGTGAACATCAGTTCAACAACATTTCAAAGTGAATGTACGGACCGACATACGTTCATTCTTCCAGAAGCCAGCACCAAACCTTTGTGTCTCAAATGCTCTGAGACTGCAGAGGTTAGTTAAAAGCGGAAAATGTGACAAAACGCAGGTCAATCAAGGGGGGGTATCCACCCGAGAGCGCGGAAAATAGTGTGGCTTAGAGCCCAGCATGAAAAATCTACGAGAATCAAAACACATTCATTTACAGCCAGCAACGTGCTAATGAGTGTTCACTAAGGATCCGATGAACATTGGAGCAAAATAAAACATCCTTCACTGACGGGAGATTTGTGAAGGAGTACTTCTTGAGATCTTACTCAAAAGGTAAACAAAAATGGGAATTGTTTGACCAATTCAGGCAAATTCCAATGTCAGCCACAACAGGAATAAGAAAATGTGAAACTTTAAGATAATGTTACTGTTGCAGCCTTCCTGTTAGAGGCACTTATTACATTTTTACTATTTCTTAAATTGTTATTATTGAACAATATGTTTGTCAGAGAACACAGTGCAGTTTTATTTAACTTCAAAATAAGCCTCTTGTGTTCATTCTGCAAATATGGTGCGCTTCAGATGCAAATGTGGGTTCTGGAATGAGTTGATAGAGTTTAAGGGCTAACTTATCAAGTTTGAGCTTTGCGAGTGACTGTATTGCTCGCGTCTCCATTCCTTCCTGTCGCCCTAATTATCTCCTCCTTCCCTAATGCGTCACACTTGGTCTCAATTGTCACCGCCCCCCCCCCCATACAAATTCATACAAATCCATCAAAGTCAAACATAATTATGATCAATCTATCAATAGTATGTAAATATCCCTCAATCCTAAACTGAACTTTATTATCTGATTTTTGCTGAGGAGTAAAACATGTTATGGCACATCAAGCAGCACCTTTTTTTGGACAGGAGAAGTGCAGGGACACCATTTGATTCCGAGCTCCTAAAAGCGAAGTCTGGACCTGAGCCAACAATTGCTTTTAACGTGTGTTTTCCCCACGTGACACTTTGAGAACATTCTGTTTTTGTCTCGTAAAAGAGTCTTGAAAATAGGATCTATCTTTTCTGGGTGGAAAGAAGAGAAGACGAGACTTTCGTAATGCAGGCATTTTCCGTCCTGTGTGGAGAGGCTGACCTAATATTGGCAGCGGTATTTCATAGATGGAAGGTCGATGTCGCGTCGCGATGACAGCGCATGAACTAGGGCTAGGGCTAGGGCTCTAATCATGTTCTCATCGTGTATTTAGAAGGTGGTAAACAGGTTTTCTATGTCTTATTTTCTCTTATTATGTCTACTGTATTGGGTAATGGGAGTGTAAAGGTGACCATATGGGTGTTATGTCATGTCTAGAGAGCTCTAATCATGTTAAAAAGTGTATTTAGAAGGCGTTAAACAGGTTTTCTATGTCTTATTTTCTCTTATTATGTCTACTATATTGGCTAATAGGAATTTAAAGGTGACCATAGGGGTGTTATGTCATGTCTAGAGGGCTCTAATCATGTTAAAAAGTGTATTTAGAAGGTGGTAAACAAGTTTTCTATGTCTTTTTTTCTCTTATTACATCTACTATATTGGCTGATAGGAATTCAAAGGTGACCATAGGGGTGTTATGTCATGTCTAGAGGGCTCTAATCATGTTAAAAAGTATATTTAGAAGGTGGTAAACAGGTTTTCTATTCTGATCTTCTCTTATTATGTCTATTATATTGGGTGATAGGAGAGTAAAGGTGGCTATAGGGGTGTTATGTCATGTCTAGAGGGCTCTAATCATGTTAAAAAAGTGTATTTAGAAGGTGGTAAACAGGTTTTAGATGTCTTATCTTGTCTTATTATGTCTACTATATTGGGTGATAGGCGAGTAAAGGTGACTATAGGGGTGTTATGTCATGTCTAGAGGGCTCTAATCATTTAAAAAAAGTTTATTTAGAAGGTGGTAAACAGGTTTTCTATGTCTTATTTTCTCTTATTATGTCTACTATATTGGGTAATAGGCATGTAAAGGTGACTATATGGGTGTTATGTCATGTCTAGAGGGCTCTAATCATTTTTTAAAAGTTTATTTAGAAGGTGGTAAACAGGTTTTCTATGTCTTATTTTCTCTTATTATGTCGACTATATTGGGTAATAGGCATGTAAAGGTGACTATATGGGTGTTATGTCATGTCTAGAGGGCTCTAATCATTTTTTAAAAGTTTATTTAGAAGGTGGTAAACAGGTTTTCTATGTCTTATTTTCTCTTATTATGTCTACTATATTGCTAATAGGAATGCAAAGGTGATTATAGGGGTGTTATGTCATATCTAGAGGGCTCTAATCATGTTAAAAAGTGTAATTAGAAGGTGGTAAACAGGTTTTCTATGTCTTATTTTCTTTTATTATGTCTAAAAAAGTGTATTTAGAAGGTGGTAAACAGGTTTTCTATGTCCCATCTTCTCTTATTATGTCTACTATATTGGGTAATAAGAGTGTACAGCATACTATGTCATACACTAGACATAAACAGTGGAGGAAGTGGGGGAGAGAAGGATGTCGGCTAAGCTGACATCCATCATGGACAACACCCCTCACCCCCTACATGACACTGTGGGTTCCCTTAGCAGCTCCTTCAGCAACAGACTGTTACACCCTTGGTGTAACAAGGAGAGGTTCCGCTGGTCCTTCATACCGACCGCTGTCAGGCTCTATAACACCTGCACCACCTGAACCATGTTGTAGTCACTATGTCACTATGTATTCTTTACTTGCGTATCTTGCTTGCTGCTGTAACAAGTGAATTTCCCTGCTGTGGGATTAATAAAGTACAATACAAAAATACAGTACTTGAGTTAACCAAATTGGTCCGGGGGGCCAGACTATACATTTGATACACACACACACACAAGTTTAAGCTTATAATTCTCACAGGTGACTATAGGGGTGTTATTTCATGTCTAGAGGGCTCTGATCATGTTAAAAGGTGTATTTAGAAGGTGGTAAACAGGTTTTCTATGTCTTATTTTCTCTTGTTATGTCTACTATATTGGGTAATAGGAGTGTAAAGGTAACCATAGGGGTGTTATGTCATGTCTAGAGGGCTCTAATCAATAAGCGCTTTCTTCTTACACAGGATGGTGGACAGGTTGGGGGAGCGCTGTTTGTGGATGCTCTCAACATGGCTGGTGCTGAGCAAGGCGTTGCTCAGCACCGGCACGTCGTCCTCGCCAGGGAAATGAAAGGCGCCCGCCGCTGAAGAGGTGAGGAGGAGATTACGTCAATAAACCAGAGTTTTTTGAACAGCTCCTTTAGGAGAGAACCGATTCCCCAGTTGCTTATCAGACCGGCTCGTCTTACTGGCAACTTGCCCACACAGCCTTCACCACCAGTGTGCCCCACAAGTCTCAGTCGTCCACAGCACGCTCCATTCACATGAACACAGCAAAACAGTGGAACCTCCATTTTCATACACCCAGCTTTTCTTAACAGTGCCACTAACAAACTGGTCCACGGAAACAAGTGCCTCCTCTAATATGAACAGTGCAGTGTACGCTGGTGAGGTGCTCAGGAGCACTCGTAATTGTGCTAGACACAAATTGTTTTTTATTTTTATTCACATACCACCATGACAATTGGTGTACTCCTGGGGGTATGCATATTACTAAATATTGCTGCAAAAGAAGTTGTATTTTGTGTATTGTACATGGTCACATTTTTTTTCTTATCTATCCATCTATTTCGTCCAGTTTGATGTTGGCATTGTTCCATTTGAATGGCTTGAATTTGAGCTTCACTTATTTTGGCCACTCACAATGGTTATGGTTTAAGTCTGCATATTCATTTAATACCAAATTGAAGGGGAAAGATTAACAATCACGATAAATCAGTATCCGAATGACAAAAATTCATACAAACGAACATTTTCCAGAGAACCCCCACTCACAGTGACAGGTTTTCACCACTGCGCTATGCAGGGATTGGAACACCAATATAAATGAAATCTTCAAGATGAAACACTCTTAATACACAAAATTATCCTCAAACTTACTTATTTGTTCATATGTTGTACACATAGCAATGAACTTCATGCCATGTCTCCTTTCTGCTCTGTTCTCCTTACGCCGTGAGGCGTTCAGGCGCACTCGTAATTATAAGTTCTTCTTCTTTTCCTTTCGGCTTTTCCCTTCAGGGGTCGCCACAGCGAATCAATTGCCTCCATCTAACCCTGTCTTCTGCATCCTCTTCTCTCACACCAACTACCTTCATGTCCTCTTTCACTACATCCATAAACCTCCTCTTTGGTCTTCCTGTAGGCCTCCTGCCTGGCAGTTCCAAACTCAGCATCCTTCTACCTACAGTATATATTCCCTATCTCTCCTCTGGACATGTCCAAACCATCTCAGTCTGGCCTCTCTGACTTTATCTCCAAAACCTCTAACGTGTGCTGTCCCTCTGATGTACTCATTCCTGATCCTATCCTTCCTGGTCACTCCGAGAGAGAACCTCAGCATCTTCATCTCTGCTACCTCCAGCTCTGTCTCCTGTCTTTTCCTCATTGACACAGTCTCTAGACCAAACAACACCACAGTTTTGGACACCTTTCCTTTAATTTTAGCTGAAACTCTTCTATCACACATCACACCTGACACTCTTCTCCACCCGTACCATCCTGCCTGTACACGCTTCGCACTCGTAATTATAAGTGATAGTCGCTAATTGTTTTTCATTTTTATTCACGTACCGCCATGACAATTGGTGTACCTCTGGGGGTACGCATACCCCACTTTTGGAATCTAGGTGATAGAAGATTGGATTTCTTGATACACAGGATACGGTGCGACTCAAAAACAATACATTTTAAAAACAAAACGATTCAATATGGTTCTATGGTTACATTTGATGATGTAGACGTTAATCTTACATTATAAAATAAAGTTGCCAATTGTATGAAAGTGGCAGTTTTACAGTATTTTAAAATGTCAAATGTTAGAAATCCCCCAGTTTTGCTTGTTTTGTTGTTTGTTGAGAGTGGCAACCTGTTCAACTTGCTCCCATGCTGCACAGATTGACTACTATATTTGTTTGTTGGATTTGTGCACAACCTCAAGTTAATTCATGCTAGCAAACAGCAACGTATAATCTTCTCTCTGGAAAACAAAGTCCAGGCTCATCTGCTACATGGTGGCATGTGGTGATTTCAATGTGTTGTTCCTATATTAGTTTTACACAATGCATAGTATATGATCAATTAGATTGTACGCATTGCTGAAATTGACATCCACTCTCGTCTTCAGCCGTGCTAAGCTAGAGAGCATGCGCAACAGTCGTTTCGCCGGCAGACCAGGCTCTCATGTTGTTTAAGAATGGACAGTCAAGCGGTTGCTGGTCTTGCGATACCCGGTGCCTGTCTCTACGATCCATTCATCTAAAGATTTACAGTATGGCCGATTCTTATCCATCCAGGAGGCTGCTAACGATGCGACCGTATTGCTCGCTTGTCAAACCACATATCCAGTCGCATCAGTTTATTCTTCACAACCCTCGTCACCAGGCTGACAGTGGTGGACACACCGTAGTGTTCCTGGTTCTCTTGTGGTCACTGTGGTGTGGCTCCTTGGGTGGCCGTGGTTGTGTGTGTCCCTTTGGACGTGGTTCCTGCTGGTCTGGTGGCGGTCGGGTCTGCCTTGGGGCGTGTGGCTGGTCCATGGTGTTTGGCGGTGGCATTGTGGACGCTGTCTCCGGCGGGGCTCCGGTGTTAGGGGTGCTGGGTATACCATCTGTGGGGAGTTGGGCGGGCCGGACTGGGCGTTCTGGTGGGCCGGGTAGGGCCTGAGGTGTGTCCTGCGGCCCGTGGCTTGCCCAAGCCTGTGCTGTGGTGAGTGGTCTGTCGGTCATGTGTCCTCAGTCGCCCCCCTGCTCGGTTTGGGCAGTGTTGGGGTGTGGCCGTGTGGGACCTTTGCCCTTCCTGTTCTGCTGCACCAGTTCACACACATATAGGACTTTAGGGGGTGGTCCAAGGTCGGGCGTAGCGGGGGAGTGGAGTTGCCTTGCGGCGGCTCCTTTCAAGATTCAAGAGTTTTTATTGTCATTAGCATAGTAAAACAGGTAGTTCTGCTATGCAATGAAATTCTTGTTGAGTTCATTCTCCCAAAAAAAGAAAAACACAAGAAAAACACAAGAAAATGAGTAAGAACATCAAGAACATAAATACCAACAAAGTAATCAACAACAACAACAGCAGAAGAGACATTAATACGAATAAATAAATAAATAAATAAATGCTATGAGTGTGTGTGTGTGTTGCGTGCGGCGTGTGTGAGTGCTTTGTTGAGAAGCCTGATGGCCTGTGGGTAAAAGCTGTTTGCCAGCCTTGTGGTCCTGGACTTCAAACTCCTGTAGCATCTGCCTGACGGTAGGAGTGTGAATAATGAGTGTTGTCGATGTGTGCTGTCCTTGATGAGGTTGTGTGTTCTTCGTAGGACTCTAGTCTTCCCTCACTGTCTTGCAGTGAGGGGAGGGCTGCCCCAACAATGTTCTGTGAGGTCTTGATCACCCGCTGGAGTGCCTTCCTATCACGTGTTGTACAGTTACCGTACCAAACAGTGATGGAGGTGGTAAGGACACTTTCCATAGTGCATCTGTAGAAGTAACTAAGGATTGAGGTGGGCATGCCAAATTTCCTCAGTCTCCTCAGGAAGTACAGTCTCCTTTGGGACTTCTTTATAATTTCTTGGGTGTTGTGAGACCAGATGTGTGTGCCAAGGAACTTGAAGGTTTTCACCCTCTCCACCTCAGTCTCATCAATAAACAGGGGTCTATGCGGCTCCTTTTCCCTTGTTCTTGGGTCAATTATCATCTCTTTAGTCTTATCTGTATTGAGAAGGAGATTGTTATCATGACACCAAGTGACACCATGACACCTCTCTTCTGTATGATGTTTCAACACCACCAGTGATCAGTCCGATGACTGTAGTGTCATCCGCAAATTTAATGATGCTGGTGTTGTTCTGGGAGGCCACGCAATCGTAGGTGAAGAGCGTGTTGAGGAGCAGACTCAGCACACACCCCTGTGGGGTCCCAGTGCTCACAATTCTTGAGCTGGATGTGCGATTGTGGACTCTGACTGACTGGGGCCTGCCTGTGAGAAAGTTAAACACCCAGTTACAGAGGGATGGTGACAGGCCAAGTGTGAGGAGCTTATCTGTGAGTTTGTGGGGGCTGACTGTATTGAATGCAGAGCTGTAGTCTATAAATAGCATTGTGACATATGTGTCCTGGCCCTGTAGGTGAGAAAGTGCTGTGTGGATGGCAGTGTTGACTGCATCATCTGTGGACCGGTTCTGGCAATATGCAAACTGTAGAGGGTCCACAGTGGCCGGGATGCTCTTTTTGATGTGGGTCATGACTATCCTTTCAAAGCACTTCATTACAATAGGAGTGAGTGCTATAGGGCGATAGTCATTCAAGCAGGTCACGTTGCTCTTCTTGGGTACGGGCACTATGGTGGTGGACTTAAAGCAGGTCGGTACAGATGCTTGTGCAAGCGACAGGTTAAATATGTCAGCAAGCACATCAGCTAGCTCTGATGAGCAAACCCGGAGTGCACGTCCTGAGATGTTGTCTGGGCCTGTTGCTTTCGTGGGTTTGTTTTGTTCAGAACCCTGCGTCTAGTACATCAGCTGATGTCACCATGAGAGGTGAGTCCTGTGTGCTCCCCAAGTCCAGCCACCCTCTCTGCTCATCAGGAGTTTGGGTGTCAAAGCGGGCGTAAAACTCATTCAGCTCGTTGGGAAGTGTGATTTGGCTGGATGTGGCTACTCTACTCCGCTGTCGATACTCTGTGATGTGCTGGAGTCCTGCCCACATGTGCCGAGGGTCTGAGGTGGAATAGTAGCCCTCCAGCTTCTGTCTGTACTGTCTTTTGACTTCTCGTATGGATCTCCTCAGGTCATATCTGGCCTTTTTGTAGTCCTCAACGTTGCCCTTGACAAATGCAGTCGAAGATAGATATTTTTTGTAGCAAGATATTTTTTGTGGCATGTGTTGTGACATGATTGTTTTTGGCATACCTGTGAAGGTGTCACTGTGAAGGAAAGTGGGAGGAGCACGACGCACAAGACGTTAGTTAGGACAAGACACAACACTGCACGCATGGATAGCTACATGCTGCAGTAGTACTAGCCACAGGTGATCAGCTTTTCTTATGAGCATTGAAAGGCATTTATCGGCAAATGCCGATTATGTGATTATTCACAGAAATCGGCAGCTGTTGATCTGTGGCCGGAACATCCCTATGATAAATAAAATTATTTTATAATATGACGAATTAAAATTACAAAAGTGATAATAAAAAAATACATTAAACAATATAGTAATTAATATAATATATTAATAACAATGTAACAATAGTAAATATACAGTAATAACTATAATAAAAAAAATTGTGATTGCACCCACCTCTTTTTAGGGTTTGTGATTGCTCTATGCAGGACGCAGTGAGTATTGTATTCCTCAATAATTACTCTATCAAAGTTATTTCATGGACAAAGACAGCATCACCATAGCGGCCTGCTAATTTTGCTTGATTGTGTGCATTAAAAAGTTCATCAGTAGAAATAAGTTTGTTTCATTTGCTGAATAATCTCTCCCTTGGCATCCGTCAGTCTCGGAAGACTATGGATCTGCACCTTGAGCTGTGATAGCGGGATTACGCCAACTTTGTTTGTGGCTGTATAGCCCTATACGCGAGTGGCAGTCACGGTTGCAGCGGTAGGTGCTTGGTTTTGGTGTCTTTCCCAATGCATTTTTTCGAGCCAGTCGTTTTTCAACGGGTGACTGACGGAGGCGCGCCTCTCCCCTTCTGTGTCAGTTTTTCAGCTCATGACTCCAACGGTTTCGGTCGTCTGCAGTTTCCTCCCAGTTGCTCACGTCTAAACCCAGAGCTTTCATGTCTCTTTTACACAGATCTTTGAAGCGGAGATGGGGCTGGCTTCGAGCTCATTTTCCGGATGCAAGCTCTCCGTATAGTACTGTATATCTTTTGGGATTCTTCCATCCGCCATCCGATGGACGTGTCCCACTCAGTGGAGACGGCGCTCACAGAGCAGGGTGAATAGGTTTGATACATTTGCACAGGAGAGTACCTCGTTGTTGGTGATACGGTCGCTCCATTTGATGTTGAGAATACTCCTCAGCATACGGAGATGAAAGGCGTTCAGCCATTGCTCTTGCGAGGCATATAAACACCACGTCTCACTGCCGTATAGCAAGGTACTGAGGACGCATGCCTTGTATACAGCGATCTTTGTGTGTCTTTATAGCTTTCGGTTTAACCATACCCTCTGCGATAGTTTCCCGAAGGTCGCTGCAGCAAGACCGATTCTTCTGTGAAGTTCATTTTTGAGGGAGTGGTTGTCCGATAATTTGGATCCGAGGTATGTAAAGTCATGGACCACATCGAGTGGGTGGTTTTCGATATTTATCATGGGTGGGTTTGAGTTGCCTTGGTACATTACTTTGGTCTTCTGCCGGCTGATGTTGAGACTAAAGTGGTTGCAGGCTTTGTTGAAGGTGTTGAGCGTTGATTGTAATTCCAATTCCGAGTGGGCTACTAACGCTGCATCGTCAGCAAACAGCATTTCGCTGATGGATACTTTTCGGATCTTGGATTTTGCGCTCAAACGTGATAAATTGAACAGCTTGCCAGTTGACCTTGTATGGAAGCAGATGCCATAGTTCCGGCTGCCGAAAGCATACTTCAACATATGTTGAACAGGGTAGGAGTAAGCACACAGCCCTGTTTTACTCCACGGCTGATGTTGAACGGTTCTGAAAAACACCCGCCAAAACGCATAGTAGCTTTCATGTTTGTATGGAAGGATTTAATGATTTGCAGCATTTGAGGGGGGCACGCGATCTCCTTGAGAATTTGGAACAGTCCTTCACGGCCACCTGTGTCAAAAGCTTTTGTCAGGTCGATGAATGCGATATAAAGCGGTTTGTTTTGCTCTCTACATTTCTCCTGTAACTGCCTGAGAGAAAAGATCATATCAATCGTGGAGCGTCCGGGTCTGAAACCACATTGGGATTCCGCGAGCTTCCGAAGACGGCTGAGACGGCAGTCGCTTCGGCTACCTTTGTTTTTATACAGTGTCGCTATTTTGCTATCCTTCATATCTTGAGGCACATCTCCTTCTTCCCAGCAGCAATTCCCTTGTTTCTGTATGATGTTTCAACACCACCAGTGATAAGGCCGATGACTGTAGTGTCATCCGCAAATTTAATGATGCTGGTGTTGTTCTGGGAGGCCACGCAATCGTAGGTGAAGAGCGTGTAGAGGAGCGGACTCAGTACACACCCCTGTGGGGTCACAGTGCTCACAATTCTTGAGCTGGATGTGCGATTGTGGACTCTGACTGATTGGGGCCTGCCTGTTAGAAAGTTAAACACCCAGTTACAGAGGGAGGGTGACAGGCCAAGTGTGAGGAGCTTATTTGTGAGTTTGTGGGGGCTGACTGTATTAAAAGCAGAGCTATAGTCTATAAATAGCATTCTGACATATGTGTTCTGGCCCTGTAGGTGAGAAAGGGCTGTGTGGATGGCAGTGTTGACTGCATCATCCGTGGACCGGTTCTGGCAATATGCAAACTGTAGAGGGCCCACAGTTAGGGCTGTGTAGGTTTTATGAACTGTTGACCTATTTGTGTCAGGTCTATGACTGCATTCTAGCCTGCGTCTGCAAACGCATCACTGGCATATTGTATTTAGAAGGATGGAAAGTCCATTTTGCCTTCATGCATAAAATTGTACTTGATGAAACAGAGCTGTCACTGGCTTCCCCCGGTCTTCAGCAGCTAAACATGCAGTCCCTGAAGCAGGTCCTCCAGGTCTGAAGCTTTTATCACTCTTTCTGAGACAGAAACTACTTGTGTTCATCTTCCTCAAAATGCCCTCTGAGGCGCCATTTTCATGTGAAAGGATGTCAAGTGGATCAAACAAAGATTAGCAGAGATTTTTGAAGGAAACAATCATGTATTCAGAAGATTAATTGTGAACCCGAATCTTCTTTATCATTAATGTTTGATCATTTTCACAATCAATGATTGATGCAATTGCACAGTGGTCTAGTGGTTGGCATGTCAGACGCACAGTAGACTGAGGGCTGCAGCATGTCTGTGTGGGGTTTGCATGTTCTCCCTGTGCTTCCACGTCCCAAAAACATGCATTTGTGGCTGACATTGTCTCTTTGTCTGAATGTGAGAGTAAAATGGTTTTGTTCTATATGTGCACTCTGATTGCCTCTAAGCTGGGATAGGCTCCAGCTCAACCTGATGAGTACAAGCAGTATAGAACATGGATTAATGGATGGAAGGCTGATAATGAAGGGAAAGATCAACCGAAGACACGCTTTTTTCATATAGTTGAAGATCGTGATATTCTGACATAAAGAATAATGATCTATCCCATGATTCATAAATTGCATTCAGATATTGCATTATGATTTATGAATGATTCTTATTTATGTACATGATTCTACAAGTAAGTCTTCACGCGTCGTATCACCAGTAACTCAAAATTCCACATTCTATTCTGTTTTTAATAAGTTACGTCAATAAATTTGTCCAGCCTGTGAATTTAGGAGACGGCCTGTGCTGCCACCAGGTGGCAAAAACTAGACTGCACTTCAAAAATAGCACCCACCTGTATCAATACATATATCACTGCGCTAAATAAGTAGTTCTAGACAACTAATGATCTGTTATTAGTTGTCTTTGTTTTTCACCAACATACCATTTGATTTCAAAAACTGAATTTGTATGTGTAAATTAAATATGTGTTAATTAAATTTCCTTTCATCGGTTGAACTGCTGTCTGAGCTTGTTGTAATGCGCAACGATTTTCTGAGTGATGCGGCCAACTTTCCAATTCAGTCAGATGCGGTTGTACGTCCTTGGAGGTCGCACTAAGCTTAGGTTGTCGAGAAAATACCTTCTCCCCCCGCCCCCATTAAGTGAGTATGCCGGTCGGAGTTTATGCATTTTGAACGTTAGTGCTTTAATGATTGTTTATTTGTACTTATAGCACGGTATCAACAAAAATAGGTAATGTCAGTGCAAATGTATGTAGCGTGACTCGTACAAAAACCTGTTTTAAAACATTATATAATAACATTATGACACGTAATATTTGGGTGTGTTTTGGATTTATTAATATCACCAAATTTATCAAGACAAGGGTTAGCATAGTCGGCACGTGCAAAGCATTAGCTTAATGTTGACTTGTTGCAACTGAACTTTACACAAGGCCCAACTGTTGTGAGTGGTAATCATGTGTCATCGATTGTCATTGTTGGACATTTGTCAACCGTGTGTAATGAACTCCGAAATTGTGCTGTGTGGTTAATGTTGTGTTTTTCAAAAAAAAGGACACTTTTGCGATTTTGAGGGAGAATGGCCAGTCGGGGACATGCTCGTACACGAGACCCGGCTCGTGGTCAGGCGCCAGCTTCACATCAAGCGGTAAGAACACTTAACATTAAAATGCAATGATGTAGTCACATCCAAGCACAATAATGAATACATACATTTCTGATAAACTATTCACTCCTCATCCATCTGTCTATTTTGTAGTGTACACTGAGTAGCAATGTTATAAAACCTGTATTTTAGCAATGCAAATATCTGACACTGAGCGTGGGCGCTCATGTTGAGCATTGAACCACATCCACTCATACGACGACTTTAAGCCTTTCAAACTCATGGATCGGAGCTTCAGCACAAGCAATAGAAATAACAAAGAAGGTATATAGGATATTAATTCACTTTAATATCTTTGTGAAGATAACATTTCATAAAAATCTGCAAAATACTGTTTTTTTTCTTTTCTTTTCTTTTTAACCTGGAATTACTACATGTCTGGTTCACTGTCATATTTTCAGTATGGATGCCTTGATTGTCAATATAAAAAGCAAATAAAATATGGATCATTTAGATGCCATCCATTTTCTATACTGCTTCATTATAACAAAATAATGCTATAAAACATTTATTTTCTAAAATATGGAGTGGATGTTGGTGGATTTTATACATTCCTGTCATTGATGATAGCTGTGTGTATTTCTTGTGGTTGGTGTGGGGTGAAAACAAATCCACAGCGTGCGGCTGCATTGCAGCGCTAGGCCTACATGAAAAATATGACATTTGATTTTCTTCCCTGGACTTTTTGATCAAAAAATGTAAATGACTACTCTGACTTTTGAAACAGGTTTTCACAGCCTAAGTTATTCTATATTTTGTAGTGCCGTTGTACTTGCCAAGGCCCGTGGGTCCATCACAACTTTTGTCTTGACTTCGTGTTAAAGCAATGGGGACCAAAGGCACTATTTTCCGGTATAAAGTCTCCTGTAACTTTTTAAATATTTGGGGTAGAGAAGTCAATGAGGTATCAAAGTTCAAGTCAGGTTTTTTTTCAGAATTAATCAGACGAAATTTGATAAGTTTCCACAATTTTGTAACAGTGATGTAAGGAGCATATATTCCAGCATTTACCTTTGAAAATCAAGGGACATTTTTTGTCAAACATGGGAATTTTTTTTATTTTTTTATGTCCCGAACAAAGGGCCAAAAGTGTGAACACACCCTGTTAGAATAAGTACACAGCAAAGTGCGATGACTACACTACCTGGAAGTTTTGATCATGAAAAAGTTAGTTTGAAACGACAAAATATTTTTTTATTGGGCAATCACGTTGCTATACATCACATTAGTTCAAAAGTTAACAGTCAGATGTGTATGTGTTGAATAATAGTTCATAATTAGTAATTACTGACTTTGTTATGGGCAAGCTCAGCAAGTCCAATCCATTCATCTTCAAACTGATGAGAACCACTGTCGGTAGGGGTGCGCCATCTAGTGGTAAATAAAAAATTGTATTTGCGACATACAGCAACAGTACGTTGACATAAATGAAGTAATTGTACAAACTATGGCTGGCCGATATGGACAAACTAGTGTCCAAATATATACAGGGTGTCCCAAAAAAAATATACACACTTTAAATAATTGTACACTAGATCTTTATTATAATTTGTTCATTTTTCAAAGTCTAATATAATTTCCAAACATCATTTTATTAATATACTGCTCAAAAAAATTAAAGGAACACTTCAAAAGCACATCAGATCTAAACTGGGGGAAAAATGATGTTGAATATGTTTCCTGATAATAAGTGGGTGATGTATTAGTAACAAAATGATGCCACATCATTTGATAGAAATGAAAATGATCACCCTATAGAGGGGGAAATCAAAGACACCCCAAAAATGAAAGTGAAAAAATGATGCAGCACACTGGTCCATTTGGCTAAAATGTCATTGTAGCAGCTCAAAATGGTTCTCAGTAGTTTGTGTGGCCCCCACGTGCTTGTACGCATGCCTGACAACGTGGGGGCATGCTCCTAATGAGACTACGGATGGCGTCCTGGGGGATCTCCTCCCAGATCTGGACCAGGGCATCAATGAGCTCCTGGACAGTCTGAGGAGCAACCTGGCGGCGCCGGATGGACCTAAACATAATGTCTCAGAGGTGTTCTATTGGGTTTAGGTCAGGTGAACGTGGGGGCCAGTCAATGGTATCAATTCCTTCATCCTCCAGGAACTACCTGCATACACTAGCCACATGAGGTCGGGCATTGTCGTGGACCAGGAGGAACCCAGGTCCCACTGCACCAGCGTAGGTTCTGACAATGGGTCCAAGGATTTCATCCCGATACCTAATAGCGGTCAGGGTGCCATTATCTAACCTGTAGAGGTCTGTGCGTCCTTCCAGGGATATGCCTCCCCAGACCATCACTGACCACCACCAAACCGGTCATGCTGAATGATGTTGCAGGCAGCATAACGTTCTCCACGGCATCTCCAGACCCTTTCACGTCTGTCGCATGTGCTCAGGTTGAACTTGCTCTCATCAGGGAAGAGCACAGGGCACCAGTGGTGTAGTTGCCAATTCTGGTGGTCTATGGCAAATGCCAATCGAGCTCTACGGTGCTGGGCAGTGACCACAGGGCCCACTACAGGACGTCGGGCCCTCAGGCCACCCTCATGGAGCCTGTTTCTGATTGTTTGGTCAGAAACATTCACACTAGTGGCCTGCTGGAGGTCATTTTGTAGGGCTCTGGCAGTGTTCATCCTGTTCCTCCTTGCACAAAGGAGCAGATACCGATCCTGCTGAGGGTTGAAGGACCTTCTACGGCCCTGTCCAGCTCTCCTGGAGTAACTACCTGTCTCCTGGAATCTCCTCCATGCGTCCAGGTACCGCAGTGATGCCCTGGTCCAGATCTGGGAGGAGGTCCCCCAGACACCATCCGTAGTCTCATTAGGAGCATGCCCCGACGTTGTCAGGCATGCGTACAAGCACGTGGGGGCCACACAAACTACTGAGAATCATTTTGAGTTGCTACAATGACATTTTAGCTAAATGGAGCAGTGTGCTGCATCATTTTTTCACTTTCATTTTTGGGGTGTCTTTGATTTCCCCCTCTATAGGGCTATCAAATTATGTGGCATCACTAATACATCACCCACCTATTATCAGGAAAGATATTCAAGATCATTTTTCCCCCAGTTTAGATCTGATGTGCAGTGTATTTGTCACTGCCGATTCTCAAACTGACATCCGTTCTGGTCCAGACACTACTGACAACACGCAGCAATGGAATTGCACACATCACGAAACAATATCTTTGGTGTTTGCGTGCTTTCACGCTCAGTGGCTGCTCTCAATTCAGCGACTGTTGCTGCTCTCATTGCATAGACTTTGTTTTTTAGGTATCCCCCATTGTAAAAGTCTAGTGCTGTGAGATCTGGTGAACGCGGAGAGTATTCAGCGAAACCCCTCCTTCCAATCAACCTGTTTGGCAAGATCTCATCAAGGAAGGATGTAACATCGTGACCTTAAATTACACTTAAAACTACAAATAAACTTCTTTCTTAGTTGAATGAAAATTTGTCCATCCCTTTATCAGCATCAAATAACTTTAAGATTTTATCTTGGCTAGCGGCTCTTGAAGTCTCGACAGCGTAATAGTTGCATCCGGACTCGCCTCCAGCCTTTTAACTTGTAGTTTGGACTTGTTTAAGCATGGGAGGGTGGACTGCTGCCGCTGTCTGCATTTTATTTATTTTTTGGACATAATTTTTATGGCTATATAGCATAAACAGTAAATCCATTCATACAATATATTAACTTTGTTCGCAAGTTTAAAAGTTTTTAAGTTGTGGCTGCTTTTATTTTGTAGTCTAGCCGCCAAGATCAATTCCATGTAGCGGAAACCCTGGGAGAGGGAACCCAAGTGCAGCACAGCACAAAAAGCCTAGTGTGTGCACATCTTCACTCACTTTAGACGCCACAAGCCAGTACCTGCAAGAACAAGGCACATTATTTGAAGCTAAACTGTAAGTGGTTAGTGGAGGTGGGAATAACAGAGGTACATATTGAACAAAAATAATTGGTAAGGTGGTCCTTGATGTAAAAAGGTTGAGAACCATTGGATTACTCTTTAACTTTGTACAGGATCAACTTCTACAATGGAGCACTACACTAAAATGCTTTCTGACCCAGATGTAGTCGGTTGTACAGGGACCTCATGTAAGCTAACCATTAGAAAACTATCCACGCAATTTAGAAAATTTACATTAGGTGTTTCACAAATACACCCCTGATAATACTTAAAAAACATTTAAACCTTTATTTTAAAGAGCTGCCTACAGTGTGGAAAAAAAATGGACCCCCTGCTGAGCTACAGTAGTACATTTTTACCCCCTTACAAAGATACAGTATGAACAGGCCAGAATTATTATAGTTGGTTCATTTTAAGAGACAGCGTTTTGAAAGAAAACAGATCATTGTAACAAAGATTATAAAGTAACTGATAGTAAATGTGGGAAATTTTGAGTATTTGATCCTCAAGCAAAACGTGACGTATTACCTGGCAGGGGAACCCTTGTTGCCAAGCAGAGTTCATAACCCATTTCATTTCCCTCTATGGTGAAGTCTCCCTTTTTTTACAAGAGAAATGACCCAAAGCAGAATGCTTACACCTCCATGTTTGACAGTAGGGTTCTTTTTGCTGATGGTATATTCAGCATTGTGTGCAGACAAGACACAACAGCTATTTTTGCAGAACAATAACTAACAACTATGTTGCTCAAACATGTAACTTTAAGAGCATTTGCACCAAAACACTACCGCAAAGCACGGTGGGGAACAGGAAGTGCTCCCAGCGACGCTACAGTACGCTAGCAAGCATGCTATTGTCGGTTTTTAAAAAGCCAGCAAGAGCAAAACTGAGTTGGGTTGTACTTCATTGAAGTATTTAACAATGTACTCGTTATTTTTGATCAACCCTCATCCATCAAAGTCCTCATCTTTTGTATCCCAAATGAACAGCAGGGCAAGTTCTCCATCAAACATCCGGTCTCTTTCTGTACACGTCACTCAGCCATTTTCTCCTCATCTTTCCAGCCCCTTTGATTGGTCCGGCTGGAAACGTTTCTTTTGGCAGGGTCAGCGTCTGCCACAGGTAGCAGTTTCTGTCCATTACCATGGCAACCAAGCACAACAGTAAAAGCCGACTTCCCGTGTCCCGTTGTGTGCATTGCTTCTCTACAGTGTGCTTCACCAGGATGTGGAATGTGAGCGGCACGTCATACATGTTGGTGATGTAGTTGTCTGCAATGTTTTTTAGGAGCGGAAGCTGCCCAGCTTTCCATAAGCACTGCGCCACGGTAGTGCTTGCACGGATGGATAGATGGCGCAATTTCATAGAATATACTTACAGGTCCTTCTCAAAAAATGAGCGTATTGTGATAAAGTTAATTATTTTCTGTAATGTACTGATAAACATTAGACTTTCATATATTTTAGATTCATTACACACAACTGAAGTAGTTAATGCCTTTTATTGATTTAATATTGATGATTTTGGCAAAAAAGAAACAGAAAATCCCAATCTAAAAAAAATAGCATATTTCATTTGACCAATAAAAGTGTTTAATACAAAAAAATCAACCTTCAAATAATTATGTTCAGTTCACTCAATACTTGGTCGGGAATTCTTTTGCAGAAACGACTGCTTCAGTGCGGCGAGGCATGGAGGCAATCAGCCTGTGGCACTGCTGAGGTTTTATGAAGGCCCAGGATGCTTCGATCGCAGCCTTAAGTTCATCCACAGTGTTGGGTCAAGGGACTCTCAACTTCTTCACAATATCCCACAGATTCCCTATGGGGTTCAGGTCAGGAGAGTTGGCAGGCCAATTGAGCACAGTAATATCATGGTCAGTAAACCATTCACCAGTGGTTTTGGCACTGTGAGCAGGTGCCAGGTCGTGCTGAAAAATGAAATCTTCATCTCCATAAAGCTTTTAAGCAGATGGAAGCATGAAGTGCTCCAAAATCTCCTGCTAGCTAGCTACATTGACCCTGCCCTTTATAAAACATAGTAGACCAACACCAGCAGCTGACATGGCACCCCAGACCATCACTGACTGTGGGTACCTGACACTGGACTTCAGGCATTTTGACTTTTCCTTCTCCCCAGTCATCCTCCAGACTCTGGCACCTTTTGATTTCCAAATGACATGCAAAATTTGCTTTCATGCGAAAAAAGTACTTTGGACCACTGAGCAACAGTCCAGTGCTGCTTCTCTGTAGCCCAGGTCAGGCGCTTTTGTCGCTGTTTCTGGTTCAAAAGTGGCTTGACCTGGGGAATGCGGCACCCGTAGCCCATTTTCTGCACATGCCGGTGTACGGTGGCTTGGGATGTTTCCACTCCAGACTCAGTCCACTGCTTCCGCAGGTCCCCCAAGGTCTGGAATCGGCCCTTCTCCACAATATTCCTCAGGGCCCGGTCACTTCTTCTGGTTGTGCAACGTTTTCTGCCACACTTTTTCCTTCCCACAGAGGTGCCTTGATACAGCACTCTGGGAACAGCCTATTCGCACAGAAATTTGTTTGTCTTACCCTCTCGCTTGAGGGCGTAAATGATGACCTTCTGGACAGCAGTCAGGTTGGCAGTCTTACCCATGATTGCGGTTTTGAGTGATGAACCAGGCTGGGAGTTTTTAAAATCTTCAGGAATCTTTTGCAGGTGTTTCGTGTTCGTACATACAGATGATTAGGTTAATAGCTCATTTAGAGTACCTTTTCATGATATGCACATTTTTTGAGATAGGGATTTTTGTTTTTTCTTGCCAAAATTATCAATAATAAAACAATAAAAGGCCTGAATACCTTGAGTTGTGTGTAATGAATCTAAAATATATGAAAGTCTAATGTTTATCAGTACATTACAGAAAATAATGAACTTTATCACAATATGCTAATTTTATGAGAAGGACCTGTGTACTTGTATATAACTACTGGGGCGTGCCTTTAGCTTCCTCAGTCAAGTCCACCTTTCCTTTCCTCTATACAAGCAGCGTGTCGGCAGGAGACGCTCCCAGTCAGTTGAGCGGAGCGCTCATCAAAGTCACACAGCAACACTCGTTACACACATACGGCGCTCAGCATAATAAGGCGCCCCGCCCATTTTGGACAAAATTTAAGACTTTTTAAATGCACCTTATGGTCGTGAAAATACGGTACTTGGTTTATGTACAATAAACTTTTCATTAATAACAAGTCTCAGCATTGTGATAGAACAAAGAAAACAGTATGTATGTATTCAATGTTTTTCCATTGCTTATTCTGCCAAATATTTTAACTTTTACTGTTTTCAATGCACTCTGAAGGGTCCGTCTCGAGAGCCTCCAGCAGAAGCACCACAAGCAAAGTCTGGTCTGTCACAATGTTTAAAAAAGTTTGAAACATGCATATCTTGATTTACCTAATAACTGAATATGCTATTATTGACTATTTCAGGAAAGAAACGCACTCTTATCGACCTGTTATCCAACTTGTTTTGCATCTCCCCCGAACCGAGTCTTCTGTGCCAGTACCAAGTGGACTTCCAAACACCAATGGAGTCTTGTCACCTTAGATCAACCCTTCTATTTCAACATGAGCAAGACCTGGGCTCAGCTCACTGTTTTGATGGAGTGATTCTTTTTCTGCCTCGCAGACTTCCTGAGCAGGTGCTGTCAGGCTACAACATGCAATATTTAGTGAACCATCTATTGTGCCCGATGTGATTTTGTTGTCGAAAATGGAATTTTTGTTCACTCTGCCTAAATGTCTGTTGTGTGTTCAGGTGACTGTGTTAACCAGTACGACAGGAAATGGGGAGGAAGTTCAGATAACTGTCACCTTCACAAAAGAACTGCCACCAAAATCACCAGAGTGTCTGCAGTTGTACAACATCTTATTCAGAAGGTTCGCTTTCTGTTTTTTCCATATGCGGTGTTATCTGTTATAATTGTTCCATTGGTGCACTCTATTTTCATATCTGTTCACACCTCTCCAGTATCAGTAACAGCATGTGAAAGTTACAGATGTTGCTCCATAACAACACATTCATCTCCTGGAGAATCCATCCATCCATCCATTTTCTATACCGCTTCATCCTCATTAGGGTCGCGGGGGCATGCGGGGGAGCCTATCCCAGCTGACTTTGGGCGACAGGCGGGGTACACCCTGGACTGCTCGCCAGCCAATCACAGGGCCTCCTGGAGAATAGCGGACACTAATTTCGGCTGGCTGAGAGAAATGGCTAAATATTAGGGGTGTCACGATACACTCAGCTCACAGACTTGTTTAACTGAGTCCCAAACCAATGCAGGTACATTTTGAAATGTTTTATAGATTTGCATGCATGACCCTTTTAACTGTTAAACTTTGTTCCACAAATTGAAACAAAACTGAGACTTATCAAAGGTAAAATGACTGCATTTGTAGCTGCTACTAATCATTTATGTTAACGTGTAGTTATGTAAAGACATGTAAAATAGATTGCAATAGATTTGCTTTAAGTTTACCGAAAAGAAAAGTTCCATGATGCTTGGAGTGCTCGACCTGGGAGTAATGAATTAGTCCAAAATAGATGTTTTGATAGACGTCTTGTGCTGCGATAGTATTTTGATCCGACAAATCTTAAGTAATTTTGATGAAATGTAGAAATACTACAGCTTCTGCATGGACAGTAACACAGAGGCAGTCGATGGAAGGGGAGAGCAGCCACATATTGCGAGGGAGTGACGCTGCAAACACCAAAGTAGGTTGGAATGCAAGGTTTATGGCGTGCGTAAAGCACTTGATATGCGGTTCCAATCCTGCCTCGCGGACTGAGACTTTCATATTCCATTTATAATCATTCACAACAAAAAATATAGTCACATGTTAATCTCGAAAGATCTTGTCACATGAGATCTTGTAAATAGATCAAGCACAAGCCACTTGTAGTTTGTTTTGAGTCTGAATGCTTTACTGGAACTATACAAAGTACAAAGAAAATGTTGCAGCATAACAAAACAATGGAGAGCAGATTGTGTTCATACTGTTGTGTCCTGACTGAAATTCTGCTGCTTTTTTAAGGTTTATTGACCAACCATAACATGTTAATGTCAGCCTTAACCAATGCAAACAACGTGACTCACTCAGCCGTCACTGGCAGCACGTTTTCCACCAATCATATGTCACTCATACTGTATCATGTAATGCATAAGGTATCATCACGGACCTCCAGAAACACAATCATGAGCAACATTACCATACCATAAGAGTACGGGCCTATGATTTCTGCTTTAACGGAATCGGGGATGGAATTACAAAATTGGCGAAATGAAAAACAAGATTGTTAAATGCATAATTTCACAGAATTTGACCGTGTGAATAAAATGCTGTAACCAGGAGGAAGAAATTGTCCTCACATACACGAACCGGCCCCCTGAACTGAACATATCAAAAAACTTGGAAACTCTTGTCATGGAGCGTGAGCCCATGTACAGCAATAGCCAGTGCAAGCTAGCTGAGTTAGCTAAGTTTAAGCGGGACTTGCATGCCGACGTATGTGTTCCTATGTGCTGGCTATGTAAAAAAAAATGGGGAAAATCGCAATAGACGCGCACATTGCCCACACGGATTTTCAAACCTGCAGACGGCACGCAAAGCCCGTTGGAAGAAAATTGGGATGGAAATTCTTTTCTGCATGCACGCAGGAAAACTTTGCACGCAGCAAGGTCGCAAGGGAGAGGAGTGTGTGTGTGTGTGTGTCGCAAGTTAAAAGTGCATTGTGTACAGCTCCTCCCACGGCATGCGACTCCACCAGCTGTACATTCGGGTTCTCCCGACCGCCGTGGATGCACGACAGCTGCTCGCATAGCGTATTAGGCATTAATGCGTTTTGCCCGGCCACGCTGGGTGGCTCTTCCCGCTGTACACTCTGGTTCTCCCGGTCACAATCGCCGTAGGTGCCATAGAAAGCCAGTACGCCCATCTTACAATCGAAGTGAGTGGGCTTCACAAGCCTTGTACAATCTAAAAGCTAGAAACTATGACACCCTCCATAAATTGCCATGCATGCGTGTGTTTCACCTGCTCGTCTGTGTCACAAAAGCTGGATGACAAGAAGGTTCACTCTGCATATGTCGATGTGCATTGGTTTTACAGTGGAATGAATTGAGTGAGCCCTCTCATTCAGCCTCTTTATGGAGGCGGGGCTACTAGTGAGTGGATACAGACCATTTACGGTTACCTTCGGGAGATGGCATACACGCATGAATCAGAAGCGATGGTAGCCCTTCCTATTTCCCAGTGTGCTTTGCTGACTGTTGTTAATGGCTGCTAACTTACATGTTTGGAGCTCACATAGTTGTTGGTTATTGTTGTGCATTATTCATTGGTAGTTTATCTATGACATGAAAAAATCGAAGAGGTCACATATGAGCAAAAAATCGTAATTGACCTGCAGTATAAACATAGCTCAGGGGTTTTCTATTTTCTGACATGGCCCCCACCCCCATCTATGTATTTACCTGTACTGTACATACATACTTGAAACAAATTGGAGTCAACTTGCATGGTGAGTATGATAAATTTGGACATGTTGGCAGGTGTGCACTACTATTGAAAGTCCTCCCTCCACTCATGCCCCCACACCCTCCCCATCACCACCACCACACATACACACGGGGCTACATGAGAAGCACTGATATAGCTTATGAATTTGTTATATACAACTTCAAACCAATTATGTGGTCATCATTTCTTTTAAAGGATTTTAAAAATCCTCGGCATGGAACAGATTGGACACAACTACTACAATACCAAAGATGAACAAGACCTCAAAATCTGCAAGATATGGCCAGGCTATACCACAGCTATTTTGCAGTGCGAGTCTATCATGCTGTGTATCGACGTGTGCCACATGGTGGTGCGTGTTGAGACAGTTCTTAACTTTATAGTCAACCTGAGGCAGAAGTGTGGACATCATTCTTTCACTGAGATCTGTGCCAGGGAGCTTGTTGGACTCATTGTGGTCACTAAGTAAGAAGCACATTTTACACATTTCTGTGAGCATTATAAATATGAAAGTAATGTTAGTCAGCCCAAATAATGAAGCTAGTGACATGTTTAATCACAGTTTCACTGTTCTCTCTTCCTGTTTCCTGTTATCAGGTACAACAAAATCTACAGGATTGATGACATCGCTTGGGATCAGACCCCAAACAACACTTTCACCTTGGGGGACACAGACATCTCCTTCAAGAACTACTACAAAAATGTTGGTTTCACGGTTACTTTCACATGACTACCGTATTTTCACGGCCATAAGGCACACTTACATTTTCTCTAAAATGGACGGGGCGCTTTATAATGTGGCGCGCCTTATGCGTGCACTGAGTTCCAAAATCTGTTAATGTTTTTGTGTGACTTTGATGAGCACTCCACTTGACTGACTGGAAGCATTTCCTGCGGACACGCTGCTTATTTGACGTGACATGCGGACGTGACTGAGGACAGCAAAGCAAAGGCAGACGTGACTGGGGACAGCATGCGGACGTTAAAGGAGGAAGGGTGGGCGTGAAAGAGGACGCTAAAGGCATGCCCCCAGTAGTTAGTACACTAAGTCCCCTACTAACGAATTTCCGACGTGCGAACATTCGGAGATACGAACACAAGCCGACTGGTTTATATTTTCATGTGTTTTGCCTTTATAAGTTCATATTTATACTGCTACATGCTAGACCAGCAGAGGGCACTGTGACACTGCTAATGGGACCAACAGAGAAAAACCAGGAAAAGGAGAGAGAAAGGCTAAGAGCTGTATGATACAACCCGGACAGAGCGTGTGATTAAAGTTTATTAAGAGTCAATAGGCCTGCTTAATTCTACACCACAGAACACTACATCTTTTAGAAGGGTCTAACGCGACGACTATTTCTCCTCCTCCACCACAACCAACGACGTATGCTCGACCACTCCTCTTCAAAGGTAAATAACATTTATCATTACGTATTATATAATTTGTATTAGTTTTTTCATTAATTATCCTCGTTTGATATTACTACTGCATCCAAACTCATATTTACATACATACGCATATACTGTATATGTAGTACCTATATCATTGGTAATATCGTTTTTTTTTCGACATAAGAACGGTCGTCTGGAACTGCTAGCTATCAGTTACGCGGAGGAACATGGATATCAAGTCGCCTCAAGATCAATTCAAGATCAACGAAACGGCGCCATCTATACATCCGGGCAAGGACTACCATGGCGCGGTAACTTCCGGCAGGTTACAAGGAATTGTTGACAAACACATCCAGCCCAACCACATCACCAACATGGACGAGGTGCCGCTCACTCGACATCCCAGTGAACCACATTGTCGAGAAGAAGGGAACCAGCACAGTAGCGATACACACAACGGGGCACGACAAGTCGGCTTTTACTGTTGCCTTGGTTGCCATGGTAATGGACAAACTGTCACTTATGGTGATTTTTAAGAGGAAGATGTCCAAAGAAAAGTTTTCAGCCGGAGTCGTTAAGACCAATCAAAAGGGCAGGATGTACGAGGACAAAATGGCAGAGTGGCTGAGTGAGCTCTACGTAAAGAAATTGGATGTGTTTTTTTCCATGTGTTACTGTCCCTGTTGATCTGTGACTCCATGCGCGCCCATCTCACAGCCGTTGTGAAAAACCAAGAGCAACAAATGAACCCATCATTCCGTGAGACTTGACGAAAGAACGCCAACCGCTGGACATCGGTGTAAACAGGGTGCCACCAAGTGAAGTTGCGAACGGCGTTGGAGCTATGGATGACAGATGGCGAACACAACTTTACTTGGAAGCAGCGCCGTACGAGTTACGAGTTAGCTTGGGCTAACGTGTCTGCTTGTACTATTCGAGCTTTCGCAAAAGCCGGCATCATTTCTGAGGAGCCGCACAGCAACGAAACTGACTGACAATGACGAGAGGGAACCTGGCATGTTTGATGGAGAACTTGCCCAGCTAGTCATTTTGAATACAAAAGATGAGGACTTTGATGGATTTGTGGATGAGGATTGATCAAAAAATAACGTGAGTACATTGTTCAATACTTCAGTAAAGGACAACTGAACTCAGTTTTGCTCCTGCTGGCTTTTTAAAAACATATGCTAGCGTATGTTTTACCATGTCTGCCCCCAATAATATGGTGCGACTTACGTTGAGTACATTATGTGTTAAATACAGAGATAGCACCCGTAACTGAGACTGCGCCTTTTAGTACGGTGTGCCTTTTGGTTGTGAAAATATGGTACTAAAACCGCTAAGAAGGAAAATGGTTGCTAAGGTTCAGTAAACACGGAAATAAAAATGGCGGTCAGTTACAACTACAAGTCAGCAAAGCTAAACACTGAGCGGTGAACGCCAACCTTGCATGACATATCATTAATTGTTGAATATTGTGAAAAAATAACAGAATGACATGTGAAGAAGAAAACTCTTCCCAAACTCCAGCGGTGTGGTGGACCAATTCACTGCATCAGCGCCTTGTGGTGAAAAGATTCCCGCTCAGCCTCTTCTTCTTTGGTTTTACTGAGTAGAAAAATATAACGCTCAAGCTGAATGCTGCTACCTACTGTCCGAGCCTTTGTGAAACCCAGTCTCATTGGTTTTATGTGGTTTAATCAAATTCATCTCATACTAGAAAGAAACATGCTGATTTTATTCATTTTTATTAATAAAATGTGTAAATATCTGTTAGGTAAAGATTATTAATAATGATCTTATAATGCCTATGACAGCTTATAATCATTTTTTTCACTACACTGCCTGAGAATTTATGAAACCCAGTCTCATTAGTTTTGTGTTTTAATCAAATTCATCTCATTCTATAAAGATTCTCGATTTTATTCATTTTGATTAATAGAAATTGTAAATATCCGTAATTAGGTAAATAGTAGTAATAATAAACCTATAATGCCTATGACAGCATATAATAATTTTTTTCAGTGTAGGTGTGCCTTGTGTGTTACATCGTTTTTTTTTTTTTTTTCCCACTCGATCCGTTCCGTCTGGATACAACTATTTACAAATCCTGGACAGTGAATATGCAATTTTTTTTTTTTTCAACCCGCCAAAAAATATATCGGGGGCGTTCAAGTGTGGACAGGGCCTTATTCCCAGTGGAAATACACACTACTCAATATTGGCCACAACTGTGTTACAACTAGTAGAACATAACATGAGTTGTTTTATCCTTTTGTGTGCTTGAATTATGTTCGGTATGTTAAGAGAAAGTAGTTTGTTAGTTGCAAATGTCATTGTGCATAAAGCGGCCAGGTTTACTAAAAAAAAAAAAATTCATGCAAATGTACTCATAGACTACTCAATGACGTGCAACCAACACAAATGTTGCTTTTACTCTGTTTTAAACACAAACAATGCTGTTGCATAATTAAGGTCTCATAACGGCTCTGTACATTCTTTCATTAATTCAGTTATTCACAATAATTGCAAGTTGCTTTTGAACAGCTGTTGCCAGATTTATTTGGAAGATTGGGCCACTTTGCCATCCTCAGTAAAATGTAAGTAAAGTCAAAATAGTGTCAGAATTACATGCTTTTACAGGGCATCCGTGGGGTCTTAGTCTAAAATCCAATCATTTGAATTTAAGGCCTTTTTCAAATACCTGTATAACTCTTAAGATGTCATGTCCAAATACAATTTGGAAAGGTCCTAAAAATTTATCAAGCACAACAAAGTAGTGTGCTGTGCCTCTGATTTTTGTTTGTCTTTTATACTTTTTGCCAGTATGAAAGTGAAAGCGTTTATAAATTGTCTTCATTATGGTCTCAATGTTTTACATTTGACTTATTCAAAACTGTAAGGACGCTTGTTTTTTGTGATTTGGTCACACTACTACAACTGGGGCATACAAAAAAATATATCTGAGGACTATAGTATTCCTTTACCATGTTCCCAAATTGTGTTGCAGAAATATGACCTTAAAATCAAAGATGACAACCAAGTGCTCCTGATCGGCAATGAGATGAGCGTTCGTCCCAGTCAAGCTCCTGGTGAACCAGTTATGCTCATCCCAGAGCTGTGCTGCCTTACAGGTTCTGACCTACATTATGTAGAACTTGATATTGTCATGTGTTGTCTAATACTCTGATTTGCTATGCGGTGGGAGGAAAAACTATGAACTAGGGATGCTCCGACCAGTGATCCAAGACAGAAATCGCCCAATACGATCACTTTTCCTTTCTTTTCCAGTTATTTATGAGTGCTATTGGCCAGGGGTGCTGTATAAAAGAGAAAAATCAGTTAGTAATAAAATTCCTAATTAAGAAGAGGGGGGGGGGGGGGGGGTGAGAAAGAAATGTGTTTTTTTTTTTGTTTGTTTTTTTGTTTTTTTACTTGGAACCCACAATTTCTATCACCATGTTTTATATATGAAAAGAGGAACCATAAAGTCACCTTAATTTAGAAAACACTTTGGATTTGAGACTACAGTGGTTGAACTAGGTATGTGAGAGAGCACTCGGCGAACGCAGTGTCTTCCACTGCAGGCCCGTAACCAGATATTTTTCGGGGGGGGTTCAAAAATCTGAGTGACTGGACCTTTTGCGAGGGAGCGAAGCGATCGAGCGGGGGGGATGGTGTGGGATGTGGGTCCCCCCTCCCAGAGCATTTGGACCCCGAAAAAACTTTTCTGATGCATATTTTGGACAGACATAACAACAATGTTATTTCCTCCAAATGACAAGCTTAAGGGCAAAATGACAACATCAAGCTTGCCCTATTTAGATAAGTTCATCAATTTACTGGGCGACTGAGCATGCCATGGCTTCAGTGGTGGATGCTATTTCCACATGCCTACAGAATATGAATCACTACAATGTGTTTCAGCCTTACCTATCGCTAATTCAGCTCCCCGGGGAGCCTCCACTGGTACATCCGTCTTCATTCCCCCTTTCCAATTCAGGAGTACCTGAATTTGAGAATGGAAAAGAAAATCATTTACTTATTTCTCACATGGTATACTAATTGTTAATACTTTGCTTATTGTAATTGATATATATTCATGTTTTTGTTTCTTTTTTGTTTTGTTTTGTTTTTGGTCTCTTTGGTTGAAGGGTACCTGGATTCTGGATATGATTATGAGAATATAGAAAAGAGTTGTCCATTCATCTGTTACTAAGTGCACATGTATTGTAGTTACTCCTCTAGCTCAAAATTGTCAGTTACCTAGCCATGAGCATTTTCGAGTTCATATTACTGTTCATAACGGATGGAAGTGATAATTTAGGCATTGTTTCGTCTTCATAAGAAATCAATTGCCATAAAAATCCTCGAAAAATAAACATTCCAAATACCCTGACAGAACTCATTAGCCATCTCAACAGTGGATGAAGAATATGTGTCATAAAGGAGTCATTATATATTTGAATTCAAATACCAGAAGGAAAAATATAGCTCACACTCAGAAGTGCTAACAATGCACATAGTTATCGGAGCACCCCTAATGTGAACCCTTTCAAATGTATTACATTTCTGCATAAATTGGTCGTAAGATGTAGTCTATCATCCAAATCACAAGAATAAGAAGTCTGTTGAAACTAATATCACATGTTTTTCATATTGAACGTAACGTAACCATTCACATGGAGGAAAAAGTGAACCCTTGGATAACTGGCTGACGTTCTGGCAGCAATAACCTCAACCGAACGTTTCCTGTAGTTGCAGATAAAGACAAAAACTATCAGGATGAATTTGGGACCATTCTCTTTCCAAAACTGCTTTCAGTTCTGGAAGATTCCTGGGATGCCCGGTGTGAATAACTCTCTTGAGGTCATGTCAGAGCATCTCAATTGGGTTGAGGTCAGGACTTGGACTGTGCCACTCCAGAACAGTCCAAGTTTATTTTAAAGCCATTATTTTGTAGATTTGCTTCTGTGTTTTAGATCGTCCTCATGCAACACCAGTCCTCTTTTGAGTTTCAACTGTTGGAGAGATGACCTCAGGTTCTTCAGCACAATATTGCGATACACTTGTGAATTCATTTTTCCATTGATGATGGCAAGTTGTCCAGGCCCTGACGCAACAAAGAATGGCCATACAATAGTGCTCCCCCCACCATGCTTCAGTTGAGATAAGGTGTTGATGTTTCAGTGCTGTGCCATTGTTCCTCCACACATGGTGTTGTGTGTTTCTCCCAAACAATTCAACTTTGGTTTCATCTGTCCACAGCATATTTTGATAGTGCTGTGGAACATCCAGGTGCTCTTTAGCAAACTGCAAATGCAGCAATGTTTTTTTAAGACAGGAACTGCATCCTCCTCAATGTTCTCCCATAAACCCCATTCTTGTTTCATATTTTCCGTGTTTTATATATTAGAGATGCTATGTGCCAGTGATTTCTATAAGTCGTCAGTGACACTCAAGGGTTCTTTTTTACCTCCGTGAGCATTCTGCACTGTGCTCTTTATCATAGCCAATTTGTCTGATAAACATTAAGACTTTTAGAGATACTTTTGTAACCTTTATTAGTTTTGTTTATAAGTCAACATTTTTTTTTTTTAATCGTGGCTCTTCTGAGCAAGGCATGGTTCACAACAGGCAATGCTTTTTGATAAGACCTTCTAAAGTGCATGCTTTACACCACATTTCCAATCTTGTCTCCTTGATTGGACTCAACGTTGGCTCATTCTCAACTCTAATTTCTCTCGAATGTCATCGAATCCGTAGCTTAGAGGTTCACTTCTCCCCGTCCTGTGAATCTTTATTTTAAAAAGTACGTTTTTGTAGTGTAGTTTTATCAGACTTTTATTCTTGTGATTTACATGATCAGACTACATTTTATGACCAATTTATACAGGCTTGTAGGAAATTTGAAAGGGTTCACATATGTTTTCTTCCCACTGTATACATATAGGTGGATCGTAGTAAATCAGAATGCTGTATCGTGCAAAAGGTTTTTGGGGAGTTCAAGTCAAAGAACAAAGTCTCAGGAAGTTTTTGCAGTTTATTGTATTTCATCACAGTAATGAAATACATTATTGAATATTATACTAAAAAACATAAGTTTTACTTTTGAATTGATCTAACAAAATGAGTAAATTTAATTAATTGGCATGCATCTGTGCGCATATGTGTAGTATATTTATGCATGTGTATAACTGTATTTTTCAGGCCTGACTGACCAGATGCGTTCAGATGACACCATTATGACGCATATCAACCTGCCCCCAGAAGAGAGGGCACAACACCTCTACAGTTTTTCAAATAGGATACAAGAGTAGGTGGACACTTGTATTTACCTTGAATTGTCTAAATCAGGGGTGCTCACACATTGTTAGCCAGTGAGCACCTTTTAAAATGACCAAAGATCTACCTCCTATTAGAAACATAGAAAATCTGTTGATTAAATATAAGCATGTTGGCCACACAGTCAGGAGATCGGGAAGATCAGTTTGAATCTTCGCTTGGGCATGTCTGTGTGGAGCAGGGGTGTCAAACTCATTTCACATTGTGGGCCACATACGGCCTTGGTAGATGTCAAGTGGGCCGTACCATTAAAATTATACCATACTCTGATCTAAATAACCAACAGATCATGTCTTTCCTTTTGTTTTGGTATAAAGAAGCACAAGAACATTAGGAAAATGTTGAAATTTAACTAACATATCTTTTACAAAACATTTCATGAAACACTTAAAACATGAAACAATTTCCTTATACAAATGTGCAATTTACTTATATATATATAAATACTGTATATATATATGTATATATATACTTTTTATATATATATATTTCATATATATGCATTGCAACTGATCCCACTGATTGTACAAAGGCACAAAACCTTAACAAGTAATTGGTATTGAACAATATAGCAATGCACTTTAAGATTAAACGAGATTTCATAAAGAAATTTAATTTTTTTTAATTTTTAGTTCGGTTGCTGACTAACAATAAATTGCACATTTTTTAAAATCACAGTAGGGATTCATATTCACAGAGCTGTATTTTTTCAATGCAAACAGTATCTAAGGCAGCATTTTAAAGGCGCTAGTCTCGTCTGGACTCGTTTTTGTTCCTGATACTTGGCATGTTTTGGCCTGTACAAGTGCATCAATATCAGGGGCCATTTCCTGACTAGCTGTCACTTTCAGAATGTCATTTAAGTGCTTGTTTGTGGGCCTTGAACCCATTTTTGTTTTATTGATATTCATTACTGAGAAAATGTTCACAAAGGTAGGTTGTCCTAAACATGCACAAAACTTTAGCAGCCAAGGCTGTTAATTTGGGGTACGCTGGTAGTAGATACTGATAAAATTTGTCCAGACCTACGGAGGCAAATTTGCCCTTCAAATCTGCATCACATTGAAAATCAATTATTTCTAGCTGGACTTCGACTGGCAGATCAGAAGCTTTAACTGTGAAAGGTGAGCGAAAAACTGAAAATTCTGTCTCTAGTTCACCAAATACCTGAAAACGTTTGTCAAACTCCCACAGTAATCCTGCAATCTTGTCTTTGTACCGGTTCACGTCCGCGTCAGGTCTGGTCACACACACATCTGTCAGACAGAGGAAATGAGCAGGATTGCCACTTGCCAGTTGCGTCTCCCACAAAGTCAGCTTCAACTTAAATGCATGTATGTTGTCAGAAAACTGCGTGACAACTTTTTTGCGGCCTTGTAACATTTTGTTCAGATTGTTCAAGTGTACAGTAATATCCACCAAAAATGCAAGGTCCTGTAGCCATTCCTGAGATTGTAATTCCAACACCGGTTTTCCTTTTTTCTTCATAAACAGTCTGATTTCCTCTTGTAGATCAAAGAAATGCCTCAGCACAGCGCCTCCGCTTCACCATCTCACTTCAGTGTGGTATGGCAGGCCGTGGGTAATGTTGCTGACGATGGTTCGGTCCTCTAGATCGGATGAAATTTACAGTGCGAACAACCACCTCCATGACGTGGTCCATTTTCAAGGACTTGCAACACAATGCCTCCTGGTGCAAAATACAGTGAAATGTCCAGAAACAATCTCCTCCATTAAGGGCTTGTACTTTCTCTCTGAACTTTGTCGCGACACCGGCTTTCTTTCCTACCATGGATGGTGCGCCGTTTGTAGCCAGGCTGATAGCACGGGACCAGTCCACTCCAACTCTGTCCAGTGCAGCAACGACAGAGCTGAAAATGTCTTCGGCTGTTGTGGTGTCCATCATTGGCACCAACTCAAGAAATTCTTTAGTAACAGTCAATGTCTCATCAACTCCACCAATAAATGAGGCCAGTTGTGCTACGTCTGTGATGTCACTGCTCTCGTCAATTGCAACAGAAAATGCAATATATGACTTGACACTCTGTTTCAATTGGCTGTCTAAATCTGCTTATAGGTCCGAAATCCTCTGCTGTAGTATTCCTCGTCAGGCTAATATTGGCAAAAGCTTGTCGCTTCTCGGGACATACAAGTTCAGCCGCCTTCATCATGCATCGTTTAACAAAGTCATCATCAGAATATGGCTTTGATGCTAATGCTATTTCGCTAGCAATCACTGGAAGTGTCAATCGATGAAAATATTTAATTGCATTTTGTCCATAGTTCATTCGTAATTAATCGCAATTAGTTGACAGTTTTTTATGTATAAATGGTACTTTTTTGACACATAATTTAAAGTTTGTAATACACCTACTGTATCAACACGTGACTGGTTTGGTTTATCCAATTTTTTTTTGTTAAACTAAGCTCAACACGAAATGGACCTCACTGTATAAACAAACTAACACAATGTACAAGTAGACCTCGGTAAGGTAAACTGTCCATCACCCATATTCTTTTCAAGCAAATCTCACAAAATATAATTGTGAAAAGTATTACAAATAAAGGTTTGCAAAAACACCCACCAACTGTTAATTATGTGTTAAAATAGTGGCGTTTGAGGGAATTTTTGTTTGTTGTTACCGTCTTAACTTTGACAGCCCTAGTTGTAACGCTTGCTAATGTAACAGAGCGTTTTACAATGCCCACTGACGTGCAGGTACTCAGTGAAATAAGGACGAGAGGCAGGTTTATTCTTGCAACCAGCTCTTAATCGTCAACATTCTCAACACACTTCCGGCCTTCAAAATAAGAGTGCTGCTCACCACATCCTGTTTAATTGTATAAACAAAATAAGGATGTCAAAAAATATCTTGCATTAATAACGCACTTGGAATTGCATTGGTAATTACATCTTCCTTCACCATAAAAAGGGCATTACAGTTGGGAGATTTTGTAGCAATGTGTGCAGAGGATGACATCCCATTAGAAAAGTTAGCCAGGCGACATCAGTTACTGAAATACTGTGCAAAATTGGCCAATGATGTATTGCATCAATAAATGTAAGGATTTTTGCATTTAAGTAAACATTTTATTTACTGTCAAAGTACACACTATGCTGGTAAAACGAGTGTAAAAGGTAAACAATTAAAACAAATTTAAACTGAAAAAACAATGTGGGGAAACCCCCTCCACAGAATTTGGAGAACAAATAAAATTGATTACATAAGGCCCCACTTCATATTTTTCAAGATTCAAGAGATTCAAGAGAGTTTTATTGTCATGTGCATGGTAAAACAGCAGTTATACCATGCAATGAAAATCTTATTCTGTTCATTCTCCCAAGAAAAGAAAGAAAACACAAGAAAGAATAAGAACATAACAAACATAAACACATAAACATATATACCAATAAATTAAGCAACAACAACAGAAGAGACATTAATACAAGTAAATAATACAAATAAATAAATAAATAAAGTGCTATGAGTGTGTGCGTGCGGCGTGTGCGAGTGCTTCGTTGAGAAGCCTGATGGCCTGTGGGTAAAAGCTGTTTGCCAGCCTTGTGGTCCTGGACTTCAAACTCCTGTAGCGTCTGCCTGACGGTAGGAGTGTGAATAATGAGTGTTGTGGATGTGTGCTGTCCTTGATGAGGTTGTGTGTTTGACTGTCCATTTACAAGTAGCAAAGTAACCCTTATTGATTATATATACTGTATATATATTTTTTTCATAATCAAAAAGGTGAAAAATGTTGAGAACTCCTGCTGTAAGGGGTCTGTGATGCCAAATGTTAGAGAACCCAATTTGGTTTTATTTTCAGTTAAGTATTTTAGATTTAGTTTAATAAAGGCCGTGGTATAGACTGTCAAATATGACCGCTATCCCTAAATTACTTCTGTTGCGTTCTGCTGCTATTTAGAAAATAAAATTAGAGTGCTCCCCAAACATAATGGTAGGGGTTTTCTTAAGGAATAAATCAATCTTCAGTTCGTACCATAGAGGAAAATAACATAAGTACGACCAGCAATAAATTTGAACAAGGATGCAAAAAGGGCTTTAACTGTTCGCAACAAGACCACAGAGAGGCCGCCTCTGCGGATGCGTACAAATTTAAAGCAATCATTGAGGAAGGGGGATATAAGCCTGAATAAGTTTTTAATACGAACACTTCGCTGATTCAGCCCATGGACCAAGGCGTGATCCGCGCTTTCAAGGCCCACTATATGCGCAACATATATATTTTCTCATGTCTGAGAAAAGTTTATCAAGTGTGTGGTGATGGGTTTTACAGCCTTAAAACATAAAATATACAGAAAAACACATCCTGTAAACGAAAAAAAACCAAATATCCTGTAAACGAAAAAACATGCACTGTTAATGAGAAAAAAACATCCTGTAAATATTTAATGAACAAAACAAACAAAAAAAAAAACGACACAAATTTCACTTAACACTGGTATTTTTTAAGCTGGCTTTTTAAGGATGAACGAACTAGAGACGTGTGTAAGTTGGAGATACATACAAAATATGGTGTTGGAATTGTACTGCAGTTGATGGGTTCGGGTCAGAGGGAATTCAGAAAAGAATGTCAGACTCTGTGACTGACTCCGTCCGCCGTGCTTGCTCTGGTGCACATGCGTTAATTACACAAAAACATTTTCCGTGATTTATTTTTTACATTTTTGACAGACATTATATACATAGTTTATATACAGTGGTGTGATTTATGTGCCGCACGGTGGTCTAGTGGTTAGCACGTTGGCCAATACAGGAACAGCCTGGAGATCGGGAAGATCTGGGTTCGATTCTCCCCTGGGCATCCCCTGGATGAACTAACTCTGCGGTAAGATGTCTATGATGTCTATATCTATAACTAAAGCTATCTGTTCACTTGTAGCGGCTAGCTACGTAGTAAAAGTGTATTGTTTACTGGCTTTGCTTGGCGTCATGAACTCTACTAGAGAAATCAGTGTTTTCTACACGTTGGCTTCTTAAACTATTATTTCATGATGAAATAAAAACTGTGCCCCTTGGTGAAACCTTTTCAATATGTTGCCTTGACTTGGGCTGCATTGTCTTTTGCATCATCATTTTACATTCTTGTATGTGGCTAATGTTTGCTAGCAAATGCTAACTGGATGTAATACATGAAGTGTGTGTCCTAATGAACGCTACATAGCTAATGTGACTGACATATCACCAGTACTCACTCACAAGTACACAACTATTTAGTGTGTAACTGGATGTAATACATGAAGTGTGTGTCCTAATGAACGTTACGTAGCTAATGTGACTGACATATCACCAGTACTCACTCACTAGTACACAACTATTTAGGACTTATGTGGAATCTTTATTTCCATATTGAAGTGAATTATGATAGCAACTACTTTGATGACCTGGAATCTTTGAAAATGTGAATGTGAAATACTAATCATGAATATTTACAATAGAATTTCAGAGTTTCCTGGTTACATTTTGTATATGTTCTATGTTTTATAGAAAGAGGTGGATCATTTGGACTTGTACTTGCATGCTGAGAGAGTGCGTGCACTCCTGATGTACATGTATAACCTACATAAATACCTACTCATATTTTAATAAATATAGTAAATACAGGGCCGCACGGTGGTCTAGTGGTTAGCACGCTGGCCAATACAGGAACAGCCTGGAGATCGGGAAGACCTGGGTTCGATTCTCCCCTGGGCATTTCTGTGTGGAGTTTGCATGTTCTCCCCGTGTGCGCGTGGGTTTTCTCCGGGTACTCCGGCTTCCTCCCACATTCCCAAAAACATGCATGTTAGGTTAATTGGTGACTCTAAATTGTCACTCTAATTGTCCATAGGTATGAATGTGAGTGTGAATGGTTGTTTGTCTATATGTGCCCTGCGATTGGCTGGCGACCAGTCCAGGGTATACCCCGCCAGTCGCCCGAAGTCAGCTGGGATAGGCTCCAGCATGCCCCCGCGACCCTAATGAGGATGAAGCGGTATAGAAAATGGATGGATGGATGTGATTTATTTTTTTGCATGTTTGTCACACTCTGCGATTGGCTGACGACCAGTACCCCGCCTGTCGCCCGAAGTTAGCTGGGATAGGCTCCAGCATGCCCCCACGACCCTAAAGAGGAGAAGCAGTATATGGATGTTATATGTGGATGTTTGTCACACTTAAATGTTTCAGATCATCAAACAAATGTATATATTCGTCAATAACACAACTGAACACAAAATGCATTTTTTAAATGAAACCTTTTATTATTATTAAACATGAACCGTGAACCATGAACATGAAAACATGAACAGTTGTAAACCTTCCCAGGAGTGGCCGGCCAACCAAAATGACCCCAAGAGCGCAGCGATGACTCATCTAGAGGTCACAAAATACCCCACAACAACATCCAATGAACTGCAGGCCTCACATGCCTCAGTTAAGGTCAGTGTTCAAGACTCCACCAAAAGAAAGACACTGGGCAAAAACGGCCTGTATGGCTGCTGAACAAAAAGGACATTGAAGCTTATCTCAGTTTTGCCAGACCTTTCTTAAACCTTTCTTTTACAAATAGAAGAGTTTATCCAGCTTGATGTTGGGCTCCCTGTGGATGCTTTGACCCACAAGAAAGGCCAATTTGTGGGCATACCGGCAGGGGGCTGGTACTGCACTCATCCCCTGAATAAAAAAAAAAAAGATACAAAAATAATTTAATTTGTGCAAATGCAAAAATATCAGGGCATGTAAATGATTTCAGGAGCGATCAGGACTGTTTACTATACGGGTGTAACGATTCATCTACTACATCGATGTATCGATTTAGATTACTAAGATCTAGTCCAAGTTGTCATTCCGGACAATATATCGATCTAACAGTTTAAAAGGTAATCAATCGATAGCATCAACACTAGGACATAAAGAATTGGATTTAAGCACGGCAGGTTTTACTGTATATGGAAGTGTGTGTTTTTTGTTTTTTTTAAAGCACATTAAACCTTACTCGATTCAGTCTGCCTGTCTGTGAGGTCATCGACACACGCCAGCAGACAACAAAACATAGCATGGTGGATGGTAGAGGACAAGCCGATGAACGAGAGATTAAGCCACCATTGCAGTCCAGTGTGTGGAAACACTGGCTTTTTGCAAAGAGGGAGATGTTCTAAATAAGTCGGTCACTATAAGGTATGTAAAAGTCAAGTAAAATACAACGGAACCGCAACAAATCTCTCCAACCACCTACTAAGGCGACGTGGGATTTCACACAAAGCTGACCGTTCAGGCAACTCTCATTCCTGCTGCAGCAGCAGCGCAAGGCAACGTTAGCTCTTACTACACTTACTGTACTTTTATTAAAGATGTATTAAATATTGAAATTCAACCTAAAGTGTTAGTTGCACACTATTCAAATAAAATGTGCATGCATTTGCCGTTAATTGTTGTTTACATCCATAATTAATTTATACCTGATTCCCTTACAAAAAACAACGGGGATCTAGGAAACTTCAGCGGCACTGCTCAGTATCCAGGTATTTATTTCACAGTTGCACTGGTTGAATTTTTGGCCAAAAAAAAGGTGCTGAATTAATTTAAAAATTACAGAATCGTAATGTGCCAATCGTATCGGCAACCACAAATCATGATACCAATCGAATCGTTGTTTAAACAAATAGTCACACCCCTAGTTTACTGACATTTCAGCTAAATATTGTTCGTGGAAACACGGACTGGAGTTTAGATAGTTGTTGTACTGTTTCACCCAATGTGACCTGTGTCCTATATTGAGATTCACAGCCAGCTAAACTCTTCGTTGTACTACTTCCTCCAAGGAACAGGCACGTGTTGTACTGGACTGGAATTTAATACAATGAAGTGTGAAACTGAAATTACAAAAACACAAAGGGCATTTAGTGACTCAATCCAGAAATTAGAACACAAATAGACTCGTATTTAAAGTGCATAAAAATGCTCCAAATACCATAATATTAAGAAACACACATTCTAACACTCATGTGCAAAAATGCAACTTACTGATATTGCCACTCAAAAGGCCAGAAATATAAGGATTGTTTGGATGAAAACACACCATATGCTGTCAATCAAGCTGTTTACATATACCAAGCAGGAAGTTCCTGATACATCATTTCCCTTTGATGCTGATTGGCTCAACATTAATATAATACAAACTACGACCTCTAGTGGTCTGGAGGAACACATTTTCTAGCGGTTCCAACACAGTTGTAGCACTAAGCCTGCCGTCGATTTTTAGCTGTTTTTCTTCAGAGTGCAGGTTAGATGATGCTCCGTTTAACATTAAATTAGTTCTCTGTAAATTCCAGTTACATTTTTCATCCTCCTATCCTTTGCTCACAGACACACGAGTGACTTGCCTGAAAGTTGTAGTACATGTGGCAAAGCCTGAAGGTGAGCAACTGAAAATCATCAGGCTCTAGTCCGCTCTGGTCATAAACGACATTGTAGTGAGTTGAAGACACGCTTCCGATGTCGGCAGCCTGGCTGACAAGATAGAAGTTGTTCCTGGCAAAATGTACAATTGTTCCTTAGTGTACATATTGTATATGAAACACTCAAACTGATGGAGACATCAATGTTGTAACATGTTAACTGAACAATGTAATTCCACCCTAATCGTGTATAGTGTTTAGTCTCCACAAAACAAGAAACACTTTAGACCATATAAAATGCGACTTTCTTTGGAGAAAAGAGATAGGACAGAACAGGTGTAAAAGCAACAGGGTACCATTCTGGACGGGTGACTCTGGAGTCAACGACAGTCCCTATAGGTGGGTTGATTCGCTTCTTAGATTTTTTTGTGCGCTTAAAGAACCTGCAGCTGATGCGCTTGTTCACTACTACCACACTCAGATTGGGCCTACACCAATAGAGAGGCTGTCAGTAGATGTGCAATTGGCACTGAGGTTTCAAGGTCACATCAAGGAACACTTACATGTAGCCTTGTCCCATGGAGTTGAAGGAGTCAGTGATCTTATTGACCTCATAGTTGACCACGCTGTGTAGTTGGCCGTCTTCCACTCCATCACGATACACAATAATGTGCGACGGAAGGAATTTGTTGGATGTTCTGTAGTGTTCGAGTGCACCTGCCGATGACACCGATGACTATTAATAGTAGGATTCTAATTATTATTTTTTAAACATTTAATAATTTCATGGACTTGCCAACAAAGGCCATCTTCAGCTCATCCATAATCTCCTGCCCTTTGTTTTGCAATTTGGCCTTTTTATAAAGCACATTTGGAGAGACCGGACCGGAGCAGGAGGGGACAGAGAAGAAGAGAAAAGGAAACAGTGGGGGGGGGGGGGGGGGGGGGGGGGGGGGAGAGGGGGACAAAAACAAAAAGAGACAAGGACAACAGCAGCAACAACAACAATAGTGACAGAACAACAGAAACATACGGAACGACATCAGCAAATAAATGTCTGTGACAACTATAAAGACGAACAGGGACATAAGGACAAAACAATATCAACAACCACAATGACAAAGCTGTCAATGACAATCACACATAATAGCAGTCATGAAATGATGAACTATGATAGTGATCACAATGACAATACTGCATTGAAACAGTCACATAATAGCAGTCATGAAATGATGAACTATGATAGTGATGACAATGATAATACCGCATTGAAACAGTCACACATAACTGTAGTAATGAAATGATTATCCATGATAGTGAACAGAATGAAAAGTACTGTAATGCACATCATTGTAATATATATATATATATATACATATATACGTATATACATATACACACACATATATACACATACACACACACACACACATACATATAGTCATACTGCTGATATCACCGTCGCTGTAATAAAACCAACAACATAATAACACCCTGGTTAACTCAGTGAGTAATGTGGGGAAGTACGTATGTACTGTGAGTGTGCATATGTACAGGTATCTCTGTATGTGAGGGAGACTTCATATATATGTAAAGGTGCAGAAATGTGTGGGCGTGTAATTGTCACTGAGAATGCAAGAAAGGAAAGGGGCCGCCCCCACCCCCCAGAGAGCCCCGCCCCAAATAGCCAGGCCGGGCCCCGGCCGCCAGAAGGTCACCAGGCCCATAGGGGCAGGCAGCACAAAGATCAGTGCCCCAAGAGCCAGCCCAGAGGGCCCCCGCCCCCGGGAAGACCAGCAAGGGGCCGAAGAGCGGCAATCCCAGCCAAGGACAGGACGCCAGCGGGCCGGAGGACTGCCAACCCCTGACACCAGCGAGAGATCACACCCCACAAAGGCAGACGGTACCGGGGGCCACAAACCGGCAGGCCCAGAGACGCCTCCACAACCGGAAAGAAGCCCGCCCGCGCCGGAAGCGCCAAGTCCCGCCCACCGCCCCCCCACACCCCCAGGGAGCGGAGCCCGGCCCGCCCCGGGCCAACCCCCGCCCGACCCCCGACACAGGGCCGCCCCGCCAAGGGATGCAGGAGGCACACCCTCCACCCACCCGGCGGAGGTACGGGCGGCAGAGATGTATCACCCAGCACCCGACCCCACGGAGCAAACCCCATGTATGCCCCCCCCCAAAATAAATAACTAAAATAAATAAATAAATAAAAGTGCACACACTCACGCACATACTGTACACACTCCTACGCACCCACACGCACGCACATAAACACTCCTACGCACATACACACCCCTACGCGCACGCTCATACACACACCTACTTACTCAAGCGCGCACACACACACACACACACACACACACACACACACACACAGTGGTCGACTGCCCGACACCCGGAAGCCCCACCCTATCCCCCGTTGGTAACCCAAGGAGCAGCGGAGCCGGGGACCCCGGGGTCCCAGACATACGATCCAGAACCCAGGCGCGGAGAGCGCGGACCGCCGGGGAGCAGGAAGACACCAGGCCACACCCTCCCAACGGTAGGACGCCGCCAGCAAGGCAGACAGGGGAGCCAGCGAGGAGGAGAGCGGGAAACTGAGCAGGCAGGCGGGAAAACGGGCGAGCACCCAGGCAAACCACCACAAAGCGCCAACCGACACCCGCGGGCCAGCAAACCCAGAAGAGGGAGCGGGAGCACCACACTCCAAGCCGCAGGGAGGCCAAGCACCAGAGCCAAGAAGGCGAGACCAGCAGCAGACCAGCCGACGGCCCCCACAAACCACCAGAAGCCAGACCAGCCACATGCCACCAGAGCCGACAGCGCACCACCCGCGCACCGGAGCCCTACCCCCGACAAGCCCACAGACAGACCGGGGGAGGCGAGGACACAGACAGCGGCCCGGCAGAGCACAAGGCGCAACGGCGACAAACGCCCAAGCGCCCGGCAGAGCACAACCCCCCCCAGCGGGCCCGGCCCCAGGGCACCCGCCCCCCCACCCCCACCCCGCCACCCAGGCCCACAGTACCCGCAAGCATGACCAAGCCCCAACCCACCAGCTGGCCCGGCGCCCCAGCAGCCGCCACAGCGCAGCAACCACCAGCCGCCGCGGCGACACACGGGCCACCCGCAGCACCGGCACAGCCCCCCGGAGACCGCCGAACCCGCCCCAAGAGCGCAGAGGCGCCCGCAGCACGTGTCAGTCCAGGGGAAGCACCGCAAGCCGCCCCCCCCCCGGCGCAAGCCCCGGCATCAACAGGCCCCAGAGGGCCACCCCAGGGAAGGGCAGGCGAACCAGACAAGGGCACCCCACAGGCCAGGCCGCCCCGGGCGAGCCACTACGACAGCCAGGCCCCCGGCCACACCGCCGACCCTGGCGGGCAGACGGCGAGGTGCACGAGGCACCCCAATCCAGCCCGCCCCACCCGTGTATGTGATAAGGTGTGATTGTGTCTATAATGCAATTTAAAAATAAATATATAAATAAATAAAATAAAATAAAATAAAAGAGGAAATAAAATAAAAGAGGATGGTGTATCTGTGTGCATGTATATGGGGTGTATGTGGATGATAGCTAATGGTGCAATTAAAATCGGGGAACAGCTGCCGCTCGGAGGGCCCCTCACCTAACCAGCCCCCCCAAACCCTAAGTGTCTACTCTGCGATTAAAATTGGGGGGCAGCAGGGCAGGAGCAAAGGAGCCCCGCAAGGCAGCTCCCCTCCCCAATCACGCCCGACCACAGGCCACCCCCCAAAGTCCTATATATATGTGAGGTGGTGCAGTGGCACAGGAAGGACGGGGGCCCCACACCCCAACGCCGCCCAAACCGAGCAGAAGGGGGGACCAAGGACACATGACCGACCGGCCGCCCACCACAGCCCAGGCTCGGGCAAGCCACAGGCCGCAGGACACACCACAGGCCCTACCCGGCCCGCCAGGATGCCCAGTCCGGCCCACCCAAACCCCCCAGAGGCGATACCCCCAGCGCCCCCCAACACCGGAGCCCCACCGGAGGTAGCGCCCGCAGCGCCACCCCCAAACCGCCAAACACCACGGACCAGCCACACGCCCCAAGGCAGATCCGACCGCCACCAGGACAGCGGGAACCGCGCCCACGCGCCCCCCGCATACCACCACAGCCGGCAAGGGAGCAACATCACGACGACCACAAGAGCACCGGACCCCACATAGAGCGGAGCACGGCCACACCCACGAAGCACGCAGGTCAGAGCCGCCAGGGAGGGACAGAGAAGCAAGCACCGCACGACCGGGCCCACGAGAGGAGCGGCCCGGCGCCCAAGCAGATGCCCCCGCCCCCCCCGCCACGCCGCAGACCGGCCACCGCCCCACCCCCCGCCCATCCACCAACACGCCAAGGGAGAAACCCCGGAGGGGGGGAGACAACCGCCGGCCCGGAAGCAAGGACCAGCCAGACACCAGCAGGCAGCAGGGACCGCCCGCCAGCCCCCCGCCAGCCCAAGCCCCCGGCCAAAGCCACCCCCCGACCGCCCCACCCCGGAGCAAGCATCCCCCCGCCGATCCCGGGAAGCACCACGCAGATGGACACCACGCCGCCCGCTCCCACGCGCACCCACCCACCCACGGCCCCCACACGCCCCACTCCCCAAGCCACAGTGGCCCCGTCCCTGAAGGGAGAAAGCAAGGGATCCCCCCCACCCCAGCACCACGCACCCCCCACCCCGAGCCCAAACCGCACATCAGCGACCCCCACCTCCGCGCCCCCAGTCACCCGGGGGACAGCCACAGGCGCCGGAGGATAACAGGCAGTTCCCACCTATCACACATACACCACACCCATAAATCGGTAAAATAAAATACTGTAAAATAAATAAATAAAATAAAATAATTTTAAAAAATAAATAAATAAAAAGGGGCAACCCAAACCACCCTCCCACCCAGGGGAGATAGCCCCACGGGGGCAGCTGGGCTCAGGCACCCGCGCCCCCACCAGGGGGAGAGGCCGGCCCCCACACCGGACGGCCCCACGCGGCAGCCGAGCAGGAGGGCCCAGGCAGACCCCACCCCACCCCCAGAGGCAAAGGAGGCGAGGGAGAGCCAGCGCCACCAGCCGCACACGGGCCCCCCCAGCAGCAGTAGGCGCCCGGCACCCGCAGGATGCAGCACCCCGCCCACCCACCACCCCGGAGGTCAACCAACGCCGCCCCCTGGGCGGCCCCCCCGACCCCGCCCCATCACCCGACCCGGACCCCTCCCCACCCCCACCCACCAGCCCCCCCAGGCAGGCAGCCCAGCAAAGAGGACCCGGGACACCAAGCCCGCCACCGCCCGCCCCCGAGGTACCAGGCCCACCCAGCGACCAGGACCACACCCCATGCCAGATGAACGAGACCCCCAGGGGCAGAGACAGATGCCCTCACCCCCTTGAGAGTCAGGTCAGGGAATTAATTATTGGTGCCCATATAAGCTGAAATTCTGACATTTGTTCTTTAGATTCAGCAGACATTTTCTCCATAGCTATATGATCTAACAAAAGATTTTTGTAAAGAGCTACGTTCAGTTTCTTCCTTGATTTCCAATTGATGAGAATGGTTTTCTTGGCGATGCTTAATGCAGTGATGAGAAGCTGTGTTTTGTTTGTTTCTACATCAATTGTGGAGAGATCGCCCAGCATGCATAGTAAAGGGGAGGTAGGAATGGAGAACCCAAGTGCCAAAGATAGGTACTCACACACTCCGTGCCAAAATTTTTTAATGGGAGCACAGGTCCACATGGAGTGTAAGTAGTCATCAATTCTATGGTCTGAGCAGTGTGTACAGATGTTAGAGTCAGTTAAGCCCATTTTAAACATTCTATGTCCTGTGTAGTGTACTCTATGAAGGATTTTAAACTGAATCAGCTGTAGGTTGGGATTATTGATTAACCGGGAAGCATTAAGACATATTTGCTTCCAGAATTCAGGGTCACAGCTTGTAGATAAATCTGAGCTCCATTTGGAGATTGGTACTCCGATTGTGTTATCATTTTTTGAAAGTAGAATATATAATTTAGATAATGTTTTAGGGGCAGATATTTTTAAAAATTGGTCAATAGTGGTATTGCTTTCCAATGATATGGTCCTGAAACTTGCTTTAATTATGGATTTAATTTGTATGTATTCAAGAAATTTGTTATGATTTATTCCATACTGTGTAACAAGGTCGTTAAATGAGATAAAGTTGTTTCCTATAATTATATTTTTCATACAACTTATTCCTTTTTCGTGCCATGTTGGGAAATTTAATGGTTTCTTTTTAAGCACGATGTCACGATTATTCCAGACGGGAGTGTATTGGAAGGAGTGAGCGAGAATTTTGTTATTTTTAAAAATTCCCACCAAGCTGTCAGAGTGTTGTTTATATTTATACTTTTAAAACAATTATTTTTCCGGAGGATTTGGCTAATGAAGGGCAGGTTACAAATTGGGAGTGTGATTGTTCTATGTCTAGCCATAAATAATCCAATGGGTTAGGGTTGATCCATTTTAAGATATACTGTAACCTGTTTGCAAGGAAATAGTTGGAGAAGTTTGGGAGTTCCAAGCCCCCATATTCTTTAGATTTTTGTAACGTTTTGAGACTTATTCGTGCTGGCTTATTTTTCCAAAGAAATTTATTTATATATGAGTCTAATGACTTGAACCAAATTATAGATGGTTTGGTGGGGATCATGGAAAATAGATAATTAACCTTTGGTAAAATCATCATTTTCACGGTGGATACTCTACCTGTAAGTGAGATGGGCAAGGTTCTCCAACGTGCAAGATCATCCTCTATTGACTTCAATAGTGGAGTATAATTCAAGCGGATCAGGTCTGACAGGTTGGAGGAAATGTTAATACCCAAATACTTAATGTTCCCTGAACACAGTGGTATAGAGGGGGTGCTCTAGAAACCAAAGTTAATGGGCAGTACTGTGGATTTAGACCAGTTAATGGAGTAATCTGAGAAGGTGCTATAATTGTTAATGAGTGAGATAGATTCGTGAAGTGAAGAATGTGAATTATCTAGGAAGAGTAATACATCATCAGCATAAAGGCTTATCTTATGATGAACATTTGTGGTGTGGATCCCTTTAATATTTATATGTTGTCGAATTGCAGCTGCAAGAGGTTCGATAAAGGTAACAAATAGTGAGGGAGAGAGTGGACACCCTTGCACAGTACCTCTTTGTAAATCCATGTTCTAAATGAATCTCCAAAGCCAAATTTTTGTAGTGTTGCAAAGAGAAATTTCCAGTTTACTCTGTCAAATGCTTTTTCAGCATCCAATGAGACAATTGTGGTTTCTAAATTATGGATGATAGAGTAATCAATCAGATTGATTAGACGGCGTACGTTGCTAGTCGAGTTTCTCCCCTTAATAAATCCTGATTGATCAGGGTGTATTATATGAGGGGTAACTTTTTCCAGCCTTATAGCTAACGCTTTGCATATTATTTTAAGATCTGCATTAATCAGTGAAATTGGACGATAACTGGAAGGTAGTGTTGGGTCCTTATCCGGTTTCAGCAGGAGACTGATTGTAGCTGAGTTCATGTTTGGAGGCAAGCATGAACTGTCTTTAATTTCCAAAACCATTCTAAGAAATATTGGAGATAGTGATGACCAGAATGTTTTATAAAACTCGACAGGGAAACCGTCAGGTCCTGGTGCTTTGTTATTCGGCAACCGGTGTAGAGCGTTATGGAGTTCTATTAATGAAATGGGTACATCTAAGTTGGTCACCTGTTCGTCATTTAATTTTGGTAATTCTATGTTGTTGAGAAATGTTTCGATATCTGGGAGAGATGGTTTAATCTGAGGTGTATATAGATTTTTATAAAAGCTCCTAAAGACAGAATTAATTTCTTCCGGGAGGTGAGTGATGTGACCTCCTGAGTTTCTAATGGAGAAGATAGAGCTTTTTTTTTTATTGACTTTTAGTTGGTTAGCTAAGTATTTTCCATGTTTATTGCCATGCTCAAACTTTTCCAAACGTAGTCTCTGCAGTTGGAACTGAATTTTCTTGTCAGTAATTTCTTTTAAGTCTAGTTTCAGTTTCCTTAGGTTACTTAGAATATGCTCATCTTGTGAGTCAGCATGAGCGGTTTCGAGGAGTTGGATTTTTTTCTCCAACTCTGATTCTAGCAATCTCTCTTTCTTTTTCTTATATGATGAATATGAAATGGTTTTTCCATTTCAAATTCATCTTTTTTTTTTTCCAAAAAAAAAAAAAAACAAGTAAACATTTTACGTCATTAATGAAATAAATTCGTGACCACGGTTAACGCGTTATTTTTTAAATTTTTGACAGACACTATATACATAGTTTATATACAGTGGTGTGATTTATTTTTTTGCATGTTTGTCACACTCTGCGATTGGCTGACGACCAGTCCAGGGTGTACCCCGCCTGTCGCCCGAAGTTAGCTGGGATAGGCTCCAGCATGCCCCCACGACCCTAAAGAGGAGAAGCAGTATATGGATGTTATATGTGGATGTTTGTCACACTTAAATGTTTCAGATCATCAAACAAATGTATATATTGGTCAATAACACAACTGAACACAAAATGCATTTTTTAAATGAAACCTTTTATTATTATTAAACATGAACCGTGAACCATGAACATGAAAACATGAACAGTTGTAAACCTTCCCAGGAGTGGCCGGCCAACCAAAATGACCCCAAGAGCGCAGCGATTACTCATCTAGAGGTCACAAAATACCCCACAACAACATCCAATGAACTGCAGGCCTCACATGCCTCAGTTAAGGTCAGTGTTCAAGACTCCACCAAAAGAAAGACACTGGGCAAAAACGGCCTGTATGGCTGCTGAACAAAAAGGACATTGAAGCTTATCTCAGTTTTGCCAGACCTTTCTTAAACCTTTCTTTTACAAATAGAAGAGTTTATCCATCTTGATGTTGGGCTCCCTGTGGATGCTTTGACCCACAAGAAAGGCCAATTTGTGGGCATACCGGCAGGGGGCTGGTACTGCACTCATCCCCTGAATAAAAAAAAAAAAAAAGATACAAAAATAATTTAATTTGTGCAAATGCAAAAATATCAGGGCATGTAAATGATTTCAGGAGCGATCGGGACTGTTTACTATACGGGTGTAACGATTCATCTACTACATCGATGTATCGATTTAGATTACTATGATCCAGTCCAAGTTGTCATTCCGGACAACATATCGATCTAACAGTTTAAAAGGTAATCAATCGATAGCATCAACACTAGGACATAAAGAATTGGATTTAAGCACGGCAGGTTTTACTGTATATGGAAGTGTGTGTTTTTTGTTTTTTTTAAAGCACATTTAACCTTACTCGATTCAGTCTGCCTGTCTGTGACGTCATCGAGACACGCCAGCAGACAACAAAACATAGCATGGTGGATGGTAGAGGACAAGCCGATGAACGAGAGATTAAGCCACCATTGCAGTCCAGTGTGTGGAAACACTTTGGCTTTTTGCAAAGAGGGAGATGTTCTAAATAAGTCGGTCACTATAAGGTATGTAAAGGTCAAGTAAAATACAATGGAACCGCAACAAATCTCTCCAACCACCTACTAAGGCGACGTGGGATTTCACATAAAGCTGACCGTTCAGGCAACTCTCGTTCCTGCTGCAGCAGCAGCGCAAGGCAACGTTAGCTCTTACTACACTTACTGTACTTTTATTAAAGATGTATTAAATATTGAAATTCAACCTAAAGTGTTAGTTGCACACTATTCAAATAAAATGTGCATGCATTTGCCGTTAATTGTTGTTTACATCCATAATTAATTTATACCTGATTCCCTTACAAAAAACAACGGGGATCTAGGAAACTTCAGCGGCACTGCTCAGTATCCAGGTATTTATTTCACAGTTGCACTGGTTGAATTTTTGGCCAAAAAAAAAGGTGCTGAATTAATTAAAAAATTACAGAATCGTAATGTGCCAATCGTATCGGCAACCACAAATCATGATACCAATCGAATCGTTGTTTAAACAAATAGTCACACCCCTAGTTTACTAACATTTCAGCTAAATATTGTTCGTGGAAACACGGACTGGAGTTTAGATAGTTGTTGTACTGTTTCACCCAATGTGACCTGTGTCCTATATTGAGATTCACAGCCAGCTAAACTCTTCGTTGTACTACTTCCTCCAAGGAACAGGCACGTGTTGTACTGGACTGGAATTTAATACAATGAAGTGTGAAACTGAAATTACAAAAACACAAAGGGCATTTAGTGACTCAATCCAGAAATTAGAACACAAATAGACTCGTATTTAAAGTGCATAAAAATGCTCCAAATACCATAATATTAAGAAACACACATTCTCACACTCATGTGCAAAAATGCAACTTACTGATATTGCCACTCAAAAGGCCAGAAATATAAGGATGGTTTGGATGAAAACACACCATATGCTGTCAATCAAGCTGTTTACATATACCAAGCAGGAAGTTCCTGATACATCATTTCCCTTTGATGCTGATTGGCTCAACATTAATATAATACAAACTACGACCTCTAGTGGTCTGGAGGAACACATTTTCTAGCGGTTCCAACACAGTTGTAGCACTAAGCCTGCCGTCGATTTTTAGCTGTTTTTCTTCAGAGTGCAGGTTAGATGATGCTCCGTTTAACATTAAATTAGTTCTCTGTAAATTCCAGTTACATTTTTCATCCTCCTATCCTTTGCTCACAGACACACGAGTGACTTGCCTGAAAGTTGTAGTACATGTGGCAAAGCCTGAAGGTGAGCAACTGAAAATCATCAGGCTCTAGTCCGCTCTGGTCATAAACGACATTGTAGTGAGTTGAAGACACGCTTCCAATGTCGGCAGCTTGGCTGACAAGATAGAAGTTGTTCCTGGCAAAATATACAATTGTCCCTTAGTGTACATATTGTATATGAAACACTCAAACTGATGGAGACATCAATGTTGTAACATGTTCACTGAACAATGTAATTCCACCCTGGGTTGATTCGCTTCTTAGATTTTTTTGTGCGCTTAAAGAACCTGCAGCTGATGCGCTTGTTCACTACTACCACACTCAGATTGGGCCTACACCAATAGAGAGGCTGTCAGTAGATGTGCAATTGGCACTGAGGTTTCAAGGTCACATCAAGGAACACTTACATGTAGCCTTGTCCCATGGAGTTGAAGGAGTCAGTGATCTTATTGATCTCATAGTTGACAACACTGTGTAGTTGGCCGTCTTCCACTCCATCACGATACACAATAATGTGCGACGGAAGGAATTTGTTGGATGTTCTGTAGTGTTCGAGTGCACCTGCCGATGACACCGATGACTATTAATAGTAGGATTCTAATTATTATTTTTTAAACATTTAATAATTTCATGGACTTGCCAACAAAGGCCATCTTCAGCTCATCCATAATCTCCTGCCCTTTGTTTTGCAATTTGGCCTTTGAGTACCACCTTCACAAGTAAAAAAATTAAGTTAACCTTTCAAGCCAATGACGCACATCCTGAACAATAAGACAGGCGCTTGTGATGGTCCCAAACCTTGTCATTGTGGCATTTAGGCTGGCCACCAGTGAACCAATGGACCTTTCCCCAGCAGTACTCAACTTCATAACCAGCACCCCCAATCCCTCCTTCTCATCTCCGGTGACTTCAATCATGCTTCCCTGTCCTCTGCTCTTCCCACCTTTACCCAGTATGTCAGATGCCACACTAGAGACAATAAAACTTTGGACCTCCTGTATGCAAACATCAAGGATGCATACACCTCATACCCCCTGCCCCCGCTGGGTCGTTCTGATCACAACCTCGTCCATCTCGTCACAGACTACACTCCAGTAGTGAATAGACAACCCCCTGTGAAGAGGCCTGTGAAGCAGTGGTCTGAGGAGAGCAGTGCTAGGCTAAGAGACTGCTTCCAGACAACAGACTGGGAAGCGCTCTGTAGTCCCCATGGCAGTGACGTTGACAGCATGACACACTGCATCACAGACTATATAAACTTCTGTGTGGAGAACACTGTGCCCTCTAAGTTGGTGCGGTGTTTTCCCAACAACAAACCCTGGGTGACCTCCGAGATTAAGGCCCTGCTGAACAAGAAGAAGAGGGTCTTCAACTCGGGGGACAAGGAGGAGTTGTGCGGAGTCCAGAGGGAACTCCGGCACAAGATCAGGAAGGGGAAGGACTGCTACAGGAGGAAACTGGAGAAGCGGCTGGAGGAGAATAATGCCAGGGAAGTCTGGAGAGGCCTGCAGACCATCACAGGCCATGGTAAAGGAGTGGGGAGAGACCAAGCCAGTGGGGACAAGATCTGGGCAGATGAACTCAATCTGTTTTTTAACAGATTTGAGTCTGCCCTCCCTCCCTCCCCTACCAACTCACCACTCTTCACCCCCACATCCCCATCCCAGCCATCCTCTACTCCCCTCTCCATAACTGATGATCAGGTGAGAAGTCAGTTGAGGAAGATCAAGGCAAGGAAGGCCCCGGGACCGGACGGCATCAGCCCCAGAATCCTCAAGGACTGTGCTGACCAGCTCTGTGGAGTTCTCAGGCACTTGTTCAACCTCAGCCTGAGCCTGGAGAAAGTCCCGGCCCTGTGGAAGACCTCCTGTGTGGTCCCGAACCCAAAGACACCACGTCCCAAGGAGCCTAACCACTTTAGGCCTGTTGCCTTGACCTCTCACCTGATGAAGACCATGGAGAGGATTATCCTGCAGCACCTGCGACCCCTGGTGGGCACTCAGCTGGACCCCCTGCAGTTTGCTTACCGGCCTCGGATCGGAGTGGACGACGCAGTGATCTACCTGCTGCACAGATCACTGCTACACCTGGAGGACAGCGGGAGCGCTGTGAGGGTCATGTTTTTTGACTTCTCCAGTGCCTTCAACACCATCCAGCCGGCACTACTCAGAGTGAAGATGGAGAGTGTGGGAGTAGACCAACACCTGACTGCATGGGTTATAGACTACCTCACCAACAGACCACAGTATGTGAGGCTCCGTCACTGTGTGTCTGACATGGTACTCTGCAGCACAGGTGCCCCTCAGGGTACGGTGCTCTCCCCTTTCCTCTTCACCCTCTACACCTCGGACTTCACACACAACTCCACACAGTGTCACATCCAGAAGTTCTCCGACGACACAGCCATCGTTGGTTGTGTTTCAGAGGGGAATGATCTGGAATACAGGACGGTCATCAGGGACTTTGTCAGCTGGAGTGAGCTTAACCAGCTGCAGCTCAACACCAGCAAGACAAAGGAGATGATCATTAACTTCCAGAGGAAAACATCTCACTTTACACCGGTGAACATCCAGGGAGCGGACATAGAGTTGGTAGACAGCTACAAAATCCTGGGTGTTCACCTTAACAACAAGCTGGACTGGTCCGTCAACACCCACGCCCTCTACAAGAAGGGCCAGAGTCGCCTTCACCTGCTGAGGAGACTGAGGTCCTTTGGTGTGTGCAGGACTCTTTTACGGACCTTTTATGACTCTGTGGTGGCCTCAGCCATCTTCTATGCTGTGGGCTGCTGGAGAGGGGGCAGCACGGACAGGGACAGGAGCAGGATAAATAGACTGATCAGGCGAGCTAGCTCTGTCCTGGACGGTCCTCTGGACTCCGTGGAGGAAGTGGGGGAGAGAAGGATGTTGGCTAAGCTGACATCCATCATGAACAACACCTCTCACCCGCTACATGACACTGTTGTTTCCCTGAGCAGCTCCTTCAGCACCAGACTGTTACACCCACGGTGTAAGAAGGAGAGGTTCCGCAGGTCCTTCATACCGACCGCTGTCAGGCTCTACAACACCTGCACCACCTGAACCATGTTGTAGACACTATGCTTTCTTTACACTGTTCTCTTTACTTGTCTTGCTGCTGTAACAAGTAAATTTCCCCGCTGTGGGATAAATAAAGTACATACAATACATACAAAACAATACAGTATCATGGTAGCAATCAATGCCCACAACCATCAGCTGCTCGACCTGCAGAGAAAAAACATTACTGGATTAAGTCTGCTTTTGTGGTTCTAGCCATCAGCATTTTTATGATACTTATCAGAAGGTGTGCCAAATAAGTTACATTCCAATGAGCTTTTGGGCAACAAGTCCTCAAACCGATCAGATATTCTTAAACTGCTGTTTAATGGCGCCCTCCAGCTGCGTAAGTTCTACGTTCCTTCAGCATGTCCAGAATTCCAACTTTTTGTGCATCTTCCTCTGCCTTTGGGTGCAACTGCAGGTGCCTTTGTTCATGCAGAGCGTTTAGTCGACATTGTGAGTTTTGTCGGGGAGAAAACTTGCAAACATACATCACTAAAGAGCTTACTGCTAGCATCGAACAAATATGTAAACTGGACTGTACAGGCCACATGGCATGGGGGAGCTTTTTGGTCTACAGTCCCTTAGCCAGTGGTCTAGTGGTCTGGAGGAACACATTTTCTAGCGGTTCCAACACACTCCCCGCCTGGCATTGTTACAAATGCCAACATAACACATTTACACAAACTAGTCCATTGGAGACAAAAGAAGGATACACTCTGTGATGGGTCGGCAGAAGATCTTTGAAGAGTTGTCACGCGTCACCTTGACCTCAATCTTCCTCACAACTCCATCTCTGCTTGGGAGAGTCTTTACGATAATTCCTATTGGCCAGTCATTTCTTTTAAGTTGCTTCTCCTTTAAAAGAATGATGTCCCCTTCCTTCATGTTTGGTTTGTTGCGATGCCACTTTTGACATCCTTGGAGTAAGTTGAGGTACTCCTTCTGCCATCGGGCCCAGAAAATGTCAGCAAGCACTTGAACTCTCTTCCACTGGTGTTTATACATGTCAGACTTTGTGAATTCAACTTGTGGAGCCGGGATGGCATCAAACTTCTGGGTAAGCAGAGTTGAGGGTGTCAGGATTAAAGGAGCCTCTGGATCAGAAGAAACGGGCACCAAAGGTCTTGCATTAATGATAGCTGTGACTTCAGCCATTAAAGTTGTCAGAACCTCGTGAGTCAACTTAGGGTTCCCTGCTTGTAAGAGCATTGAGTCTAGAATGCGTCGCACAATACCTATCATACGCTCCCATGAACCACCCATGTGAGACGAATGGGGCGGGTTGAACACCCAGGAACACCTCTGTTTGCGCAGGTAGTCATCTATACCTGTTTCACCGGGTTCTGGAGGAATCAGCTTCAGTTCTTTGGATGCACCAATAAAGTTGGTCCTGCAGTCAGATCTTAATTGTTTGGCGGGACCTCTGATCGCGAAGAATCTTCTGAGAGCGTTGATAAAACTTGAAGAACTCAAGGTTTCGATTACTTCAACGTGAATGGCTCTTGTGGACATACATGTAAAAAGAACAGCCCATCTCTTGCTGCTGGCTTGTCCTCCTCTAGTACGCCGTGTTACAACCTCCCATGGTCCGAACGTGTCCAACCCAACATAGGAAAATGGGGGATCCATTTGTAGACGTTCAGCAGGTAAGTCTGCCATGATTTGCTGCTCAGTTTTACCTCTGAGCTTCCTGCAAGTCACACATTTGGAGATGATGCTGCTGATGGGTCTCTTCCCTCCGACCAACCATAATCCACTTGCTCTGACTGCTCCCTCAGTGAAGTGTCTCCCTTGGTGCTTTACAGCTTCATGATAGTGTCGGATGAGCAGCGTAGCAATGTGATGCTTTCCTGGGATCAAAAGAGGTTTGGCTTCATGGCTTGGAAGTTTTGACTCTGCAAGGCGTCCTCCAACCCTTAATAGGTCATTACCATCCATGATTGGATTCAGCTTGCGAAGAGAACTGTTACTTGGCAAGTCTTGTTTTGCCTTGATGCATTTAGTTTCTTTTGCATACACTTCATGTTGGATGCATCTGATAATTGTGTGTTCTGCACAAGTCAAGGCTTCATCTGTGAGGCTTTTCCTGCAGAGGTGCCAGCCTCTACAACTATGAGCATCATTGGACTTCTTGAAACTGTGTGAGATGTGACGAAGGTAAGCTACTGCTTTGACAAGAGAGGTCCACTTTGAGCTTCGTTCAAAGCGCAATGAGCCTAGTTCACCTGGAGCAATGGCAGTGACAAGCACCATCACATTTTGACGAACTTCGACATCCGACTCAGGGTCAATTAATTCAAATGGGCCTTTTTCAGAAGTGATGCACTCGAGTCCCAGAAGAAAGGCTGGGCCATACAACCATGTTGTACTGGCAAGGTCTTTGGCTTGAACTGACCGAGAGCCATGATCAGCGGGGTTATGCTCCGTTGAGACGTGTCTCCACTGATTTGGTTGAGAAGTTTGCCTAATTCTCGCCTAATTCTCTACGATTGTTCACGTATACATGGAACCTTCTGTGTTGATTGTTAATGTATCCTAAAACCACCTTACTATCAGTAAAGAATGTGGTTCTGTCAATATTTATGCTGAGCTCTTGTGTGAGAAGCTCAGACAGTTCCACAGCAAGCACTGCAGCGCAAAGCTCCAGTCTGGGTACGGTAAGTTCTGATATGGGAGCCAATTTAGCCTTACCCATGACAAACCCGACCTCAGTGTGCCCATCTTCATGAGTGACCTTCAAGTAGGCTACTGCGGCTATAGCTTTTACTGAAGCATCTGAAAACACACAGAGTTCAATGCAAGTGGCGTGTGATGAGATGGAGGATGAGACATAAGTACGAGGGAGGTGCAGTGTTTTAAGTTCCCGCAGTGATTCTTGCCACCTTCTCCAAACATCATACATGTCTTGGGGCAAAGGGCTGTCCCAGTCAAGGTTATTGCTTGACAGTTCTCTGAGAAGAAGCCTGCCTTGTATAGTCACGGGTGTAAGGAATCCAAGGGGATCAAACAAGCTGTTTACTGTGGAGAGAACACCACGTCGAGTGAAAGGCTTCTGCTCCTGTGGCACACTAAATGTGAACGTGTCTGACATGGTGTTCCAGCTCACCCCCAAGCTGCGCCGGACAGGAAGCTCATCTATGGCGAAATCAAGGTCTTTGCTTTCATTGGCCCTGTCTTCCAGGGGAAAGGCACTCACCACCTTCATTTTGTTAGAGGCTATCTTGTGAAGGCGTAGATTTGAAAGGGCGAGCATTTTTTGGGCTCTTAGCAGGACATCAATAGCCTCCTCTTCAGTTGGAAAAGATTTCAATGCATCGTCAACGTAAAAGTCCTGTTCGACGAAGTTTCGTGCGTCACTTCCATATTCAGCTTCAGCCTCCTTTGCTACCATTCTCATTCCAAAGATTGCCACTGCTGGAGAGGGACTGTTGCCAAAGACGTGCACTCTCATGCGGTAGTCTACCACACCTTTATTGAGGTCATTGTCTTCATACCACAGGAAACGAAGGAAATCTCTGTGTTCTTCCTGAACAATGAAGCAGTAAAACATCTGCTCTATGTCGGCTGTGATGGCAACTGGTTCTTTCCTGAAGCGGAGAAGCACACCTTCGGAGCGGCAATGGAGCAACCCAACTGTTAGAGTCATCTTTGTAGCATCTTTCCATTTTCTTCAAAAAGATCATGTCTTCAACAGATTGTGCAAGCTGATTATTATTTTCAGTGCGGCAAAATACGGTCTCTCCTAAATTCTCTGCTGTGAGCTTTGAGAATGACAATGAAGATTGCTCTTCATGGGAAGTCTCTTTCACTTGACTTAAATTGAACCTCTCCTTAACAGTGAAGTGGCTGTCACAGGGAGTGAGATAGCTTGGGCGTCTATTCTTTAACACATGTGTTTTCAACACATTCACTTCATTCGGCTTGTGAGCACTGCCTAAACAAACCTCACCAACGATAACCCAGCCCAAATCAAGCTTCTGTGCATATGGGTCGCTATTTCTTCCACAGAGCTGCTTTCTTGCCTTGTGAACTCTCAGGAGGTTTTGTCCAATCAGCAACAGGATGTCAGCTTCTTGGTCAAGGGGTGGTATCTCGGCAGCAATGGATCTCAGATGGCAGTGCTGTAGAGCAGCTTCTGGAGTTGGTATTTCTTCCCTATTGTTGGGGATGTCATTACACTCTATGAGTGTGGGGAGAGGAAGGCTAACTTTTTCATCTATGGACTCAACTATGTAGCCCTGAGCTCTTCTACCTGTTGTTTGCGTTATACCAGCACACGTCTTCAATGTGTATGGTTCTGTTGTGCTTTGAATGTCAAACATGTCAAAAAATTCAGTCTTTGCAAGGGATAGATTACTCTGATCATCTATTATTGCATACATTTTCTTCCTGTTGTGTCGCTGACCTTCTGGATAAACTTGCACCAAGCATATTTTGGAACAAGACTTCCCGAAGATTTCTTTCCCACATACCTCTGTACAAGTGGCTGTAACATCTGAGTCCAACGCATTTGTTCTCTCCCCGCCGTGCTCTTTAGAGGATGAGAGAGGCTTGGACACATGTGGTGCTGGGCCTGGGTGAAGAGCTGCCAGATGTCTGTCACTGTCACACTCTTGACACTTGATTGTGACCTTGCAGTCCTTGGCTTGGTGGCTGGTGGAGGCTAGGCAACGGTAGCAAATGTTGTTGTCTTTAAGAAATTTCTTTCTGTCTTCCAGTAGCATAGTTCTGAAACCTCTGCATCTTCCCAATGGATGGGGTTTGTTATGTATCGGGCACTGCCTGCTGATGTCTTCAGCTGGACCCTTTGCTGTATTGGACGTCTCTGCTGACACATCTGTCTTGTGCACGGTGACTGATGGTCTTGGGTTGTAGTTCCCTGTTGGTTTCCCTCTTCTGTGATTGGCAGTGGAATCGTGAGGAAAGAGATATGTAGTGGTGAAGCTTGGGTCATTCCTTGCTTTGGCTTGATTCTTAACAAAATCCACAAAGAATGAGAATGGTGGGAAACTAACATTATTTTCTTCTTTGAACTTTGACCCTTTCATTGCCCATGTGTCTTGAAGGTTGCAGGGAAGCTTTTGCACAATTGGATTCACTCCTCTGGCTGTGTCAAGGTAACTTAAGCCAGGTAAATAGCCATCTAGCTTGGCAGCTTCCAACTCACAGAGTAGGTCTGAAAGCTCACAAAGCTTGTGAGGTTCTTTGCTGGAGACTTTTGGAAAATGTTCTATTCTAGAAAATAATGAGCTTTCTATTGCTTCTGGAGAACCATAGCATTCTTCTAATCTGTTCCAGATCATACGCAGACCAGCAGATGGGTATCTTATATTGGCTGTTTTTACTCTTTTAGCATGTTCAGAGGACTCTGGGCCTAGCCACTTAATGAGAAGATTGATTTCTTCATTATCCTTAAGACCAAGATCTTTGATGGTACTCTGAAATGTTACCTTCCAGCTAAAATAATTTTCTGGCTTTTCATCGAATTTTGCTAGTCCTTCTGTCACTAGCTGACTCTTGGCTAGGAACCTGGCAATGTCACTTATTGTGTTAGCAGTGTCATTGTTTGAATGTACTCTTTGCTGTCTTTGTAGTATGTTGTGAAAGGTTTGGTCAACATCTCTTTGTGGTGGTTGTTTGTCGCCGTCTAGTGGCGGACATTGGTACTGCTCATGTCCTTGTTTTGGGTGAAAATCCCTCCATAAATCTGCTGTTTCATATTGTCTTTCTTGGTGTGTAACATTGTCATTTTGCATAAAAGTGTCTCTGTGAGTTGCTATATACTCAGTCACTTTCTGCTCTGGAGTGGCCTGTGGAGGCAAGAACACCAATCCCTCATTTTGCTCCGTAACGTTGAACTGAGCAGCAGCAGTTTCTATCACCTCTGCTTTAGCCAAGGCTGCGTCGGCTTCTTTTTGAAGATGTAGAACGTTGAGAGTTGCTTTCAAGCGGGCTTTCTCCATTTTAATGCTCATTTCTTTTTCAGCGTAGGCCAATCTGGCTTTTGCAGCTTCAGCTTCCGCTAGTGCATGGGCTGCCGCCATTCTAGCACGGGTTGATGCTGACGACCTTGAAGATCTTGCTGACGATCTGTGAGTCATTTTGCTTGAAGCTTTGGAGGACTTTATTGAGGAGGAAAAGAGTGACCTGTTGCCCTCAACATCTTGACCTCGTGCCTCCGATTTCTTCATAGTAATGACTGAGTGGAATGGTGAAATATGTTGTTATCTTCTTTCCAACTCCAATCGTTTATTGTGGTCCTTCGCAGAGTGCTATCATTTCACTGTACTGTTTCACCCAATGTTACCTGTGTCCTATATTGAGATTCACAGCCAGCTAAACTCTTCGTTGTACTACTTCCTCCAAGGAACAGGCACGTGTTGTACTGGACTGGAATTTAATACAATGAAGTGTGAAACTGAAATTACAAAAACACAAAGGGCATTTAGTGACTCAATCCAGAAATTAGAACACAAATAGACTCGTATTTAAAGTGCATAAAAATGCTCCAAATACCATAATATTAAGAAACACACATTCTAACACTCATGTGCAAAAATGCAACTTACTGATATTGCCACTCAAAAGGCCAGAAATATAAGGATGGTTTGGATGAAAACACACCATATGCTGTCAATCAAGCTGTTTACATATACCAAGCAGGAAGTTCCTGATACATCATTTCCCTTTGATGCTGATTGGCGCAACATTAATATAATACAAACTACGACCTCTAGTGGTCTGGAGGAACACATTTTCTAGCGGTTCCAACACAGCTGTAGCACTAAGCCTGCCGTTGATTTTTAGCTGTTTTTCTTCAGAGTGCAGGTTAGATGATGCTCCGTTTAACATTAAATTAGTTCTCTGTAAATTCCAGTTACATTTTTCATCCTCCTATCCTTTGCTCACAGACACACGAGTGACTTGCCTGAAAGTTGTAGTACATGTGGCAAAGCCTGAAGGTGAGCAACTGAAAATCATCAGGCTCTAGTCCGCTCTGGTCATAAACGACATTGTAGTGAGTTGAAGACACGCTTCCAATGTCGGCAGCCTGGCTGACAAGATAGAAGTTGTTCCTGGCAAAATATACAATTGTCCCTTAGTGTACATATTGTATATGAAACACTCAAACTGATGGAGACATCAATGTTGTAACATGTTCACTGAACAATGTAATTCCACCCTAATCGTGTGTAGTGTTTAGTCTCCACAAAACAAGAAACACTTTAGACCATATAAAATGTGACTTTCTTTGGAGAAAGGAGATAGGACAGAACAGGTGTAAAAGCAACAGGGTACCATTCTGGACGGGTGACTCTGGAGTCAACGACAGTCCCTATAGGTGGGTTGATTCGCTTCTTAGATTTTTTTGTGCGCTTAAAGAACCTGCAGCTGATGCGCTTGTTTACTACTACCACACTCAGATTGGGCCTACACCAACAGAGAGGCTGTCAGTAGATGTGCAATTGGCACTGAGGTTTCAAGGTCACATCAAGGAACACTTACATGTAGCCTTGTCCCATGGAGTTGAAGGAGTCAGTGATCTTATTGACCTCATAGTTGACCACGCTGTGTAGTTGGCCGTCTTCCACTCCATCACGATACACAAGAATGTGCGACGGAAGGAATTTGTTGGATGTTCTGTAGTGTTCGAGTGCACCTGCCGATGACACCGATGACTATTAATAGTAGGATTCTAATTATTATTTTTTAAACATTTAATAATTTCATGGACTTGCCAACAAAGGCCATCTTCAGATCATCCATAATCTCCTGCCCTTTGTTTTGCAATTTGGCCTTTGAGTACCACCTTCACAAGTAAAAAAATTAAGTTAACCTTTCAAGCCAATGACGCACATCCTGAACAATAAGACAGGCGCTTGTGATGGTCCCAAACCTTGTCATTGTGGCATTTAGGCTGGCCACCAGCAAACCAATGGACCTTTCCCCAGCAGTATCATGGTAGCAATCAATGCCCACAACCATCAGCTGCTCGACCTGCAGAGAAAAAACATTACTGGATTAAGTCTGCTTTTGTGGTTCTAGCCGTCAGCATTTTTATGATACTTATCAGAAGGTGTGCCAAAAAAGTTACATTCCAATGAGCTTTTGGGCAACAAGTCCTCAAACCAATCAGATATTCTTAAACTGCTGTTTAATGGCGCCCTCCAGCTGCGTAAGTTCTACGTTCCTTCAGCATGTCCAGAATTCCAACTTTTTGTGCATCTTCCTCTGCCTTTGGGTGCAACTGCAGGTGCCTTTGTTCATGCAGAGCGTTTAGTCGACATTGTGAGTTTTGTCGGGGAGAAAACTTGCAAACATACATCACTAAAGGGCTTACTGCTAGCATCGAACAAATATGTAAACTGGACTGTACAGGCCACATGGCATGGGGGAGCTTTTTGGTCTACAGTCCCTTAGCCAGTGGTCTAGTGGTCTGGAGGAACACATTTCTAGCGGTTCCAACACACTCCCCGCCTGGCATTGTTACAAATGCCAACATAACACATTTACACAAACTAGTCCATTGGAGACAAAAGAAGGATACACTCTGTGATGGGTCGGCAGAAGATCTTTGAAGAGTTGTCACGCGTCACCTTGACCTCAATCTTCCTCACAACTCCATCTCTGCTTGGGAGAGTCTTTACGATAATTCCCATTGGCCAGTCATTTCTTTGAAGATGCTTCTCCTTTAAAAGAATGATGTCCCCTTCCTTCATGTTTAGTTTGTTGCGATGCCACTTTTGACGTCCTTGGAGTAAGTTGAGGTACTCCTTCTGCCATCGGGCCCAGAAAATGTCAGCAAGCACTTGAACTCTCTTCCACTGGTGTTTATACATGTCAGACTTTGTGAATTCAACTTGTGGAGCCGGGATGGCATCAAACTTCTGGGTAAGCAGAGTTGAGGGTGTCAGGATTAAAGGAGCCTCTGGATCAGAAGAAACGGGCACCAAAGGTCTTGCATTAATGATAGCTGTGACTTCAGCCATTAAAGTTGTCAGAACCTCGTGAGTCAACTTAGGGTTCCCTGCTTGTAAGAGCATTGAGTCTAGAATGCGTCGCACAATACCTATCATACGCTCCCATGAACCACCCATGTGAGACGAATGGGGCGGGTTGAACACCCAGGAACACCTCTGTTTGCGCAGGTAGTCATCTATACCTGTTTCACCGGGTTCTGGAGGAATCAGCTTCAGTTCTTTGGATGCACCAATAAAGTTGGTCCTGCAGTCAGATCTTAATTGTTTGGCGGGACCTCTGATCGCGAAGAATCTTCTGAGAGCGTTGATAAAACTTGAAGAACTCAAGGTTTCGATTACTTCAACGTGAATGGCTCTTGTGGACATACATGTAAAAAGAACAGCCCGTCTCTTGCTGCTGGCTTGTCCTCCTCTAGTACGCCGTGTTACAACCTCCCATGGTCCGAATGCGTCCAACCCAACATAGGAAAATGGGGGATCCATTTGTATGCGTTCAGCAGGTAAGTCTGCCATGATTTGCTGCTCGGTTTTACCTCTGAGCTTCCTGCAAGTCACACATTTGTAGATGATGCTGCTGATGGGTCTCTTCCCTCCGACCAACCATAATCCACTTGCTCTGACTGCTCCCTCAGTGAAGTGTCTCCCTTGGTGCTTTACAGCTTCATGATAGTGTCAGATGAGCAGCGTAGCAATGTGATGCTTTCCTGGGATCAAAAGAGGTTTGGCTTCATGGCTTGGAAGTTTTGACTCTGGAAGGCGTCCTCCAACCCTTAATAGGTCATTACCATCCATGATTGGATTCAGCTTGCGAAGAGAACTGTTACTTGGCAAGTCTTGTTTTGCCTTGATGCATTTAATTTCTTTTGCATACATTTCATGTTGGATGCATCTGATAATTGTGTGTTCTGCACAAGTCAAGGCTTCATCTGTGAGGCTTTTCCTGCAGAGGTGCCAGCCTCTACAACTATGAGCATCATTGGACTTCTTTAAACTGTGTGAGATGTGATGAAGGTAAGCTCCTTCTTTGACAAGAGAGGTCCACTTTGAGCTTCGTTCAAAGCGCAATGAGCCTAGTTCACCTGGAGCAATGGCAGTGACAAGCACCATCACATTTTGACGAACTTCGACATCCGACTCAGGGTCAATTAATTCAAATGGGCCTTTTTCAGAAGTGATGCACTCGAGTCCCAGAAGAAAGGATGGGCCATACAACCATGTTGTACTGGCAAGGTCTTTGGCTTGAACTGACCGAGAGCCATGATCAGCGGGGTTATGCTCCGTTGAGACGTGTCTCCACTGATTTGGTTGAGAAGTTTGCCTAATTCTCTGTACACGATTGTTCACGTATACATGGAACCTTCTGTGTTGATTGTTAATGTATCCTAAAACCACCTTACTATCAGTGAAGAATGTGGTTCTTTCAATATTTATGCTGAGCTCTTGTGTGAGAAGCTCAGACAGTTCCACAGCAAGCACTGCAGCGCAAAGCTCCAGTCTGGGTACGGTAAGTTCTGATATGGGTGCCAATTTAGCCTTACCCATGACAAACCCGACCTCAGTGTGCCCATCTTCATGAGTGACCTTCAAGTAGGCTACTGCGGCTATAGCTTTTACTGAAGCATCTGAAAACACACAGAGTTCAATGCAAGTGGCGTGTGATGAGATGGAGAATGAGACATAAGTACGAGGGAGGTGCAGTGTTTTAAGTTCCCGCAGTGATTCTTGCCACCTTCTCCAAACATCATACATGTCTTGGGGCAAAGGGCTGTCCCAGTCAAGGTTATTGCTTGACAGTTCTCTGAGAAGAAGCCTGCCTTGTATAGTCACGGGTGTAAGGAATCCAAGGGGATCAAACAGGCTGTTTACTGTGAAGAGAACACCACGTCGAGTGAAAGGCTTCTGCTCCTGTGGCACACTAAATGTGAACGTGCCTGACATGGTGTTCCAGCTCACCCGCAAGCTGCGCCGGACAGGAAGCTCATCTATGGCGAAATCAAGGTCTTTGCTTTCATTGGCCCTGTCTTCCAGGGGAAAGGCACTCACCACCTTCATTTTGTTAGAGGCTATCTTGTGAAGGCGTAGATTTGAAAGGGCGAGCATTTTTTGGGCTCTTTGCAGGACATCAATAGCCTCCTCTTCAGTTGGAAAAGATTTCAATGCATCGTCAACGTAAAAGTCCTGTTCGACGAAGTTTCGTGCGTCACTTCCATATTCAGCTTCAGCCTCCTTTGCTGCCATTCTCATTCCAAAGATTGCCACTGCTGGAGAGGGACTGTTGCCAAAGACGTGCACTCTCATGCGGTAGTCTACCACACCTTTATTGAGGTCATTGTCTTCATACCACAGGAAATGAAGGAAACCTCTGTGTTCTTCCTGAACAATGAAGCAGTAAAACATCTGCTCTATGTCGGCTGTGATGGCAACTGGTTCTTTCCTGAAGCGGAGAAGCACACCTACGAGTGTGTTGTTCAGGTCTGGCCCCGAAAGTAGCACATCATTCAGTGATACGCCATCAAACTGTGCACTTGAGTCAAACACCACACGAATCTTACCCGGCTTCTGCGGATGGTAGACACCAAAAATGGGAAGATACAATTTCCCTTTGTCTTCATCACAAGGTGGTGCAAGCTCTGCATGTTTGTTGTTAATCATTTTCTGCATGAAATCAACAAAGTGCGCTTTCATGTCTTGCTTCTTGTCAAGTGTGCGTCGCAGAGACATAAGCCGTTTGTATGCATATGATTTGTTGTTGGGGAGTAAGCGCCTAGGGCTTCGGAGCGGCAATGGAGAAACCCAACTGTTAGAGTCATCTTTGTAGCATCTTTCCATTTTCTTCAAAAAGATCATGTCTTCAACAGATTGTGCAAGCTGATTATCACTTTCGGTGCGGCAAAATACGGTCTCTCCTAAATTCTCTGCTGTGAGCTTTGAGAATGACAATGAAGATTGCTCTTCATGGGAAGTCTCTTTCACTTGACTTAAACTGAACCTCTCCTTAACAGTGAAGTGGCTGTCACAGGGAGTGAGATAGCTTGGGCGTCTATTCTTTAACACATGTGTTTTCAACACATTCACTTCATTCGACTTGTGAGCACTGCCTAAACAAACCTCACCAACGATAACCCAGCCCAAATCAAGCTTCTGTGCATATGGGTCGCTATTTCTTCCACAGAGCTGCTTTCTTGCCTTGTGAACTCTCAGGAGGTTTCGTCCAATCAGCAACAGGATGTCAGCTTCTTGGTCAAGGGGTGGTATCTCGGCAGCAATGGATCTCAGATGGCAGTGCTGTAGAGCAGCTTCTGGAGTTGGTATTTCTTCCCTATTGTTGGGGATGTCATTACACTCTATGAGTGTGGGGAGAGGAAGGCTAACTTTTTCATCTATGGACTCAACTATGTAGCCCTGAGCTCTTCTACCTGTTGTTTGCGTTATACCAGCACACGTCTTCAATGTGTATGGTTCTGTTGTGCTTTGAATGTCAAACATGTCAAAAAATTCTGTCTTTGCAAGGGATAGATTACTCTGATCATCTATTATTGCATACATTTTCTTCCTGTTGTGTCGCTGACCTTCTGGATAAACTTGCACCAAGCATATTTTGGAACAAGACTTCCCGAAGATTTCTTTCCCACATACCTCTGTACAAGTGGCTGTAACATCTGAGTCCAACGCATTTGTTCTCTCCCCGGCGTGCTCTTTAGAGGATGAGAGAGGCTTGGACACATGTGGTGCTGGGCCTGGGTGAAGAGCTGCCAGATGTCTGTCACTGTCACACTCTTGACACTTGATAGTGACCTTGCAGTCCTTGGCTTGGTGGCTGGTGGAGGCTAGGCAACGGTAGCAAATGTTGTTGTCTTTAAGAAATTTCTCCAGTAGCATAGTTCTGAAACCTCTGCATCTTCCCAATGGATGGGGTTTGTTATGTATGGGGCACTGCCTGCTGATGTCTTCAGCTGGACCCTTTGCTGTATTGGACGTCTCTGCTGACACATCTGTCTTGTGCTTGGTGACTGATGGTCTTGGGTTGTAGTTCCCTGTTGGTTTCCCTCTTCTGTGATTGGCAGTGGAATCGTGAGGAAAGAGATATGTAGTGGTGAAGCTTGGGTCATTCCTTGCTTTGGCTTGATTCTTAACAAAATCCACAAAGAATGAGAATGGTGGGAAACTAACATTATTTTCTTCTTTGAACTTTGACCCTTTCATTGCCCATGTGTCTTGAAGGTTGCAGGGAAGCTTTTGCACAATTGGATTCACTCCTCTGGCTGTGTCAAGGTAACTTAAGCCAGGTAAATAGCCATCTAACTTGGCAGCTTCCAACTCACAGAGTAGGTCTGAAAGCTCACAAAGCTTGTGAGGTTCTTTGCTGGAGACTTTTGGAAAATGTTCTATTCTAGAAAACAATGAGCTTTCTATTGCTTCTGGAGAACCATAGCATTCTTCTAATCTGTTCCAGATCATACGCAGACCAGCAGATGGGTATCTTATATTGGCTGTTTTTACTCTTTTAGCATGTTCAGAGGACTCTGGGCCTAGCCACTTAATGAGAAGATTGATTTCTTCATTATCCTTAAGACCACGATCTTTGATGGTACTCTGACATGTTACCTTCCAGCTAAAATAATTTTCTGGCTTATCATCGAATTTTGCTAGTCCTTCTGTCACTAGCTGACTCTTGGCTAGGAACCTGGCAATGTCACTTATTGTGTTAGCAGTGTCATTGTTTGAATGTACTCTTTGCTGTCTTTGTAGTATGTTGTGAAAGGTTTGGTCAACATCTCTTTGTGGTGGTTGTTTGTCGCCGTCTAGTGGCGGACATTGGTACTGCTCATGTCCTTGTTTTGGGTGAAAATCCCTCCATAAATCTGCTGTTTCATATTGTCTTTCTTGATGTGTAACATTGTCATTTTGCATAAAAGTGTCTCTGTGAGTTGCTATATACTCTATATACGCTATATACACTTTCTGCTCCGGAGTGGCCTGTGGAGGCAAGAACACCAATCCCTCATTTTGCTCCGTAACGTTGAACTGAGCAGCAGCAGTTTCCATCACCTCTGCTTTAGCCAAGGCTGCGTCGGCTTCTTTTTGAAGATGTAGAACGTTGAGAGTTGCTTCCAAGCGGGCTTTCTCCATTTTAATGCTCATTTCTTTTTCAGCGTAGGCCAATCTGGCTTTTGCAGCTTCAGCTTCCGCTAGTGCATGGGCTGCCGCCATTCACGGCACGGGTTGATGCTGACGACCTTGAAGATCTTGCTGATGATCTGTGAGTCATTTTGCTTGAAGCTTTGGAGGACTTTATTGAGGAGGAAAAGAGTGACCTGTTGCCCTCAACATCTTGACCTCGTGCCTCCGATTTCTTCACAGTAATGACTGAGTGGAATGGTGAAATATGTTGTTATCTTCTTTCCAACTGCAGGTGCCTTTGTTCATGCAGAGCGTTTAGTCGACATTGTGAGTTTTGTCGGGGAGAAAACTTGCAAACATACATCACTAAAGGGCTTACTGCTAGCATCGAACAAATATGTAAACTGGACTGTACAGGTCACATGGCATGGGGGAGCTTTTTGGTCTACAGTCCCTTAGCCAATTGGGATGCAGAAGACACTGCGGGTTCTCCCTTAGCGAATCAGGATGCAGAACGCAATTCTGTAAAAAAAGAAAAAAAGCATGTTACACTGTAAAAAATTACCCGCAAGAAAAATCTGTGTAATAGCGAAGCTGCGAAAAGTGAACAGCGTTATAGCGAGGGACACTGTATAAACATGTATAAACTATTTACAAATGGACAAAATTACAAAATACCAGTCACTCAAATTGACAGGAAGCAATGTGGAGTAAGGAAAACATACGTGTGGGGTGTGTGTTAGTTTGTAGATGGACATAGCTGGCCAGAAAATGTTTTTCCATAATGTTTTGCATACATATTTTTCCTATTCATTTTGGCAGTTCTACATCTACGCAAGTGTATAGAGCACAAACAGTTTACATGCATGGGGGTGGAACTGGGACAGCTAAAAAAAATACATTTGCTTACAATTGATCATAAATGCACTACATATACTGTAGTATAAGCAGCTGTGGCTCTGTATAGATCTTCAGTACTTGTGACCTACACCATTTCCATTGAAGTGGATTAGGGTTTAGATGAGGGGCTGCTAAGAGGTAGGTGGGCTACACTGTCAAACCTGCAGGTTTGCTCTGTTGGCCGTCAAAATGGTATAATCACTCCTCTTCAAGGTGGGACGTTCACTGGTGTGTTTTTTGCATCTGGGATGCTGGTGTTAGATAATATGGTAACGTCACAATAGTCGTACCATGCAAGAAGCGATACAAATGGATGTATGTGTGACACTGATTTACAAAGAAACGGAACACGAACATCCTTTCACACAGATGCTGCAAAATTTCTGTGTCGGTAGATCCTGCATTTGTTCACCTTTTACACAGCAAACTGTTCACATAGCAACAGGGCATCCTGTTATCAGATAATCGTATGCATGACGCTGCCAGTATAAAATACTTAGCAACAACTGCTTTCAACGCAACAGGGCAGGACAAGTGATGCTCACACTTGTTGCCATCCTGCCTCAGAAAGGACTGATGCGTCTGTTGGTCGGTAACAGAACAGTGACCATGAAAAGGAGCTATTGTGTGATAAGGCAAGTACACTAGGTCCCCAACTTACGAACATCCGACTTGCGAACATTCACGGATACGAACACAAGCCGACTGGTCTATACTTTATTTTGCCTTGTAGTCGCTCCATCAGTATTTATACTGTACATGCTTGACCAGTAGAGGGCACTGTGACACTGCTAATGGGACCAACAGGTCGAGTAAGCCGCTGAGGAGAGAAAGCTAAATGGTAGCTGTATGATACAACCTGGACAGAGCGTGTGATTCAAGTTTATGAAGAGTTAATAGGCCTGCTTAATTCTACACCACCCACAGAACACTACCTCTTTTAGAAGAGTCTAACCACACGACCATTTGTCCTTTTTCAATAACCCCTCCTCCTCCTCCTCCTCCACCACAACGACATATGCTCGACCACTCCTCTTCAAAGGTAAATAACATTTATCATTACGTATTATATCATTTTTATTATTATTGTTTTTTTTTCATTAATTATCCTGGTTTAATATTATGTTTGTATTTTGCCATATACAATGTAATGTGCATTTGATAGTGTTCACTAATTGGAACACTATGGTGAATTGCTGGCCATGTGAGATGTGTTCAGGGACATCATGCAAAAGAAGTTTGAATGTGTTAACTTGTCCTGTATTGTAAATTGGATTACAAAATATTTCATTGTATGAATATCAGCGCACCTGTGAGACAAATGATAAAATGTGAAGATAATAATTTGAAGGGGAATTAGAAAGGGTTAGCCAACCAATATACTATACCATCACAACCAATTGGAACACTTTTTGTTTTGTAAAATGGAATCCAAATTGCTGTAGAAAGTGCTGAGAACTGTTAGGAATGAGACATGATTATCCCGTGACCAAAGTGGACGCTCACCTGTCATTCCTCTGTAAAAGTGTTGTTACAGGACACACGCCTTTAAAAGAAGTCCATAATCCACCTTTGTCGCTTCGCTCCCTCGCAAAAGGTCCGTTCGCTCAGATTTTTGCTCCCCCCCCGAAAAATATCTGGTTACGGGCCTGTTTAGCTTCACAGCTGTGTCATGTGTTTACAGTATGTATAGTTTGTTGTATTCACTACGCTGGTGTTTTAGTCATTCAGTCAGTTGTTATGGCAACGTAATGTAAAATGCCTTGGTGTTATTTTCAGTCTCTTGTCTTTACCAAAATGTGTCAAATAAATTATGTTTTGTTCTGTGCATCGTTGTCTTTGTCAAACGCCTCCGAGGTGTGTTACAAGCAGCGTTTCCGTCAATAAACGACACGCATTTTTTACGACAAAAACATCAACATTGAGCACGTGATATGAGTCAAAAATAGCTGGGTTACCAAGTGGCTCCAGTGACTAATGCCTGTCCAACGCCCATGGAGAAAGTTGCAAGGAACAAGCGTACTGGTGGATTTAAAGAAGAAAAGACAGCTTCTCTATATGATTTTTACATTTTTTATGTTTTAATAGATAAAATGCCTCTGACGCTCTTTCAGAAACTTTTCAACAAGAGAAGTGCCTTTAGGTCTGAGCGTGAGTGTGAATGGTTGTTTGTCTATACGTGCCCTGGGATTGGCTGGCGACCAGTCCAGGGTGTACCCCGCCTGTCGCCCGAAGTCAGCTGGGATAGGCTTCAGCGTGCCCCCGCGACCCTAATGAGGAGAAGCGCTATCGAAAATGGATGGATGGATGGATGAAAGTGTAGATGCTGTTTAGAAGACAGTGTAAATCGAACGTGGGCGGCATGTTTAGCTAGTGTAACCCGCCCTGTTTCACACCTGCCCGCACCGGGGCTCGCACACACGACCTTTGTAATGGGAGGCGAGGGCGCTGACCATGTGACTAAAAGCCCGAACTGTCGGCCGCCTGTTCAGCGCAGCTCTTGAGGAAGAGGGAGTGAGGTTTGCCAACGTACACTCGCACAGCCTCACAGCCTGGCATCCGTTACACTAGCATGCTAACGATGACCAGCCAGACGCTAGCTACTAGCCACATACGGCAGCCACAAGCTCGCATGTTATTGATGAACACGTTTTCGTACATACATACATTCAGCGTGTGTTCTTGACTACAAGTAATGGCAGTATTGCCGCCTTTGCTTCAACCCATGTGATCTTCTTTGTTTAGCCTGACTGGACGCACGCTCCTTTTGTCTGCTGTCATTAGTGACGATAAGTTGGGAGCAAAGTGCAGCATCTCCCTTCCACGTCTGCCTTGCCTGACTAGCTTCCTAGCTATTAGTGTCGACGCGCAGTACATGCTGTGCTCCATATTGCTGCACAATTGATCTCATCAAATCCCAAGCAGGGGTCGTGGGGGTCTAAGACAGACCATCAGCGTCTAGTGGGGGAGTGGGGAGCGGGCGGTCCAAGTTTCTTGACAATGATCTATCAGTAAGTTTACGTGCATGAAAAAATATCAACTGTTACATGAAATTGGCTGAAAACAATGTAAACATCATGTCAAAACAAAAACAGCAGCACACTCCTGTTGTATAAAAGATCTTTGACTGGCGTTTTGCGATGGCTTCATAAAAACTGCAGCAACAGCAGTCCTGTCATTTGGACGTTCTTAAAAACAGCATTGCGCTCCTGTCAAATAGAGGATCTTTGACCAGCGTTTTTGGCAGCAGGTACATTGCTTGCATAGTAATGTTATGCCTTCATCATAATAGAGGGCATCAAATGTAAAGAAATTGATGCCTCCAAACAATTACAAGTTACAGAAATATCCAAACGTGTGGACTCGAAAACTCTATCCACCCGATTCCCTGCGTCCGCATTCCGGGTGGAGGTCATGTCCTCCGCCAAAGGGCAAAGCACTCTGCTCTGTCTCATTGAACAATGTTGCGGACAGCCAGACCTCAAGGGACCGCGTAATCCGTTCCAGGGTCAAACTGTGTCCATCTTAAAACCTTGATTAACTGTGCAGGCAGTTCCTTCATTACCTTACCACTGTAACTTTATTAACTGTCAATCAAGTGTAAGAAGTAGGTGTTTCACTTTTGACCAAACAATGTGTGGTAAATCATCCTTCACACCTCTGAGGCAAGTCTCTTCACTCAAGTTGGCTGATTTTATAGTGCACATTTAAGCCTTTCACCATAACAAATTCTGCAGGTCGATAATTATCCTATAAATTATCGACGATAATCGATCATTTTTTTTAGCCCATATTATCATTATCGTTCAATGATCGCTGTGTCATGTCACATTTGAGCCACTAGATGGTAGTCAAGTGTGGTGTGTCTGTGTGAGGCACAGAAGATGCCTACTATAACACTTACAAATCGCGGGGTGTCACCACTTGACATACCTTGGGTATCGCGAGCTTGCGCCGCCCGGCACTATACATTCACTTTGCGATCAAACGCCCCAGCAAGCGCCAACCGCCGGGACGAACGCCCACAGCACATCCACACTGGAACTGTGACATTCGGCTTAGAAACTATCGCTTTAGTGCTTTCATGCGGACATTATTAGCATTTGCTTGCTAACTGCAGCTAGCACTCAGCTTATTCAATCATTACGTGGCTAGCCGCTATACTATACAACCACTGCGCTCAGACACAAGCAGAGTGAACCCTCTTGTCATCGTGCCTGTGTGCTACAGCAAGATGAGGAAATGGAACAAGCATACGTACATGTCGCACATGTCAACTTATCGAGGCGTCTAAATTATCAACCTCTTTTTTTTTCTATCGTTCCATTAATCGTTTTATCTATTATTGTGACAGGCCTATGTACATATTGTTATTGTTGTTGTTATTATTATTATTGTTGTTATTATTATTATTGACGTTGACTTAGTCATGTTGTACTGAGCAACCAGGACAGTGTGTGCGTCAGCATGACAAGCGTTAACTTCAGTTAAAAAAAACAAAAACAAACCTAAATTCCGCATTCCACGTTCATCATCATACACATTTGTTGTGAAAAAAAGTCCAAAAGCTTGCAGTTTGTTGTACCATCAAATCATATTCAATATTAAAATCAGGTGATTTGAGAAGTGCGTTTGCCAAATTCTGACTTGTGCAGTCCATTTTGGATGTTCCACAGCGTGTGATTGTTTACTTGCTACCAGTTTTGTGCAGTTTTGTACCATTTAGGACTTCAGGAACTTGAGCCCCAGTTTGGCAAACGCCGTGATTTATCCACTTGACTTCTGTAGGTTATTGTCACTGTTAAGGATTTCTCTTGCTGCTGTATGTAAATGCTCTCTATGTTGTTATCTGAAGTTAATCAAACAGTTACTGTGACTTTTTGTTTGTTCAGTAGTGGACTGAGGAAAAGCAGTTGAGTTGACCTATGTGCCCCCCCCCCCGCACCTGGGTTGTGAGCTAAGACCATGGTTGACCCCGGTGCATGGGGAACAAATGGGCCATACAAAGGTCATGGGGCACATTACACAAGCGTGTGAAGTCAGCTGTTTCCAGTCCACTTCTTGAACTAATCATGACTGGTGACGTAACTGAACTGATTACATCCATTTCTGTGGTACCGGCCCTCTGTGACAGTAAAAGAAGCGCATGGAGGGTGTCCCACCAGAGTGTTGCAGTGTGGCAAGGACGCTCTCTCCTTGCGCGCGAGAAAATCTCAAATTTTGTTAGTTCTTTGGTGGTTGGGGGCAAATTCCCCTGACATTAAAACTTGGTCCTTCAAGCCGGATGACAACACCGTTCCGAAGAGGGTGATCGACAACGACTGAAGTCTGTGCGCACAGCCAGGGACAGGGTCCCTGAAGAAGTCCAATGTTCTATGTGGCCAGTCTCTCTGGGTCATCCTCTGAGGGATCGCTAACGTCATCCGAACGAACTGACAACTCCACTACAGAACAAGGCCAGTTGAGTGACTGGACTGGGTATTGAAGACCCAGTTAGAAGTACTTCGGGGCTGGAAATTTCCTAGTATGAGTTTAAGTTAATGTATATCAAAAGAACGTTAGTGTGAGATTGAAGTTAACTTTTCCAAAAGGATGCCTGACGGGTATGAAGTAATTTACGGTCGTGACTGTATACGTAAAGTAATTTACAGTCTTACTCAGACACAGGTCTCAGTGGAAATTTCAGCCGACTGTCACTTGGACATGAAACGTGGTCCCTTGGACCGTAAACGACTGGCCAGATTGTATGAATAGTATGGTTTGTGAGTGAATGTGTTCAGTAGTAAATACATTCTCAGACCAATAAACAAGCAGTGGAAACCTGACGGTGCCAACACAAGCTCCTCACGTTTATTCAAGTGGAGAATTATTGAACTTGAGCTGCCAACGTGATTCAGTATTGATCTAAAACGAAGTCACAACTGTGATAGGACACCCAGTCGATGTCCGCCTGAGACACAGGCCTCGGCTAGAAGCTTGGCATCGAGGTTGTGATGAGGCACTTTGCATTTCATACTGACATCACACCGGCTCATAGTTTACAATCTAGCTACCATTTAAACGGTGTGGAAACACAACAAGCTCTCATGCATTTAACAGGGATAAAATGGCATTTGATTAGAGGGGATTGGGACCTAGTGGACCCGTGAAGACACAGATTTACGGTTCCAGATGCAGTGAGATGCGAACTGCATCCTCTATTTGATTCAATAAGACCAGTCTTCCGTAAAAACCCAGATTACAGAATAATTGGACAAACAACGCAAAGCCATAGTGGAACCATACAGGAATTTAGAAGCCGAATGTATGAAGTATTTCACACAAATAGTGGTATACCTGAAGGTGGCGCAGATAAAGGTGTTTTCAGCCAACAACTACGGGACGTAGGGATATTGGTGCCATGTCCCGACTCGCCGTGTAACACACCGATATTCCCAGTTAAGAAGGCACCACCATCAACATTGTGGCGCCTAACTCAAGACCTTCGTGCAGTGAACACAGCTGTACGCCAAAGAGCACCAAATGTCCCAAATCCATACACCTTGCTCAACTTAGTCGACCGAAATGGAGAATGGTTCTCTGTGATTGACTTGAGCAATGCGTTCTGGTCTATTCCATTACATACGGATAGTCAACATAGGTTTACGTTCACCTACAGAGGTGAGAAACTAACACGGACGAGGCTACCGCAGGGTTATGTGGAGTCCCCGACCATTTTTAGTCAAAATATAACAATGTGCTCATCCAAATTTACACCAAACGATAGCCAACGTTTTGACGACATGGAGACGTGATGACATCTTATTAGTAAGCACAACACGTGAACAATGTCAAAAGGACACATTGGCCTTACTTACGTAAATACCTTGCTGACACCGGAAACAAGGTCAGCCGTGACAAAATGCAATTACGGCAACACAAAGTCAAACATCTCGGCCATAGTTTGACAAAATATGGCCAATCAATTAATCAGGATCGCAAAAGAGCTATTGTAGATGCTCCCAAACCACACACCAAGAAGCAAATGATGGCCTTTTTGGGCCTTTGCAACTATTGTAGAGCATGGGTACTAGACTACGCAGCGCTCGTACGCCCGCTCCAAGATCTCATCTACACCACACCCGTGGCAATGCATGATCAGATCACGTGGACACGAGACTCGAGTATTGCATTTGACCATCTGAAACAACAAGTACACCAAGTATCAGTATTGGCATCACCAGATTCAATAAACCATTCATTCAGATGGTTGATGCACAGCAAGGCTTTATGACCTCCGTTCTTTTACAAAAACATGGCGACAAGCTGAGACCCGTTGCGTACTATCCTCAACAATTAGACCCAGTGGTGCGGGCCACTCCCATTTGTGTTCAAGCTGTTCTGGCTGCAGCCATGGCGATCGCTGCATCAGCGGAAGTCGTTCTGTTTCATACCCTTAGACCAGGGGTGGGCAAACTTTTTGACTCGCGGGCCGCATTGAGTTAACAAAATTGGCCGTGGGGCCAGACTATATACTTGATACATGCACACTATTTTACACTTAGAATTCTAACAGTCCACCTGGAATTATAGTGTCATACAATCTGCTCTATGTATGTGCTTGTGTCCCTTTTCAGGAGCACTTTAAACATCAGACCACATCAAATAACAATTTAATTTTATAGGTTTTTTTGGGTTTTTTTACTGAATAAGACCACCGGAATGTACATGAATAAAGCATGTGATGTACAATGTGAACTATGAACGCTAAAACACTGAATATTAAATAGTATGTGAATGTCCTTTATTTTTACTTCCCAGACAGTGCAGTGGGTAGGTTAAGTTGTATGTCAAATATTTTTTGACTTCTTGTTTGGCACCATGGGTGAGGTCGTTGTTTGGATCACTACATGTGAAAAGCCACTTGAACCATCAAAAAGGTGTCTGACTGACTACTTGCAAGACATGTTGCCAGCTTGTATGTTTAAGCTTTAAATACTTTGGAAGCAACTGGTGGGCCGGATTCAAACGCTTGGCAGGCCGGACGTAGCCCCCGGGCCGTAGTTTGCCCACCCCTGCCTTAGACTCAAGGTTCCGCATGCAGTGTCAGCATTGTTGCTCCAGACAAACATGGCATTTTTGTCTCCATCACGTCATCTGATGTGCACAGCCACGTTGCTATCGCAACCACACGTCACCATTGAGAGATGCACAACGCTTAACCCAGCGTCACTGCTACCTCTCCCTGGTGATGGAACACCACACAATTGCATACATGAAGCACAAACTATCTATAAACCACGACTAGACATACAAGACACACCTCTAAGCACAGGACAGACAGTGTTTGTAGATGGTTCTGCAACAAAAGACAAATTAGGTAAAAATATGGTGGGATTTGCTATCACAACTACCTCAAAAGTGCTCAAACAGTCAAGATTGAAGTCAAATTTTTACATAGGACCTGATAACAAACCGTGGTTACCGCGTTCTATGTTCAAACGGGCAGCAGAATTGAGTCATGGGTTGTGCCATGTCTCAACAGGAGAGGTGGTGGAGATCATTAATAGATCATTCCATACACACGGATTTAGATGATATTCTAAACATTTTTGAAGGCTGTGCATCATTTGCATTGAGAATAACCCACAAGGGCAGGTTCGCCCTAAAAGGGGGAGCTTCCCAGACCCCCCACATCCGTTCCATAGGTGTTGAATACTGTTTAGTAATCATCGATACCTTTTCAAAATGGGTTGAAATATATCCAACGGCCAAACAGATGCACGAACAGGAGCAAAAGCATTATGTAAAGGTATTATCCCAACATTTGGAATCCACAAGTAATTAGGAGTAACAATGGAACACATAAAGTATTGTGAACAAAGTGATAAATAAATTGGCAGAACATTTCAAGATAGACCTGAAAAGACATTGTGTGTATCACCCGCAATCAGCAGGATTGGTTGAGAGGACGAATGGCACTTTTAAGAACAAACTATGTAAAACGATGAAGGTAACAGGCCGCCCTTGGCCTGATTGTATTGGCATTATTAAAATAAACATGCACATAGTGCCAGCCGAAGGACAGTCATTGACCCCGTTTGAAATACTGTGTGGACGACAGTACGATTTACCGGACTTGACTTTGAAAACTAAAGACACCCCGGACTCTCAGTTCATGATTTGGCACACTTCATGAAGAAAACTTTGGAAGTGAGTGTGATGCCAATAAACAGCCAGGCGACCCTTTGTCTCCACAGCACCTCTACACATCGGAGACCCTGTGTTCATCAAGGTCATCAAGCGGAAGACGTGGTCCAGCGAGCGGTGGGAAGGCTCCTTTTAAAGTGCTACTCACAACGCCGACCGCAGTGAAAGTTGAGGGACGGACAGGGTGGATTCACCTGTCCCATTGCAAGCACCGTACCCTCACCGAGGTAGCGACAGGGAGACCTGACCCCGACGACAGAGAAGACGAGAGAAGTTGTGTTGTTTGATGTACTTCGATAAACAGGAGGGAAATGTTAAGGATTTCTCTTGCTGCTGTATGTAAATGCTTTCTATGTTGTTGTCTGAAGTTAATCAAACAGTCCATCCATCCATCCATTTTCTATGCCGTTTCTCCTCATTAGGGTCACGGGGGTATGCTGGAGCCTATCCCAGCTGACTTCGGGCGAGAGGCGGGGTACACCCTGGACTGGTCGCCAGCCAATGGCAGGGCACATAAACGACCATTCACGCTCACATTCATACCTATGGACAATTTAGAGTGGCCAATGAAGCTAACATGCATGTTTTTGGAATGTGGGAGGAAACCGGAGTACCCGGAGAAAACCCACACACGCACGGGGAGAACATGCAAACTCCACACAGAAATGCCCCAGGGGAGAATCCAACCCAGGTCTTCCCGATCTCCCGTTCTGGGAGGAGATCCCCCAGGACGCCATCCGTAGTCTCATTAGGAGCATGCCCCCACGTTGTCAGGCATGCGTACAAGCACGCGGGGGCCACACAAAATACTGAGAATCATTTTGAGTTGCTACAATGACATTTTAGCAAAATGGACCAGTGTGCTGCATCATTTTTTCTCTTTCATTTTGTGTCTTTGATATCCCCCCTCTATAGGGTGATCATTTTCATTTCTATCAAATGATGTGGCATCATTTTGTTACTAAAACATCACCCACTTATTATCAGGAAACATATTCAACATCATTTTCCCCCCAGTTTAGATCTGACGTGTTTTCCAAGTGTTCCTCAAATTTTTTTGAGCAGTATAGTTTTTATGTGAAAGTCAGCCACACGGGAGACACGTGAGCGTGCACACACACACACACACACACACACACACACACGCATATATAGTCATACTCATAATAGACGGCAGTTTGAGCTGATGTGACTCGAGGGTCAAAGGAAAATCATTTTTTTTAAGTTGTCATTTGGTGTCAGCCAAAGCAAAGTGTCATTTGATCTACAGCAGGGGGTCTCAAACTCGCGGCCCGCGGGCAATTTGTGGCCCGCCGAGTCACATTTTGCGGCCCGCGACTTGACAGGAAAGACTACTGTAAATGCGGCCCCCAAGGGCTAAGTCAGCGGCCTCAAACTCGCGGCCCATGGGCCATTTGCGGCCCGCGACTTGTCTTTAAAGATTACTGTAATACGGCGTAACACAAGCCGATGTTACTCATAGGATGCACACATAAGCCTACACTGAACTAAGAGTGAGTGAGTCACTTAAAAAAATGTGGTAAAAAAATTCCACCCATTTTCTATCGCTTGTCTTCATTAGGGTCACAGGTAAGCTGGAGCCTATCCCAGCTGAATGCAGCAAAATATAAACTGTGAAATTATTTATTTGATTCACCCTATTACTGTATCAAGATGTTATCGTTATTGTGAGCCATGTATCGCGTGTCGTATCGTGAGGTACCCCGAGATTCCCAGCCCTCCTCCCAATACTTGATGTGGCCCAGCCTCACTCAGACTCTACCTCCAGCGGCCCCCAGGTAAATTGGGTGTGAGACCCCTGATCTACAGTATTTTCAACCTCAGGATGAGTGTGCAAGGTCTCATTTTTCACCTGTGATTTAATTTGAATTCCGGCCCGCCACAGAAGGATTTAGTGCTATCCTTTTTTATTTATTTTTTGGATGATTAAGTGATTAAGGGGATTTTTACGACATTTTTGTACTTGAAGCATTGAAAACCTTTTTACGACAGTGTCAATACATTTTGTACATCATTAGAGCCCTCTAGACATGACATAACACCCCTATAGTCACCTTTACACTCCTATTACCCAATATAGAAGACACAATAAAGAGAAAATAAGCTATTTAAGACAAAAATAAGACTCATGCTTGTGTGTGTGTTGTAGAGCTGCAACTAATTACTTTAATAACCGATTAATTGGTTGATTATCTTTTCAGATTCATCGATGAGTCGGATTTACCCTCCTCCCCACATTTTTAATTTCAGCCTCTTTATTCAGAAATAGAAGTTTTGAACTGACAGAGCAAATAAGTGCACAAACGCCATGTTGCCGCTTGAATACTCTGTTAAAATCATGTTAAATAATAAAAAATCCAAGTGTTTGTCAAATAGCTTCAGTAAAACAATAAATGTACACAAAAATACAATCACAATCATAGATTGTCCACAGATGGACCAAATTGATATGAAGCAAACACCAACAGTTAGTGGTTGGGTCCGCAACATATCAAAGAGAGGCAAAAATGCCCATCATTGTTTTCCAAAGTCAAAGCTGATAAGTGTGATTATCTTGTTTTGGCTGAAACACAAAGAAAATAGGTCTGCTTTCATGGATGAATAATTTGGGATATTTACATATTTAATAAAAAAAAATGATTAATCAATTACCAAAATAGTCAATTCATTTGGTAATTGATTTACCATCGATTTAATCGACTTATTGTTGCGTTACTATAAATGTGATTCCTAGGTGAGCTGAGTGAGGGGCGGACAGGAAGTGGAGGTTCGGGGTTCAGAGTTGAGTTTTAGCTTGGCGGGGGTTATGGCCACAACGTAGCCAGTGTTTTTATGAGGGATGATTGTGCCTGCAATATAAGCCTGTTGTTCTGTACTGAAGCCAGTGTAGAATACTACATATCTCGTGTTTTCATAATTTTGCCTTCTGGATGCCTTATATTTGTATTTTACTTTAAGGAGCCATTTTTATGCTTGAAAATGCTTCACATAGGCAAAAAAAATGTACAGTAACATTTGCTTAAATATTCAAGATTCAAGAGTTTTATTGTCATATGCATAGTAAAACAAGCAGTTATACTATGCAATGAAATTATTATTCTGTTCATTCTCCCAAGAAAGAAAGAAAACACAAGAAAAAGAACAAGAACATAAGAAACATAAATACCAATAAATTAAGCAACAACAACAGAAGAGACATTAATACAGATAAATAATACAAATAAATAAAGTGCTATGAGTGTGTGCGTGTGTTGCGTGCGGCGTGTGTGAGTGCTTCGTTGAGAAGCCTGATGGCCTGTGGGTAAAAGCTGTTTGCCAGCCTTGTGGTCCTGGACTTCAAACTCCTGTAGCGTCTGCCTGACGGTAGGAGTGTGAATAATGAGTGTTGTGGATGTGTGCTGTCCTTGATGAGGTTGTGTGTTCTGCGTAGGACTCTAGTTTTATAAATGTCTTGCAGTGAGGGGAGGGCTGCCCCAACAATGTTCTGTGAGGTCTTGATCACCCGCTGGAGTGCCTTCCTATCACGTGTTGTACAGTTACCGTACCAAACAGTGATGGAGGCGGTAAGGACACTTTCGATAGTGCATCTGTAGAAGCAACTCAGGATTGTGGTGGACATGCCAAATTTTCTCAGTCTTCTCAGGAAGTACAGTCTCCTTTGGGACTTCATATTTGTTGGGTGTTGTGAGACCAGGTGAGGTCCTCGCTGATGTGTGTGCCAAGGAACTTGAAGGTTTTCACCCTCTCCACCTCAGTCTCATCAATAAACAGGGGTCTATGCGGCTCCTTTTCCCTTGTTCTTGGGTCGATGATCATCTCTTTAGTCTTATCTGTATTGAGAAGGAGATTGTTATCACGACACCAAGCTATGAGGTCCGCCACCTCTCTTCTGTATGATGTTTCAACACCACCAGTGATCAGTCCGATGACTGTAGTGTCATCCGCAAATTTAATGATGCTGGTGTTGTTCTGGGAGGCCACGCAATCGTAGGTGAAGAGCGTGTAGAGGAGTGGACTCAGCACACACCCCTGTGGGGTCACAGTGCTCACAATTCTTGAGCTGGATGTGCGATTGTGGACTCTGACTGACTGGGGCCTGCCTGTGAGAAAGTTAAACACCCAGTTACAGAGGGAGGGTGACAGGCCAAGTGTGAGGAGCTTGTTGGTGAGCTTGTGGGGGCTGACTGTATTAAAAGCAGAGCTATAGTCCATAAATAGCATTCTGACATATGTGTCCTGGCCTTGTCGGTGAGAAAGGGCTGTGTGGATGGCAGTGTTGACTGCATCATCCGTGGACCGGTTCTGGCGATATGCAAAATGTAGAAGGTCCACAGTGGCCGGGATGCTCTTTTTGATGTGGGTCATGACTATCCTTTCAAAGCACTTCATAACAATAGTAGTGAGTGCTATAGGGCGATAGTCATTCAAGCAGGTCACGTTGCTCTTCTTGGGTACGGGCACTATGGTGGTGGACTTAAAGCAGGTCGGTACAGATGCTTGTGCAAGCGACAGGTTAAATATGTCATCAAGCACATCAGCTCGCTCTGATGAGCAAACCTGAAGTGCACGTCCTGAGATGTTGTCTGGACCTGCTGCTTTTCGTGCGTTTGTTTTGTTCAGAACCCTGCGCACATCAGCTGATGTCACCATGAGAGGTGAGTCCTGTGTGCTCCCCAAGTCCTGCCACCCTCTCTGCTCATCAGGAGTTTGTGTGTCAAAGCGGGCATAGAACTCGTTCAGCTCATCTGGAAGTGTAGTTTGGCTGGACGTGGCTACGCTACTCCGCTGTCGATAGTCTGTGATGTGCTGGAGCCCCGCCCACATGTGCCGAGGGTCTGAGGTGGAATAGTAGCCCTCCAGCTTCTGTCTGTACTGTCTTTTGGTTTCTCGTATGGACCTCCTCAGGTCATATCTGGCCTTTTTGTAGTCATCAGTGGTACCCATGACAAATGCAGTCGAACGAGCACGTAGCTTAGCCCTTACATCACAGTTCATCCACTGTTTTTGGTTAGGGTATTTTCTGTAATACTTGGTGGTGGTAACAGTCTCTATGCATGTGCTAATGTAGCCAGTAACAGCAGAAGCATATTCATCCAAATCAACAGTACAATCTTCCCTCCCCGCTGCAGTTTTAAACACATCCTAGTTTGTGCAGCCAAAGCAGTCCTGAAGTACTTGATCAGTTTCTTCATTCCACACTTTAACTGCTGTACTTACAGGGGGAGCTTGTTTCAGAAGTTGTCAGGAATATGGAAATGTGGTCGGCCTTTCCAAAGTGGGGTCTTGGAACAGCCTTCAAAGCACCTTTCATGTTGCTGTAGACTTGGTCCAGGATGTTATTTTCCCTTGTGGGAAAGCTCACATGCTGGTAATATTTGGGGAGAACAGTCCTGAGGTTACAGTGGTTGAAATCGCCAGATATAATGAATACAGCGTCTGGGTGTTTGGTCTCGTGTTTATCTATGACGTCATGCAGTAGGCCTAGTGCGTTAGCGGTGTTAGCTCGTGGTGGGATGTAAACAGCAGTTAAATACACAGCGCTAAACTCACGAGGTAAATAAAAAGGTCTGCATTTTACCATAAGCAGCTCAATGTCCTGCGAGCAGTGCTTTTCCATTGTCTGTACGTCTGTGCACCACCGTCTGTTTACGTAAACACAGACGCCGCCACATCTGTGTTTACCAGACGTTAATGTCCGATCACCCCGATACGCGGCAAATGTTTCCAACTGGATCGCCGAGTCCGGTATATCCTCCGTCAGCCAGGTTTCTGTGAAGGTGAGCCCACAGCATTCCCTGATCTCACGTTGAGCTGTAATCCTTGCTCGTAGTTCGTCCATCTTGTTTTCAAGAGAGCGGACGTTGGCTAGCAGCAGGCTTGGTCGCGGTGGCCTAGTCGCTCTAGCTTTTAGCCTAGCATGCAGGCCGCCCCTCTCGCCTCGTTTCCGTCTCGAATGCTGTGCTCGCCAGGTATTTAGCTCACCAGGCCCGCAGGCTGCTGTGTTTACCCGGCGCAGAAGAAAGCTAAAGCCTGAGAGGCTAAATGAAAGTTCATGATGAATCCTGCCGATGTTCAAGAGTGTCTCTCTGTTGTAATGTACTGTGTGAGTGTGTTGAATGTCCAAAATGAACAATAAAATAGCAAAACATATAAAAAAACGAGAGAGTGAGACAGAGACATCTGCCACGGAGTGGATGCGCCCGCCTCCACTTTACATGGGATGCACCAAGAAGCCACTGAACTGGTTAGCAGTAGCAGATGTAGGTTCATGGTCATGACAAGACTCAACATACACCTTGTCTTTCTCGTCCAGGTCAACCATCAAGCTGGTGGAGGCCATGTAGTTCTTCCCTTTGGTCTCGGTGGTGTCATGCAGTTTCATCATCCAATCAGAGTGCCAACCCTCCCTCTCCTTATACACATTAACATCAATCCCCCCACCATACGAGCAGTAGGTCAAGGTGAAGAAGTAGGCGCCCTTGTAGGGGGCTGTGAAAATGCCTGCAGGGGGACAATCACACCTTCGTTAGCCCCCTCCCAGTGGTGCTGTCAAAGAGGTAAGGAGCTATGAAGAAATGCTATGCTAGTTAGCAGTCAGGTGGCATCCTACCTGTAGTGGCATTATAGGCGTCACCCTCGTTGGTGCGCATGTCACCAAAGATCACCTTTTCATCATCATCATTTGTCTCTTCGCCCCCTCTTGCTGAAAACCACACCTTACGTTTGTCTGCAGGATGACACATAAAGTGTCAGGTCATAGGTCAACTACACTCCTATGACCTTTACACTTTCTGACCTACCTGACATGGCATCCAGCTTGCACACACGTGTAGTTAGATCCTATGAGAGTACATGAGTATAAGTACTAGTGATGGGACGAGCAACACCGGTGCGACAGCACTGTGCCGAGAGCTCAAGAGTGAAACCCGTATCGGTGCTTGTATTGCTTTAAGAAAGAATCACGTGACCGATACAGGAACTGTATACGCCAAAGTGTGTTTATAAGGAAACAAACTGTATCAACATGTCGTGGGTTTGTTGGATGGAGTTTTGCGTAATTATGGATCGTTCTAAGAAGTTTTCCCCAGTGTGGAATAATTTTGATCTTGTGACGCCAAACAAGGTAAATCTTTTTCTCCTTTGAGCATTGTTTACTGTTATATACTATTTTTTACGGTGGGGCATTGCACTCACTTTATCAGTTTATCAAGTGAATGACCTGTGATACATGAGTCAGTTAAAGAGCCTTACAGTTGCTTTATTCATTTTATCTCGTAATTACGAGATCCTGATCTCGAAATCATGAGATAGGGTGTCAACAAGTGAATGCAATGCTCCACCTTAGTTTTTACTCTATTCTGGTAAGAGGTTTGAATTGTTTTCAGATAAATTAACTTTTTATGCTTCAGCTTACATACCATCTCAGTTTAGCATTTACACAAACAAGGATTTTTTTTACCTGCAATGATTTTATAACTACTGCAGGGGTCACTATTGGGTGACCTACACAGTATCAACAGTGTGTCAATACACTCCTTGAGGTATCATCGTCCCATCACTAATAAGTACTACTGCAGTACATCCTGTCTATATATGCTAATCAAGTATCCAAGTGTATTACCTGGTGAGTGTTTGCTGTGCGTGTGAAGTGATCCTTTGTTCTTCCAGAGCCTGTTGGAATACGTATTGAAAGTACTACTGTAACCCGCCCTGTTTGGCACCGCCCGCACCGGGGATCAAACTCAGGACCTTCGTAATGGGAGGCGAGAGCGCTGACCACGCGACTAAAAGCCCGGACTGTCGGTCGCGTGTTCAGTGCCGCTCTTGAGGCAGAGGAGTGAGGTTTTACCAACGTACACTCGCACAGCCACACCGGCTGGCATCCATGACACTACTGCAGTGTGAATGTACATATAAGTATTCAGGTGTGTATTACCTGGTGGGTGTTTGCTGCGAGTGTGAACTGATCGTTTATTCGTTCTTCCAGAGCCTGTAGGAATAAGTATTGGAAGTAATGTAACATCCTGTATGAAGTGTCTGTCTTCCTGTCTCTGTATGCAGATTAAGTATCCAGGTGTGTTTTTTTACCTTAATGGTGTTGTGGTTTTCAAACTTCAGGTCGTCCACACGTGCAGTTAGATTCTATGAGAGTACATGTTGTATGTAATACTGCAGTACTTCTATGCATGCATGTACATATAAGTATCCAGGTGCTTTTACCTTGGCGGTGTCTGTCTCTTTCTCCACCTTAGCCACACGATCTCTCAGCAACTGTGAGAGTGTACACTGTGGGTTATACTGCAGTACTTTCTGTGCACGTACATACTGTATGAAGGATTGCGCTGCACCGCCATGATCAAATAAAAGCTGCCACCTTGGACATGAGTTTGTTTCATGTGTGTTAAGTAATGAATGGACATATATGCTATATCGGGGGGGTGACATCACTCAGCTGACATGAAGCACCCCGCCTGATTCGCTCTTGGGCCTCGGATGTTCCTTGCAGGGGGTAGGTGTTTGGGACATGGTCATATGAAATATGAAGTAGCCCACAGGCTGTAAAAGTGTGCTATATACTGAAGATACATGTATAGCCTACTATCGACCACCCTTAAAATATCAATTATCATTATCAAACACCAGAAGAACTTTCCACTACGCTTTATTTTGAAAAAGGTGCACTGTAATGGCCTGTCTGTCCTGTTGGCACTGGACAGGTCAGGAGTGGAAAAAAAGGTGAAGAGAAAAGTATTTCTTGTTCAAGCCTAATGTTGACATTCTTACCACAGTAAACTTCAATATTTGAAAAGTGCAGCAGCGACAGGCCGGCTCCCGTGCGGCCCACCACCACAGCTTCACAATCCTAGGGAAAGCCTGCCATATGTTTGACTTAGCGGCATGGAATGATAAGAAAATGACTTGTAGCGGCACGAATGATGTGTTTTTCCTGCCACTGTGCTGCCCTGTATTGACGCATTGGCACCTCACGTGTACCACTGTACAGGCGCAACCGGAGAATTGGCATGCTGGAGCCTATCCCAGGCGACAGGCGGGGTACACCCTGGACGGACTGGTTGCCAGCCAGTGGCAGGGCACATATAGACAAACAACCATTCACACTCACACCTACGGACAATTTAGAGTCGCCAATTAACCTCACCAGCGGAATGTGGGAGGAACGCACACGGGGAGAACATGCAAACTCCACACAGAAATGCCCAAGGGAGAATCGAACCCAGGTCTTCCCCATCTCCAGGCTATTCCTGTGTTGGCCAACATGCTAACCACTAGACCACCGTGCGGCCCTCAATGACTCAGCACTTTTTATTCACAAACCCATAAAGCACACACGCCATGCTGCTAAAAATACTTTCAAACAGCAAACCATTCAAACAGCAAAAAACTAAGCAGAATTTGGGAAAACCCTAAGCATGGTCCAGCGGGGGCGGAGATCGCCAGAGCAGAGAAATTGAGCACGGCTGAAGGCCAAAGGTCGACCTCCTTCTAGAAATGTAGAAAATACATAACTAATATATGAGTAGGTATTTATGCAGGTGATACATGTACATAGGAACTACTGTATTGTTGTGCCTTCTTGTAACGTGTCACCATAAGCATCTTACCGCTGCAGCTAACCATTCTTTTAACAATCCATTCATCCGCTGTTTATTTTTCCATTAATCGATGAATCAATCGGATAAAAAAACAACAGCATTTTAAATTTTAAAGGAAAATGAATTTTGCCCATTATCCACAATCCTTATGTGTTTCTGTGCCTTCCAAAAAGAGAAAATGAGTTAGCATGAGCCAGCTAGCATTGCACGTCATGGGAGGTAGCTATTACGACGATAAAGCCCTCTAAAAACCCCTAACAAGGTTTCATGGTTTTCTATCCATGCTGTGATCATGCATTAACAGGTACACTGATGATAACATGGAATACTTAACTACAGTATGGAATACAGGAATACAGTATCTTGCCATATTTTTATGATTGAACACTGCTTTCCTCGACGTATTGATTTGCCATACGAGCTATGGAACGCTACTTCCGTCAACAACAGCGGCATAGAAACAGCGAGGACACGTCCAATGTGCGCTCTCATTGGATTGGCTGTGTCTTCCGGCGCAAGACTTGTGCTGTAGTCCTCAGGTCAAAAATGGTGACAGCAAGCCAGCATCCTGTTGAGTCTTCGTAGCAAAATGGAGAGCCAGTAGTATCCACTCTTCTGTCTGTCCCGGTGCAGTGCCTTGAGGCGTTGTGAGTGACGCTGAAGCTAACGAGGCGTCGTGTTACTCGGCCAGATAAATATAGCATTTCGTGTTAGCTGCTACACGATATAATATAACAATATCGCTGTAGCTTGGTCACTTATGGAAATGGAACACTGTTGCCGTTTTTTTGTGAGGGCTTTAGCATCAAAATAGATACCTCCCATGACGTGCATTGTTAGCTGACTCATGCTAACTCGTTTTCGTTTGTTAGAACGCACAGAAAAGGGAAACAAATTTGGGAATGATGGGCAAAATTGCCAAAAAGTGCAGTTTTCCTTTAAGAATGCATGAACGGCCTTTTTCCCTCCCCAGAATCCTAGCAAAGCTATTTGTCGTTTCACTCTTCTACCACTAGGTGTTGCGTGTACGCACGGTAAGAGTTTTCCGACCATAAAAACGAGTGGAAAAATGAGGATTGCTCTTTAACAAAGTCAAAGCTGGTTTGTGTGACCATCTTGTTTTGCTGCTCGATAACTGTGCTATAAATGATCCTCCTTCATCCATCATTTTGGTCATTTTTACACCATTTTTTCACTGGTGTCAAAATGATACACCTTGTTTTCTTCTTCTATGGTTCATGAATGGTTTCATGGATTATCGTGACAGGCCTGCTGGAACACAAAGACAATAGTTCATCCATGAAGGATGACTTAGGAAATGATAACATGGTCACATTTGAGAGGCTGAACTCAGTTGTGCATTCATTGATCATCAATTAACAATGGATTCATCCATTCATTCTTGCAGCTCTAGTTAGTTTATCCCTAATCGCTGAAAGTTGCATCTGCGTGTGGAGCTTGAAACGCCGCAGGGGAGCAAGCACCAATCAGGATGGGAGCGATAATGTCAGCTGACCCATGTGGGATGACATCTACAAAACAACGTTTACGTCATCCACCCAAACGACCTTGACCATCTACCGCTAGCTTGCTATTGACGTTCACATGGAAGTGTTTGGTTTGGATGTAGCAGATGTGCAGCAAGAGACCATAATATGCTAAGTTTGCAAAGCACGCTGATCTGTATCTGTTCACCCACCTCAATGACCTGTATCTGTAACTGTACTCCAATGGGCGGAGCTTAACCCCACAGTGGGCGTAGCTGAACCGGAAAATGGATGGGCCTTAACTCTGTACATTATTTTAAGTCTGAAGTGGCATGGATTGATCAGACCTGATAACATAGCTAGTTAGCTACGGCAGTTAGCACAAGTGCATCTTGTATTTAATGTTGCAGACACATTGTCTCAATTTCAGCTATTTTGCAATGTTTCAGTGTGTGTGTGGTGTGTTTACCTCAACATCCTTGACCTTTGCTGCATCGTCATTCAGCTGGGTCAGATCACGTATTAGAGTCTGCAAAAGGATGTTCTGGTCACTATACTATATACTGTATAGTACAGTAGTAATATGTATTACCTCAACATCCTTGGCCTTTGCTGCATTGTCATTCAGCTGGGTCAGACCACGAATTAGAGTCTGCAAAAGGATGTTCTGGTCACTATATAGTACTTCCTGTCATGTGTTATAAACTATAAATGTGATTTATCCATTTCATTCCGCATTTGTATCAATTTAGATTTTATGTACTATGGGAATGTTTGCCCTTTTGGAATGGATCATGACAAGACCCCTAATATAGAACAGGTATTCATGGTTTCCCCAAGGATTGTTTTGAAGCTGTGGTGGTGGGCTGCATGCGAGGGCAGACTGCCGTCACTGTATTGTGCCGCTGCTGCGTCTACATTTGTTTGTAATGACAAATATGTTGCACATTTGGATCTTAATGAGGTTTTAAGTAGAGCTACAGTATGCAAAAACAATAAGGGGGAGTGAGACAAAAACATTTGGAAAAAGTAGTTTAGTGAAAACAACAAGCTGAAATAGGCTGTTTATCAGATGATCAAAAGACCGTCACTCAAAAAATAACAAAAAACTCTCCAAACCAAAACAAAAACTGTTCTCAGTAGCACTCAGTAATGAGTAGCTCCACCGTTCAGCTCCATCACTTCAAAAATGGCTTTGGGCATGCTTGATGCCAGTGTTTCCAGTCATGAGGGATGCCCGCTGCAACATCTGCATGTAAGCCACCACCGTTTGACGACCCTGCACCACCTGAAGCTCTGGTGTTCCACTGAATGAAAAAGGACCCCAGATCATGATGGACCCCCCTCCACTGTGCCGGGTAGAAAACATCTCAGGTGGGATCTCCTTGTCATGCCAGTAACGTTGGAAGCCATCTGGACCGTCAAGGTTTCATTTTTTCTCATCAGAGAATAAAACTTTGCTCCACCTTTCAATGTCCCATGTTTGATGCTCCCTGGCAAAGTCTAAACGGGCACTTCTGTGGCATTTTTTGCTTTTTAAACCCTTTTCCCTCTAATGGTTAGTGCGCTGCAATCCGCACCAGTAAGGCCTTCATGAGGGTGGAAGACCGCCCTGTGTCTTGATGGACAGCCAATGGGATCCTCCGGCTCAGCTCAGGTGTGATGATTTTGGGTCTACCACTTGACTTTTTTGTTCCATAATGCTCAGGATCTTTTAAAAACTTAGAATGATGGATTTCCTGCTCCCAACCTCAGCAGCCATGGCACGCTGCGAGAGGCCTTGCTTATGCAGCTCCACAATCCCACCACGTTGGAAAAGAGAACGCTTCTTAGCTTTAGCATCAGGAGGGCATGACAGTGGGAATGATGACACTACATCAACATTTGGAGCACATTTGGGCTTTTATAGCCTGTGGTCTTAAACTTTTGATCAGCTGATAAACAACCTATTTCAGTTTTTTTTGTTTAAATGACAAGTTCCAAATATTTTTTGTCTCACTCCCCCTTCTTGTTTTTGCATATTGTAGCTCTACTTAAAACCTCGTTAAAATCCAAATGTGCAAAATGCTAATTCTAGCCATTTTCAACTGCTTTTAGGATTTTGATCATGTGTGTATTACACCCTGATTTTTAAGGTGTGGTGGCTTTTATTATGTAGTGACGATCAATTACATGTAGCGGAAACCCTGGGTCTTACCTGAAGACACGACTCCAACATGCACACGCGTTCTTCCAGGGTCTGTAAGACAACATGTTGTGGGTAATAAGACTCTTGGACTGTCAAATAAAGATCATTACCTTTACTTGGGCTTGTTCAGTGTCCTGCATGTCCACAGATGTGGACGGCATCTGGAAGACAACTTGGGCTTGTTCAGTGTCCTGCATGTCCACAGATGTGGACGGCATCTGTAAGAGAAGATGTTGTGGGTAATATTCTATCACTTCCTGTTAAAAAGTACCTGTTTTTACCTCAGTTTCCATAGTTGTTGTTTGTGCAGCCTCCTCAGCTGTGGGCAGAGTCTACAAGAGAACATGTTGTGGGGAATATTCTATCTAAAATGTAAAAAAAAGGATGTTTTACCTCAGCTTCCACGGTTTTTGGTGTTACTTCAACTTCCTGCTTGTCCATAGGTCCTGTATGCTTCTGCAGGTTAGGTGGTACAGACACCAGTAGGATGTAGATGAGTCCAAAGATGAAGCTGAAGAGGATGGTGATTAGGATCATTAGGAGGCTAAATGCCTTTTGAGGCTTCTTGCCTGGTATGTCTACCTTCCTCATGTTTCAAGTTGTGTGTTGTGTGATGGCTGTCAATCAATTGAAACATTGAACCGTGATGAAGCGCATGTTGTCCATAGTAAGTCCTAATTAAGCGCAGGTAGATGAAATGTTTATCAATAAGTAGGGATGTAAATCTGTGATCAATGATTGGATGCACATCTAGGTACACCAGTTAAGATTCCACTGTTCTTCCAATCAAAGTGGCTTTCTTACAGTATTTTCAAATGTGTAAAAGAGCATGCTGCACAGGCGGCAGGAAACCTTCAGGCACAATGATAACAAATCATCATTTACATCAAAAAGTGTGGAATGATATCCCACATTTTGCATGTTTGATGTGAGCGGTCGGACGGTCCTTGAAGGCACCATCTAACTTTCTCCCATACTCACCTCATATTTGCCTCCAAATGCTGATGCTACTGCATGTGTGACCTTACTGTGTGCTAATGTGTATATTTGTGGCTACACAACCTCTCTGGAAAAACAAAGTCCAGGGGCCTCACTTTGAAAACTGTGCGTGGAAATACGACTAAAAGAAACCCAACTAGAATAAACCCAAAATGTGCGCATGGACAAGAATATTCACGCCTTCGAGTCACCATAAATGGTCGATGCAAAGTGACTCATGAATGCGGCGTCCATATTTAATCAGCCTTGATTGCATTTTGCTGGGGCCTTCTGAATCACGGCTGCTAGTTGGAGACATAAGGAAATATTTGGAGGACACAGCAGTGGCATTATGAACAAGAGGAAGATGAGCGAGTGGCGTCCGCTGCCAAACTGGAGCAGAATTTTCCAAAAATGGTGGGATATCAAGGCACACGTTTCCATTCTTTTTGAGCGTGTTTCTACATTTTTCCTAATAATAGCACATTTTAGATGAATGCAAGCTTCGAGGTGGATGCAATGACTCAAAGTGAATGAAGTCTTATCGTTTAAAAATGTCCTCCTTCATGACATCAACACCACCATGAAAATATGAGCTATCTTATTTGATGAGGAACTCGTGTGTGTTATTTCAAAGCACAACAAGAGAAAAGCCCATCATGTGTGGAAAAACGCACACGGCCCTGACACTATCCACACAAATAAAGGCTGTGCATGGTAAAGAAATGTTGTTATTGATGACGTACAAAAAACTGATCAATTGTCCAAAGAAAGGGAGAAACGGAGCACTAAGGACGTATTAGCTCTGTGTGTTGTAAACTTAACCCATAGAATGATTTCATTGACAACCTGATTATGATTACTATCAAAGGAACACATAATATCATCATGGTTATTACATAAAATGATGAAGCATTCAAGCGCTGCGTAGTGTTTTTATGGGTACCATACTTGGCGTGGAAAACGGCGTACGAGACCTTTCGGCCTCATTTTGTGCCAACGCAGCTTTATAGGTAAGGTCCCAGGCTGGTACTGGTGGATGGTGGCTCTGTATTCATTCAGTGCTTTTAATTTGATGTTGTTCCTGTCTTACTTTTACACAATACATCATAAATAAGACCAATTTAGATGGCTATAATGTACATGTGTTTGGCTGATGTGTTGACAATCTTTCCCGGCGACTAGCTTAAGTGCTGATAATGCTAGCGCTAATGCTTGTCACTATGCAATCCGTATGGCAAACGCAATCGGTTCTACACACGTGCGAGACTATGTCACTTCCTCCATTTGCAAATTTGGAGGGTTATTTTCTTAGTGATTCTTATTAAGACTTTGTTAGCATGCGGATGTTTCTTCACCAAGCGTGACCCTACATAAAAACGTAGGCAATGACCATAGCTGCATGCGCAGATAAAGAGATAAACATGTAAAATACAATAAATACAAGTAAATAGAATAAAACATAAAAGAAGACAAAGCCAGGTATGAATGTGACCAACCATAAGCAGAGTGCAATGATGGCTTCATCTATAGCAGGGGTGCTCACACTTTTTCAGCCTGCAAGCTACTTTTAAAATCACCAAGTTCCAAAGATCTACCTCCTACGAGAAATATAGAAAATACATATACAGCCATGGAAAAAATGCCGATACAATGTTTATTTTTAAAATATGAGCAGGTGGCCTCTGTTCGGACCAACAATCACATCTCTCCAGAATTTACTTTACAAAGAGGTACTAGGCAAGGGTGTCCACTCTCTCCCTCACTATTTGCTATCTTTATCGAACCTCTTGCAGCTGCAATTCAACAACATAAATATTAAAGGAATCCACACCACAAATGTTCATCATAAGATAAGCCTTTATGCTGATGAAGTATTACTCTTCCTAGATAATTCACATTCTTCACTTCACAAATCTATCTCACTCATTAACAATTATAGCACCTTCTCAGATTACTCCATTAACTGGTCTAAATCCACAGTACTGCCCATTAACTTTGGTTTCCAGAGCACCCCCTCTATACCACTGTGTTCAGGGAACATTAAGTATTTGGGTATTAACATTTCCTCCAACCTGTCAGACCTGATCCGCTTGAATTATACTCCACTATTGAAGTCAATAGAGGATGATCTTGCACGTTGGAGAACCTTGTCCATCTCACTTACGGGCAGAGTATCCACCGTGAAAATGATGATTTTACCAAAGGTCAATTATCTATTTTCCATGATCCCCACCAAACCATCTATAATTTGGTTCAAGTCATTAGACTCATATATAAATAAATTTCTTTGGAAAAATAAGCCAGCACGAATAAGTCTCAAAACGTTACAAAAATCTAAAGAATGTGGGGGCTTAGAACTCCCAAACTTCCCCAACTACTTCCTTGCAAACAGGTTACAGTATATCTTAAAATGGATCAAACCTAACCCATTGGATTATTTATGGCTAGACATAGAACAATCACTTAGCCGTGAAATCCCAATTTGTAACCTGCCCTTCATTAGCCAAATCCTCCGGAAAAATAATTGTTTTAAAAGTATAAATATAAGGACCACTCTGACAGCTTGGTGGGAATTTCTAAAAATAACAAAATTCTCGCTCACTCCTTGCCAATACACTCCCGTCTGGAATAATCCTGACATCTTGCTTAAAAAGAAACCATTAAATTTCCCAACATGGCACGAAAAAGGAATAAGTTGTATGAAAAATATAATTATAGGAAACAACTTTATCTCATTTAACGAGATAACGATGTAACGTTGTTACACAGTATGGAATAAATCATAACAAATTTCTTGAATACATACAAATTAAATATATAATTAAAGCAAGTTTCAGGACTATATCATGGGAAAGCAATACCACTATTGACCAATTTTTAAAAATATCTGCCCCTAAAACATTATCTAAATTATACAGTATGTTCTACTTTCAAAAAATGACAACACAATCGGAGTACCAATCTCCAAATGGCACTCACACACGCCGCACGCAACACAAGCACACACTCATAACACTTTATTTATTTATTTGTATTATTTATCTGTATTAATGTCTCTTCTGTTGTTGTTGCTTAATTTATAGGTAAATATGTTTCTTATGTTCTTATTCTTTTTCTTGTGTTTTCTTTCTTTTCTTGGAGAATGCACTACCGAGGCTGTGAATACCTGGGTGAGTTCCTCTCGTCCCTGACGTAGGTCTCTTTTTCGTCCCTCTATGGGAGAGACCGTAACCCTTTAAATGGAGTAGTCAGGTAGGCAGGTGCGCCTGCTTCTTACACGAGGGAGCAAGGGTCTTGCACCGCCTAGGTAACAAGGGATTAAACACTTTCTCCCTTCAGGAGAGAAGGTTGTTGGGTTGGTGTGGTTTGGTGGGTGGGGGGTGTGGGGGCCACGTGTGGGTGCACGTGTGGGCGAGCGGTGTGGTGTTCTTCTGCGTGGCGCTGGCCGGGATCGGCGGGGGGATGCTTGCTCCGGGCTGGGGCGGTCGGGGGTGGCTTCGGTCGGGAGCTTGAGGGTGGGGCTGGTGGGCGGTCCCTGCTATTTGCTGGTGTCTGGCTGGTCTCTGCTTCCTGGCTGGCGGTTGTCTCCCTTGGCGTGTTGGTGGATGGGCGGGGGGTGGGGTGGTGGCCGGAAGGGGAGTTGCCTTGCGGGGCTCCTTTGCCCCTGCCGTGCCACTGACCTGTTGCCCCCCAATTTTAGTCGCACAGTAGACACTTTGGGTTTGGGGGGGCTGGTCAGGTGAGGGGCCCACCGAGCGGCAGCTGTCCCCCAGCTGTTTAATTGCATCATTAGTTATCATCCACATACACCCCTATCGTTTACATGCACTGATACACCCCTCAGGGACACAGAGGCCAGCTCTTCATAGCTGTCCTCCTTTATTTTATTTTATTTATTTTTTTGCATAATAGACCCAATCACACCTTCTCACATACACGGGTGGGGCGGGCTGGATTGGGGTGCCTTGTGCCTGTTCCACGGCACCTGCCCACCTGGGTCGGGGGTGTGGCCGTGGACCTGGCCGTCGCGGTGGCTCGCCCGGGATGGCCTGGCTTGTGGGATGCCTTTGGGGGGGCATACAGGGGTTTTCTCCGTGGGGTCGGGTGCTGGGTGATACATCTCTGCCGCCCGTGCCTCCGCCGGGTGGGTGGGGGGTGTGCCTCCTGCATCCCTGGGCGGGGCGGTCCTGTGTCGGGGGTCGGGCGGGGGCTGGCCCGGGGCGGGCCGGGCTCAGTTCCCTGAGGTGGGGGGGAATGGCGCTCCCGGTGTGGGCGGGCTTCTTTCCGGTTGTGGGGGCGTCTCTGGGCCTGCCGATGTGTGGCCCCCGGTACTCGTCTGCCTTTGTAGGGTGTGATCTCTCGCTGGTCTCAGGGGTTGGCTGTCCTCCGGCCCGCCGGCACCCTGTCTTTGGCTGGGATTACCTCTCTTCGGCCCCTTGCTGCTCTTCCCGGGGGGGGAGGGCTCTTTGGGCTGGCTCTTGGTGCGCTGATCTTTGTGATGCCTGCCCCTGTGGGCCTGTGGGCCTGGTGGCCTTCTGGCGGCGGGGGCTCAGCCTGGCTATTTTGGGCGCGGCTCGCTGGGAGATGGAGGGTGGCCCCTTTCCTTTCATGCATTCTCAGTGACAATTACACGCCCACACAATCTTGCACCTTTTCATATATGAAGACTTCCCCACATACAGAGATACCTGTACATATGCACACTCGCAGTACATACGTACTTCCCCACATTACTTACTGAGTTTACCAGGGTGTTATGTTGTTGGTTTTATTACAACGGCGGTGATTTCAGCAGTATGATTATATACTTTTTTACAATTATGTGCATTAGTTATTGTCATTCTGTTCACTATCATAGATAATCATTTCATTACTACAATTATGTGTGACTGTTTCAATGCAGTATTGTCATTGTGATCACTATCATAGTTCATCATTTCATCACTACTATTATGTGTACTGTTTCAATGCAGTATTGTCATTGTGATCACTATCACAGTTCATCATTTCATTACTACTATTATGTGTGACTGTTTCAATGCAGCATTGTCATTGTGGTTGTTGATACTTTGTCCTTTCCTTCAGGGTCTTTATAGTCGTCATAGACATTTATTTGCTGATGTAGTTCTGTATGCTTCTGTTGTTCTGTTCTTGTTGTCACAATTGTTGTTGCTGCTGTTGTCCTTGTCTCTTGTCTCTTTTTTTTTGTCCCCCTCTTATCCCCGCACACCGGATAATACGGGAGCCAATAGGCATATCAGTTTTCATTGTAGGGAAAATACCCATTACCGATATTGACCCATATTGCACTTTGATGCCAATATTCGGACAGCCCTACTTTTTGTAGATAAAAACCTCTTCCAATCTGTGATTAATTATGAATTAACTATAGACAAAATACAATTCATCACCATTAAATGTTTCAATCAATTGACAGCTGTTAAGATTGATGAGCAGTGGAGAAAGAAAAGGTTATTTTGATTGGTACGTTTAGCTTCAAAGCCCTGGCAGATGGCTCTCACAACAAGACCAAAGTTCTATCTATCTATTGTCACTGTGATTTGAGTTGTCCCGGAGTACATCGCCCGCCTGCCAGAGAGAAGCGAGAAGTTACTGGAGCACTGCCCATATTTATTTTATTGTCATTTGTACAGTGGTATCTTGGCATATGAGTGTCCCAACTAATGAGTGTTCTTTTACATGTGAGCCGTCGCTCGGCTCATTTTTTTCTTGCGAGCTAAAATGTGGGTTAGGAATTGCTGCTATTTACCATCCGGCAAGAGCCGAGGACAGCTATTTTGGGGCTTGTGTCATTATGACGATGGCTGAAGACGAGAATGGACGTAAATCGCATTAGCAGCGCACTAGCTAGTCACCTGGAAAGATTTTCCACACATGAGTAAAACATATTTACATGATAGCCATATAATTGATCTTATTTATGATGCATTGTGTCCAACGATGACAGGAGCAACATCAAATCACTCAATAAGCTCAACAAATCTTACCTTTCCCACATAGTATCAGCATTTGGGAGCACGTATGAGGTGAAAGGAAAAGGCTAATATATAAATATAGCTTAGTAGTCTATCTGTGCAGCATGGGACAAAGGTATACGGTGAGTTCAAGGGCCGTCCAACAAAGTGAGACAAATCTCCGCTTGCATTAAGTGTGTATTATTTTTTGAATGAAATAATGGCCCATATTTCCAGAACTGACAACTCTTTACATAAAATTTGATGTAGTTATTGTTGTTGTTGAATTGTTTACCAGAAAGATATACGTCCCTACTTTTTAGATAAAATTTTTTATCTGCGATTAATTGCAATTAATTCTGAGTTAACTAAGGACAATGTTTGACAGCCCTAATGTATGTATATGTATAGTGTATATATATCACAGACCAGAGTCGGCTAGTTTTCCATGACAGTTTTGACTGCTCACTTGCAGTCTTCTTCAGAGTGGTTACGTGATATTCCTGTGACTGTCTTGTCAGTTGATTTATACAGATGTTGGGCTGGTAGGGCAACAGCGCCATCTGCTGTCGACCTCTTTAGAGCCACATCCCAGGTGTGAGAGAGTAAAAAAGACCCCCTGCTCCTGGTTTATGGTCCTGTGGGAACGCCTCCGTATTTCATTTGGTCCAGCGGTGGTGTTTGTTGTCCTCTTTCCCAATCACGTTTGCTCCATTCCAATCCATAATGTGCTTTTCTCTTTTGCAATGCTGAGAAATGGCCAAACCTCATTGGATTTGGATTATTACGCATAATTCATAGAAAACAATGTGTCACTTGGAACAGTGGGAATGGAAAAGGACATGTTCCCGAAACCATCTCAGATTTAATTTACGTTGCCGGGATAAGGGAATTATTGTCACGCTTTGCTTGTCGCTCTGCTGCTGCCATTTGTCCGCAGTGCACCTCAGCCGGCGTGGGTGGAGACGCCGGAGCGCACCTGCGGGCAATCATCAATCTGGACTCCTCTTAAGCAAGGCAGCAGCTACTCACTTTTGCCAGATTGTACTCCCTGACTCTCCTGTTACCTGCTACCGCTCAGTCCGGCTCCTGTACCCCTTACACTGCTTTCTGACTCCCTTGTTTGCTTGCATTACCTGCGCTGTATAGTTAGTCATCTGTCTGGTTTGCTTGCAGTGTTTTCTGTTTCACCGTCTAGTTTTTTCCTAACAGCCTTGCTGTTAGTGTTTTTTGTTAGTTACCTTCTAGTGGATTTTCCTTTGTTTGTAATTTGCCTGTTTGGACACCTTTAGTTATTAAACCTTATTTTTGTATTAAGAAGTTGCTCTCGTCTTGCGTTGGGATCCTACTTTCCTTGCTTTGGCATCCGCCACTCCTGACAGAACAATCTGGCCACAATGGATCCCGCAGGCATGGAGCACTTCCGCTCAGCCCTGGCACATCAAGGCCAATTAGTCGGAGGCCACGAGAAGACTCTCCAAGGCGTCATAGAGGCCATCTCGGTCCTGTCCGCTGACATGGACGCCCTCAACCAACGACTAGCCAACACCTCCTCTCTCCCACCACCAGAGGTCGGTACGTCCCCACGCGCTATAGACACACCTTACGGCGCAGCTGCACACGCACTTGTTCCTCATCAGCAGCGAGAGCCTAATATCCCTCACCCCTCTTGCTTCTCTGGAGATTCGGACTCCTGCAACCAGTTTTTACACCAGTGTTCTCTCGTGTTCAACCAACAGCCCACCACATACTCATTGGACCAATCCAAGATAGCATTTATCATGAGTTTACTCTCGGGTAGAGCCGCTACGTGGGCTATGGCCGTGAGCACATCTATGCCTGCCATACGCTCCTCCTTACCTATGTTTCTTGAAGAAATCAGACGAGTTTTTCATCATCCCATTCGGGGAACGGCAGCGGCTAGTCAACTACTAGATATGAAGCAGAAGGGACGCTCGGTGGCGGACTTTTCTATTGATTTCCGAGTGCTTGCCGTAGAGAGTGGGTATCCCGATACCGTCCTCCGAAGTATTTTTTGCAAAACACTCAATGTACATATTAAGGATGAGTTAGTGGCCAAGGACAACACTACTTCCCTCGACGGCCTTATAAATTTAGCCATTGATCTCGATAATTGCATAAAGGAGAGAGTGAGAGAGTACACCGAGGAGGGATACTACGGCAGGATGTCGATTCCTACGAGGATATCACTTCCATCTCCTGAGGGACAGACGCTCGAGACCAGGACCGGGGACGCCGCCGAGGAAAGAGCACGTCGCCGCAAGCTGGACCTCTGCCTCTAAGATTCAAGATTCAAGATTCAAGAGAGTTTTATTGTCATGTGCATAGTAAAACAGCAGTTATACCACGCAATGAAAATCTTATTCTGTTCATTCTCCCAAGAAAAGAAAGAAAACACAAGAAAGAATAAGAACATAACATAAACATAAATACCAATAAATTAAGCAACAACAACAGAAGAGACATTAATACAAATAAATAATACAAATAAATAAATAAAAGTGCTATGAGTGTGTGCGTGTGTTGCGTGCGGCGTGTGTGAGTGCTTCGTCCCGCTGGAGTGCCTTCCTATCACGTCTTGTACAGTTACCGTACCAAACAGTGATGGAGGCGATAAGGACACTTTCGATAGTGTATCTGAAGAAGCAACTAAGGATTGTGGTGGGCATGCCAAATTTCCTCAGTCTTCTCAGGAAGTACAGTCTCCTTTGGGACTTCTTCATAATTTGTTGGGTGTTGTGAGACCAGGTGAGGTCCTCGCTGATGTGTGTGCCAAGGAACTTGAAGGTTTTCACCCTCTCCACCTCAGTCTCATCAATAAACAGGGGTCTATGCGGCTCCTTTTCCCTTGTTCTTGGGTCAATGATCATCTCTTTAGTCTTATCTGTGTTGAGAAGGAGATTGTTATCACGACACCAAGCTATGAGGTCCGACACCTCTCTTCTGTATGATGTTTCAACACCACCAGTGATCAGTCCGATGACTGTAGTGTCATCCGCAAATTTAATGATGCTGGTGTTGTTCTGGGAGGCCACGCAATCGTAGGTGAAGAGCGTGTAGAGGAGCGGACTCAGCACACACCCCTGTGGGGTCCCAGTGCTCACAATTCTTGAGCTGGATATGCGATTGTGGACTCTGACTGACTGGGGCCTGCCTGTGAGAAAGTTAAACACCCAGTTACAGAGGGAGGGAGACAGGCCAAGTGTGAGGAGCTTATCTGTGAGTTTGTGGGGGCTGACTGTATTAAAAGCAGAGCTATAGTCTATATATAGCATTCTGACATATGTGTCCTGGCCCTGTAGGTGAGAAAGGGCTGTGTGGATGGCAGTGTTGACTGCATCATCTGTGGACCGGTTCTGGCGATATGCAAACTGTAGAGGGTCCACAGTGGCCGGGATGCTCTTTTTGATGTGGGTCATGACTATCCTTTCTAAGCACTTCATAACAATAGGAGTGAGTGCTATAGGGCGATAGTCATTCAAGCAGGTCACGTTGCTCTTCTTGGGTACGGGCACTATGGTGGTGGACTTAAAGCAGGTCGGTACAGATGCTTGTGCAAGCGACAGGTTAAATATGTCATCAAGCACATCAGCTAGCTCTGATGAGCAAACCCGAAGTGCACGTCCTGAGATGTTGTCTGGGCCTGCTGCTTTTCGTGGGTTTGTTTTGGTCAGAACCCTGCGCACATCAGCTGATGTCACCATGAGAGGTGAGTCCTGTGTGCTCCCCAAGTCCAGCCACCCTCTCTGCTCATCAGGAGTTTGGGTGTCAAAGCGCGCACAGAACTCGTTCAGCTCATCTGGGAGTGTGGTTTGGCTGGACGTGGCTACGCTACTCCGCTGTCGGTAGTCTGTGATGTGCTGGAGCCCCGCCCACATGCGCCGAGAGTCTGAGGTGGAATAGTAGCCCTCCAGCTTCTGTCTGTACTGTCTTTTGGCCTCTCGTATGGACCTCCTCAGGTCATATCTGGCCTTTTTGTAGTCCTCAGCGGTGCCCATGACAAATGCAGTCGAACGAGCACGTAGCTTAGCCCTTACATCACAGTTCATCCACTGTTTTTGGTTAGGGTATTTTCTGTAATACTTGGTGGTGGTAACAGTCTCTATGCATGTGCTAATGTAGCCAGTAACAGCAGACGCGTATTCATCCAAATCAACAGTACAATCTTCCCTCCCTGCTGCAGTTTTAAACACATCCCAGTTTGTGCAGCCAAAGCAGTCCTGAAGTACTTGATCAGTTTTTTCATTCCACACTTTAACTGCTATACTTACAGGGGGAGCTTGTTTAAGAAGTTGTCTGTACATTGGATTAAGGAATATAGAGATGTGGTCAGCCTTTCCAAAGTGGGGTCTTGGAACAGCCTTCAAAGCACCTTTCATGTTGCTGTAGACTTGGTCCAGGATGTTATTTTCCCTTGTGGGAAAGCTCACATGCTGGTAATATTTGGGGAGAACAGTCCTGAGGTTGCAGTGCTTGAAATTGCCAGATATAATGAATACAGCGTCTGGGTGTTTGGTCTCGTGTTTATCAATGATGTCATGCAGGAGGCCTAGTGTGTTAGCGGTGTTAGCTCGTGGTGGGATGTAAACAGCAGTTAAATACACAGCGCTAAACTCACGAGGCAAATAAAAAGATCTGCATTTCACCATCAGCAGCTCAATGTCCTGCGAGCAGTACTTTTCCATCGTCTGTACGTCTGTGCACCACCGTTTGTTTACGTAAACACAGACGCCGCCACCTCTGTGTTTACCAGACGCTAAAGTCCGATCTCCCCGGTAAGCAGCAAATGTTTCCAACTGGATCACCGAGTCCGGTATATCCTCCGTCAGCCAGGTTTCTGTGAAGGTGAGCACACAGCATTCCCTGATCTCACGTTGAGCTGTAATCCTTGCTCTTAGTTCGTCCATCTTGTTTTCAAGAGAGCGGATGTTGGCGAGCAGCAGGCTTGGTAGCGGTGGCCTAGTCGCTCTAGCTTTTAGCCTAGCATGCAGGCCGGCCCGCTTGCCTCGTTTACGCCTCGGATGCTTTGCTCGCCGGGTATTCAGCTCACCAGGCCCGCAGGCTGCTGCGTTCTCCCGGCGCAGAAGAAAGGCAAAGTCTGAGAGGCTAAATGAGAGTTCATGGTGAACCCTGCCGATGTTCAAAAGTGTCTCTCTGTTGTAATGTACTGCGTGAGTGTGTTGAATGTCCAAAATGAACAATAAAATAGCAAAATATAGAAAAAAACAGGAAGTGTCACAGAGACGTCTGCCACGGAGGGCGCCATCTTTGATCTACTGCAGTAATCCGGGGAATCGTCTCCTCCAAGGCCCTATCCGACCGCCTCGTCACCAGGGATCGACTCCCGGATCATCAGCAGAGCTCAGGCCAAGATCCAGGAGCAACCGACCGGTTCCTGAGGACAATTCAGCCATGGGTAGCTGTGAGTATACCCAGAATTCAGCCACTACAGCTGAGGAGGGGTCCTTCAAAAGACTCCAAATCAAAGGAATAGTGATAAATAGGGGTAGTAATATCGACATATCCGCCCTGATTGACTCGGGCGCTGATGACTGTTTCTTGGACACAGCGTTTGTTCTTAAACACAATATAAGTATGGTTAGGTTACCTGCTACTCAAGAGGTTTTGTCTCTGGTTAGGCGCTTCCTGGTGGCCATTACACACCAAACTGAACCTCTTATTGTACTTCGCTCCGGTAACCATTCCGAGACCATCCGCTTTTACGTCATGCCCTCCCAGTCCGCGCCGGTAGTTCTAGGGTTAACTTGGCTTAAGCTTCACAACCCACTCATAGATTGGAACAAGTTGCACATCTCCAGTTGGAGCCCATTTTGTCACGCAAATTGTCTCCGTGCCGCTAGATCCGATGTTCCCTCTTCCATATCTCCGGGGGAGGAAATAGACCTTACTAGAGTTCCTAGTGAGTACCATGACTTAAAGCAGGTGTTCAGCAAGGATCGCGCCCAAACACTCCCCCCTCATCGACCTTATGATTGCGCCATAGAATTACTTCCTAACGCCACATTTCCTAGCGCCAAACTGTATAACATTTCCGCTCCGGAACAAAAGTCACTCAAGGAATACATATCCTCCGCATCGCCACTTGAGGCGGGTGTTTTCTTTGTTGCCAAGAAGGATAAATCTCGACGGCCCTGTATCGATTACCGGGAGCTCAATAGCATTTTTTCAAAATTAGATCTCCACAACGCCTACCACCTAGTGCGCATTAAGGATGGAGATGAGTGGAAGACCGCGTTTAACACACCGCTGGGGCATTTCAAATATTTGGTTCTCATTGACGACGTCCTCAGCGACATGATAAATCTATTCTGCTTCGTATATCTTGATGACATACTTATCTTCTCCAGGAACATTCAAGACCACACCACCCATGTCCGACTAATTCTCCAGCGATTAATGGAGAATAGACTCTACGTGAAAGCGGAGAAGTGTGACTTTCATGTCACTTCGGTGCCATTTCTGGGGTACATTGTGGAGAAGGGTCAACTGCGTGCCGACCCCGCCAAGATCCAGGCGGCGGTCGAGTGGCCTACTCCTAACTCAAGGAAGCACCTGCAGAGGTTCCTCGGGTTCGCCAACTTCTACAGGCGATTCATACGTAATTTCAGCAGCAAAGCAGGACCTCTGCCTAGGCTTACATCCCCTAAGATTCCGTTTGTATGGACCCCAGAGGCTAATTCTGCATTTAACACACTCAAAACCTTGTTTACATCCGCTCTGGTTCTTGTACATCCTGATCCTAACCTACAATTTTCTGTTGAGGTTGACGCGTCTGATACGGGAGTGGGAGCCGTGCTGTCCCAGCGGTCCCGGGTCGACCAGAGACTTCACCCCTGCGCCTTCTTCTCGCGTCACCTCACACAGGCTGAAGGGAATTACGATGTGGGCAACAGGGAGCTGTTGGCCATCGTTCTCGCGCTGCGGGAGTGGTGGCACTGGCTGGAGGGCGCAGTTCATCCATTTATAGTCATCACCGACCACAAGAACTTATCCTACATTAGAACCGCCCAGAGACTTAATGCCCGACAAGCCAGCTGGCCACTGTTCCCAACACGCTTCAATTTCTCCATCACCTACAGACCCGGTTCACGCAATATTAAACCTGATGCTCTGTCCAGAGTCTTCAGCTTCAAGGAGGAGGGAACAGCACCGGAAACCATCATGGCGAGAGACGGTGGCCGCACTGACCCGCACGGCGGAGCGCAATCGACGCCTGGCCGACCGCCACAGAATTCCGGCACCTGTCTACCAGGTCAGTCAGGAAGTCTGGCTGTCGTCCAGGGACTTACCACTGGCCGGAACCAACAGGAAGCTAGCACCCAAATTTGTGGGACCATACCCAATTGACTCCATCATCAGCCCCTCCTCCGTCAGACTCAAACTGCCACCAGCACTCAAGGTACATCCCTGTATTCCATGTCTCCTTCCTCAAGCCTGTGTCCTCCACTCACCTGTGCCCCCGGTCGAGTCGCCGCCTCCGCCGCGCCTGATAGACGGCCATCCAGCATACACGGTGAAGGCTATCTTGGACTCCCGAAGGAGGGGTAGGGGGTTCCAGTACCTAGTCGACTGGGAGGGTTATTGCCCTGAGGAGCGTTCTTGGGTCTCCCGCTCCCTTATCTTGGACCCGTCTCTCATAAGCGACTTCCACCGTCTCCATCCTAGTAAGCCAGGTCAGCCACCAGGAGGCGACTTATGAGGGGGGGACATACTGTCACGCTTTGCTTGTTGCTTTGCTGCCGCCTATCTGCCATTTGTCTGCAGTGCACCTCAGCCGGCGTGGGCGGAGATGCTGGAGTGCACCTGCGGGCAATCATCAATCTGGACTCCTCTGAAGCAAGGCAGCAGCTATTCACCTTTGCCAGATTGTACTCCCTGACTCTCCTGTTACCTGCTACCGCTCAGTCCGGCTCCTGTACCCCTTACCCTGCTTTCTGGCTCCCTTGTTTGTTTGCATTACCTGCTCTGTACAGTTAGTCATCTGTCTGGTTTGCCTGCAGTGTTTTCTGTTTCACCTTCTAGTTTTTTCCTGCTGGTAGTGTTTTTTGTTAGTTACCTTCTAGTGGATTTTCCTTTGTTTGTACTTTGCCTGTTTGGACACCTTTAGTTATTAAACCTTATTTTTGTATTAAGAAGTTGCTCTCGTCTTGCGTTGGGATCCTACTTTCCTTGCTGTGGCATCCGCCACTCCTGACAATTATTCCACCAAGCCTGAACCTAAAGTATCCTACCCAAAATGCGGAGAAAATTGTCAAAGGAGCACGCCTTTCTCTACTGAAGGAAAGGATGCACAACAAATAAAGTACAGGACATCAACAAGTTGTCAACTTGAAATGAGCATGACTAACTTTCCCAAAAAACTTCCCCTCAGAGGGAAATAATGAATGTAGCTGTTACTACATGCTCACAGTATGTGTGGAAAACCACTAAAGCTTGTTGGAGCTTCTTGGAGGTGTTTTCATAGCGGCCTCTCAAGGCAGAATAGGTGTGTCCCATTACATGCTGTAATGACGTGTCTCATTTTATCTGTATTTCTATCTTTAGAATGCACAGAAAACACCACCGCTGGACCAAATAAAATACGGAGACGTGCCCACAGGACCATAAACCGGGACCAGGGGGGTCCTCTCTCACACCTGGGATGTGGTCCGAAAGGAGTCAGACAGCAGATGGCGCTGTGGCCCTACCTTCGCTGGCAGGATGATAGCCAACACCTGTATAAATCAGCTGACAAGACATCATGTGACCACTCTAAAGACGACTGCTGTCATTACGTGATCTGTACCGGAAACGGTTCTACGCATGTGCACAACGCAATGGGTCTACATCCGGTTGGCCTATTTTTCGACAGTCACGTGTCGGGCAAGCCGATTTGTACTACTACGCATGTGAAATCTACATCATCCATTCATCTTTTTTACAGCAGGTACAGATTGTAGACGTCAGGCATCGAAATTTATACTAGTCATGTGCAATATACGTCACCCCCACTCCTGAAAAACGTTAAGACTGGAGATATTACAACATCTTATATCATACCCATGGTTTAAGTGGGTCAATTATAAGCCCTCTTTTCTTGGTTGAGAGGCGGTTGTGGCGCCCCGGCTAGCTCTACACTCTCGGCAGGGTCCATGAGGGCGCATGGGAAAAAGTTACCTAACCAGCCTGTGTTTTGTGGACTTGGAGAAGGCATTCAACGGTGTTCCTCGAGGAATTCTGTGGGCGTTACTCTGGGAGTATGGCGTACCGGACCACCCAATTCAGGCTGTTCGTTCCCTGTATGACCGGTGTCACAGTTTGGTTTGCATTAGGTTGGACCCGTTTGCCGTGAGGGTTGGACTGCGCCAGGGCTGTCCTTTGTCACCGATTCTGTTCATTAGATTCAAGAGAGTTTTATTGTCATGTGCATAGTACAACAGCAGTTATACCATGCAATGAAAATCTTATTCTGTTCATTCTCCCAAGAAAAGAAAGAAAACAAATGAAAGAATAAGAACATAAGAAACATAAACACATAAACATATATACCAATAAATTAAGCAACAACAACAGAAGAGACATTAATACAAGTAAATAATACAAATAAATAAATAAATAAAGTGCTATGAGTGTGTGCGTGTGTTGCGTGCGGCGTGTGCGAGTGCTTCGTTGAGGAGCCTGATGGCCTGTGGGTAAAAGCTGTTTGCCAGCCTTGTGGTCCTGGACTTCAAACTCCTGTAGCGCCTGCCTGACGGTAGGAGTGTGAATAATGAGTGTTGTGGATGTGTGCTGTCCTTGATGAGGTTGTGTGTTCTGCGTAGGACTCTAGATGTATAAATGTCTTGCAGTGAGGGGAGGGCTGCCCCAACAATGTTCTGTGAGGTCTTGATCACCCGCTGGAGTGCCTTCCTATCACGTGTTGTACAGTTACCGTACCAAACAGTGATGGAGGCGGTAAGGACACTTTCGATAGTGCATCTGTAGAAGCAACTCAGGATTGTGGTGGACATGCCAAATTTCCTCAGTCTTCTCAGGAAGTACAGTCTCCTTTGGGACTTCTTCAGAATTTGTTGGGTGTTGTGAGACCAGGTGAGGTCCTCGCTGATGTGTGTGCCAAGGAACGTGAAGGTTTTCACCCTCTCCACCTCAGTCTCATCAATAAACAGGGGTCTATGCGGCTCCTTTTCCCTTGTTCTTGGGTCGATGATCATCTCTTTAGTCTTATCTGTATTGAGAAGGAGATTGTTATCACGACACCAAGCTATGAGGTCCGCCACCTCTCTTCTGTATGATGTTTCAACACCACCAGTGATCAGTCCGATGACTGTAGTGTCATCTGCAAATTTAATGATGCTGGTGTTGTTCTGGGAGGCCACGCAATCGTAGGTGAAGAGCGTGTAGAGGAGTGGACTCAGCACACACCCCTGTGGGGTCCCAGTGCTCACAATTCTTGAGCTGGATGTGCGGTTGTGGACTCTGACTGACTGGGGCCTGCCTGTGAGAAAGTTAAACACCCAGTTACAGAGGGAGGGAGACAGGCCAAGTGTGAGGAGCTTATCTGTGAGTTTGTGGGGGCTGACTGTATTAAAAGCAGAGCTATAGTCTATAAATAGCATTCTGACGTATGTGTCCTGGCCCTGTAGGTGAGAAAGGGCTGTGTGGATGGCAGTGTTGACTGCATCATCCGTGGACCGGTTCTGGCGATATGCAAACTGTAGAGGGTCCACGGTTGCCGCCGGGATGCTCTTTTTGATGTGGGTCATGACTAATCTTTCAAAGCACTTCATAACAATAGGAGTGAGTGCTATAGGGCGATAGTCATTCAAGCAGGTCACGTTGCTCTTCTTGGGTACGGGCACTATGGTGGTGGACTTAAAGCAGGTCGGTACAGATGCTTGTGCAAGCGACAGGTTAAATATGTCAGCAAGCACATCAGCTAGCTCTGATGAGCAAACCCGAAGTGCACGTCCTGAGATGTTGTCTGGCCCTGCTGCTTTTCGTGGGTTTGTTTTGTTTAGAACCCTGCGCACATCAGCTGATGTCACCATGAGAGGTGAGTCCTGTGTGCTCCCCAGGTTCAGCCACCCTCTCTGCTCATCAGGAGTTTGGGTGTCAAAGCGGGCATAGAACTCATTCAACTCATCAGGAAGTGTGGTTTGGCTGGACGTGGCTACGCTACTCTGCTGTCGATAGTCTGTGATGTGCTGGAGCCCCGCCCACATGCGCCGAGGGTCTGAGGTGGAATAGTAGCCCTCCAGCTTCTGTCTGTACTGTCTTTTGGCCTCTCGTATGGACCTCCTCAGGTCATATCTGGCCTTTTTGTAGTCATCAGCGGTGCCCATGACAAATGCAGTCGAACGAGCACGTAGCTTAGCCCTTACATCACAGTTCATCCACTGTTTTTGGTTAGGGTATTTTCTGTAATACTTGGTGGTGGTAACAGTCTCTATACATGTGCTAATGTAGCCAGTAACAGCAGAAGCATATTCATCCAAGTCAACAGTACAATCTTCCCTCCCCGCTGCAGTTTTAAACACATCCCAGTTTGTGCAGCCAAAGCAGTCCTGAAGTACTTGATCAGTTTCTTCATTCCATACTTTAACTGCTGTACTTACAGGGGGAGCTTTTTTAAGAAGTTGTCTGTATGTTGGATAAAGGAATATAGAGATGTGGTCGGCCTTTCCAAAGTGGGGTCTTGGAACAGCCTTCAAAGCACCTTTCATGTTGCAGTAGACTTGGTCCAGGATGTTATTTTCCCTTGTGGGAAAGCTCACATGCTGGTAATATTTGGGGAGGACAGTCTTGAGGTTACAGTGGTTGAAATCGCCAGATATAATAAATACAGCGTCTGGGTGTTTGGTCTCGTGTTTATCAATGATGTCATGCAGGAGGCCTAGTGCATTAGCAGTGTTAGCTCGTGGTGGGATGTAAACAGCAGTTAAATACACAGCGCTAAACTCACGAGGTAAATAAAAAGGTCTGCATTTCACCATCAGCAGCTCAATGTCCTGCGAGCAGTACTTTTCCATCGTCTGTACGTCTGTGCACCACCGTTTGTTTACGTAAACACAGACGCCGCCACCTCTGTGTTTACCAGACGCTAAAGTCCGATCTCCCCGGTAAGCAGCAAATGATTCCAACTGGATCGCCGAGTCCGGTATATCCTCCGTCAGCCAGGTTTCTGTGAAGGTGAGGACACAGCATTCCCTGATCTCACGTTGAGCTGTAATCCTTGCTCGTAGTTCGTCCATCTTGTTTTCAAGAGAGCGGACGTTGGCTAGCAGCAGGCTTGGTAGCGGTGGCCTCGTCGCTCTAGCTTTTAGCCTAGCATGCAGGCCGGCTCGCTTGCCTCGTTTACGCCTCGGATGCTTTGCTCGCCGGGTATTCAGCTCACCAGGTCCGCAGGCTGCTGCGTTCTCCCGGCGCAGAAGAAAGGCAAAGTCTGAGAGGCTAAATGAAGGTTCATGGTGAACCCTGCCGATGTTCAAAAGTGTCTCTCTGTTGTAATGTACTGCGTGAGTGTGTTGAATGTCCAAAATGAACAATAAAATAGCAAAAAATAGAAAAACACGGGAGAGTGTCACAGAGACGTCTGCCACGGAGGGCGCCATCTTTGATCTTTACCTTTACAGACAGAATTTTTAGGTGAAGCCAGGGCGTTGAGGGGTTCCGGTTCTGGTTCATCGAGCCGTGACTGTCAACTCTCACTAGTGGCTGGGCTCTCCCTTAGAGATAAGGTCATAAGCACTGTCATCCAAGAGAAACTTTGAGTAGTGCTGCTCCTTCGCATTGAGAGGACCCAGATGAGGTGGCTGGGGCATCTGGTCAGGGTGCCTCCTGGACGCCTCCCTGGGGAGGTGCTCAGGGCACGTCCGACCGGTCGAAGGGCCCAAGTTGGAAGGACTGGGTCTGTCAACTGGCCTGGGAATGCCTCGGGATCTGCCAGGAGGAGTTGGACGAAGTAGCTGTGGAGAGGGAAGTCTGGGTTTCCCTGCTTAGTCTGCTGCCTCCGCAACCCCGCCTTGGATAAGCGAAAGACCACGGATGGATGGAATAAAAATAGATCAATCTGTCACGCTCGGCTGTGACATGTCAGCCTCTTCTTTATCGCCGGACCGCTAGAGACCCTTTTGGTCTTGTAATGTGCTCGTTACTGCTCAGTTTTGTTCTGTCTTTCAGAGGCTGGTTTTCCTGAGATGGGCGGAGCCACTGGATGAGCTCAGCTGCTTCCCATCAGCACTTGCATTTATGCTCCTCAGCTGCTGCAGGAAGGCGTAGGAGTATTCCGCTGTGTTGGACGCTGCTCTCCACACTTAATGTCTGCTGTCTTCCTAGTCATTTGCCTCTGTATCCTTGTCTCATTCTTATCCGGTACTTGCCTTCCTACCTGCTTGTCCAGTGGCTCGCCTGTCTCTCAGGTAGTTTTAGTTTCTCCTTTGTACAAGTTAACTTTTGTCGCGGTGCTTCGGACACTCTTGTATCACCGTTGTTTTTAGTTGCTGTACTTTTTTTTGACTACAAAAGTGTCAAGTAAAGCTTCTATTCTTACCTGGAAGTGTCTTGCCTGTATACTGTGATTCACACCTGTACATCAACGCACCAGTCGTGACAAAATCCTCTAGATCAGGGGTCTCAACCTCATGGCCAGCCTCATCCAGACTCTACCTCTAGCGGCCCCCAGGTAAATTGAGTTTGAGACCCCTGCTCTAGTTGAACCCATCATTGCATCACTCTGCTAATGGTTGTTTCCATTCAAATGTCACTGTATTTGATGAGTAGTTTTCTTGTATTTAAACATGGATATTTTAATATTTTGGTACAGAATGACCTTTACGACTGTGGCGCATCTTTGCATGCACTACATGCATTGCCTAAGTTTTTATGTAGCTCAGTCTTGGTGAATGAAGACCATAGAAACATCCGTATGCTTGTGAAGTCTTTTAAGAAGAGTCACTAATAAGATAACCCCCCAATATATTACATATATCAAGCATGGTTATTGACCATTTATGTTCCTACGTTTAAAAAATATTCAAAGCTAGCATAGCACGTGACGTCGCAGAAGCACTGTTGTAAAAATGTGCCAAAGGCGGAAGTGACGCTCTTGTGCATGCGCAGAAGCGATTGCATTTCTGGTACGGATTGCGTGATGACAACCGCAAGTGAGCAGTAGAAATTGCTAGCAAACTCTGCTCTGTAAAAAAGAACTGTTTAAAATGTCTGAATGCTTGAGCAAATCTACCTCAATGGATTCTATATACAGTGTATACACACACACACACACTTTATGTATGATAGGCTAAACATGTATGTTTGCTTTGCTAGGCCAGTCTATTCTTAACATGGTAGTATTTTGTCAGAAAATTAAAATTGGGCTGAAGGAGTGGCCCCCTGGTGTTTGAGCAGCACTTGTGTTACATGTGTAACAAAATAATCACGTTTGGGGGGAGAAGACGAAGACGCTGCGCTATAGTGATGGCAAAGTCAATCACTCAATCGCAAGTTCCAATACGACACATGACACAAGACATGGAGGAGCAGCTTCATGACTAAATAACAATTTGCGTTCCATCCATTTGAAGAAAAACACCTTTTTACAAGCTTATTTGTCACTGAGCCATGTAGAAATAGTTCTGACTTACCACTTGGCTCTCAGGTTTTCTTGACCGCTTCCAATCACTTGTATAAAACACAATATTTACAAATATAACAAACTATTTACAATTCTGAACTATGTGCATGTGTGTGTGCAGGTGTGTGCGCGTGTGTGTGCACGTGTGTGCACGTGTGTGCGCGTGTGTGTGCAACCTTCTGCACGCTACGCTCCGCCACACTCTGATTTGTCGGTTCCCATGATGCCTGCCGAGCTCTTATTGAATGCACTTCTGCCACCTTGTGGACGCTTTTATGTCTTAAAATTGCTCTGAAGTGAAATGCATTAGTGGAGAGTTGCATCATCACCTCTTTTTGTCTTTTGTACAAAAAAAGACAAAGACATATGACTCCGTTGTTGGGGTCAGGCGTTGGGATTCTAAAAACGTATAAATACGTCTTTGGTATTGAAAGAGTTAAAGGTGTCAAGGCAGAACAGGTAGGACAGGTGTCACTAGCAACACTGTCCTGACTCATCAAGGCCGTAAGATATGTGTCAAGTGGCACCATTAGCTTTAATACTATTAGTCGGGGTGGGCAAACTACGTCTCAAGGGCGAGCCCAGCGTCTTAATCCGGCCCACCATTTCCGAATTCCTTTTTTTGAACATTGAACATCACAACTGTAGCTGGCAACATGACTTGCAGTGCTAATGCGACACACCTGAGTCATCTGCTGCCTGTAGTAAAAGCCATCCAAACAACACAACACGTCTACACACGACACACAAAGTAACCTACCTAGTGCATATGTACATGCAATACCCATGCCTAAAACATCCCGCCGCAAGGCATGCTGGGTAGCTGGTGGTACTCTTTCTCCCAACATTTTGTCGTGTTTGTCGCATTTTTGCTAGGTTGTAAATTCTGTTGAGGAGGTTGAGTTAACATACTCTTGATATCCAATGTTTTACTGTTCATGCCTTGCAGGGATTTGGAAATACCAGTTTTAGTTACGTGTTATGTTTAGCGCCTAGTTGTTGATTTATGTGCTGCGTTAGCTTGCTGTGGATGTGTTGTTTTGTTGCACCGTGAGCAAGTATGTCGTTCTGCTTGATGCCACCTACTTACCAATTTTTTGATGTTACACACTGATTTGTGTGTGTGTGTTTGTGTGTGTGCGGAGAATAGAAATAAATAAGCACCAATTTAAAACCTCCAGCCAAACATCAAGCTAATATGTGACACGACACGAAGCAGAACGACACAGAAAGTACACAGCATCACTGAGCACATAACATGCATTCCATCCATCTGGGAAAAAAGCACCTTTTTACAAGCGTATTTGTCACTCAGCTACGTCCAGCTAACAAAATAGCTTCCAAGCAATCATAGTTAGGATTTACCAGTTAGCTCTCAGGGTTTGTGTGGTTGTTGGTTTGTGTTGATGAGTTGGATCACCATGTCCACTTCTCCTATAAGCTACACCAACAGCTTATTCATAGCAAACATGTCATGCAGGTGTCATAACATAACGTATGAGAGCTATGTGTCACTAGCATCACTGTCCTGCATCATTAAAGTCATCAGAGCTATGATCGTTAGCATCAGCAGCTTTAATCCTCAAGATTCAAGAGAGTTTTATTGTCATGTGCATGGTGAAACAGCAGTTATACTGTCACGACTGGATGTGCAGGTGTGGATCCCAGTATGCAGATGCAAGACACGTCCAGGTAAAAAATAAAGCTTTTACTTGACACTTTGATACAGCAACAAAAAACAACGGCGCTGAATGAATGTCCAAAGCACCGCGACAAACGTTGGCTAGTACAGAAGAGGAGCTAGCTACCTGAGAGACAGGCGGACCACTGGGCAAGCAAGTAGGAAGGCTAGTACCACATAGGAAGGAGATAAATGCGAATGACTTGGGAGTCCGCAAACAGGCGTCGTGCAGAGTAGCGTCCAAAACAGCGGAATACTCCTACGCCTTCCTGCAGCAGCTGCGGCGAATAAATGCACGTGCTGATGGAAAGCAGCTGTGCTCCTCCAGTGGCTCCGCCCACGTCAGGAATGCCAGCCCCTGGAAGACAGAGCAAAACTTGAGCAGTAACGAGCCCATAACAAAGTTCAACAGGTCAGGCGAGAAGAAAGCTGACATGTCACAGCCGAGCGTGACATATACCATGCAATGAAAATCTTATTCTGTTCATTCTCCCAAGAAAAGAAAGAAAACACAAGAAAGAATAAGAACATAAGAAACATAAACCAATATTTGACATTAATACAAATAAATAATACAAATAAATAAATAAAGTGCTTTGAGTGTGTGTGTGTGTGCGTGTGTTGCGTGCGGCGTGTGTGAGTACTTCGTTGGGAAGCCTGATGGCCTGTGGGTAAAAGCTGTTTGCCAGCCTTGTGGTCCTGGACTTCAAACTCCTGTAGCGTCTGCCTGACGGTAGGAGTGTGAATAATGAGTGTTGTGGATGTGTGCTGTCCTTGATGAGGTTGTGTGTTCTGCGTAGGACTCTAGTTTTATAAATGTCTTGCAGTGAGGGGAGGGCTGCCCCAACAATGTTCTGTGAGGTCTTGATCACCCGCTGGAGTGCCTTCCTTTCACGTGTTGTACAGTTACCGTACCAAACAGTGATGGAGGCAGTAAGGACACTTTCCATAGTGCATCTGTAGAAGCAACTCAGGATTTTGGTGGACATGCCAAATTTCCTCAGTCTCCTCAGGAAGTACAGTCTCCTTTGGGACTTCTTCATAATTTGTTGGGTGTTGACAAGGTGAGGTCCTCGCTGATGTGTGTGCCAAGGAACTTGAAGGTTTTCACCCTCTCCACCTCAGTCTCATCAATAAACAGGGGTCTATGCGGCTCCTTTTCCCTTGTTCTTGGGTCGATGATCATCTCTTTAGTCTTATCTGTATTGAGAAGGAGATTGTTATCACGACACCAAGCTATGAGGTCCGACACCTCTCTTCTGTATGATGTTTCAACACCACCAGTGATCAGTCCGATGACTGTAGTGTCATCCGCAAATTTAATGATGCTGGTTCTTGTTCTGGGAGGCCACGCAACCATAGGTGAAGAGCGTGTAGAGGAGCGGACTCAGCACACACCCCTGTGGGGTCCCAGTGCTCACAATTCTTGAGCTGGATGTGCGATTGTGGACTCTGACTGACTGGGGCCTGCCTGTGAGAAAGTTAAACACCCAGTTACAGAGGGAGGGTGACAGACCAAGTGTGAGGAGCTTATTTGTGAGTTTGTGGGGGCAGACTGTATTAAAAGCAGAGCTATAGTCTATAAATAGCATTCTGACGTATGTGTTCTGGCCCTGTAGGTGAGAAAGTGCTGTGTGGATGGCAGTGTTGACTGCATCATCTGTGGACCGGTTCTGGCGATATGCAAACTGTAGAGGGTCCACAGTTGCCGCCGGGATGCTCTTTTTGATGTGGGTCATGACTAATCTTTCAAAGCACTTCATAACAATAGGAGTGAGTGCTATAGGGCGATAGTCATTCAAGCAGGTCACGTTGCTCTTCTTGGGTACGGGCACTATGGTGGTGGACTTAAAGCAGGTCGGTACAGATGCTTGTGCAAGCGACAGGTTAAATATGACAGCAAGCACATCAGCTCGCTCTGATGAGCAAACCCGAAGTGCACGTCCTGAGATGTTGTCTGGGCCTGCTGCTTTTCGTGGGTTTGTTTTGTTTAGAACCCTGCGCACATCAGCTGATGTCACCATGAGAGGTGAGTCCTGTGTGCTCCCCAAGTCCAGCCACCCTCTCTGCTCATCAGGGGTTTAGGTGTCAAAGCGGGCATAGAACTTGTTCAGCTCATCTGGAAGTGTGGTTTGGCTGGACTTGGCTAAGCTACTCCGCTGTCGATGGTCTGTGATGTGCTGGAGCCCCGCCCACATGCGCCGAGGGTCTGAGGTGGAATAGTAGCCCTCCAGCTTCTGTCTGTACTGTCTTTTGGTTTCTCGTATGGACCTCCTCAGGTCATATCTGGCCTTTTTGTAGTCATCAGCGGTGCCCATGACAAATGCAGTCGAACGAGCACGTAGCTTAGCCCTTACATCACAGTTCATCCACTGTTTTTGGTTAGGGTATTTTCTGTAATACTTGGTGGTGGTAACAGTCTCTATGCATGTGCTAATGTAGCCAGTAACAGCAGAAGCATATTCATCCAAATCAACAGTACAATCTTCCCTCCCCGCTGCAGTTTTAAACACATCCCAGTTTGTGCAGCCAAAGCAGTCCTGAAGTACTTGATCAGTTTCTTCATTCCACACTTTAACTGCTGTACGTACAGGGGGAGCTTGTTTAAGAAGTTGTCAGGAATATGGAAATGTGGTCGGCCTTTCCAAAGTGGGGTCTTGGAACAGCCTTCAAAGCACCTTTCATGTTGCTGTAGACTTGGTCCAGGATGTTATTTTCCCTTGTGGGAAAGCTCACATGCTGGTAATATTTGGGGAGAACAGTCCTGAGGTTGCAGTGCTTGAAATTGCCAGATATAATGAATACAGCGTCTGGGTGTTTGGTCTCGTGTTTATCAATGATGTCATGCAGTAGGCCAAGTGCGTTAGCGTTGTTAGCTCGTGGTGGGATGTAAACAGCAGTTAAATACACAGCGCTAAACTCACGAGGTAAATAAAAAGGTCTGCATTTCACCATCAGCAGCTCAATGTCCTGCGAGCAGTGCTTTTCCATCGTCTGTACGTCTGTGCACCACCGTTTGTTTACGTAAACACAAACGCCGCGACCTCTGTGTTTACCAGATGCTAAAGTCCGATCTCCCCGGTAAGCAGCAAATGTTTCCAACTGGATCGCTGAGTCCGGTATATCCTCCGTCAGCCAGGTTTCTGTGAAGGTGAGCACACAGCATTCCCTGATCTCACGTTGAGCTGTAATCCTTGCTCTTAGTTCGTCCATCTTTTTTCAAGAGAGCGGACGTTGGCTAGCAGCAGGCTTGGTAGCGGTGGCCTAGTCGCTCTAGCTTTTAGCCTAGCATGCAGGCCGGCCCGCTTGCCTCGTTTACGCGGCAATCCTATTAGTGATGTTGATCAACAACATTCTTTCTAATAATTCCAAAGCAGCAATGTCAAGTGAATGGAAATAGTCCACGGCAAGCCTTCCAATCCTAATATTCCTATCCGTCATACATAACATCTATATGTTCTTCAACATTGCCTGTTTGCATGGAGCATCAAACTGACTGTACAGTTCATTAGCCCATGAAAGAACATGCGGGCCGCACGGTGGCCGAGTGGTTAGCATGTTGGCCACACAGTCACAGTCAGAAGATGGGGAAGACCTGGGTTGGAATCTCCGTTGGGCATTTCTGTGTGGAGTTTGCATGATCTCCCCGTGCGTGTGTGGGTTTTCTCTGGGTACTCCGATTTCCTCCCACATTCCAAAAACATGCATGTTAGCTTCATTGGAGACTCTAAATTGTCCATAGATATGAATGTGAGTGTTTGTCTATATGTGTCCTGCCATTGGCTGGACACCAGTCCAGGGTGTAAGTCAGCTGGGATAGGCTCCGGCATACCCCCGCAACCCTAATTAGGATAAGCAGCATAGAAAATGGATGGATGAAAGAACATGCTGACATCATGATTTAGTCAAATAAACGTTTAGCTGCTGTCACTCATACCAATGATGATGTTTTATTATGATGATGTACTGTGTGAGGATAAGCGGCAGAGAAGAAGGATGGATGGATGGTGTGTGTATTGGACCTTTGGACAGACCGTGGACTGGCCTTTAGGTGGTGCTGTAGCTGCTCTAGGAACAGCACATATTGACGGGCGGCCATACGTACTTCCCCACATTACTCACTGAGTTAACCAGGGTGTTATTATGTTGTTGGTTTTATTACAGCAACGGTGATTTCAGCAGTATGATTATAGTTTTTTACAATGATGTGCATTATAGTTATTGTGACTCTGGTCACTATCATAGTTCATCATTTCATGACTACTATTATGTGTGACTGTTTCAATGCAGTATTATCATTGTTATCACTATCATAGTTCATCATTTCATGACTACTATTATGTGTGACTGTTTCAATGCAGTATTGTCATTGTGGTTGTTGATATTATTTTGTCCTTTCCATCAGGGTCTTTATAGTCATCACAGACATTTATTTGCTGATGTAGTTCTGTATGTTTCTGTTGTTCTGTTCTTGTTGTCACAATTGTTGTTGCTGCTGTTGTCCTTGTCTTTATCTTTTTTTTGTTTTTTCCCCTCTTATTTCATTTTTTATGCTCCTATGAAAACTATGAAAATATGCTCTACCGCAAAATGCATGAAATAAATTTAAAATGAAGAAGAAAGGAAGGAAGGTAAGGAAAAGATGCTACTTCTGAGGGAAAACTACTACATCACAAGATTGTTGTGAGACACAAAACTTGACAATACTAGTAAATATAGATAAGAATGAGTTTTCTTGGCTAATTTTAAGATCAACTTTATGTTTTAAAGCTTAAATATAATATCTTATTTCTAAATATCCTACTAAGGCAATTTAGACTTCTTCCACTGGCAGACTTTGTACTTATTAAAAGCAAAAATATCTTGCATTAAGTTCTTTTAAACTTGTTTTTAGTGGGGAACCTTTTCCTGGGAGGAATGAAGGTAGAAAAAAAATGCTACTTCTGAGGCTAAAAATACTACTTTGGAGAATCACAAGCTTGTTATATGGAGGGATGATATGGAATTTTTGCCATGAAGTTGTGTGACATCCCCATCAGCAGTGTAGTACATCAGCAGCGACTTACCCCCCACTTGGTCTCCTAAGGCCAGTTCTGGTGGGATTTTGGTGATGAAGAACGTAGTTAGTCGTAGGTGGTGGCTGGGGTTACACAAGTAAGGAGTTTGGCTTCTCAAAACAAAATGCGTTCAGAAGAGGAACACATTTGCATCACAAAAATGCCTACTTGAAAAAATCAGATCTCACAAATGGCCTCTTGCTGTTTCCCTGCACACTGTCGCCTGTCCATTCTTGTGTGTGACGAAGACGCTTGCATCTTCTTCCGCGACGGAGCGCCGTGGCCATCGTGTTTTGCCTGTGTGTTCCACAGCAGAAGAAGACGTGAGCGTCTTCAGCACATACACAGGATGGAATGGACAGGTGACAATGCACAGGGATGCAGCGGGAGGCCATTTGTGAGCTCTGATTTTTTTGGAGGAGGCGTTTTTGTGATGCAAATGGTTTACTCTTTTGAACGCATGTTGTTTTGAGAAGCCAGACTTACTTGTGTAACCCCAGCCACTACCTGGAACTGCGTTCCCACCAGAACACATGTCGTTCATTGTTAGCGTGTGTCTCTGAAGTGCTGTATGTTTGTGTTGTGGAACATGGGTTCTTGAGACTTTTTAGTGCGTCCTTTCACGTAATACGATGACAGTAACATGCCACTCGAGCCTCTTTGATGAATGATTGAAATGATTGAAATAAATCACTAATGAAAATGACCACAATGATATCCAAGCCAACAGAAGGTGCTATTGGCTCAAATCTCACGTATGTGGTGGTTGTGGCCAATGTTCATAAATGCACTCTATTCGGTCTGAAAGGCAAATGATTCATGATTATGTATCGCTTTGTGGTCTAATAAAATGTAAATAAAATCCTAATCTACTACATGGACCGACAACTTGTTGCTGGGCGGAATTGACCCACAGGGACTGCTTGTTCTTGACCAGGCAGACGATCCTGGTGGCCTCCTCGTAATTTCCTTCATAAGGAAATGAATGACCTTCTACTTGAACCCCTCCAATGGTCTAACCTGATTGACAACACAAAAGCGATGTCATGATAGCTTTGATGAATCTACAGCAGCAATTAGCTTGTCAGCATGGCTGTAAAAAACTTTGTAGAACATCTGAGAAATACTTGCCATCAGGCTTATAAGAGGACTGTTGAATTCCCTGTCAATGTATAGTCGGTTATGGCACCTTCAAAAGCCCTTGTTGCCTTGCCTGCTTCCTACAATGGCACTTCAGCGTGTAATAGGATGATTTATACCAGGGTTGTCCAAACATTTGTCCATTCAGGCCCACATGGTGGAGTATCAACTTCACTCTGCTCTTTTTTGCCATTTTTGCTGGGTTTTTGTTGTAGTTTTCCAAATATTTCAACTTTCTTCTTTTTCCATGATCTTGGTAAATAATAACATTTGGACTTTATTGCCCAACATAATCTCCACCGGGATGACCTGCGCAGGACGAGACAGTGAGACACAAACGCTGCACGAGGCCGCAGATTTCTCAGTTGGCTAGAACATGCAAAATGCGGGGATCTTCTGTATTCCTGAATATTTGAGTCAAATTAACGTTTGGGGTTCAGAGTCGCGTTTCAGACAGCCACAAAAGCAGCCCGTGTTTTTATTTCGGGATGACTGTGCCGGTTGTGAGGTCATTCAAGCCTGTTGTTCTGGTGATTTTTATCGCCTTCACGACATCCCTGTGGAATTGGTCTCTGATAGGGGACCCCAATATGCCTTTCAATGTCCCATGTTTGGTGCTCTCTTTTTTGTTTTCTCCTGAGACACTGCCGCCCATGATGAGACTATGACAGATGATGAGTGGCGCACCAATCAGTGCAAATTGCTGTCATTTCAAGTGGACAAAGTATTAAGCAAGCCTACATGAAGTGTACAGTATGATTATCAAGTATTAAAGAACAACACAGCTACTGCAACTTTATTCGCTTTTAGTCTGTGTCCCCCCTCCACGCTCATTTTGCCATCGGATTGTGATTTTTTTTAATATAGTCAGAAAACTTGACATACATGTTTCTATGACTGCCAAGACAATTTAGTGGATCAGATGGTGCAGATATATAATATGCAGTCCATTATATCAATCAACAGTGACATCCCATCATGCACTCGTTTCCGAAGGAACCCTGTAAATGTTACTAATTACGGAGGGAGATTGAATCCTCGGCCTCCCTCTTTGCGCCTAGCGTATAGCCTCTGGATGCGTGTGATGGCGGAGCATACGAAAGATAACGTTCGCTTATTCTCATACAATTACAGCCCCTTTTTTCTGCTATTTTGTAATTTGTCATAACATGCACTCCTACTGTGTTGCCTGTGCGATTATTTTAAAACCGAGACAATATTTTGACGAACATTTGGTAAGAAATGAATTCAAAAATCACAGGACCTCTAGGCCATCTCCAAGGGCCTTGGTGTCCCTGTTTCAACTTTGCGTCACCTCCACGTTGACAAATTCATCATTCATGTCACACGTGTTTAAACGTATTCACAATTTATTCCCTGGGAAAGAAATGCTGCTGTTCCTGTAAGGTAGTAGAACAAATGAGTATTTCGTCGAAGTAGACGTAGATAAATAACCTGTGGACCAACATTTCCATGCATGTTTAAGCACATTGTATGTATTTTTGAAGGAGAATAAAGTCACAATATCAAGAGAAAAATTGCTTTCACATGTTTCTGGTATGCGATGCAAAAATACCCCCCAGAGTAACCAGGCCTCTTCATCGCAAAGGGCTACTAATCCCCCCAGGGATGAGTGTATTTAGACAATAGAATCACCAGTGTATTTTTGACTTTGTCAGCAAATGCAGTGCAAGGCGTCATGCTGGGAGCGGAGGGCACAGCCAACCTCCCTGAACTTCTGTATGGCAAACGCAGAGCAGACAGCTAACATACTGTAGTGCATACGCTATATCTGCTAAAAAGTCAGCTACGTGTTCAACCCAGCTGCCCAATCAAGTGTTTACCTGATGCACATGTTCAGTATTATCATCACTTCTAGTTTATTTTGGTGCAAAGCAGGAGATAAATTCAGGCAAAATGAGAAAAAGTAACTCATTGGGCCTGAGCAGGTGTTTAAAGCACTTTTGAGGTGCTTTGGTGCATCTGTAGGCCACTCCAAAGTTTTCATTTTGGTTTACGGTGTGTATGCTGTTATCTATGGTGCATTTATCATTTGTGGGTATTTGTAGTTTGTTTGGAATTCTGCCCATCATCCCCAATCCTGATGTGAGACATGAACATACATTTCTTTCTCTCACCACGGCTTGTTCAAAAGTAACGTTATGGTAGCCCTTAGCTCACAGTGCATCCTGAACCGTGCTGGAAATGTTTCAATGTGTGCCAAACTGCGTTTGGTTTTGCTATATGGATAAATGAAGTAAAAGGCAAATAAAAGGCATTCAGAAGACGTTATTATCACAATAGTATTCATGCCAAAATAGCGTTTTGCTGCTGGATGCTCAGTGTAATGTAGTTATACCGTAATTACATTTGAAATAGGCAGTTACTCCTTTTGACTTTGAAGGTTTGTAGACATGATGACATCGCTAGGATGACTCAAAATGATGCTCGTTTGCTGCCAGATCTGCGTTGACCGCTTCAAACCAACAGCTGGATGCCCGAGCCACCTCAACTGGCTCCTAACTATTTTTGGAAGCATGTTAGTGGGTACTACAGTACTCTTAAAAAGACGTATTTAGAAGATGTTTAACAGGTTTTCTATGCCATAACTATGAAAATATTCCATTTATTAAGAAGGAATCCTACTTCGCACGTGACGTACACAAGATTTAAACGTTAAATAGAACTTGCTACCAAATAAAGAGATCTGGATCGACCAAAGAACATTCACCATGCAGGGGGTGTGAAGCTACACCACATACATGTGATTTGAGCCTACAGCATTCTGGCATCTGAGGACATGAATCCAAAAGATCTTTTTTACAAAGAGTGGCACGGCTCACCAAGGCTGACAAAACAAAGTACACAAAAGTACCTTCTGTTGGCTTGCAGTCACTAAATCTAACAGTTATTGCTTCAAAACACAACGGAACAGCTTTCATTGAAATGACCCCTTTGGGTCTCTAATTATTATTTATGTCAACAAAAGCGGACTTTATTCCCATAATATTAGAACTTTTTGAGATATTGTTTGGCACCACCTGTTGGTTTGCGTGCGTTCGTTTTTAGACCCCAAATATGAGGTCATAAATGCTTTTCAGACTTTTTTTGAGGGAAAAATGCTGCCTCACAGGACTGACATCTATATGTGTTTTTTGGTTGATTAAAAAAAGAAAAACTGTCAGGTTTCACTTCCTGTCCCTGCTGCCTGTTTTTCCCTGCCTTCTCCTGGGCGTGTGCTTTCCCGTTTCAGGAGCCCTTTCTCCGGCTGGAGGCGGGACTACTGGGCGCACCTGTCTCTGATGAGCCAGCACATTTAAGCGGATGGATTGCACCTGAGAGACGCTGGATTATTCCCAAATGGTTTGTGCCACGTGCACGGACAGTCATTCTAGCTCTTTGGACTTTATCTTCTTGTTCAGTTCTGGCAGACTCCTTATTCCCAAACCTGAAGTCCTGCGTGCTCTGCGTCTCCCAGGTGTGCCCAGTACTCCCGGCTCTCCAGGCAAGAACTCCCTCAGCTCACTTTCAAGTGCTTCCTTCATGGTGCCCTTTTGTTCAGCCCCTTGACTCCCGCACCATCGCCTTTTGTTCAGCCTGTGTTTAATTAAAGACCTGCTTACCTGTCCACCTGCCTCCCGCCTCTGCATTTGGGGTCCAACGCCCGCCGAACATTACAAAAACATTCATGATGTGTCCCCTAGGGGTGTGCTGATGCAACGTTGAACATGTTTTGTGAGTTGACTATGGCCGGACATTCTCCTTCAGGAGAATAAAAGCTCTGGATGAACATGACACGGATTTAAAATGTCACGTTTCATCTACCATATGTTACTTTTGTTGTTATTTTTATTTAAAAAACACTTTCATATTAATGACTATGAATGTCAATCATTGACCTTTATTTATGACAATATAAGAATGCGAATAAACTACTGCTGTTACTACAACTAAAAGTACTCTAAATAAAAATAAATACATCTATTGATCTTACTGCATCAGAATGGGAACATAGAGCAGGAAAATAACTGCTTTGGAGGATGTACGTGGGGGTCTTTTCATGTCGGCACCTGACAAATAGACAAGACAAACTCATTTTACACCACAATATTAGGGAACAGAATCACCATGAGGCAATTGGTTCAGCCCTGGAAGTGACACACGGTGTATATTTGTATGCACAAATCCACTTATTTGCATTCATGGATTTCTTTTCTAATTTTGTTTATATACATACAGGTATATGTGTGTGTGTGTGTGTGTGTGTACGCATGACAAATGGCTATGCTAAATATAATAATACTACTTTCCACCTGTTCATAGAAGGCTGCAGGAGATGGAGCGGCTATTGCAATGTTATTTAGTTTTAGTCTGTGTCACCCCTCCACACTCAAATGTATTCTTGGTATGCATGCAGTTACGTTATTGTGCATTTCCTAATACGATGCCTTGATAGATTCCTCTAAAATGTGCTTTGGACATTATGTGTATTAGGTACCATTCTCTCCAAAGATAACTTGACGAAGCCCATGTGACGCCAGCAGCTGATGAGACGTACTGTAGTTGTGTACATTGCAAGTGTCAAGGATGGTTCTTTCGCTCAAGAAGGGGTCTCCAACCCCCATCCCATATTGAGTGGCCCTCTACATGACGTCAAAGTTGAGTGTAAGAAAGACACCATGGGGACACGGTGAGAGGCACTTTAGCTTGCTACTGTGAGCTGGCATTTCTCAACTACAACAGGAAGTGGTAACAACAAACTGGACATGTGGATAACACTCAGGAAGTGATGGTTACAAATATTATGAGAAACCAACAAAACGAAATAAAGCTGTTATCTTTGTAAAATGAGGTTGGTGGAAAGGTTATATGATTGAAAAAGCTGACATGTTGAAACCAATAATATGTAGCTGGGCTGCCAGTGTGTCCGCATGTCCCGACTACACTGCCTTGTGTTTAAAAAGTAAGACTATTATCTTATTATATTTTCCCTATAAATGATCACCATTAACATTGCTGTACATTGCTATCGTGTTTACATTTCACGGAAGACACAACAACTCAGTCAAGTCAACTTCCGGTTTGTTCGTTACGAATGTCGTTGATAAACAACTTGAACAGTTTGGGTCCCAATATGAAATTGATGTTTTGAGTCTTTTTGATAGACGTTAGCCAACGAAACAGGCGTAAACAGGAGTCCATAACTGTAGATTGCCATTCGCTGACAGTTCACATGAAAAGTGTTTTTTGCCACCTTTGGGTCCTGCCGTGACCCTCGATTAATGCTTGGGGGGTTTGGCCTAGCGAGGTTAGCTTAGTTTGGCATGCTAGTGCAGTCGTGTGTGTGCGTGTGACTCGGGCTGGATGAGCATATTTTCACCGTGTTGTGCTTTACCAAATGACAACGTTTCCAATTGCGCTGTGAACATGATCAAAGCTAACACTGTTGCAACTTTTCCACTTTCAAAAAATGTGGCTTTATGGCTTTTGTTCTAGAAAAAAAATGTGTTTGTTCTCGCAAAAGTAAAAGTTAATTCTGGAGAGCGCCGCCTACATGGACGACTATGATCATCTCGATTGTCGTATTGACGGTCCTTCTGAATTTGCTCCCTTACAATGTAGTAATGTAGTAAGTCTGGGTGATTTTCCTCCATAAATGCCAAGTACTGGAGCACGGCGAGCCTAACCTAACAAGACCTCTGCCCAGGCTCAGTTGTTCACCAAACATAAAAGAAAGACAATCGTGGCATGTATGTGTGTCAGTGCAGATAAGACCAAAGAGATGATCATTGCCACAGTGGCCTCCAGAAGCATTGGAAGAGTCAGGCGTTAAAATGAACAAGACCATGAGTGATCTAATCATTCAATCAATCTGTAGAAAATGTTTCAGCTCAACAAACAATGATGTATGCTTTCATTGTTATCATTTCTGAACTCCCTAATTTGTCATACAATTATAAGAGAAGCTCCAGTTCCATTTCCTGGACAAGGAAGGAAGAGGCGGAGGCGGGGCCGCTGGACCTGATGATCTCCACACTCCTCCCACCCTATGCATGTAAAACTATAACAGACAAATGATAAAACAAACTCTGTGTTAATATTTTTGGGAGCCATCACAGTCAGAAAAAAGCCTCAAACTGCAAGGTTAAAAGTGCACATCCGGCCACGAGTGTAAGTACGACCATCCAGAGAGATGCGCTCAGCCCCAGCGTGCCTTGGACGACCAGCTTAAATGGTTCAAGTATCACGAGTGGAAGGTTATTAGATCTTTGTTATCCAAACAAGATGTTACGTTCTCTGAGCTCTCACTTTTTCTTTGGCTATTCCCTGCGTGACTGACACACAGAGCTCATTAGCTTGTGTCCAAATACACATCAAGTCAGCCCTACCCGACAGACGGGCGTCACAGGTCAGGCATGAGGCGCCCGGATCCAGCACAGCACAAGCATGCCACTGTTATGACGACACACACACACACACACACACACACACACACACATACGTGATATATGTCACGTACACACACACCCTCGCCAAATGGTATATATATTTTTCTAGGCATATATATATATATATATATATATATATGTATATATACAGTATATATATGTATATACAGTACATACATACACACAGTACAGGCCAAAGGTTTGGACACAGCATGTTTTCTTTATTTTCATGACTATTTACATCGCAATTTTCTTTCACTAAACTATGACTTTTTTCTCTTCATCTATTTTTACTTTAAAATTCCATCTATTTCCAACTTTCTGTTTGTACATTTCCTTCCCGTCTTTCAGAATTTATTCCCATGGTGTTTTGACTTTATTCTCGCAACATTAGAACTTTTTCTGCAGCCTAATAAAAAAAATGACACCTTTATTTTGTTTCTCTTAATATTATGACTTGGAAAAAAAAGATGTCTATTTTCTTTAATATTTCAACACTAAGCTACTAAAGTGACGTTATTTTTCCTCATAATATTACGTCGTTATTCTCGTGAAACGATTCCATTTTCTCATTAGATTACAACTTTTTTTCTCTAATTGAAGTAAAAAAAAGAGAAGAAGAAACTCTCCCAGTGCTAAAGTTAGGAAACAATGGAAGGAACATTTTTGATTTTCTTTTTTATTGAAAACCCACAAAACAATCATTATTGTGGTCATGTGGCCGGAGCTGCTGGCAGCCGCCACCACCATCACAGAACTTCTTCCATTTTTGCATCCACAATAGAAGAAGACATCAAGACTCCACTCAGCAAACATACTAGTTTTCAGATCATGATTCATGATGATGTTATGAGGGACACTAGACACCCTTTAAACATCATTTCATACTCAGAACATCCGCTATTTACATGTCACAGATGACGTGCTGATGCGTAATGAGAGACCAGCTATTGCAACTTTATTCGCTTTTAGTCTGAGGCCCCCCTCGAAACTGCCCCCACCTGAATTGCACTGCATCTGCTGACAAAGTGACAATTGGCACCAAAAATCTACTGAAAACCATATGGCGGCCATATGAGCGACCTTTGGCTCAATGAGTGCCCACCTGAAATCATTGGCATCATGGCCTTGTATGCTGATGTTTTACTCACATATAAATGGCCTTGGCTCTTGTTTTTACCTGAGGGTGCATATGTACTGTAGATATAGCTAACAATGTCTGCTTACAATCATACATGGTCATGATTATGACACTTCCTATTAAACATACAGTATGGCTCATTCAGCTCATGATATGTTTTGATGCTGGTGAAAGGACAATGAGTCGCATACTGTATGTTGGCATATGTTCCCCTGAGGGCACATGTTTTGGCTCCATATACTATTTGCAGTCAGGTCTTTAGTTACGTATGATTCATAATCATGTTTTGAAATGGAATGTTCTCTTTACAAGTCCGCTGCCTTTCATCCCAGAAGGTAAATGTGCCTTGGAGGTGGAAAAGCGCTCTCGAAGTGAAAGACCCTTGACCATTTCAGGATGTGAAAGTGCATGTGGCATTAAAGTACTTTAAATCCCTCCTGTTACCCCCGACAAGCCTTCAAATCTCACATCCCTCAACGCATTGATGACACTCCAACATGCAATGTTTTTGCTGTTAGCACCATCGCTGTCTCATCACATCTCATCACAGGGAAGCTCTGGCTCTAGCCACGGCCGGGTCCATATCTTGAAAGAATCCCAGACAAGCCGCAGGAAGCAAACTTGACTTTCAACACATCTCAAGACAGCCCTGTCAATGTCCCTGATGCATCGCACTTCCGTCTATTTGATGCATCTAGTTTTCCTTGTCCTTGTGAGATCACTGATGTTTGTCCACTCCTCTCAAAACAGGTAAACTAGGAGTGGCCTAAGACTTCTATGTACTGTAAATTCTGGTGTATAAGCCACACCAACTAAATTTAGAGGAAAAAACGTAAGCGCTAAATGTAGCACAAAACATAAAACTGTTATTTCTAACAGACAGACAGATGTCAGGTAGCCGAGGAGAGAAACACTCCCTTTGCTGCAGATTTTTCTCTTAAAGGATTTACAATTTTTGGCCAAAAGATGGAAGATTTTGGTGAAACTTTAATTGAACAACATCCTCACATGAATCAGCTGTTTTTATTGACTTCACCACACGTTGTTTACACCGGATTGCACAACTATTATACTGCAGGGACTGTAGACTGCCACCAGTAGCAAGCTAGTGAGCTCACAAGCTAGCAAGCTAACCAGTTAACCTCAAATTTATTACGGTTTTCTGATGTCAATGTTGTGGATGGAGTGGCCCATGGTGGCGGTGGGGTTATGGTATGGGCAGGCGTCTGTTTGGGCAACACTCCAGCACGGTTGGTGAGGTAATGTGCCTCAAAGCCGGTTGTATGTTGGTTCATCAAACCAGCACGGCAACAGTGCAATATAGTGTAGGGGAAAGTTCACCTGAGAGTAATCCATCTTTAAAGATTTAAGGCGGAATATTTGACAGTATTGAAAGCACCCAATTTTTATGGTTATATTAACATGGAACCTACCAGAAGAAACATTAGACTCCGTCTTTCATCAGAAAAACAATTACCTTGTTTTGGCTAAAACACAAAGATAACAGGTCTGCTTTCATGGATGGCTAAGGAAATAAAAACATATTGACATTTGAGCGGCTGTAAATATGTCTCCAGACCTGAACCCAATTAGTAGAACCTCCAGTTCTGTAAAAGGCCGTTTAGCTGCTCAATTTGCCGAAGCGTCATGATTTAGTATGCACCTGCAGAATGGATGCTAATGGCACAAGAGTTCGTGTAACATAAATGTATGAATACGTTCACAAGAGGTAAAACAAAACGAGAATGCTCATTTTCCACTCTTGTACTTCAGATAAGAACAGCAACATGTTTGTATTCTTTACCACAGAATGGAAAAGATTCCATCCCCAACAGGAGTCTTGGTACTTGTATTCACAGCATGTGGTAGAGAGGCGCATCGAGTTGGAGCTTGAAAAGCTTCTGATCTGGCAGCCCTGTTCTGCTCAGAGATGGCCCCCCGAGGCTTTCGGACAGAAAATAAAAGGTAATCAATCGATTGCATGGATAGTAGGAAATAAAGGATTGGAGAAAAGCGCGGCAGGCTTTATATGGATGTGTGTGTTTTTACCAATTTTCATGATAAAGACGTTAAATGTGACTCAGAAACCAATAACCAATAATACAAAACCAACAATAAATGGATACCTGTTGCCCATTTGTTGATTGCGATTTCCACCCAGTTTTCCCCAACTTGCAGGCTGAAAAAGTGTGAGCCCCCCTGTGCTATGTAGAAGCATGCAATTTTAAATATTATAAAAATGTTTCACTACGCGTTAGTTTGCAACGGCTGTATGGCAGATTAAAATGTTAAAAAGCATAAAACATGTGAAGAGACCCGCCTCGCAGGCTACAGAGGGCTTATTTTTACACTTGAATGAAAAATAAGTAGAAAAAAGTAGAAAATCAATAATCAGTTTTTATGAGACGTTTGGGAGTGCCTGGAAATTTCAGAGCCCAAGGCAATTGTCTGTGTTTGCTTAACGGTATAATAATTTGTCTTTAATATTTCAACTTTATGCTACTGAAAACGCCATCATGATATCGCGATCTTGTAAGACTTTTTCTCGTTCATTACAACTTTAAACAAAAAAACACCAAGACCAAAAGCTGAGATCGAAAGAAAATAAATGTAAAAATAATCAATTTAAAGAGTTGACTCTACTGTTACACGAGGTGTTATCTGGGTGCACAAGGTCACCCAGGGAAGGTAGAGTCTATCGCTCAAAACTTTAATGAGGTTCTTAATAAAGTATTCAGAATTTGAATATCTTTCACTATGCAGGCAATGTTTTCAGTAACATTTTATCACCCCTGGCTGTCTTTTCAGTGTAAAAAGAAGTTAACTGTGGTTAATATTGAAACATAAATATACCAAATTGCAAACTAAACTCTTACCTTTGAAGACAAGCGTATGTGTTATTGCATTGCCTGGAATCCCTTCTTTTTTTAAATGATTATTGTGGACTTTATTATTGTACTGGCTTGAGCCACATTGTACTGAGCAGCCAAAGCATTGACATTTGTGCCGTTTCCTACAATTAGTGGCAGTGTATAAGTCAAGTATTAGGTATAATTATTGTGTTCTATTATAACCTTTTTGTATTAAAGTCAAGAAAAACATATGACCGTGATAAATTTGAATACGTACTGTCCTTAAATGGAGTTTGCCGGTGTTTTTCCTGCCGGTTGCTACACTTGAAACTCCCTGCGGCCAATTTGCCGTCGTTGCGCCCTGCGACAAGGCACCCATCCCGGCCTGAATAGACTTCTGGGGACTGACCGAATGGTTGGAACTTTACATCATCAAACCCACTCTTTGTTTTCTTTCATTTGTGTTTGTTTAAGTTGTCTTTTTACACAACTTTGTGACATCTTCGAGACAATTTTTTCACAAAAAAATAGAAAATACAGAAAAGTGTGTCCGACTGATCCAAAACACGTACCTATCGTGATTGTTTGGACCACTCCCCCCTCGCATCTCATGCAACGAGCAGAATTCATGGTTCCATTTATCACATCAAGTCTTCCAGGTCCTGAAAACAGCGAGACCTACGTCACGTCCTCCTTTAACAAATTTTTGCGACAGCGAAAATAAGGAAGCTAGTCATTATCTCAGGCTTTTAATTTAAGGAAAATATTGAACGTTTTCCAGGAAAAACTTCAGGTCTTGCACTATATATATATTATTTATACAGATATATTGTTTTCTATGCCTTAGTGGTATTAAAAAAAATAAGATAAGAATCTTTTTTTTTTGTCAGATGATCACTTGTTCCAGACCCGACCATGATAAGTGAATTTCCACGAAGTAGGATTCTGTCACGGGTGACGTAAAGCCGCTAGATTGGAACCCGAGACTCAGGTGTACGTTAGCAATAAGTTAATAAGGAAAACAAAGTACAACAGAAAGTGTCCACAAGGAAAAATGGTAACAAAACACTTCCGGGCCTAGCCACGGGAAAAACTCAAATACAAAGTACAAACTAACACAAAACGCTGCACACAGGGTAACAGGAAAAATACAAAAATACAAGAACCAAAAATCACTTCAATAATACTCACAAAAGTAATACTCACAAAGTCAAGGCAAGGCAAGGCAAAAACACAGCAAGGCAAAGCAAGACAAGGCAAGGTGGACCAGAATGCGGGGGTGCAAGGGAACATGAGCAACCACGGGAAAACAATCTGGCACTGGACAGACGTTCAGGCAGGCATTAAATACACAAGGCTTGATTGAGGACAGGAGTTCGAGATGCCGTCTTGTGCTGCTATTAATTGCACAAATCGTGATACCTGCGAGAAGAACATTTCACAGGTAGGTAAATGCTTATAAATAATAAAAATTGTTAAAAAAATAGACTTTAAATCTGTAAGCATCTTTTCATCTCAGTAGTTGTAAATGAGCCCTTATTCTCCTTTAGATTTCCACACTGCAATGCTCAACTTCTAAAGCAATGGGTAGTAAATATGCAGAGAGACAGGTGGATTCCTGCAACTCTGTTCAAGTCATTTCACCGAGGAGAACTTTGACAGGACCGGCCCGACTGTTAGATTACGACAAAATGCAGTTCCAACAATATTGGACTTTCCTGATCATCTTCTAAAGGTATGCTAGCATTTAACTTTGATACTTCGTAGATCCTTATCATAACAAATACCTTGTGAACACTGAAATTGACTTGTTATGCATTGTAATTTCACACCATAGAGGTAGGAAAAACCTTAAACTGGAGGGAAATTTTGAGATTTGGGTCTAGTAAATTTACTCTGTTTCAATGGAATTTTTGTTAATTCGTGTAAATTTTTATACCAAAACATAATAAATGTAGTGAATGAAGATACATGTATGTGTATGTGTGTGTGCTTCCTTCCAGCAGTATAGAGTTCAGTGGTTCTCCCTCCTCTGCACAGGAAATGGAGCTAGTCACATGGGTTACGGAGCAACGTACCCTTTCAAAATAAAAGTCACATATATTATCTGCAAGATGGCGCCCTCCGTGACAGACGTCTCTGTCTCACTACCCCGTTTTTTTCTATTTTTTGCTATTTTATTGTTCATTTTGGACATTACAGTACATTACGACAGAGAGACACTCTTGAACATCGGCAGGGTTCATCATGAACTTTCATTGAGCCTCACAGACTTTGGCTTTCTTCTGCGCCGGGAGAACGCAGCAGCCTGCGGGCCTTGTGAGCTGAATACACAGTGAGCAAAGCATCCGAGGCGGAAGCGAGGTAGACGTACAGACGATGGAAAAGCACTGCTCGCAGGACATTGAGCTGCTTATGGTAAAATGGAGACCTTTTTATTTGCCTCGTGAGTTTAGCGCTGTGTATTTAACTGCTGTTTACATTCCACCACGAGCTAACACCGCTAACGCACTGGGCCTCCTGCATGACATCATTGATAAACACGAGACCGAACACCCGCACGCTGTATTCATTATATCTGGCGATTTCAACCACTGCAACCTCAGGACTGTCCTCCCCAAATATTACCAGCATGTGAGCTTTCCCACAAGAGAAAATAGCATCCTGGACCAAGTCTACAGCAACATGAAAGGTGCTTTGAAGGCTGTTCCAAGACCCCACTTTGGAAAGGCCGACCACATCTCCATATTCCTTTATCCAACATACAGACAACTTCTTAAACAAGCTCCCCCTGTAAGTACAGCAGTTAAAGTGTGGAATGAAGAAACTGATCAAGTACTTCAGGACTGCTTTGGCTGCACAAACTGGGATGTGTTTAAAACTGCAGCGGGGAGGGAAGATTGTACTGTTGATTTGGATGAATATGCTTCTGCTGTTACTGGCTACATTAGCACATGCATAGAGACTGTTACCACCACCAAGTATTACAGAAAATACCCTAATCATAAAACTCTTGAATCCTCATGAATCTTGAGTTCTACAGGAATGGGAAGAAAGACACACCTGGGATGAAACCCACACATGGTGGGGTCTGAGTCCTGAAGAAGTCAAGCTCTGGATCTTGCCCTGCCTGGCCAAGACTGACAGCTACTGGGTAAGGTACCAATATGTGCCTACAGTCTACTCAACCCTCTATTGGGACCCATGGAGACCACCGACAGCGATGCAACCAAGACCCTGGAGGATGAATTGTAACTACAACAAGACCGTCTGTCGAGTGACATTGGCAAGAGGCAATTGTCAGACAGTTGACGCCTGGAAAAAGCGCTGTCAGGACTTCTACAATGGCTCATATGACACCTACGAGATGGGAGCTACGTGGGAGAAACACAATGGAAGATGGAAAAGTGCTATCGTTCCAATTCAGTCACCATGCCTAGGCAGACTAACAGGACCATGAATAGCACGAAGGAAGGACAGGTGTCTGGAAGTCCTGCCTGAAGTAGCACAAGCTACCTACTTCATGGCTGAAGGACATGCATTCCAACAGAACCTCTGTAAAGGGCAAGAGAGCCAAGGCTTCGAGTGGATAGGACCCAACCGTCTGTACAACCCAGGAACCTGCTACTCTCCTAAAGAACACTGGCTACATTGTGGCAGTAGACCCCTGGAGCATGAGTGCAACTGGATTGAAGTCACTGGGAAAGTGTTCGCCAGGACAGCAGACACAGTGGTCCAAGGAGTGATTGGACTAGCGGATGGAGTGGCCTCCACAGTGGGTGGATGGCCCTCAGCTGGAAGGCGGTGCTACCAGTAACCAATCAGGTGCTACAAGTAACCAATCAGCAGCTGCCAGACCAAAAGAGGAAGTTGACTCACCGGACGTCGGAGGGAGGAGCCGGAGGAGGAGCCAAGCCGGCTATAAAAGAAGGAGCTGGGAGCAGCTCCCCACAGTCTGATCCTCGAGATCACTAGAGCATGTACCGGGCAAGAGAAGGTAAGCAAGCAAGCACCATGGACTGGCAACAGCAGCAGCTTAAGACCCCAGAATGGGACATCGGGAACCCCGGGACGTCCTGGGGCGATTCAATATGTTAGTGAGACTGAATTTTTGATTATTTTCTCTTGTTGGGGTTTCTATGGTTGTACAGGGATATGGGCTCGTTTCCAACCCTTAAGGATGATTGTAGCCTTTCTGCTAATAACCAAAGTCATAGTGCTTAGGCTGTTGTATGGGAGACGTGAATGGTGGCTAAGAATGGGGGCACTAGTGGGATGGGGAGTAGTATGGGGAATAATAGCCGCACGATTGTGGTTAGACTTAGTCAGCTGTGTTTGGTTGCCTGGTTCATGACTTATGCTGCCTCCTTCCCGGTTACGGCTCGAAGACGGGCAGGAAGTATGACCATGTCATCGCCAAGGTTGTCTACGACGATTTGGCATGTCACTTCCTCGCCTCAGCCAACACGTTAGAGGGCTCTCTAGCATCTCTCTTTTCCTTCTTTCCTTTCCACGAGCATGCTAAAAAAGACTGTTGAAAGACCTCTGTTCTACAACCCATAGACTATCCCTGAATGCCTGGCATGTGGAAACAAAGACATGGACTTCGCCTAGGTGAGAGATGACACCTCCTGGGGGTTCTGCTGTTTCCCTTACCAGAGATGCTGCTGTGAGTGGTCTATCGCTACTGACCAGACACCGTATGGGTTATACATCATGGATGGCTGTGAGCTACTCCTGACCAAGATGCGGTGTGTACAGCTTGACTATGGAATCACAGGAGTGCCAAAATTAAAAGGGAATACGTGTGGAAATACAAAGAGAATTAATAATACAAAAATATACAAATGTGCAAATACAAAGAGAATCAAAAATAAAAAAAATATGTACAAATGTAGTCATATTCTTTTTTTTTGTCTCAAGGTATGTTGACGTGACTTGTGCATAACTTACAAATAACGTGTGTGAACGGTTGTCAGCGATGGCATAACTTATTGCCTGCGGATGCGGGACGTATGAATCACGTTGACATTGACATGTTGACATGTTGACATAGGTCGAAAAGTTTTGTGCATGCACAAAATTTTTGGACGACTTAGACGTACTACGACGTATGCAGACATGCTTCCGCATGCTGTTAACATACAAAACTTGCCCATAACTTATTCGACGTACGCCAGCGTATTTGCAAAATTTTTCATACGTTGGCGTAAGGTGGCTAAATCGTCAAGGTGTGACATGGCCTTAAGCAGTGTTACAAATTCCTTGTTGTTCCGGTAACTCATTAAAGACAGGTCCCGCTGATCGCTAACAGAGTAAATAATCCCAGGTCCTTACCAAGAGCGACTATCCATTTAGAGAGGAAGCAGTCGTAAAAGCAGTCGTGTGCGGCTAGGATGCAGCGGGGCTGCCTCTGCACGACCGTGGCTGTTAATACCTGGGTAAGTTCCTCTCGCCCCTGACTTAGAGGTCTCCTTTTCTTCCCTCTATAGGAGAGACGTAACCCTTTAACGTAACCCTTTAAACGGAGGAGTCAGGTAGGCAGGTGCGCCTGCTTCTTACACGAGGGAGCAAGGGTCTTGCACCGCCTCGGTAACGGATTAAACAATGGGTAACTATACAGTACCCAAAGCACACAGTATATGAAAGCTTGAATTTCTTGGCTTTATATTTGTTAGATATGTTGAAGCATTTGATTCGAGCATATCCAGAAACGCGGTGAGAGGAGCAGGTTAGACATTCACAATGTAGCTGTGGCCACATTCTCAGCGTGCATGCAAAACTCAGCAAAACGCCGGCCGTGCGGATGAGGACAGTTGTTTGCCCAATGTCCGGTTTTGCCACAGCTGGAACAGGTGTCGCCATCTTGTCCCTCCCGCGCTGTGGCAGTCCTGAGTCACAGCAAACACAGCAAACGGTCCTGGTCGGCCATGTATCCATGGTGTGAAATAAAAGATGCGTCTGGCCAACTTCAACACAACTTTATTGATTGCAAAGAAAGGACACGTCCGCTGGCATCCAGTATGTTGGCATCATATACAGAATGATCCAAGAAAAAGATCTATTAGCAGGGCACATGTTTGGCAAATCATGACAGCATTTCAAGGGAACAAATAGATCACCCGCAGCTAGCATGTTAGCAATAGCCTTACGTGGGGCGTGGCTTATGTGGCCAACACAGGAAGAGGGCGAGATGTTGGCAAACAGTCCCTTTAGGAAAACAATATAGAGCAGAATACTAGTAAATATGACAAGCGTTACCAGTAGGTGGCATCAGCCCACACGCCAACTGTACGCCCTTCAAATATCCATAAACGCACGTGGAACGTTAGCCACACGGATATCATGGAATACACATCAAAGCATCCATCCATAACGATACTGCCCTGATATCCGTGATATCATGGATGGATGCCCCCGCCTCCACTTTACATGGGATGCACCAGGAAGCCACTGAACATGTTAGCATAACCAGCTGTAAGTTCATGGCCATTATAAGACTCGACATACACCTTGTCTTTCTTTTCCAGGTCAACAATCCTGCTGGTGGAGGCCATGTATTTCTTCCCTTTGGTCTCGGTGGTGTCATACAGCTCCATCAGCCACTCAATGTACCCATTCTTCTCCTCCCTATACACACTTACATTAATCTCCCCACCATGCGAGCAGTAGGTCAAGGTGAAGAAGTAGGCGCCCTTGTAGGGGGCTGTGAAAATGCCTGCAGGGGGACAATCACACCTTCATTCGTGCCCCCCCGCCCAGTGGTGCTGTCAAAGAGTAAGGAGCTATGAAGAAATGCTATGCTAGTTAGCAGTCAGGTGGCGTCCTACCTGTAGTGGCATTATAGGCGTCACCCTCGTTGGTGCGCGTTAAGCCAAAGATCACCTTGTCATCATCTGTCTTTCTGTTGCCCCCTCTTGCTGAAAACCACACCTTACGTTTGTCTGCAGGATGACACATTAGGTGTCAGGTCATAGGTCAACTACACTCCTATGACCTTTACCCTTTCTGACCTACCTGACATGGCATCCAGCTTGCACACACGTGTAGTTAGATCCTATGAGAGTACATGAGTATAAGTACTACTGCAGTACATCATGTCTATACATGCTAATCAAGTATCCAGGTGTGTATTACCTGGTGGGTGTTTGCTGTGAGTGTGAACTGATCGTTTATTCGTTCTTCCAGAGCCTGTAGGAATAAGTATTGGAAGTAATGTAACATCCTGTATGAAGTGTCTGTCTTCCTGTCTCTGTATGCAGATTAAGTATCCAGGTGTGTTTTTTTACCTTAATGGTGTTGTGGTTTTCAAACTTCAGGTCGTCCACACGTGCAGTTAGATTCTATGAGAGTACATGTTGTATGTAATACTGCAGTACTTCTATGCATGCATGTACATATAAGTATCCAGGTGCTTTTACCTTGGCGGTGTCTGTCTCTTTCTCCACCTTAGCCACACGATCTCTCAGCAACTGTGAGAGTGTACACTGTGGGTTATACTGCAGTACTTTCTGTGCACGTACATACTGTATGAAGGATTGCGCTGCACCGCCATGATCAAATAAAAGCTGCCCCCTTGGACATGAGTTTGTTTCATGTGTGTTAAGTAATGAATGGACATATATGCTATATCGGGGGGGTGACATCACTCAGCTGACATGAAGCACCCCGCCTGATTCGCTCTTGGGTCTCGTAAGTATGGTCCTAGCAGGGGGTAGGTGTTTGGGACATGGCCTACTATTAAAATAGCCACCCTTAAAGCCACCCTTAAAATATCAATTATCATTATCAAACACCAGAAGAACTTTCCACTACGCTTTATTTTGAAAAAGGTGCACTGTAATGGCCTGTCTGTCCTGTTGGCACTTGACAGATCCGGAGTGGAAGAAAAGATGAAGAGAAAAGTATTTCTTGTTCAAGCCTGCGTAAACAAGCTAATGTTGACATTCTTACCACAGTAAACTTCAATATTTGAAAAATGCAGCAGCGACAGGCCGGCTCCCGTGCGGCCCACCACCACAGCTTCACAATCCTAGGGAAAGCCTGCCATATGTTTGACTTAGCGGCATGGAATGATAAGAAAATGACTTTTAGCGGCATGAATGATGTGTTTTTCCTTGACGCATTGGCGCCTCACGTGTACCACTCTACGGGCGAAATTGCAGAATTGGCCAATAAAAACGCAGTTTACCATTAAAGGCAGAGTCTCGTGGAAATGGACATCACGTGAATGAAATGCTGTCATCGTGAGGAGAAGGAACGTTCGTGTGGGGAAGTATTTCCTCAGCGCACCGCTCAATCGTAGCGGAATCATGACGAATGCTAAAGCGCCTCCTCCCCGACTAAACGTGCTGAAAACACCGACCAAGGTTGGAACCTCCTCTTACGGCGGGTGAATGGAAGCTAGCCGGGTTAGCTTGGTTTAGCATGCTAGTGGGCTGCATGAGTATGTTTTCCTTTTCCAATGCCCCATGACCACGTGCAGGTTATGAGCGGGAAAAGACGTTTGTTCTTGCTGGCCTTATAGCCTTGTCTCTTGGGGGGGCCCCCTGGGGTGTAACCGTGCAAACTAACTCAAACGATCTTCCTTGTGCAGCTGGAATTGCATGTGTGACGACATCTTCCTTCATGATGAGCACAGGCGTTAGTTTGTTCAACATTTAGTAGCAATGTTAGCTGAGAAAAGCTATATCCGTTCAATGACTAAGCACTTTTTATTCACTTACCCATAAAGCACACACGCCATTCAAACAGAAAAAACTAAACCGAATTTGGGAAAATCCTAAGCGTGGTCCAGCGGGGGCAGAGATCGGCAGAGCAGAGACAACAAAAGAGAGAAATTGAGCACGGCTGAAGGCCAAAGGTCGACCTTCTTCTAGAAATGTAGAAAATACATAACTAATATATGAGTAGGTATTTATGCAGGTGATACATGTACATAGGAACTACTGTATTGTTGTGCCTTCTTGTAACGTGTCACCATAAGCATCTTACCGCTGCAGCTAACCATTCTTTTAACAATCCATTCATCCGCTGTTTATTTTTCCATTAATCGATGAATCAATCGGATAAAAAAAACAACAGCATTTTAAATTTTAAAGGAAAATGAATTTTGCCCATTATCCACAATCCTTATGTGTTTCTGTGCCTTCCAAAAAGAGAAAATGAGTTAGCATGAGCCAGCTAGCATTGCACGTCATGGGAGGTAGCTATTACGACGATAAAGCCCTCTAAAAACCCCTAACAAGGTTTCATGGTTTTCTATCCATGCTGTGATCATGCATTAACAGGTACACTGATGATAACATGGAATACTTAACTACAGTATGGAATACAGGAATACAGTATCTTGCCATATTTTTATGATTGAACACTGCTTTCCTCGACGTATTGATTTGCCATACGAGCTATGGAACGCTACTTCCGTCAACAACAGCGGCATAGAAACAGCGAGGACACGTCCAATGTGCACTCTCATTGGATTGGCTGTGTCTTCCGGCGCAAGACTTGTGCTGTAGTCCTCAGGTCAAAAATGGTGACAGCAAGCCAGCATCCTGTTGAGTCTTCGTAGCAAAATGGAGAGCCAGTAGTATCCACTCTTCTGTCTGTCCCGGTGCAGTGCCTTGAGGCGTTGTGAGTGACACTGAAGCTAACGAGGCGTCGTGTTACTCGGCCAGATAAATATAGCATTTCGTGTTAGCTGCTACACGATATAATATAACAATATCGCTGTAGCTTGGTCACTTATGGAAATGGAACACTGTTGCCGTTTTTTTGTGAGGGCTTTAGCATCAAAATAGATACCTCCCATGACGTGCATTGTTAGCTGACTCATGCTAACTCGTTTTCGTTTGTTAGAACGCACAGAAAAGGGAAACAAATTTGGGAATGATGGGCAAAATTGCCAAAAAGTGCAGTTTTCCTTTAAGAATGCATGAACGGCCTTTTTCCCTCCCCAGAATCCTAGCAAAGCTATTTGTCGTTTCACTCTTCTACCACTAGGTGTTGCGTGTACGCACGGTAAAAGTTTTCCGACCATTAAAACGAGTGGAAAAATGATGATTGCTCTTTAACAAAGTCAAAGCTGGTTTGTGTGACCATCTTGTTTTGTTGCTCAATAACTGTGCTACAAATGATCCTCCTTCATCCATCATTTTGGTCATTTTTTCACCATTTTTTCACTGGTGTCAAAATGATACACCTTGTTTTCTTCTTCTATGGTTCATGAATGGTTTCATGGATTATCGTGACAGGCCTGCTGGAACACAAAGACAATAGTTCATCCATGAAGGATGACTTAGGAAATGATAACATGGTCACATTTGAGAGGCTGAACTCAGTTGTGCATTCATTGATCATCAATTAACAATGGATTCATCCATTCATTCTTGCAGCTCTAGTTGGTTTATCCTTAATCGCTGAAAGTTGCATCTGTGTGTGGAGCTTGAAACGTAATCGTAATCCACCCAAACGACCTTGACCATCTACCGCTAGCTTGCTATTGACGTTCACATGGAAGTGTTTGGTTTGGATGTAGCAGATGTGCAGCAAGAGACCATAATATGCTAAGTTTGCAAAGCACGCTGATCTGTATCTGTTCACCCACCTCAATGACCTGTATCTGTAACTGTACTCCAATGGGCGGAGCTTAACCCCACAGTGGGCGTAGCTGAACCGGAAAATGGATGGGCCTTAACTCTGTACATTATTTTAAGTCTGAAGTAGCATGGATTGATCAGACCTGATAACATAGCTAGTTAGCTCCGGCAGTTCGCTACACGTGCATCTTGTACTGCTGAGACGGTCAATGCGAGAGTTACATAGCTAGTTATCTGATTTATTTTTAATATGTCTTCTATTCTCTGATTCTATCTACAATATTGGTGACACACATGTAACACGGGTGACGATAGGGGGGAAACAGGTTTTCTATAGTTATGGAGCCTTACTTGGTGGAAATTCACTGATCACAGTGGAGTCTGGAGTCTTAATAGCAATAAACGAGGGACGACTGTGCATGAAATAATTGCACATTAGACATACTGACGTAAACTAAAGTTAACTTTGCATTCAGATTTTGTCTGTACCCACAACACATGTGGTAACAACAGTCAGGAGTTGCCTGGAAGATGCCCTGGAAAGACTTGGAAGACTGGAAAACTTCAATATATGTGCTAAATGAAATGTATTTTCATGATTATGTTGTGCTTTGTTCTAAATAAAACAATGTTTAAGTGTATTATGTGGTGTGTTTACCTCAACATCCTTGACCTTTGCTGCATCGTCATTCAGCTGGGTCAGATCACGTATTAGAGTCTGCAAAAGGATGTTCTGGTCACTATACTATATACTGTATAGTACAGTAGTAATATGTATTACCTCAACATCCTTGGCCTTTGCTGCATTGTCATTCAGCTGGGTCAGACCACGAATTAGAGTCTGCAAAAGGATGTTCTGGTCACTATATAGTACTTCCTGTCATGTGTTATAAACTATAAATGTGATTTATCCATTTCATTCCGCATTTGTATCAATTTAGATTTTATGTACTATGGGAATGTTTGCCCTTTTGGAATGGATCATGACAAGACCCCTAATATAGAACAGGTATTCATGGTTTCCCCAAGGATTGTTTTGAAGCTGTGGTGGTGGGCTGCATGCGAGGGCAGACTGCCGTCACTGTATTGTGCCGCTGCTGCGTCTACATTTGTTTGTAATGACAAATATGTTGCACATTTGGATCTTAATGAGGTTTTAAGTAGAGCTACAGTATGCAAAAACAATAAGGGGGAGTGAGACAAAAACATTTGGAAAAAGTAGTTTAGTGAAAACAACAAGCTGAAATAGGCTGTTTATCAGATGATCAAAAGACCGTCACTCAAAAAATAACAAAAAACTCTCCAAACCAAAACAAAAACTGTTCTCAGTAGCACTCAGTAATGAGTAGCTCCACCGTTCAGCTCCATCACTTCAAAAATGGCTTTGGGCATGCTTGATGCCAGTGTTTCCAGTCATGAGGGATGCCCGCTGCAACATCTGCATGTAAGCCACCACCGTTTGACGACCCTGCACCACCTGAAGCTCTGGTGTTCCACTGAATGAAAAAGGACCCCAGATCATGATGGACCCCCCTCCACTGTGCCGGGTAGAAAACATCTCAGGTGGGATCTCCTTGTCATGCCAGTAACGTTGGAAGCCATCTGGACCGTCAAGGTTTCATTTTTTCTCATCAGAGAATAAAACTTTGCTCCACCTTTCAATGTCCCATGTTTGATGCTCCCTGGCAAAGTCTAAACGGGCACTTCTGTGGCATTTTTTGCTTTTTAAACCCTTTTCCCTCTAATGGTTAGTGCGCTGCAATCCGCACCAGTAAGGCCTTCATGAGGGTGGAAGACCGCCCTGTGTCTTGATGGACAGCCAATGGGATCCTCCGGCTCAGCTCAGGTGTGATGATTTTGGGTCTACCACTTGACTTTTTTGTTCCATAATGCTCAGGATCTTTTAAAAACTTAGAATGATGGATTTCCTGCTCCCAACCTCAGCAGCCATGGCACGCTGCGAGAGGCCTTGCTTATGCAGCTCCACAATCCCACCACGTTGGAAAAGAGAACGCTTCTTAGCTTTAGCATCAGGAGGGCATGACAGTGGGAATGATGACACTACATCAACATTTGGAGCACATTTGGGCTTTTATAGCCTGTGGTCTTAAACTTTTGATCAGCTGATAAACAACCTATTTCAGTTTTTTTTGTTTAAATGACAAGTTCCAAATATTTTTTGTCTCACCCCCCCTTCTTGTTTTTGCATATTGTAGCTCTACTTAAAACCTCGTTAAAATCCAAATGTGCAAAATGCTAATTCTAGCCATTTTCAACTGCTTTTAGGATTTTGATCATGTGTGTATTACACCCTGATTTTTAAGGTGTGGTGGCTTTTATTATGTAGTGACGATCAATTACATGTAGCGGAAACCCTGGGTCTTACCTGAAGACAAGACTCCAACATGCGCACGCGTTCTTCCAGGGTCTGTAAGACAACATGTTGTGGGTAATAAGACTCTTGGACTGTCAAATAAAGATCATTACCTTTACTTGGGCTTGTTCAGTGTCCTGCATGTCCACAGATGTGGACGGCATCTGGAAGACAACTTGGGCTTGTTCAGTGTCCTGCATGTCCACAGATGTGGACGGCACCTGTAAGAGAAGATGTTATGGGTAATATTCTATCACTTCCTGTTAAAAAGTACCTGTTTTTACCTCAGTTTCCATAGTTGTTGTTTGTGCAGCCTCCTCAGCTGTGGGCAGAGTCTACAAGAGAACATGTTGTGGGGAATATTCTATCTAAAATGTAAAAAAAGATGTTTTACCTCAGCTTCCACGGTTTTTGGTGCTACTTCAACTTCCTGCTTGTCCATAGGTCCTGTATGCTTCTGCAGGTTAGGTGGTACAGACACCAGTAGGATGTAGATGAGTCCAAAGATGAAGCTGAAGAGGATGGTGATTAGGATCATTAGGAGGCTAAATGCCTTTTGAGGCTTCTTGCCTGGTATGTCTACCTTCCTCATGTTTCAAGTTGTGTGTTGTGTGATGGCTGTCAATCAATTGAAACATTGAAGCGTGATGAAGCGCATGTTGTCCATAGTAAGTCCTAATTAAGCGCAGGTAGATGAAGTGTTTATCAATAATAAGTAGGGATGTAAATCTCTGTGGTCAATGATTGGATGCACATCTAGGTACACCAGTTAAGATACAATTCAAAAGCCATATATTTTAAAAACACAACAGTACAAACGATACGATTCCACAGTTCCATTTGTTGTAGACGTGAATCTTACGATCAAAGTGGCTTTCTGACAGTATTTTCAAATGTGTAAAAGAACATGCTGTACAGGCGGCGGGAAACCTTCAGGCACAATGATAACAAATCATCATTTACATCAAAAGGTGTGGAACTTTTGGAAATGTGGCCATTATTTTGGTGAAAAATGATATCCCACATTTTGCATGTTTGATGTGAGCGGCCGGACGGTCCTTGAAGGCACCATCTAACTTTCTCCCATACTCTAGTGTATTTTTAGCCTTTTTCTTTCACCATCGAGGGAAAGGCTTCTTGAGACGTCATCTGTACTTCTGTGAAGAAGGTGTCGGACGTTTCGCTCCTCATCCGAAGAGTTTCGTCAGCGAACTAATAAGTGCTGGTAGCCTAGGCCTTAAATACAGTAAGAGTGGGCGGAATTGGTGTGCCAACACCCTCCTCCTATTGGTTCCTTACACTAAGCCTGGGCGGAGTTGTGGTCTAACTCTCTCCTGCCATTAGTACCTCCGACAAAAGGAAAGTGTCGCTCCCTGAGTTGGGTATGAACGACTCTGATACTGGCTCGTTATAAAGCATATAACACACTGCTCAAAAAAATAAAGGGAACACAAAATTATGATTTAAATTTTTTTTATTTGAGTTAGATTTCACAGAAGCGTGATTGACGGTGAGTTACATTGTGTTGTTTAAGTGTTCGCTTGATTTATTTGAGCAGTGTGTAAAAAATCCAACTGGTCAACTGAAATCCTACTGTAAATATTAATGGTTAGTACCTGACATTCACATTTACTAAGTTTACAAGTAATCAAGTAGTTGAAATCCTAATTGTATTCCATCATTCCTAAATAGTTGTGTACATAACCTGAGTACTGGCAACATGCCAGTGAAAATAGCTACATAGCATTCATTCGGACACACCCCCTGTGAAGAGGCCTGTGAAGCAGTGGTCTGAGGAGAGCAGTGCTAGGATCAGAGACTGCTTCCAGACAACAGACTGGGAAGCGCTCTGTACTCCCCATGGCAGTGACGTTGACAGCATGACTCACTGCATCACAGACTATATAAACTTCTGTGTGGAGAACACTGTGCCCTCCAAGTTGGTGCGGTGATTTCCCAACAACAAATCCTGGGTGACCTCTGAGATTAAGGCCCTGCTGAACAAGAAGAAGAGGGTCTTCAACTCGGGGGGACAAGGAGGGGCTGTGCAGAGTCCAGAGGGAACTCCGGCACAAGATCAGGAAGGGGAAGGACTGCTACAGGAGGAAACTGGAGAAGCGGCTGAAGGAGAATAATGCCAGGGAAGTCTGGAGAGGCCTGCAGACCATCACAGGCCATGGTAAAGGAGTGGGGAGAGACCAAGCCAGTGGGGAGAAGATCTGGGCAGATGAACTCAATCTGTTTTTTAACAGATTTGAATCTGCCCTCCCTCCCTCCCCTACCAACTCACCACTCTTCACCCCCACATCCCCATCCCAGCCATCCTCTACTCCCCTCTCCATAACTGATGATCAGGTGAGAAGTCAGCTGAGGAAGATCAAGGCAAGGAAGGCCCCGGGACCGGACAAAATCAGCCCTAGAATCCTCAAGGACTGTGCTGACCAGCTCTGTGGAGTTCTCAGGCACTTGTTCAATCTCAGCCTGAGCCTGGAGAAAGTCCCGGCCCTGTGGAAGACCTCCTGTGTGGTCCCGGTACTAAAGACACCGCATCCCAAGGAGCCTAACCACTTCAGGCCTGTTGCCTTGACCTCTCACCTGATGAAGACCATGGAGAGGATTATCCTGCAGCACCTGCGACCCCTGGTGGGCACTCAGCTGGACCCCCTGCAGTTTGCTTACCGGCCTCGGATCGGAGTGAACAACGCAGTGATCTACCTGCTGCACAGATCACTGCTACACCTGGAGGACAGTGGGAGCGCTGTGAGGGTCATGTTTTTTGACTTCTCCAGTGCCTTTTACATGTTTTTTTACATGTGAGCCGTCGCTCAGCTCATTTTTTCCTGCGAGCTAAAATGTGGGTTAGGAGTTGCTGCTATTTACCATCCGGCAAGAGCCGAGGACAGCTATTTGGGGGCTTGTGTCATTATGGCGATGGCTGACGACGAGAATGGACGTAAATCGCATTAGCAGTGCACTAGCTAGTGATCTTATTTATGATGCATTGTGTCCAACTATGACAGGAACAACATCAAAGTAAAAGCACGACATGAATACAGAGCCACTATCCACCAGTACCAGCCTGGACTGTTTTTCAGAGACCAAATATGCACGTTAGAACTCAATAAGCTCAACAAATCTTACCTTTATGCATTCCCACATAGTATCAGCATTTGGGAGCAAGTATGAGGTGAAAGGAAAAGGCTAATATATAAATATAGCAGAGTAGTCTATCTGTGCGTTCAAGGACCGTCCAACAAAGTGAGACAAATCTCCGCTCGCATTAAATATTCAAAAACTGTGGGATTTAAGTGTGTATTATTTTTTGAATGAAATAATGGCCCATATTTCCAGAACTGACAACCCTTTACATAAAATTTGATGTAGTTATTGTTGTAGTTGTTGTTGAATTATTTACAAGATATACATCCCTACTTTTTAGATCAAATTTTTTATCTGTGATTAATTGCAATTAATTCTGAGTTAACTATGGACAATGATAGACAGCCCTAATGTATGTATATGTATAGTGTATATATATATCACAGACCAGAGTCGGCTAGTTTTCCATGACAGTTTTGACTGCTCACTTGCAGTCTTCTTCAGAGTGGTCACGTGATATTCCTGTGACGTCTTGTCAGCTGATTTATACAGATATTGGGCTGGTAGGGCAACAGTGCCATCTGCTGTCCGACCTCTTTCGGGCCACATCGCAGGTGTGAGAGAGCAAAAAAGACCCCCTGGTCCCGGTTTATGGTCCTGTGGGCACGTCTCCGTATTTCATTTGGTCCAGCGGTGGTGTTTGTTGTCCTCTTTCCCAATCACGTTTGCCCCATTCCAATCCATAATGTGCTTTTCTCTTTTGCAATGCTCAGAAATGGCCAAACCTCATTGGATTTGGATTATTACGCATAATTCATAGAAAACAATGTGTCACTTGGAACAGTGGGAATGGAAAAGGACATGTTCCCGAAACCATCTCAGATTTAATTTAAATTGCCGGGATGAGAGAATTATTCCACCAAGCCTGTATCCTACCCACAATGTGGAGAAAATTGCCTTGCTCTATTGAAGGAAAGGCTGCACAACAAATAAAGTACAGGGCATCAACAAGTTGTCAACTTAAAATGAGCATGAGTAACTTTGTTAAAAACTTCCCCTCGGAGGGAAATCATGAATGCAGCTGTTACTACATGCTCACAGCATGGATGGAAAACCACCAAACCTTGTTGGAGCTTCTTGGAGGTGTTTTCATAGCGGCCTCTCAAAGCAGAATAGGTATGTCCCATTACGTGCCGTAATGACATGTCTCATTTTATGTTTTTCTATCTTTAGAACCCAAAGAAAACCCCACCGCTGGACCAAATAAAATACGGAGATGTGCCCACAGGACCATAAACCGGGACCAGGGGATCTTTTCCTCTCTCACACCTGGGTTGTGGTCCTAAAGGAGTCGGACAGCAGATGGTGCTGTGGCCCTACTTTCGCTGGCAGAATGACAGCCAACACCTGTATAAATCAGCTGACAAGACATCATGTGACCACTCTGAAGACGACTGCTGCCATTACGCGATCCATACCGGAAACGCAATGGGTTCTACGCATGTGCACAACGCAATGGGTCTACATCCGGTCGGCGTATTTTTCGGCAGTCACGTGTCGGGCAAGCCGATTTGTACTACTACGCATGTGAAATCTACATCATCCATTCATCTTTTTTACAGCAGGTACAGATTGTAAACGTCAGGCACCGAGATTGATACTAGTCATGTGCAATATACGCCACCCCCACTCCCGAAAAACGTTAAGATTGGAGATATTACAACATTTTATGTCATACCCATAGTTCAAGTGGGTCAATTATAAACCCTCTTTTCTTGGTTGAGAGGCGGTTGTGGCATCCCGGCTAGCTCTACACACCTCGGCAGGGTCCTTGAGGGCGCATGGGAAAAAGTTACCTAACCAGCCTGTGTTTTGTGGACTTGGAGAAGGCATTCAACGGTGTTCCTCGAGGAATTCTGTGGGCATTACTCTGGGAGTATGGCGTATCGGACCACCCAATTCAGGCTGTTCGTTCCCTGTATGACCAGTGTCACAGCTTGGTTTGCATAAGTCGGACCCGTTTCCCGTGAGGGTTGGACTGCGCCAGGGCTGCCCTTTGTCACCAATTCTGTTCATTACTTTTATGGACAGAATTTCTAGGTGCAGCCAGGGCGTTGAGGGGTTCCGGTTCTGGTTCATCGAGCCTTGACCGTCAACTCTCACTGGTGGCTGGGCTCTCCCTTAGAGATAAGTTCATAAGCACTGTCATCCGGGAGAAACTTTTAGTGCTCCTTCGGATTGAGAGGAGCCAGATGAGGTGGCTGGGGAATCTTGTCAGGGTGCCTCTCGGACGCCTCCCTGGGGAGGTGCTCAGGGCATGTCCGACCGGTAGAAGGGCCCAAGTTGGAGAGACTGTGTCGGGATTCTGGGATTCTGCCTCGGGATTCTGGACGAAGTAGCTGTGGAAAGGGAAGTCTGGGTTTCCCTGTGTAACCCGCCCTGTTTTGCACCGCCCGCACCGGGACTCGAACACAGGACCTTCATAATGGGAGGCAAGGGCGCTGACCGCACGACTAAAAGCCCGGACTGTCGGCCGCATGTTCAGCGCAGCTCTTGAGGCAGAGGGAGTGAGGTTTACCAACGTACACTCGCACAGCGTGTTAAATCCCTTGTTACCAGGTGGTGCAAGACACTTACCCCTTCGTGTGTTGAGCAGGCGCACCTACCTCTCTGACTTCTCCGCTTAAAGGGCCTTTTGTGTTAAAAATGATGCTTCCAAGTCAGGTTGGAGGAAACTCACCCAGGTTTTCACGACATGAGTAAAGGCGGCCCCTTTACATCCAGACTAAGCACAATGGAGTAACCGTATTTAAATTCTACCCAGCGCTAGACCCTTTACTTTTAGTCGCTTTCCCCCATAATGGTTTATTGGTTTTGGTATAGACCTGGGATATTTTACTAATCTGTTAGCGATCAGAAGGATCTGTTTATAATAGCATAGGTGTGACCGGAACAACCTAAAAGGAATTTCTTCCTCAAACAGCTTACTCCTTTTATCTCACAAGACGTAAAAACAACAGAAAAGGTGAATGAAGGAAATTTAATAGTAATTTGGCAAGGGCAAAAAGCAGTAAAATAAACTAAACCGTATATTACTTTGTCTTTAAAATGTTGCTGATCTCCAGTTACATATGAACAAAAGTTGTAAAAATGTCCCAACAGAAAATGCTCAAAATGGTTAAAAGTGAGGCGTGGGTCGCTACCACCCTCTCAGGTTTATCCCAAAATGAGCAATAATCATACGACAACAACATCCAGATATAAAAGTAAAAGACCAAAGTAATCCTTCGTAAAGTCCACTGCTGGGGGAAAAGTCCTTATCCCAAAAGGTGAGACTCATCAATGTGCACTTGATAAATCTTCCTTGGTCTCCTGCAAGGCTCTAGGTTGCACATGGAAGAAAGAAAAGAAGGTGCTGCATCTATGTGTGGCAATCTCCGATATCCCCAGGCACCTTCTCCTCACAAAATTGCTCCTTGCTGGTTGCTAGGTTGGTTGCTAAGTCTGTGTTTCTTCTGACGAGAGAGCGGATTGCTCTTTTCGTTTGCAGAACAAAGTCACAGTTGTAGCCAATTGGGAAGATGCAGCCGTACGTATCCTGGGAACTCACAAAGAGTGTTTTTTATACCTTTCCACCCTTTGGCGTCACAGCACCAACTTTCTCACAGTAATCTGTTCCAGCTTTTCCTGGAACACAAAAGGTCGTGGAAAAAGGTCACTTTCCCACCCTGCAGTGATGTAAAATATATGCATTCACGGATGTGAAACACATGCGTCGCTGCTTCCCATGATAAGCAGCGCTTTCTCATAATAACTCTTGTGTGTGTGTGTGTGTGTGTGTGTGTGCGTATTATGTGCAAGTCCCTAAAAATGCATCACACTAAACTAGGTGAAGGTTCAACTAACTTGTGTGTTCAAAAATGTGGTTTCTCATAACTGCTCTTTAAGCAAGCATAACAAAAGCGTAAAAGTAAATGTTTCCCTCCAGTGAGCATAGCCATCTTTCAATAACCATTACTTATACATATATACACATGTGTTCGGCTGTGACATGTCAGCCTCTTCTTTAGAGACCCTTTTGGTCTCGTTATGCTCAGTTTTGTTCTGTCTTCCAGAGGCTGGTTTTCCTGAGATGGGCGGAGCCACTGGATGAGCACAGCTGCTTCCCCTCAGCTGCTGCAGGAAGGCGGAGGAGTATTCTGCTGTCTTGGACGCTGCTCTCCACGCTTAATGTCTGCTGACTTCCTAGTCATTCGCCTCTGTATCCTTGTCTCATTCTTATCTGTGTGTACTAGATTGATCAAAGATGGCGCCCTCCATGGCAGACGTCTCTGTGACACTCTCCCGCTTTTTTCTATTTTTTGCTATTTTATTGTTCATTTGGGACATTCAACACACTCACGCAGTACATTACAACAGAGAGACACTTTTGAACATCGGCAGGGTTCATCATGAACTCTCATTTAGCCTCTCAGACTTTGCCTTTCTTCTGCGCCGGGAGACCGCAGCAGCCTGCGGGCCCGGTGAGCTGAATACCCGGCGAGCAAAGCATCCGAGGCGTAAACGAGGCAAGCGAGCCGGCCTGCATGCTAGGCTGAAAGCTAGAGCGACGAGGCCACCGCTACCAAGCCTGCTGCTAGCCAACGTCCGCTCCCTCGAAAACAAGATGGACGAACTAAGAGCAAGGATTACAGCTCAACGTGAGATCAGGGAATGCTGTGTGCTCACCTTCACAGAAACCTGGCTGACGGAGGATATATCGGACTCGGCGATCCAGTTGGAAACATTTGCTGCTTACCGGGGAGATCGGACTTTAGCGTCTGGTAAACACAGAGGTGGCGGCGTCTGTGTTTACGTAAACAAACGGTGGTGCACAGACGTACAGACGATGGAAAAGCACTGCTCGCAGGACATTGAGCTGCTTATGGTAAAATGCAGACCTTTTTATTTACCTCGTGAGTTTAGCGCTGTGTATTTAACTGCTGTTTACATCCCACCACGAGCTAACAACGCTAACGCACTAGGCCTCCTGCATGACATCATTGATAAACACGAGACCAAACACCCAGACGCTGTATTCATTATATCTGGCAATTTCAACCACTGTAACCTCAGGACTGTCCTCCCCAAATATTACCAGCATGTGAGCTTTCCCACAAGGGAAAATAGCATCCTGGACCAAGTCTACAGCAACATGAAAGGTGCTTTGAAGGCTGTTCCAAGACCCCACTTTGGAAAGGCCGACCACATCTCTATATTCCTTTATCCAACATACAGACAACTTCTTAAACAAGCTCCCCCTGTAAGTACAGCAGTTAAAGTGTGGAATGAAGAAACTGATCAAGTACTTCAGGACTGCTTTGGCTGCACAAACTGGGATGTGTTTAAAACTGCAGCGGGGAGGGAAGATTGTACTGTTGATTTGGATGAATATGCTTCTGCTGTTACTGGCTACATTAGCACATGCATAGAGACTGTTACCACCACCAAGTATTACAGAAAATACCCTAACCAAAAACAGTGGATGAACTGTGATGTAAGGGCTAAGATACGTGCTCATTCGTCTGCATTTGTCATGGGCACCACTGATGACTACAAAAAGGCCAGATATGACCTGAGGAGATCCATACGAGAAGTCAAAAGACAGTACAGACAGAAGCTGGAGGGCTACTATTCCACCTCAGACCCTCGGCGCATGTGGGCGGGGCTCCAGCACATCACAGACTATCGACAGCGGAGTAGCGTAGCCACGTCCAGCCAAACCACACTTCCAGATGAGCTGAATGAGTTCTATGCCCGCTTTGACACCTAAACTCCTGATGAGCAGAGAGGGTGGCTGAACCTGGGGAGCACACAGGACTCACCTCTCATGGTGACATCAGCTGATGTGCGCAGGGTTCTGAACAAAACAAACCCACGAAAAGCAGCAGGCCCAGACAACATCTCAGGACGTGCACTTCGGGTTTGCTCATCAGAGCGAGCTGATGTGCTTGCTGACATATTTAACCTGTCGCTTGCACAAGCATCTGTACCGACCTGCTTTAAGTCCACCACCATAGTGCCCGTACCCAAGAAGAGCAACGTGACCTGCTTGAATGACTATCGCCCTATAGCACTCACTCCTATTGTTATGAAGTGCTTTGAAAGGATAGTCATGACCCACATCAAAAAGAGCATCCCGGCAACTGTGGACCCTCTACAGTTTGCATATCGCCAGAACCGGTCCACGGATGATGCAGTCAACACTGCCATCCACACAGCCCTTTCTCACCTACAGGGCCAGAACACATATGTCAGAATGCTATTTATAGACTATAGCTCTGCTTTTAACACAGTCAGCCCCCACAAACTCACAGATAAGCTCCTCACACTTGGCCTGTCACCCTCCCTCTGTAACTGGGTGTTTAACTTTCTAACAGGCAGGCCCCAGTCAGTCAGAGCCCACAATCGCACATCCAGCTCAAGAATTGTGAGCACTGGGACCCCACAGGGGTGTGTGCTGAGTCCACTCCTCTACACGCTCTTCACCTACGATTGCGTGGCCTCCCAGAACAACACCAGCATCATTAAATTTGCAGATGACACGACAGTCATCGGACTGAACACCTTTTTACAAGCTTATTTGTCACTGAGTCATGTAGAAATAGTTCTGACTTACCACTTGGCTCTCAGGTTTTCTTGACCGCTTCCAATCACTTGTGCGTCCACGTCTCTGATAACCTACACATCACATCACACGTCTTCTTCTTTATAGTAGACATGTCATACAGCAATGAACTCATATGATCCCAGACATTTTTCAAAAGACAACCCCTTCAGTAGCGGCCCTTTTACATGATTTGGACTTATCTTTCAGGGCAGACAACACAATATTGTGTTGTATGGCGATTGTTTCTACCGTTTTTAGTTTTTATGGCTTAAAATTGCTCTGAAGTGAAATGCATTAGTGGAGAGTTGCATCATCACCTCTTTTTGTCTCTTGTACCAAAAAAACCTAAAAGACGTATGACTCCGTTGTTGGGATCAGGCGTTGGGATTCTAAAAACGTATAAATACGTCTTTGGTATTGAAAGAGTTAAAGGTGTCAGAAGTCATTTCAAGGTAGAACAGGTAGGACAGGTGTCACTAGCAACACTGTCCTGACTCATCAAAGCCATAAGATATGTGTCAAGTGGCACCATTAGCATTAATATTATTAGTCCGAGTGGGCAAACTGCGTCTCGAGGGCCACATCAGGCGAGCCAAGCGTCTTAATCCGACTCACCATTTTCAAATTCCTTTTTTTGAACATTGAACATCACAACTGTAGCTGGCAACATGACTTGCAGTGCTAATGCGACACACCTGAGTCATCTGCTGCCTGTAGTAAAAGCCATCCAAACAACACAACACGTCCACACACGATACACAAAGTAACCTACCTAGTGCACCATGTGGGCATACAAATATCTACATGCAATACCCATGCCTAAAACATCCCGCCGCAAGGCATGCTGGGTAGCTGGTGGTACTCTTCCTCCAAACATTTTGTCGTGTTTGTCTCATTTTTGCTAGATTGCAAAATCTGTTGAGGAGGTTGAGTGAACATACTCTTGATATCCAATGTTTTACTGTTCATACTTCATACCGAGCATGCCTTGCGGGCATTTGGAAATGTCAGTTTTAAGTTACGTGTTATGTTGAGCGCCTAGTTGTTGATTTATGTGCTGCGTTAGCTTGCTGTGGATGTGTTGTTTTGTTGCACCGTGAGCAAGTATGTCGTTCTGCTTGATGCCACCTACTTATTTTTTGATGTTACACACTGATGTGTGTGTGTGTGTGTGTGTGTGTGTGTGTGTGTGTGTGGGTGTGTGGGGGGGTGTGTGTGTGTGTGCGGAGAATAGAAATAAATAAGCACCAATTTAAAACCTCCAGCCAAACATCAAGCTAATATGTGACACGACACGAAGCAGGACGACACAGAAAGTACACAGCATCACCGAGCAAATAACATGCATTCCATCCATCTGGGAAAAAAGCACCTTTTTACAAGCTTATTTGTCACTGAGCCACATCCAGCTAACAAAATAGCTTCCCAGCAATCATAGTTAGGACTTACCAGTTAGCTCTCAGGGTTTGTGTGGTTGTTGGTTTGTGTTGATGAGTTGGATCACCGTGTCCACTTCTCCTATAAGCTACACCAACAGCTTTTTCATAGCAAACATGTCATGCAGGTGTCATAACATAACGTATGAGAGCTATGTGTCACTAGCATCACTGTCCTGCATCGTTAAAGTCATCAGAGCTATGATCGTTAGCATCAGCAGCTTTAATCCTATTCGTGATGGTGATCATTTGAATACGTAAGTGATGGCTGTCTGGTGGTAGACTGTGGTCTATTATTAGTCAAACATATTGAAATACAAGCCATATGTAGTATTCTGGTCACTAGGTGGCAGTAATGACACTAAACATTGATGAGCCATTATCTTACATTACATTACCTTAGCAAAGCATGAAGTCATGAAGTCATGGCATGTCCTGCATGATAGACTGAAAAAATGTTCTCCTCCCATTCCGTGTGGAAGTGGTCATTTTTGGGTTTTTGTAAGTTTAGAAAAAATATATTTGAGGCTAACTGGTTAGCTCTGTAGCTTGCTAGCTAGTGGCCGTCTCGAGTCCCTGCAGCATAAGAGTTACACAATGTGGTGTAAACAATGAATAATAGGGCTGTAAAGGTGACTAGGGGTCTTATTTAATTTTTCATGCTCCAACTATGAAAATATGCATTAAATATATTTAAAGTGAAGAGGGTGTTTTCTCGGATACTCCGGTTTCCTCCCACATTCCAAAACATGCATGTTAGCTTCATTGGAGACTCTAAATTGTCCATAGGTATGAATGTGAGTGTGTTTGTCTATATTCACCCTGCCATTGGCTGGCCACCAAGGGTGTACCCCACCTGTCGCCCGAAGTCAGCTGGTATAACCCTAATGAGAAGCGGTATAGAAAATGGATGGATGGATGAAGAGCGTGACAAGGAAGGAAGGAAGGAAGGAAGGTTAAAAAAATGCTTCTGAGGGGAAAATAGTGCTTTGAGCATCACAAGATTGTTGTGAGACACAAAACTTGACAATACTAGTAAATATAGATAAGAATTAGTTTTCTTGGCAAATTTTAAGATCAACTTTATGTTTTAAAGCTTAAATATAATGTCTTATTTCTAAATATCTAAGGCAATTTTGACTTCTTCCATTGGCAGATTTTTATACTTATTAAAAGCAAAAATATCTTGCATTAAGTTCTTTTAAACTTGTTTTTAGAGGGGAACCTTTTCCTGGGAGGATTGAAGGTAGAAATAAAATGCTACTTCTGAAGGTAAAAATACTACTTTGGAGAATCACAAGCTTGTTATGAGACTCAAAATGTCCCAATATTAGTAAATCCAGCTAAGAATAAGTTTTATTTGCTCATTTCAACATCACTTTTATGTTTTTAAAGACATATTGGGCGCTAACTGGGGAATGTACGCAAACCGAGGCAAAATTGTGGCCTGAATTTTTTTGTTCAAGGGATGATATGGAATTTTTGCCATGAAGTTGTGTGACATCCCCATCAGCAGTGTAGTACATCAGCAGCGACTTACCCCCCACTTGGTCTCCCAAGTCCAGTTCTGGTGGGATTTTGGTGATGAAGAACGTAGTTAGTCGTAGGTGGTGGCTGGGGTTACACAAGTAAGGAGTTTGGCTTCTCAAAACAAAATGCGTTCAGAAAAGGAACACATTTGCATCACAAAAATGCCTACTTGAAAAAAATCAGACCTCACAAATGGCCTCCTGCCGTTTCCCTGCACACTGTCGCCTGTCCATTCTTCCACACAAGAACGCTCGCATCTTCTTCCGCGACGGAGCGCCGTGGCCATTGTGTTTTGCGTGTGTGTTCCACAGCAGAAGACGTGAGCGTCTTCAGCACATACACAGGATAGAATGGACAGGTGCCAATGCACAGGGATGCAGCGGGAGGCCATTTGTGAGCTCTGATTTTTTTGGAGGAGGCGTTTTTATGATGCAAATGTATTACTCTTTTGAACACATGTTGTTCTGAGAAGCCAAACTCCTTACTTGTGTAACCCCAGCCACTACCTGGAACTACGTTCCCACCAGAACTGGACTTAGAAGACCAAGTCGGGGGTAAGTTGCTGTTACAGTACTCCACTGCTGATGGGAATGTCATACAAGTTCATGTCAATAAATCCCAACTATACTTGTAACCGAATAATGCTAACCAAGGTTCCACTGTACATAACTAGACATGCATAGCCCTAAAGCTAAGTCATGCCACTATGTCGTTGGAAAGCCCACCTGTACCTTTTTTTTTTCCCCCCTGTCCTGTCCAGCTTTTAAGGCAGGTAGAATTGTAGATCTAAATGCTGTCAAGTGCTCAACAGATTTACTCTGCCAGGGAGAAGTGTGATATACACTTCCCCTGCTATACAGAATTTATTTGATTTAGATGTTTGTTATTAAGCAAATTTGGAGCGACCGGACCGGAGCAGGAGGGGACAGAGAAGAAGAGAAAAGAAAACGGGGGTGGGGGTGCAGGGATGAGAGGGGGACAAAAAAAAAAGAAGATAGAGAAGACAAGGACAACAGCAGCAACAACAATTGTGACAAGAACAGAAAAACAGAAACATACAGAACTACATCAGCAAATAAATGTCTGTGATGACTATAAAGACCCTGATGGAAAGGACAAAATAACATCAACAACCACAATGACAATGCTGCATTGAAACAGTCACACATAATAGTAGTATAGTATAGTATAGTAGTAGAAAAGCACTGCTCGCAGGACATTGAGCTGCTGATGGTGAAATGCAGACCTTTTTATTTACCTCGTGAGTTTAGCGCTGTGTATTTAACTGCTGTTTACATTCCACCACGAGCTAACACCGCTAACGCACTTGGCCTCCTGCATGACATCATTGATAAACACGAGACCAAACACCCAGACGCTGTATTCATTATATCTGGCAATTTCAACCACTGTAACCTCAGGACTGTCCTCCCCAAATATTACCAGCATGTGCGCTTTCCCACAAGGGAAAATAGCATCCTGGACCAAGTCTACAGCAACATGAAAGGTGCTTTGAAGGCTGTTCCAAGACCCCACTTTGGAAAGGCCGACCACATCTCCATATTCCTTTATCCAACATACAGACAACTTCTTAAACAAGCTCCCCCTGTAAGTACAGCAGTTAAAGTGTGGAATGAAGAAACTGATCAAGTACTTCAGGACTACTTTGGCTGCACAAACTGGGATGTGTTTAAAACTGCAGCGGGGAGGGAAGATTGTACTGTTGATTTGGATGAATATGCTTCTGCTGTTACTGGCTACATTAGCACATGCATAGAGACTGTTACCACCACCAAGTATTACAGAAAATACCCTAATTAAAAACCCTGGATGAACTGTGATGTAAGGGCTAAGCTACGTGCTCCTTCGACTGCATTTGTCATGGGCACCGCTGATGACTACAAAAAGGCCAGATATGACCTGAGGAGGTCCATACGAGAAACCAAAAGACAGTACAGACAGAAGCTGGAGGGCTACTATTCCACCTCAGACCCTCGGCGCATGTGGGCGGGACTCCAGCACATCACAGACTATCGACAGCGGAGTAGCGTAGCCACGTCAAACCATACCACACTTCCTGATGAGCTGAATGAGTTCTATGCCCGCTTTGACACCCAAACTCCTGATGAGCAGAGAGGGTGGCTGAACTTGGGGAGCACACAGGACTCACCTCTCATGGTGACATCAGCTGATGTACGCAGGGTTCTGAACAAAACAAACCCACGAAAAGCAGCAGGCCCAGACAACATCTCAGGACGTGCACTTCGGGTTTGCTCATCAGAGCTAGCTGATGTGCTTGATGACATATTTAACCTGTCGCTTGCACAAGCATCTGTACCGACCTGCTTTAAGTCCACCACCATAGTGCCCGTACCCAAAAAGAGCAACGTGACCTGCTTGAATGACTATCGCCCTATAGCACTCACTCCTATTGTTATGAAGTGCTTTGAAAGAATAGTCATGACCCACATCAAAAAGAGCATCCCGGCAACTGTGGACCCTCTACAGTTTGCATATCGCCAGAACCAGTCCACAGATCATGCAGTCAACACTGCCATCCACACAGCCCTTTCTCACCTACAGGGCCAGAACACATATGTCAGAATGCTATTTATAGACTATAGCTCTGCTTTTAATACAGTCAGCCCCCACAAACTCATAAATAAGCTCCTCACACTTGGCCTGTCACCCTCCCTCTGTAACTGGGTGTTTAACTTTCTCACAGGCAGGCCCCAGTCAGTCAGAGTCCACAATCGCATATCCAGCTCAAGAATTGTGAGCACTGGGACCCCACAGGGGTGTGTACTGAGTCCACTCCTCTACACGCTCTTCACCTACGATTACGTGGCCTCCCAGAACAACACCAGCATCATTAAATTTGCGGATGACACTACAGTCATCGGACTGATCACTGGTGGTGTTGAAACATCATACAGAAGAGAGGTGGCGGACCTCATAGCTTGGTGTCATGATAACAATCTCCTTCTCATTACAGGTAAGACTAAAGAGATGATCATCGACCCAAGAACAAGGGAAAAGGAGCCGCATAAACCCCTGATTATTGATGAGACTGAGGTGGAGAGGGTGAAAACCTTCAAGTTCCTTGGCACACACATCAGCGAGGACCTCACCTGGTCTCACAACAAATTATGAAGAAGTCCCAAAGGAGACTGTACTTCCTGAGAAGACTGAGGAAATTTGGCATGTCCACCACAATCCTGAGTTGCTTCTACAGATGCACTATGGAAAGTGTCCTTACCGCCTCCATCACTATTTGGTACGGTAACTGTACAACACGTGATAGGAAGGCACTCCAGCGGGTGATCAAGAACTCACAGAACATTGTTGGGGCAGCCCTCCCCTCACTGCAAGACATTTATAAAACTAGAGTCCTACGAAGGACACACAACCTCATCAAGGACAGCACACATCCACAACACTCATTATTCACACTCCTACCGTCAGGCAGACGCTACAGGAGTTTGAAGTCCAGGACCACAAGGCTGGCGAACAGCTTTTACCCACAGGCCATCAGGCTTCTCAACGAAGTACTCACACATGCCGCACGCAACACACGCACACACTCATAGCACTTTATTATTTATTTATTTATTTGTATTATTTATTTGTATTAATGTCTCTTCTGTTGTTTTTGCTTAATTTATTGGTATATATGTTTATGTTTCTTATGTTCTTATTCTTTCTTGTGTTTTCTTTCTTTTCTTGGTAGAATGAACAGAATAAGAATTTCATTGCATAGTATAACTGCCTGTTTTACTATGCATATGACAATAAAACTCTCTTGAATCTCTTGAATCTCTATGGCTTCCATAATCGTCAACTTGGGATTTGTCAGTAATGCCAGATTTACAGCAAAACATGTTTGATCAGGATTGGGGAGTACAAATAAATGTCGTGCTTTTTACTTCACAATTTCGCTCGCAAGACATGATTCAATTCGTCTCTTACCCCCTCCCAGCAGAGCCTTCACGAAATTGACAATTAGCTCAAGCGATCCATCGGTGAAAACAGACATATTACTCTGGACTAATCTGTCTAAAATTTCCTGTAATTGTGACATTGTCCCCTCTCCATAACGCATGCTCATTGAGACATTGTCTTGCAAACAATCAGCCCGCAAATTAACTTGGATAACGTCATTTGGTTGGACATCAGCTCTTTGAGTCATGCTTGAAATTCTGTCGCGAAAACCATTTGTGACATTCAAATAAAATTCACGAAAATTGGGAATTGCAGATGGTGATGGAAAGCGAAGGAAAGAGCGAATCTCAACATTATTAAATCTTTCGCGGTTTGTGACATGCATGTCATCACTAGTGCTAGATGCTGGACATTAACAGCGGCACTATTTGTGTTGTTTATCCCCATAGATGTGGATTGACCCTCATTACTCTGATTGATGACACTCTCTGTCTGTTCACCCTAGCCCCCACCCCCCACCTGATGAGCTCTTTCCAGCATGTTGAGTGCATCACAACACTGACTGTCTGATGGACTCCAAGGTCCTGAGTCAACATTGCTATGCGAGGGGTATCTGTACATTTGGAGTATGGAAATTAGCTCATCAGGGGATGGAAGAAAAATTTCTCCGCCTCTTTCAGGAGAATCATGCTGAGGCAGAATTGCGCTATTTCGGGGAGAACCCTGATTAGCCACGTCTGCAGCTCTTTCTCAGTTTATCTTGGAGATCAAGTGGAGAAGATGCTCTCTAATTTCAGGGGAATTGTTGTGATCTGGTTCAGCCATTTGTCTTTATCACCCGATCAAAAACTAGTCTTTAAATTGCAACCTGCGATGGACTCTTTGTGGCAGTGTTCTTTGTTCACGAGTGGCACGTCTAGGGTTAGCTGAATGTGAATTGACGGAATGCCTGCGTCTAACGTTCTGTCTAAGTTGATTATATACAGTATATTCTCAATCATGCGGCAATTTAAACATGCTATATCATACATGTATCTTCTGAACACTTGTTCAACAATTAGCACAGAGGTGTTGAAATCCACTGTTTCAATTCCATCACTGTCTGAGACTATATCCCTCTGATTTAGAGCTTGCATGTCAACATATTCACTTTCACTATCTGGAAAATAATTATATCTTTCCTGGTTGTAGACTCCAGCGTCAGATGTCTCCTCCTGTCCCGTTTCTTGTCCCACATCGGACTCTGCTGTGTTTTCCTCGAATTCTGTGTCGTTTTCTCCCTCTGTCACGTCCAGCGTTGAGGGCGTCAGTGGCGCAATCCCTATAATAGAGCAGACCCTGTTATTCATCAACATTTACGCAATACATACAGAGATAATTCTTGACATAGATATGAATTCCTCAAATCCGACACACATTTGTTTAACTTACCGTGACTTGGACCGGCGGTGTTAAAGTGTTTCCACGAATCCCGAAGTGTGTCCCCCAACTGACCTGTCTATCGTAGAGGGATCGACCGCTGCAAATCCTGTGTCAGCATTTATACAAAACATAAAGAGATAATTCCTGACATCAATCTGTATTAAACTAAACCTACACACGATTGTTTACCTTGTGCCTGGTTTTGAGGCGTTATAAAGTCCACATTAAATCCCTGCATCGGGTTTTAGACCGGTGAGACTAGGGCCACTGGTGGCGGTGAAGTCAGACTGATCACTGGAAATCATCCATCCATCTTCTATACCGCTTCTCCTCTTTAGGGTCGCAGGGGCATTCTGGAGCCTATCCCAGCTGACTTCGGGCGACAGGCGGGGTACACCCTGGACTGGTCGCCAGCCAATCGCAGGGTACATATAGACAAACAACCATTCACACCTATGGACAATTTAGAGTCGCCAAACATGCATGTTTTTGGATGTGGGAGGAAACCGGAGTACACGGAGAAAACCCACGCACTTACGGGGAGAACATGCAAACTCCACACAGAAATGCCCAAGGGAGAATCGAACCCAGGTCTTCCCGATATCCAGACTGTTACTGTGTTGGCCCACATGCTAACCACTAGACCACCGTGCGGCCCCACTGGAAATCAAACATACTCAATTGATTTTATTTTCCCCAATATATATTATATAATCAGTATCCTGTCTCTCTCTCTCTCCCTCTCTCAGAGGTAGAGAGACATGCGTACACACACACACACACACACACACACACCCTCCCTCTCCATGTTTGTGTCTGTTGGTTGAGATAAGTCCCACTCTCCCCTCACTTATGTATTATCAAAGGATCTGCTTTATCACTGTGTAAATACTTTGTGTATGTACTCTGTTACATTCCTTACGTTGTCTGACTTTCCAGTCTCTGTAAATGAAAATAAAGTGGTCCTCCATAAGTGGGGGGGTGTGAGGGGGGGCAAAAGAAAGACATTACCAAATCAAAATTATGAGATAAATCATGAGATTAAAAAGTCCTAATTATCAGGTAAAAGTCATAACAATGAGATAAGAAGTAGAGATGATGAAATAAAGTCATAAGAGATAGGAAAGTCATAGTTATGACATAAAAAGACTAAATTATGAGATAAAAGTCACATTTATGAGATAAACGTCATAATTCCAAGATTAAAAAGTCATGAAATAAAAAGTCATCACTATGAGATAAAAAGTCCAAATGACAAGAAAAAATGTCAGAAGAAATAGGAAAGTCAACATTATGAAATAAATAGTCCTAAATATGAGATAACAAAGTCATAATTATTAGTCTAAATTACGAGATAAAAAGTCATAAGAGATAGGAAAGTCATAATTATGAGATAAAAAAGACAAAATTATGACCTAAAATCAAAATTAGGTGACTTAAAAAGTCAAAATTATTATTATTTTTTTTTTTTCCCCTGTCCTGTCCAGCCTTTAAAGCAGATAGAATTGTAGATCTAAATGCCGTCAAGTGCTCAACAGATTTACTCTGCCAGGGAGAAGTGTGATATACACTTCCCCTGTTATACAAAATTTAATTGACTTTGATGCTTGTTATTAAGCAAATTTGGAGCGACCGGACCGGAGCAGGAGGGGACAGAGAAGAAGAGAAAAGGAAACAGGGGGGAGTGCGGGGATGAGAGGGGGACAAAAAAAAAAAAGAGAGAGACAAGAGACAAAGACAACAGCAGCAACAACAACAATTGTGACAACAAGAACAGAACAACAGTAACATACAGAACGACATCAGCGAATAAATGCCTGTGACAACTATAAAGACGAACAAGAACTTAAGGACAAAGGACAAAACAATATCAACAACCACAATGATAACAATCACAATCACACATAATAGTAGTCATGAAATGATGATTTATGATAGTGATCACAATGACAATACTGCATTGAAACAGTCACACATAATAGTAATGAAATGATGAACTATGATAGTGATCACAATGACAATACTGCATTGAAACAGTCACACATAATTGTAGTAATGAAAATGATTATCCATGATAGTGAACAGAATGATAATTACTTTAATGCACATCATTGTAAAAAAAAAAAACAAAAAAAAAAAAACACAGTCATACTGCTGATATCACCGTCGCTGTAATAAAACCATCAACATAATAACACCCTGGTTAACTCAGTGAGTAATTTGGGGAAGTACGTATGTACTGTGAGTGTGCATATGTACAGGTATCTCTGTATGTGGGGAAGTCTTCATATATATATAAAGGTGCAAGAATGTGTGGGTGTGTAATTGTCACTGAGAATGCATGAAAGGAAAGGGGCCACCTTCCACCTCCCAGAGAGCCCCGCCCCAAATAGCCAGGCCAAGCCCCCGCTGCCAGAAGGCCACCAGGCCCACAGGGGCAGGCAGCACAAAGATCAGTGCCCCAAGAGCCAGCCCAGAGAGCCCTCACCCCCGGGAAGACGAGAAGACTGCCAACCCCCGAGACCAGCGAAAGATCACACCCCACAAAGGCAGATGAGTACCGGGCGCACAAACCGGCAGGCCCAGAGACGCCCCCACAACCGGAAAGAAGCCCGCCCTCCGCCACCCCCACCCCCAGGGAGCGGAGGCCGGCCCGCCCCGGGCCAACCCCCGACACAGGGCTGCCCCGCCCAGGGATGCAGGAAGCACACCCTCCACCCACCCAGCGGAGGCACGGGCGGCAGAGATGTATCACCCAGCACTCAACCCCACGGAGCAAACCCCTGTATGCCCCCCACCCCCAAATAAATAACTAAAATAAATAAATAAATAAATAAATAAATAAATAAAAGTACACACACACACGCACATACACACTCCTACGCACCCACACGCACGCACATATACACACCCCTACGCCCCCGCACGCACATACACACTCCAACGCCCTCAAGCACGCACACCCACGCACGCACACCCACGCACGCACGCATGCACACACACACAGTGGTCGACTGTCCGACACCCGGAAGCCTCACCCTATCCCCGTTGGTAACCCAAGGAGCAGTGGAGCCGGGGACCCCGGGGTCCCAGACATACAATCCAGAGCCCAGGCGTGGCGAGCGCGGACCGCCGGGGAGCAGGAAGACACCAGGCCACACCCTCCCAACGGAAGGACGCCGCCAGCAAGGCAGACAGGGGAGCCAGCGAGGAGGAAAGCGGGAAACCGAGCAGGTGGGCGGGAAAACGGGCGAGCAGCCAGGCGAACCACCACACAGCGGCAACCGACACCCGCGGGCCAGCAAACCCCAAAGAGGGAGCGGGAGCACCGCACCCCAAGCCGCACGGAGGCCAAGCACCAGAGACATTCCACCAGAGCCGACAGCGCACCACCCACGCACCGGAGCCCCACCCCCGACAAGCCCGCAGACAGACCGGGGGAGGCGAGGACACAGACAGCGGCCCAGCAGAGCACAAAGCGCAACGGCGACAAACGCCCAAGCGTCCGGCAGAGCACAACCCCCCCCCAGAGGGCCCAGCCCCAGGGCACCCGCCCCCCCCATCCCCACCCCGCCACCCAGGCCCACAGTACCCACAAGCATGACCAAGCCCCAACCCACCAGCCGGCCCGGCGCCCCAGCCGCCGCCACAGCGCAGCAACCACCAGCCCCCACGGCGGCACACGGGCCACCCGCAGCACCAGCACCGCCCCCCGGAGACCGCCGAACCCGCCCCAAGAGCGCAGGGGCGCCCGCAACACGTGTCAGTCCAGGGGAAGCACCGCAAGCCGCCCCCCCGGCGCAAGCCCCGGCATCAACAGGCCCCAGAGGGCCACCCCAGGGGAGGGTAGGCGAACCAGACATAGGCATCCCACAGGCCAGGCCACCCCGGGCGAGCCACCGCGACAGCAAGGCCCCCGACCACCCCGCCGACCCTAGCGGGCAGGCGCCGCGGTGCACGAGGCACCCCAATCCAGCCCGCCCCACCCGTGTATGTAATTAGGTGTGATTGTGTCTATAATGCAATTAAAATGCGATTAAAATTGGGGGGCAACAGGTCAGTGGCACGGCAGGAGCAGAGGAGCCCCCAAGGCAGCTCCCCTCCCCAGCCACGCCCGACCGTAGGCCACCCCCCAAAGTCCTATATATATGTGAGGTGGTGCAGTGGCACAGGAAGGACGGGGGCCCCACACCCCAACGCCGCCCAAACCGAGCAGGGGGGGGACCAAGGACACATGACCGATCGGCCACCCACCACAGCCCAGGCTCGGGCGAGCCACAGGCCGCAGGACACACCACAGGCCCTACCCGGCCCGCCAGGACGCCCAGTCCAGCCCACCCAACCCCCCCAGAGGCGATACCCCCAGCGCCCCCCAACACCGGAGCCCCACCGGAGGTAGCGTCCACAGCACCACCCCCAAACCGCCAAACACCACGGACCAGCCACACGCCCCAAGGCAGATCCGACCGCCACCAGGACAACGGGAACCGCGCCCACGCACCCCCTGCATACCACCACGGCCAGCAAGGGAGCAACACCACGATGACCACAAGAGCACCGGACCCCACACGGAGCGGAGCACGGCCACACCCATGAAGCACGCAAGCCAGAGGCGCCAGGGAGGGACAGAGAAGCAAGCACCGCTCGACAGGGCCCACGAAAGGAGCGGCCCCCCGCCCGGCGCCCAAGCAGATGCCCCCGCCCGCCCCGCCCCCACCACGCCGCAGACCGGCCACCACTCCACCCCCCGCCCATCCACCAACACGCCAAGGGAGAAACCCCGGAGGGAGAGAGACAACCGCTGGCCAGGAAGCAGAGACCAGCCAGACACCAGCAGGTAGCAGGGACCGCCCGCCAGCCCCACCCCCAAGCCCCCGGCCAAAGCCACCCCCCGGCCGCCCTACCCCGGTGCAAGCATCCCCCCGCCGATCCTGGCCAGCGCCACGCAGAAGAACACCACGCCACCCGCCCCAATGCGCACCCACCCGCTCACGGACCCCACACCCCCCGCCCACCAAGCCACAGCGGCCCCGTCCCAGAAGGGAGAAAGCAAGGGATGCCCCCAACCCCAGCACCACGCACCCCCCACCCGAGCCCAAACCGCACATCCACGACCCCCACCTCCGCGCCCCCAGTCACCCGGGGGACAGCCACAGGTGCCGGAGGACAACAAGCAGCTCCCAACTGTCACACATACACCACACACATAAATCGGTAAGATAAAATAAAATAAAATCAAATAAATAAATAAAATTAAATTTAAAAAATACAATAAAATAAAATAAATAAATAACAAGGGGCAACCCAAACCACCCTCCCACCCAGGGGAGAGAGCTCCGCGGGAGCAGCTGGGCTCGGGCACCCGCGCCCCCACCAGGGGAAGAGGCCGGCCCCCACACCCCACACCGGACGACCTCACGCGGCAGCCGAGCGGGAGGGCCCAGGGCAGACCCCCCACCCCCAGAGGCAAAGGAGGCGAGGGAGAGCCAGCGCCACCAGCCGAGCGGGAGGGCGGGAGCCCCGCCCCCGCCCCATCACCCGACCCGGACCCCTCCTGGTTTTCTTGGCGATGCTTAATGCAGTGATGAGAAGCTGTGTTTGGTTTGTTTCTTCATCAATTGTGGAGAGATCGCCCAGCAGGCATAGTAAAGGGGAGGTAGGAATGGAGAACCCAAGTGCCAGAGATAGGTACTCACACACTCTGTGCCAAGAAATTTTAATGGGAGCACAGGTCCACATGGAGTGTAAGTAGTCATCTATTCTATGGTCTGAGCAGTGTGTACAGATGTCAGTTAAGCCCATTCTAAACATTCTATGTCCTGTGTAGTGTACTCTATGAAGGATTTTAAACTGAATCAGCTGTAGGTTGGGATTTTTGATTAACCGGGAAACATTAAGACATATTTGCTTCCAGAATTCAGGGTCACAGCTGGTAGATAAATCTGAGCTCCATTTGGAGATTGGTACTCAGATTGTGTTGTCATTTTTGGAAAGTAGAACATATAATTTAGATAATGTTTTAGGGGCAGATATTTTAAAAAATTGGTCAATAGTGGAATTGCTTTCCCATGATATAGTCCTGAAACTTGCTTTAAATATAGATTTAGTTTGTATGTATTCAAGAAATTTGTTATGATTTATTCCATACTGTGTAACAAGGTCATTAAATGAGATAAAGTTGTTTCCTATAATTATATTTTTCATGCAACTTATTCCTTTTTCGTGCCATGTTGGGAAATTTAATGGGGTTTTTTTTAAGCAAGATGTCAGGATTATTCCAGACGGGAGTGTATTGGCAAGGAGTGAGTGAGAATTTTGTTATTTTTAGAAATTCCCACCAAGCTGTCAGAGTGGTCCTTATATTTATACTTTTAAAACAATTATTTTTCCGGAAGATTTGGCTAATGAAGGGCAGGTTACAAATTGGGATTTCGTGGCTAAGTGATTGTTCGATGTCTAGCCATAAATAATCCAATGGGTTAGGTTTGATCCATTTTAAGATATACTGTAACCTGTTTGCAAGGAAGTAGTTGGGGAAGTTTGGGAGTTCCAAGCCCCCATATTCTTTAGATTTTTGTAACGTTTTGAGGCTTATTCGTGCTGGCTTATTTTTCCAAAGAAATTTATTTATATATGAATCTAATGACTTGAACCAGATTACAGATGGTTTGGTGGGGATCATGGAAAATAGATAATTAACCTTTGGTAAAATCATCATTTTCACGGTGGACACTACCTGTAAGTGAGATGGGCAAGGTTCTCCAACGTGCAAGATCATCCTCTATTGACTTCAATAGTGGAGTATAATTCAAGCGGATCAGGTCTGACAGGTTGGAGGAAATGTTAATACCCAAATACTTAATGTTCCCTGAACACAGTGGTATAGAGGGGGTGCTCTGGAAACCAAAGTTAATGGGCAGTACTGTGGATTTAGACCAGTTAATGGAGTAATCTGAGAAGGTGCTATAATTGTTAATGAGTGAGATAGATTCGCGAAGTGAAGAATGTGAATTATCTAGGAAGAGTAATACATCATCAGCATAAAGGCTTATCTTATGATGAACATTTGTGGTGTGGATTCCTTTAATATTTATATGTTGTCGAATTGCAGCTGCAAGAGGTTCGATAAAGATAGCAAATAGTGAGGGAGAGAGTGGACACCCTTGCCTAGTACCTCTTTGTAAAGTAAATTCTAGAGAGATGTGATTGTTGGTCCGAACAGAGGCCTTCGGGGTGTTGTATAGTATTTTAATCCATGTTCTAAATGAATCTCCAAAGCCAAATTTTTGTAGTGTTGCAAAGAGAAATTTCCAGTTTACTCTGTCAAATGCTTTTTCAGCATCCAATGAGACAATTGTGGTTTCTAAATTATGGATGATAGAGTAATCAATCAGATTGATTAGACGGCGTACGTTGCTAGTTGAGTTTCTCCCCTTGATAAATCCTGATTGATCAGGGTGTATTATATGAGGGGTAATTTTTCCAGCCTTATAGCTAACGCTTTGCATATTATTTTAAGATCTGCATTAATCAGTGAAATTGGACGATAACTGGAAGGTAGTGTTGGGTCCTTATCCGGTTTCAGCAGGAGACTGATTGTAGCTGAGTTCATGTTTGGAGGCAAGCACGAACTGTCTTTAATTTCCAAAACCATTCTAAGAAATATTGGAGATAGTAATGACCAGAATGTTTTATAAAACTCGGCAGGGAAACCGTTAGGTCCTGGTGCTTTGTTATTCGGCAACCGGTGTAGAGCGTTATGGAGTTCTATTAATGAAATGGGCACATCTAAGTTTGTCACCTGTTCGTCATTTAATTTTGGTAATTCTATGGTGTTGAGAAATGTTTCGATATCTGGGAGAGATGGTTTGATCTGAGGTGTATATAGATTTTTATAAAAGCTCCTAAAGACGGAATTAATTTCTTCCAGGAGGTGAGTGATGTGACCTCCTGCGTTTCTAATGGAGGAGATAGAGCTTTTTTCTTTATTGACTTTTAGTTGGTTAGCTAAGTATTTTCCGTGTTTATTGGCATGCTCAAACTTTTCCAAACGTAGTCTCTGCAGTTGGAACTGAATTTCTTGTCAGTAATTTCTTTTAAGTCTAATTTCAGTTTTCTTAGGTTACTTAGAATATGCTCATCTTGTGAGTCAGCATGAGCTGCTTCGAGGATTTGGATTTTTTTCTCCAACTCTGATTCTAGTAATCTCTCTTTCTTTTTCTTATATGATGAATATGAAATGGTTTTTCCGCGCATTACTGCTTTTGCTGCCTCCCACAGAATACTAGCCGAGACACCGGGTTGGTCATTGAAGTCTAAAAACATTGTCCACTCTCTTTCAAAGTATTTTAGGAAGTCGGAGTCTTTTAGTAATGATGTATTTAATCTCCAGCATCTAGTAGAGTGCTCATTGTTTGGTTAGTGAGAAAAAGAGAGACTGGGGCGTGATCACTAATGGTGATAGGGTGTATGTGAATGTTTGAAATGTCAGATATGACTGAGTTGCTTGTCAAAAAGTAGTCAATACGAGAGTAGGTGTGGTGCACTGGTGAGAAATAAGTATATTCCCTGTGAGTAGGGTGATAAGAGCGCCAAACATCACAAAGACCAAAATCATTCATGTATTTCTTCTGTATCGATGTTGATTGAGACTCACGATGTCTCCCAGCTGGGCTAGACCTGTCCACTTCTGGGTTAAATACTAAGTTGAGGTCCCCTCCCAAGATCATACTTGTATCAAAATGTGCAGCGAGAGAGGAAAAGAAGGTGTGAAAGAAGGAGGGGTCGTCAACATTTGGACCATATATGTTGGCAATGCAGAAATGTACATTATCAACAGATACTGTATGTTCATTATTATATATCTCCCTTCTGTGTCTGTAATAGTGTTGTGGAGTGTAAAATTCACCCTCCTGTTAATTAAAATAGCTACCCCTCTCTGTTTGGAGTTGTAACTTGCTAAATATGTGTGTGGGAACTGTGGTGAGTGAAGTGTATGGACAGCTGACTTGGACATGTGAGTCTCTTGTAATAAGACAACGTCTGCTGTCTGCTGTGTCAAAAATCAAAATTAGGAGATAAGTAATAATTGTGTCACACGCTACAGTGACACTTGTCGCCTGTTTTAGTTTTGTGCTGTTTTCCATTGTGTTGTATGTTATTGCTGACCTCTCCTCTGTTTACTTGCTCAGACTGTGACACCTCCTGAGCTGGGCGGAGCTACCGGATCCCTGCAGCTGTGTTCAATCAGCCACCTTTTTAGTCTCCTCACCTGCAGCCAGCCAGTGCTGGATTATTCTCCATGTTGGTGCTTCCAGACTATGTGCACTTCTCCTGCTTACCTGTATTCTCCTGTTGTAGTTCTTCTCGCTACTCCAACCAGCTAAGTCCACCTGCTGCACCAGACCTCCGTCCAGCTCAAGTGGTAGCTCCAGCAATCTTTTGTTCATAGCTGTTCTTGTTTTCTGCCCACGGTGCCCTCCTTAGTTTTTTGCACCGTCGCCCTGAGTTCCTGTTTTTTGCCTCCTCTGTTGTTCATTAAATATATTTTGAACTTTTGGACTAACCCCTGTGTCTGCATTTCGGGATCCAAGTAACAGAATAATCCAGCCATATTATGGATCCCGCAGAACAGGAGCGTCTCCAGTTTGCTCTGAAAACACAAGGCCAAGTGCTCAGTCGCCATGAGCAGACACTGGAGGACCTCTCAACGCTCGTAAGGGACATGCATGCCCACTTGACAGAGCAGTCGTTGGCAGCAGCACCAGACACTCCTTCCTCGCTGTCCTCAGGCTCACCGGCCCTCCCGTCCTCCAACCACTTCCCACGGGAACCCAATTTGCCACACCCTGTCAGGTATGCAGGGGACTTTGGGGGGTGCAGACTTTTTCTGCATCACTGCCTTCTGGTTTTTAATCAGCAGCCTCAGACTTTTTCCTCAGACCCTGCCAAGGTGGCGTATATTGTGGGCTTGCTGTCAGGACGAGCCGCCAACTGGGCCATGGTAGTTTGTGAGCGCAAACCGGAACTTCTCACCAGTCTGCCTAATTTTATGGAGGAGATCAGGAGCGTGTTCGACCACCCTATGAGGGAGCGGGAGGCTGGCCTACACCTCCTGTCTTTGCGCCAGACCTCTAGTTCAGTGGCAGAACACTCCATATCTTTCCGCATCCTGGCAGTGGAAAGCAGCTGGGATGAGAAAGCCCTGCGCTGCGTGTTCTTGGCCAGCCTCAGTTCTCGTATGCAGGACGAACTGGCCGCACGCGATGAGACCCGCACGCTCGAGGAGCTCATCTCCCTCTCCATAAGACTGGATAGCCGTATGCGAGAGCGCGCCCGGCAGCGGGGGGGGCTTCCACCTCCCGTGACGGCGCCATCATCACGCCGCCAGGAGATGCTTCCGCTTCTGCCGCCCTACTCCCCGCCTTCGTCTGGACCCTCGACGGACCTCACGGAGGAGGTGGTGCCTATGCAGCTGGGAGCCAACCGACTGTCGGCCGCAGAGAGGAGGCGTCGCATCCTGCTGCGGCTGTGCCTGTACTGTGGCGCAGCGGACCACTCCATCTCCCGCTGTCCCAACCGTCCTCGACGACCTTCTCCAGCCAGGAGCACCACTTCAGACGGTCAGACGGCACCTGTTGTCCTGGGGGGAGGGAGGTGGTCATCACATTTGTGCTCTTATAGACTCGGGTGCGGATGAAAACTTTATTGACAGCGTGCTGGTGGAACAATGTAGTATCCCTGTTGAACTTGCGGATAAGTGTCAAAATGTTCGTTATCTTGATGGACGCCTCCTCGCTAACATTACGCATCAGACACACACTACTTCTCTCTCTCTCTCTCCGGTAATCACCACGAATCTATTTTTTTTTTGTTATGCCTTCTCGTTCGGCTCCCGTCGTGTTAGGTCTTCCCTGGCGTCAACGCCACAGCCCAGTTATTAACTGGTCCACACTTAAGATCACTAGTTGGAGCACATTTTGTCATTATCATTGCCTGCGCTCCGCCTCTCCCCCGTCACTCTCACTAAGCCTTCCACACACGTTCCTCCCGACCTCTCGCTGGTTCCCGAGGAATATCACTCCCTTAGTGAGGTGTTCTGACACTTCCCCCCCCCCACCGCCCTTACGATTGAGCTATCGATCTTTTACCGGGTGCGCCGCTGCCCTCTGCACGGCTGTACAACATTTCCCATCCCGAGCAGAGGTCCCTAGAGGAATACATTTCCTCCTCTCTGGCCGCGGGGCACATTAGACCTTCTTCCTCCCCTTTGGCGGCGGGTTTTTTCTTTGTTAAAAAAAAAAAGATGGCACCTTGCGGCCATGTATTGACTTTCGCGCACTCAATATGATCACTGTTCGCAATAAATATCCCCTCCCGTTCCTCAACGCGGCATTCACTTCTCTGCATGAAGCAGTTATTTTCACCAAATTGGACCTTCGCAGCGCATATCACCTTATTAGAGTGCGTGAAGGAGATGAGTGGAAAACGGCTTTCAGTACACCTCTTGGCCATTTTGAGTATTGTGTCATGCCCTTTGGTCTCACCAATGCTCCAGCTATATTTCAGTGCCTTATTAATGACGCCCTTCGGGACATGTTAGGTAGGTTTGTTTTTGTTTACTTGGACGACATACTCATTTTTTCACCTTCCTTACAGCTCCACCGTCTGCACGTTCAGCTCGTGCTTCAGAGATTATTAGAGAATCGCTTATTTTTAAAGCTCAAAAACGTTCCTTCCACACGTCTTCTGCCCCTTCTCCACAATAAAGCCTAAAAAGGGTACCGATCAGACCAGACCTTGCTAAGGTCCAAGCAGTGGTCGAATGGCCCACTCCTATATCTAGAAAGCTTTTGCAGAGGTTCCTAGGGTTTGCTAACTTTTACCGGCGCTTTATTCGGAATTTTAGTAAAGATGCCGAACCTCTGAACAAGCTAACATCTTCTAAAAGTACCCTTTTTCTGGACACCCGAGGCCGACCTAGCCTTTCGTCTCCTTAAGAAGTTTTTTTCTTCCGCTCCGGTCCTTACCCATCTTAATCCCTCTCTCCCCCTTTTGTTGTCGAGGTTGACGCGTCCGACACAGGAGTCGCGGCCGTACTCTCCCAGTGATCCAGCTCCGACAAGAAGCTGCACCCCTGCGCCTTTTTCTCCAGGCGTCTGTTGCCCGCTGAGCGTAACTATGATGTTGGCAACAGGGAGTTGTTGGCGGTAGTCCTGGCCCTTCAGGAGTGGAGGCACTGGTTGGAAAAAGCAGCTCATCCATTCACAATCTACGCAGACCACAGGAACCTGTCATACATCCACTCCGCCCAACGCCTCAACCCTCGTCAGGCACGGTGGTCGTTGTTCCTGACTAGGTTCAATTTCACTCTCACCTACCGTCCTGGGTCGCGCAACGGGAAGCCGGATGCGCTGTCCCGGATGTTCGCCCCTACTGTGGAGGACCCCTGCCCAGAGACCATCCTTCCCCAGTCCCAGATCCTCGGTGCTATCCAATGGCAAGTGGAGAAGCGTGTGATGGAGGCCGGAAAAGGTACACCCCCACCCACTGGATGCCCCGCTGGGCGACTATTTGTTCCTCGTGCCCTCCGCTCTGAGGTATTAATGTGGGCCCACAGCTCCAAGCTCGCCTGTCACCCTGGGGCTAGGCGGACGGCCTTTCTCATTTCGCAACGTTTCTGGTGGCCTACTCTTCACGCAGATTCCAAGAGCTTTGTGGCGGCCTGTTCCATTTGTGCCAGAAGCAAGTCCTCCCACTGGGCTCCAGCTGGTTTCCTGCGGCCACTTCCCATTCCGTCCCGCCCTTGGTCACACATTTCCCTGGATTTTGTTACTGGACTCCCCACCTCGAGAGGCTTTACAGCCGTTCTTTCCATTGTAGACAGGTTCTCCAAATTTGCTCACTTCGTTCCTCTCCGCAAACTCCCTTCTGCCCTCCAGACCACCAAGCTGCTAGTCCAACATGTGGTCCGCCCCCATGGCATTCCCAGTGACGTGGTATCCGACAGGGGTCCGCAATTTTCCTCTGCCACCTGGAAGGCATTCTGTAAGGCTCTGGGGGCCACGGCCAGTCTCTCTTCAGGGTACCACCCCCAATCCAACGAGCAAACTGAACGAGTCAATCAAGACCTGGAGGCCTCCCTTCGGTGTGTTTGTCACCAAGACCCCACCTCGTGGTCCCTCTTCCTCCCGTGGGTGGAATATGCACATAACACGCTGGTGTGTTCCTCCACTGGAATGTCCCCTTATCATGTGGTCTACGTCTTCCAGCCTCCAGTTTTCCCTCCCAGGAACCCGAGTGCACGGTTCCTTCCGTCGCAGCCCATTTACGCCGCGTCCACCGCGTTTGGCGCAACACTCAGGCCGCCCTGACCCGCACCGCTTGCCGCAATCAGAAGCTGGCCAAACGCCATCGGACTGCCGCCCCGGACTACAAGCCAGGGCAGAAGGTGTGGTTGTCCTCCCGGGACCTGCCCCTACTAGTGGAATCAAGGAAACTCATGCCCAGATTCGTTGGCCCATATGAGGTGGAACGTATGGTGAACCCTGTTTCGGCCCGGTTAAAGATCCCTCCCTCCCTCAAGTCCCACCCGGTTTACCATGTGTCTCGGCTTAAGCCAGTCACACCCTGTGAACTCTGCCCTCCACCAGCGCCTCCTCCTCCTCCGCGGGTGATCAAGGGTCACCCCGCTTTAAACGCCAAGGCTATCCTGGACGTCAGGAGGCGGGGTAGGGGTGTTCAGTACCTCATTGATTGGGAGGGTTACGGTCCCGGGAACCGCTCATGGGCCTCTCGGTCTCTCATTCTCGACCCGTCCCTTATCACTGATTTTTATTGGGAGGGGGGAATACTGTCACGCGCTACGGTGACATTTGTCGCCTGTTTTAGTTTTGTGCTGTTTTCCATTGTGTTGTATGTTATTGCTGACCTCTCCTCTGTTTACTTGCTCAGACTGTGACACCTCCTGAGCTGGGCGGAGCTACCGGATCCCTGCAGCTGTGTTCAATCAGCCACCTTTTTAGTCTCCTCAGCTGCAGCCAGCCAGTGCTGGATTATTCTCCATGTTGGTGCTTCCAGACTGTCAAGTGTTTTGGTTTTTTGTGCGCTCCCCACACTTGAAGGGGTGTACCAACGCTGAACAATTGAGCAGGACTTCACTCAACAAACCCAGACTGTTTTTTTTTCCTTTTATTTTTCGGTAGGTGAAAAACCTTAAAATGACAAACACATGATTACCATTTAATACCCAAATACTCACAAATCAAATAATTATCAAAACCCATAATAATTAACAATTAATACAACAATTAATTATCAAACCCTTAAATATTAACCATTACACAAGTACATGGAAATAGATTAATTCTCTCCTTTTAAGTTAAAACAGATTTTTAAATGAATTATTTCAGTGTGACTGCATAAAAATACATTTTTAACCATGGGAAACAATGAATTAATGGAACAGGTTAAATCCAACACAACTTAATAAATACCGAATTAATTAACCACAAATTTTACAGGCACATATTTACAATCCATATCCGATATAAAATGATTATCTAGCAGTGAACCAAGTGACTCGTTTCCCCCATAAGCAACCATTTACCCAGCCAACATTACACAAAGCACCTTGCCCCACATTCCAATGCCCCAGCAAGCAGCGCAACAAGTGCCGCACATCCACAAAGAAAATAAAAAGTGATCTTACCGGCTGTCCGTTTAGTTCTATGTTGGTAGTATTCTCACAGCTCTGTGGAGGAACTAAACCCTTTGCTCTGCTATGTAGTGGCGTCTCTTTACTCTGCCTAATTTGACACAGCTGCGTAATTAGCGCGCTCGCGCACCAGCCGATGAGACAGGAGCGCTCACCGCTGTAACTTTCCATGAAACTAAATTGGCTTTGATCATGTGACTTGACTGGCCGAACTAATGCCGAATTATATAAAACCCCTCTTTAGTAACCTGGTTGAATACGGGAGTGGATGTGCGCTACCAAGTGCTCTCTTAAAGAAACCTGCAATAATCTAAACAGGGTTCCGCCTGTTGCCGAGCGCGTCACAGGGCCGCCGCAGTCACGTGCTCGCGCATCAGCTGGCAAAACAGCTGTTCGCCGTAACACAGACCATGTGCACTTCTCCTGCTTACCTTTATTCTCCTGTTGCAGTTCTTCTCGCTACTCCAAGTCCATCTGCTGCACCAGACCTCCGTCCAGCTCAAGTGGTAGCTCCAGCAATCTTTTGTTCATAGCTGTTCTTGTTTTCTGCCCACGGTGCCCTCCTTAGTTTTTTGCACCGTCGCCCTGAGTTCCTGTTTTTTGCCTCCTCTGTTGTTCGTTAAATATATTTTGAACTTTTGGACTAACCCCTGTGTCTGCATTTCGGGATCCAAGTAACACGGCTCCCTGAGCCTGACAAATTGTGTGATAAAAAGTCAGAATCGTGAGATTAAAAAGTCAAATTTCTGAGATAAGTCATGAGATACAGAAAAGTCGTAATTACGAGCTACAAGTCATTATGAGGTAAGAAAGTCACAATGATGAGATAAAAAGTACAAATGACGAAATAAAGTCAGCAGAGCTAGGAAAGTCACAATCATAAGATAAAAAGTCCAAGTTACCAGATAAAAAGTCCTAATTATGAGATAAATATCCGTAATTAGGAGATAGAAAGTCATAATTATGTGATAAAAAGTCAAAGGTACCAGATAAAAGGTCATAATTGTGAGATCAAAAGTGTCAAGTACGAGATACAAACTGCGCATCTACTTTTTATCTCATAATTATAACTTTTTATCTTATGACAATGACTTTTCTATCTCATAATTTGGATTTTTTTTTAATCTCATACCTATGATTTACCGTTGGGATATTGATTTTCTTTCAGTGGTGGAAATGGGCTTCCATAGATTACCTTATTTATAAATGGATTATTATCATAGTTGGAGCATTAAAGAATGTTTTGAACCTTTTAAATACGTTTTTTATCATTATTAGAGCCCTCTAGACATGAAATAACACCCCTATAGTCATCTTTACACTGCTATTACCCAATATAGTACACATAAGAGAAAATAGTTGCTGCACAAGTGTTCCAGTGCTGGGGAGTGACGTCGGGGGTTCAGAGTTGACTCACTGTATATCTTGGCGTGGGTCCCTGTTAGTTGGGATGATTGTGCCTGTAGTGAGATCATTCCAACCTGCAATAGAACCTTACTGACACCTAGTGACCATTGTAGAATACTACATATCATCCCGTCTTTGAATGCCTTACATATTAGTATTTTACTTCATTTAACCATTTTGATGCTTGAAAATGCTTCATTTAGACAAAAAAATTGCTTCAAAATGAATACTTTTTGGCGACTAACAGGCCGTAATCAACCACAAAACAGCATGATTTATGAATGAACATATTTGTGGGTGCCGTGGTTTGGTCTGTGCGTAGCAGGCATTTTGGAACACTCACACGGCTTAATGATGGAAACCAGCATGGCGTGGCGTGGCGTGGCGTGGCGTGGTGTGAAGGCTTCCTACAGGGAACAAAGCAAACACAACATTTCTTTTCAATTTTGCATGAGCAATATGCGTCTTACAATATTTACGACAATTTCACATAACACGTGTAAAATACCCACAAGGTGTGCACATTATTCATCCGGCCTTCGCAAGGAAAATGCCTCGTCGTTGTGGGGAATAAAAGTGGATAGAATTTCAGTATATTTAAAATATGGATCCCAATATGTTTTATTATGCCTAAAATAATATCAAATATAAGTTATATTATATAATAATTACATTTCAATGGTGAAAAATACAGTTAAAATTATAAATTATAATATTTGTGTGAATGCTGAGAAGCAATTTCTCCCCCTTCCTCAACCGACTTTACTGTAATTCCATACTTTCTGTGACAGTTTTCCCATTGTAAATAAATGAGCAAGTTATCTGGCGCCCCCTGCTGGTGAAAAATAACGTTACAATTTCCATGACTAACATTTCTGCTTAGTCCACACGGTGACGTGGCTCAGGAGAATACAGCAAAAGAGCACAATGGAAAGAAAGAAAAGTTGACATGTTGATACTTTATTTAAAAATAAACTAAAATAAAAGAGAAAGAAAAATGGATAAAATAATAAATATTTTTAAATAATAAAATAAAAATAATAAAAATAAATAATGCGTCTGTGTAGGCTCTCAGTCGTACAGGAGTTGTCCATCGAGGAAAAGGCTTCTTGAGACGTCATCTGTACTTCTGTGTAGAAGGTGTCGGACGTTTCGCTCCTCATCCGAAGAGCTTCGTCAGCAAACTAATAAGTGCTGGTAGCTTAGGCCTTAAATACAGTAAGAGTGGGCGGAATTGGTGTGCCAACACCCTCCTCCTATTGGTTCGTTACACTAAGCCTGGGCGGAGCAGTGGTATAATCCTATCCTGTTATTCACACCTACGATAAAAGGGAAGTGTCGCTCCCTGAATTGGGTATGAACGACTCTGATACTGGCTTGTTAGCATCTATTGTTCTGGCTCGGCCCTGCCTTCACCTCATTTGCAAGACTAAGAGCTGTGGGTTTTGGTCTCAGTAACCTGCTGAACACAGGGTCCAAATTAAACCTCAAACCACCATTCCGATTCAATGATGGGTTCTGTTGTTTGACAAAAATAGCTTCCTTTACTCCTCTTTCAAACCATCTGTTTTCTTTGGCCAAAATCTTAACCTCGCTGTCCTGAGAAGAGTGATTGGTAGCTTTCAGGTGTAGATGTACTGCTGATTGAGGACCACTAGCATTGTCCCTGCGATGTTGATAAAGCCTTTTTTGGAGCATTTGCTGAGTTTCCCCAATGTAGTGCTCTTTGCATTCCTCATCTTTACAGTGGATGGAATAGACCACATTGCTCTGTTTCTGGTTTGGAGCCTTGTCTTTAGGATGCACCAATTTTTGTCTCAGGGTATTTACTGGTTTGAAATAGGTAGGAATTTTGGATAGGATTATACCACTGCTCCGCCCAGGCTTAGTGTAACGAACCAATAGGAGGAGGGTGTTGGCACACCAATTCCGCCCACTCTTACTGTATTTAAGGCCTAAGCTACCAGCACTTATTAGTTTGCTGACGAAGCTCTTCGGATGAGGAGCGAAACGTCCGACACCTTCTACACAGAAGTACAGATGACGTCTCAAGAAGCCTTTTCCTCGAAAAATAAATAATGACTTCAATAAAAGTGTAAAAAAAAATAAACTTAAGTGTCTTGTGAAAAATTATAATAAAAACACATAAAAATAAAAATGACCTAAGTGTAAAAAGTACTAAAAAATACAATCAAATTCAAAATACCTTAAATAAAAAGGTTAAAAAAAATTAAAAAGCCTTAAATAAATATGGATAAAATAAAAATGAAAATAAAAATGAACTAAATAAAAGTGTAAAAAGTAATAAAAAATATATTGCAACTCAAAATAGCAAAATAATAAAAATGAAGTGAGTTCAGTAAAAGTGTAAAAAAAAAATAATACAAATACAAATGACTTAATTGTAAAATATAATACATAAAAAATAAAAATGTGTATAAAAATAATAAAAATGAAAATAAAAATGACCTAAATAAAGGTGTAAAAAGGAATTAAAAAAAAATACATTCCAATTCAAAAAGCTTCCACAAAAGGGTAAAAAAAAAAAAAGAAAAATGACTTAGATAAAAGTGTACATAATAATACAAGTAAAAATGACTGAAGTGAAAAATATTTTTATACTTTAAAAACGTCTATAAAAATAATAAAAATTTAAATGACCTAAATAAAAGTGTAAAAAGGAATAAAAAAATAACATACATTCTAATTCAAATTCAAAATAGCTTCAGTAAAAGGCTAAAAATAATAAACATGAAAAATGGGTTATTTAAAAATCATTAATTCATATATTTTTGGAAAACGGCAATAGAGTGAAGCCGTCAAAGTGGTTAAGTATTATCCATCCATCCATTTTCTATGCCGCTCATCCTCACGAGGATCATGCGGGAATGCTGGAGCCTATTCCAGCTGACTTTGGGCGACAGGTGGGGTACACCCTGGACTGGTCGCCAGCCAATGGCAGGGCACATATAGACAAACAAGCATTCACACTCACATTCATACCTATGGACAATTTAGAGTCACCAATTAACCTCACCTGCATGTTTTTGGAAGGGAGGAGGAAACCCGGAGAAAATCTACGCACGGGGAGAACATGCAAACTCCACACAGAGACGCCCAACGGAGATTCGAACCCGATTCCCATCTCCAGACTGTGACTGTGTGGCCAACATGCTCACCACTACACCAGGGGTGCTCACTTTTTTGGCCTGCAAGCTACTTTTAAAATGACCAAGTCCCAAAGATCTACCTGCTTCTATAAATATACTAGGTCCCCAACTTACGAACACAATTGGTTCCAGACGACCGTTCTGAAGTCAAATTGTTCTTAAGTAGGGGAAACGGTAATATTACCAATGATATAGGTACTACATGTACGTGTATACATATACAGTATATGTGTATGTATGTAAATATGAGTTTGGATGCAGTCGTAATATTAAACCAGGATAATTAATGAAAAAAACAATAATAGAAGTGATATAATACGTAATGATAAATGTTATTTACCTTTGAAGAGGAGTGGTCGAGCATACGTCGTCGTGGTGGTGGAGGAGGGGGAGTTATTGAAAAAGGACAAATGGTCGTGGTTAGACTCTTCTAAAAGAGGTAGTGTTCTGTGGGTGGTGTAGAATTAAGCAGGCCTATTAACTCTTCATAAACTTTAATCACACGCTCTGTCCGGGTTGTATCATACAACTACAACTTGTACACATCTACAACTCATGTACAGTAGCAGTATAAATACTGATGGAGCGACTAGAAGGCAAAATAAAATCAAATATAGACCAGTTGGCTTGTGTTCGTACCCGCGAATGTTCGCAAGTCGGATGTTCGTAAGTTGGGGACCTAGTGTATAGAAAGTATCTATATTTACTATATTTATTTTTTAAAAATCTGAGTATGTACGGTATGTACATCAGGAGTGCACGCACTTTCTCAGCATGCAAGTACAAGTGCAAATGATCCACCTCTTTCTATAAAACATAGAACATATACAAAATGTAACCAGGAAACTCTGAAATTCTATTGTAAATATTCATGATTAGTATTTCACATTCACATTTTCAAAGATTCCAGGTCATCAAAGTAGTTGCTATCATAATTCACTTGAATATGGAAATAAAGATTCCACATAAGTCCTAAATAGTTGTGTACTAGTGAGTGAGTACTGGTGATATGTCAGTCACATTAGCTATGTAGCGTTCATTAGGACACACACTTCATGTATTACATCCAGTTAGCATTTGCTAGCAAACATTAGCCACATACAAGAATGTAAAATGATGATGCAAAAGACAATGCAGCCCAAGTCAAGGCAACATATTGAAAAGGTTTCACCAATGGGCACATTTTTAATTTAATCATGAAATAATAGTTTAAGAAGCCAACGTGTAGAAAACACTGATTTCTCTAGTAGAGTTCATGACGCCAAGCAAAGCCAGTAAACAATACACTTTTACTACGTAGCTAGCCGCTACAAGTGAACAGATAGCTTTAGTTATAGATATAGACATCATAGACATCTTACCGCAGAGTTAGTTCATCCATCATCACAATCATAAAGATGAAAGTTGCGTCTTCGTGTGTAGCTTGAAACGCTTCGGGGGAGCAAGCGCCAATCAGGAGGGAAGCTTAATGTCAGCTGACTGATGTCATATGACAACTACAAAGTGACGTTTACGCCATCGACCCAAACTACCTCGGCGATCTACCGGTAGCTCGCCATCGACGTAATGGCCGCCCCTGCACTAGACCACCGTGCGGCCTCGTTAAGGATTACCAGGATTAGATAAATGCTTTACCTATTTATAAAGCATTACCCACTTCTGGTGAATGAAATGTGTTTTCTTTGAAAAAAACAACCTATTTTGGGAGAACAAAAACAAATTTTGGACCAAAAATCCATGAATGGTGACTGAGCAGCATCTACTGTAAAACGTGTGATTCCTATCTGACAAAACTGGTCAAACTGAGCTTTATTATCTTTGTCAAGGTTCGGTGCTCGTGCCGTTTTGCAAGCGGTACCTAATGAAGTGGCCAGCGCATACAGTAACTCTTACTGCGTACTGTAAATATAATACCATACTTTGATGAGCTTCTACGGCTTTTTTAATGCGTACTGTGTGGATTGGAATGTTGTTCATTTCTGCCCAGGGACTTTGGTGCACTGTGGCGGTCCGTCCTCATTCAACAGTCAAAAGCAGAATCGTGGGATTGTGTTCAATAAATCCTACATAATAGAAAGATGAAATAGTGTTTGCATTATGCAGCCAGGGTTGCCATAGCAACTGGAGACCAGCATCAGAAATGTAGCCATCCTGTGGCCTCAATTATTGAAGTGCAAAAGCATCGGGTGGGGATGTTATGTCACAAAAATATTAAAATAAATCAAAATAAATCAAATGACCACAAGAAAATTGTAAAAAGAAATAATAAAGTACAAAAAAATGACCTAAATGAAAGTGTAAAAAAATGTATCAATAAAAATGACTTAAATAAAACGTTAAAAAAATAATAAAATTAAACTAAACAAAAAAAAACAAAAGAAAAAATACAGTGTTTCCCCGCTCTATCGCCGTTCACCTTTCGTGGATTTAAGAAGAATTGCATTGTGGGAAGTTGAGCGTCTCTCTCTTCCCTCTCTCACCTCACCTGTCTGCACCGCCCATTGTTTTCTGCGTCCTGATTGGCTGTAGACCATTGTCAATCAATCTCCTTTGTGCCGCTCTGCCGTGTCTCCAGTGTCATCACAAGCTAGCTTGCTTGCTAGCTTGTAAATTAATCGTCGGTTCGGAGGAGGACTGCAACAGGAAGAGTACTGCAGCAATATGTTTTAACAAGGACACAAAAACGCTACAGTACAGCAGAACGGCGCCAGGACGAGAAGGCACGGGAATGAAATACGTGTGAGTGACTTCATTTCCTGCGTGTGACCTGGAGGTAAGAGAGAAATATGAGAAAATGTTAATGAGAAAATGAGGAAATGTGTATAAAGTGTATGGTGAGGGGTTTTACAGCCTTAAAACATATACAATCGTTGTAAAACAATAAAAATAACTTGGCTACTTTGCGGATTTCACTTATTGAGGAAACCTATACCCCACGATAAATGAGGAAAACTTTACTAAAAAATAACAAAAAATTTGTTTTTAAATGACTGTAATATGGGTAAAAAAAAAAATAAGCAAAAATTACAATTTTAAATATTAAAAAATAATAATAAATAATAATAAAATAATAAATAATAAAAAGAAATAAAAATGACTTAAACAAAAGTGTAAAAAATAAGAATGAAAATGACTTAAAAAAATAAATAAATAACAATAAGAATGACTTATTTTTTACATAAAAATGTAAACAAAAATTTTAAATTAAAGGGTTAAAACAAATTTTAAAAATGAAAAATCCATCCATTCATCTTCTATGCCCCCTATCCTCACTAGGGTCGCGGGTATGCTGGAGCCTATCCCAGCTGACCGGTCGCCTGTCAATCGCAGGGCACATATAGACAAACAACCACTCACATTCATACCTATGGACAATTTAGAGTCACCAATCAACCTAACATGCATGTTTTTGGAATGTGGGAGGAAACCGGAGTACCCGGAGAAAACCCACGCACACACGGGGAGAACATGCAAACTCCACACAGAGTGGCCAACGTGCTAACCACTAGGCCACCGTGCGGCCTTTTGAAAAAGTGCAGGGGACAGGGCCCCCACACACCAACACCCGGCCTCAAATAACATCCATACATGTGTTGCACAGCCCACATTTTGACATGTGGTAATAAATGGTAGACCAGCGTGCTGGCTCAGTGGTAGTGATGTACTGTAACCCTGAACAGAATGGAACAATAAATAATGTTAGCAATTAAGTGTGTTTACCATGACAAATGACTGCAGAGACAAGGGGAATAATAGTAACACGTAAGAATAAACAATAAACCCCTCACAGGAATCCTGACGTATTGATTTAATACACTTGTAATATTCTAGTATGAGTCCAATGTGTGAACAAAGAATGGTTCAAGGGAGGGAACTACCTGTACAGTAGGTGGCCCGAGGCAACCGTGCAGCGTGAAGAATGACGGGTGTGGAGCCCAGCCTGGTGTACGGTGGCTCTCAGATAAAGGAGGAGGGTCACAGGTGGATTGGATGAGAAAGACGCGAGCCCGTTGCAGGACACACACACACACAAGCGTGTGCTCAGCTGTAGCGACTCGGCAGATATGATTGTTTGTGGCTGGGCAAAGTGTCAAAAATGTCAAAAATGGAAAAAATGCTAAGCTTAGAAAAACACAGAGCGACCACACAAGCAGCGGCACAATCACACGGGATGCTAAAAGACAGTAAAGGCTCTGATTGGTCGGCTTGTAGTACAGTATTTCCTGTGTGCATCCGACTCGTTCAGAGGGCCTACGGTCCACCTCCGCAAAAGCCTTGTCCTCCGATTTCAGGTCTACATTTGCAATAAAAAAGGCTGTCGTAACGCATTGCACTTCACTCTGATGAAGGGCTATAAAAGCGGGGGGGCTCCAAAGTGCGGCACGTGGCTCTTTTTTTTATTGGAGAAAGCGAAAATGAGAACAATAGCTCAAAAAGCGTAATGTAACCAGAAAAAGATGAAATGCTGGCAGTAATGCTCTTGTTTTTAAATACAATTTGAAAAGCTTTTCAATCGTGAGAAGAAAGGCTTTCAAGACAGACACAAACAAGTCGGTTAACTGACATAAAGCGCCTCTCACTTCTGCACACTGCTGACTTTTTCCCATATTGCAAATCTTTTTCTGGTGCATATTGTGAAAGGTGCTGCTGCACTGCAGTGTTTACAGAAGCATGGCTGGAAACCTGCTAGATATTATTATGACACCTTTAGAGTCAGGCTAGCAGCTCCGTTGCACGTTCAGTCTTAATAGAAGGCCTACTTGACACAAACACACACACACTCACATAGCACAATCAGAGTTGCGCAACGCTTTGAACAAATACTGGGAGACACACAAGAGACGCGTTGGTCTAACTTCTACACAAACTTAACTTTCACTCACTAGAGCCGGGGTGTTCAAAGTGCGGCCTGGAGGCCAATTGTGGCCCACAGCGCATTCTGAAATATAATTTAACGGGAAAAACTAAAACAAAAGAACAACAGCAAAAGTGGAAAAATCAGCATTCATCTGACAAGAATCAAGTCAAAATATTAAATTGGAAAAAGTTGTAATATTACAAGAATAACTTAATATTATGTGGAAAATTAGATGATATGGAAGACATTCATTTTTAAAAGCTGTAATATTATGAAAAACAAAACAAGTTAAACTTCTATTTTTTGGAAAATTAGGTTGCGGAAAAAATTTGTTACGAGAATAAATAAATAAATAAAGATGGATGATGAACGAACAGATGGAATCGGACTTATGATATCATGATTCCATTATCGCTCCCTCACCATATCGTGTTTTTTCAGAAAATATTTGATAAATGATGGCTGTTTGGTGGTAGACTATTGTCTAATATTATTCAAAACATATTGAAATACAAGTGATGTGTAGGCGGCAGTAATGACACAAAACATTGAGACATTAGCTTACACGACATTACCTTAACACTGCACCAAGTCAGCCATGGCATGTCCAACATGAGAGTGAAAAAAGCCTATCCTCCCATTAGATAGATACTTTATCTCCAAAAGAAATTCACAATTCAGTGTGGAAGTGGTAGATTTTGACTTAAGTTTAGAAGAAATAAATTTGAGGCTAACTGGTTAGCTCTCTAGCTTGTTAGGTCGTTAGCTAGCAGCCATCTCAAGTCCCTGCAGCATAAGAGCTGTGCAATGTGACGTAAACAATGAATAGTAGGAGTGTAAAGGTGGCTCTAGGCATGTTATTTCATGTGTACAGGGCTCTAATAATGTTAAAAACCATATTTAGAATGTCATGAGCAGGTTTTCTATGCTCCAGCAGGTTATCCTCTCATTCTGTGTGGAAGTGGCTTTTTTTGGCTTTTTTGTTCTTCTTCCCCACTCCATTTGTAACATTTTAGGTTTAGAAAAAGTAAGTTGGAGAAGTAGCTTGCTCTGTTATATCCCTGCAGTGTAAACAAAGTATGTAAACAAAGAATAGCAGGCGTGTAAGTGGCTCTAGGCGTGTTATTTCATGTCTACAGGGCTCCAATAATGTTAAAAAAACCTACTTAGAAAGTCATAAACAGGTTTTCTATGCTCGTAACTACGAACACATTTCATTTATCGCGGTCGGGTCTGGGACACCTTAACAGCTATAAACGAGGGACAACTATATAAGTTCCACTTTTGCGTTCAAGAACTACCGAACAAAGTGCGAAATCTCGACGCTTGACACAAAACATAATCAGTTAAGCGTAAAGGCTTAACTGTGGTACATGCCATACACTTACATCACGTATTTATAAATGATGACCAACTTGGGGTGGTGGTGAATGCTCACAATTTCTTAGCTCTGTGTGGAGTTTTTGTTCTTAGAGCCATCCATCCATCCATTTTCTATACCGCTTCTTCCTCATTAGGGTCGCGGGGGCATGCTGGACCCTATCCCAGCTGACTTCGGGCGACAGGCGGGGTACACCCTGGACTGGTCGCCAGCCAATCGCAGTGTTCTTAGAGCGATCATGTGAAACACTTCCCATAAGTTATGAGTGGAATAATGAATTTGCAATATTGCCAACCTCCCTGCTTCGGATTGATCGTCTTTGCACCAAAACGAGCCCACACCACATCTCCTCGTTGATACAATGACATACTTAGCCATTCAGCTCCCTTCCTCCACCCTCCGCCCACCTCCTTCTCCAGAGTGATACACGGATGAGCAAGCTTATTCTCCTCCTGGGGTGCTCCCCATGCATGACTGATGCTTAGATTCATGTCCTCCACTGAGTCCTCCTTTGCGTGGAAGAGGGTAGCCTATCATTACATCGTAAACCCCCTGAAGGTTACACTGATTTTCACACAATTCTGACAAACATATACCTCCTTGTGCAAAATACGTCATTTCTTGTCAATTTGGATGTCGTCTCCTGCGGCCCAGCTGCCCACGTATTACCACGTACACGTCACCCGTGGCCCTAATGACGATAAGCCGCACAGAAAATGGGTGGATGGATGAAAACAATTGATATTTTCATAAGCAGCACGCATGACATAGGGTGGGAGTCAGGGTCATTTAACAGCAGAGCAGATTTCACATGTCACACTAACCCAAAGTCTTGAAAAATTAATAAAATGTATTGGCAAAATGACTATTTCCAGTGTATGAACTTTTGCTCTGTTTTGATCCAATTATTTGTGTGAACTCTTCACCTCTCACTCGTTTCATCAGGCTAGATGGGTTCAGGTCGGCCCGTCCGTGCTATCTTACAGCTGGTTTCTTTTGAATAGCGGGAGTGTCTACTCCCTTTTAGAAGAAAAAAGAAAAAGGTCCTGCCTCCTGTACCCTCCCACACTGATCATATATGCCGTTTGTGTCCTTTTTCCCTTGCGCTCTTGGATAGATGGCAAAGGGCCTCTCTTCAATTGTACCCTCCAAAGCTTTGGAAATAAAATAGACAAAGACAGCTTGGTTTCTGTGGGCAATCTTTATTGATAGAAAAATTGCCCAAACAATGTCAATTGAATGAATGCATTCCACATAAAAAATATACAATAATACATTCCTCATGAACACATGAAGAGAAATTAACTCGATGTCTGTGGGCTCCGCCGTGAGGACTTTTACCGGGCATATCCATCCTTTAAAGCAGTCATCACCAAATGCCGGACCTCAGTCCGCATCCCGACACAGCAATAGCCCTTTATGGACCCGTGGCCAATTAAAGCGAATGGGGTCAAAAGTTTGGGAACACCCCAATTTTTAAGTTATTTATTGAAATTCAAGTCGTTCAAGTCCAATGAATAGCTTGAAATGGTACAAAGGTAAGTTAGTGGTGAAGTGCCAAAGGTTAAAAAAAAGGTAAGGTAAGGTTACCCATAACACAGAAATGAAGGTTGATCGAGTCTTGGCAGTTGGTGCAACTAATTCCTACAGGTGTTCCAAGTTCTGGAGTACGTACGACCTCCGTCTGCATAAAGTGGTACAGTACCCTCGCAAACAGTAGATCGAGAAAAGCCAACATTTCAAAGTGAATGTACGGACCGACATACGTTCATTCTTCCAGAAGCCAGCGCCAAACCGTTGTGTCTCAAATGCTCTGAGACTGTTGAGGTTAGTTAAAAGCGGAAATGTGACAAAACACAGGTTAATCCAGGGCTGGTATCCACCCGAGAGCGCGGAAAATAGTGTGGCTTAGAGCCCAGCATGAAAAATCTACGAGAGTCATAACACATAACATAACATAACCCCCCCGTTTTCTTTTCTCTTCTTCTCTGTCCCCTCCTGCTCCGGTCCGGTCGCTCCAAATTTGCTTAATAACAAGCATCAAAGTCAAATAAATTCTGTATAACAGGGGAATTGTATATCACACTTCTACCTGGCAGAGTAAATCTGTTGAGCACTTGACGGCATTTAGATCTACAATTCTACCGGCTTTAAAGGCTGGACAGGACAGGGGTTAAAAAAAAAAGAGATGCAAATGTGGGTTCTGGAATGAGTTGATAGAGTTTAAGGGCTAACTTATCAAGTTTGAGCTTTGCGAGTGACTGTATTCCTCGCGTCTCCATTCCTTCCTGTCGCCCTAATTACCTCCTCCTTCCCTAATGCGTCACACTTGGTCTCAATTGTCATCTTCCCCCCCCCCCAACCGTATTTAAAGAGTCTGTTTTTTCTGCCTCATGTTGCCAGGTCATTGTTGTTGTGCGCCCCAACCTTTATCCGAGTGTTCCTTTTTTCTTTTTTAGCCTTTCCCGCCCCCCACACTGTGGGACCTTGAGGCTTCATGTTGTCATGAAAGGACTTTCACATCTGTGTGCATTTGGGTCTCATTTCTGACCAAACTGCTGTCACTGACACTTTTATTTATTCTGGTATTTTGCTTTCATACAAATCCATCAAAGTCAAACATAATTATGATCAATCTATCAATAGTATGTAAATATCCCTCAATCCTAAATTGAACTTTATTATCTGATTTTTGCTGAGGAGTAAAACATGTTTTGGCACATCAAGCAGCACCTTTTTTTGGACAGTAGAAGTGCACGGACACCATTTGATTCCGAGCTCCTAAAAGCGAAGTCTGGACCTGAGCCAACAATTGCTTTTAACGTGTGTTTTCCCCACGTGACACTTTGAGAACATTCTGTTTTTGTCTCTTAAAAGAGTCTTGAATATAGGATCTATCTTTTCTGGGTGGAAAGAAGAGAAGACGAGACTTTTGTAATGCAGGCGCGGCATTTTCCGTCCTGTGTGGAGAGGCTGACCTAATATTGGCAGCGGTATTTCATAGATGGAAGGTCGATGTCGCGTCGCGATGACAGCGCCTGAACTAAGGATGTAATTAGTAGAATTTGAGTAAGCTCATGAAAGAACATGTTCAGAGGATCAAACTGAAAATAATCTGAAACATTTTGCACTAAATACAGCGGATCCTCCCAACTCAAGCTGTTCTCATTTCAAAACATTTTTTTCCATGACAGTGGAACCTTGCTTAGTTTCATTAATCCTGCCCAGAAGGTCTGACTCAAACCAAAACATATTTATCAATTTTTCCCATAACAAATAATTCCACAAAGCCAAAAATGTTAACACAAAAAACGTTTTTATAGTTTTTTCAATTCCAAATGCATATAAGTGAAGAATGAAAGGGATAAACGAACATTTAAAGTTACTTTTATCTTCACTGAAGACCTGATTGTTGCCAAAGACACGACGTCGTAGCGAGAGAAACACGTAGACCACCTTTATGTTTGGCCGTGAGTTATTTCTTGACTTCAATAGTGTTTCTCACATCAAGTCTCTGCTTTTCTTTCAGTAACGGCTGCAAAATGACCATAAATGGAGCCAGTATTTTCATAAAGAAGGTGAGAAACAACTGGATTCAAGAAATAACTAAAACACCGAGGTGGTGTCTAGTGTAATTATTGTTTTTATTATGTTGGGGAAAAACTTAACATTATGGTAATAACATCCAAATATTATAAGAATAAAGTCATAATATTATGAGAAAAAGGTTATTTAAGAAGAAAGTTGAAAGATTTGGAACCATTTTTTAAAAAACAGCAAAAATGGGAAAAAAGTTAATACTAATAATACGCTTTTTCACCTATATCACTAAGCTGATATTCAGGGTTTTTTTTAAATATATTGAACTTCTTTATCTACGCGTGTGACGCGTGCCATATTGTACGCCAACAGGAAAACGTACACAAACCGAGGCAAAATTTTGGCATCAATTTTTTGACGTTAACTGAAAAACCCGCTAACCGTGGCGCACGCTAACCAAAGTCCCACTGTATATAGAGTATGTAAAGTGAATGTATTTGTTCTACGGCCAAACTATCACCATTGTGCATTTCAGAGTGTAGCTGCTGATTTTTTTCACCCATTAATTCATTTTGAGGATGTCCAATAATATCGGCCACCGTTAATTAACGGCCCGATATTGGCATCATCGGTATCGTTTCCCCCCACATTACATGCATCCCAAAGGTTTTTCACTCCGATGTCGTCCTCCCTCCCCCGGCCCATTCCCCTTCAAACTCATCTGATGTATTCCATTGCCCTATAAATGGAATGGCAGTTATTTCCCATGTTCATTTCTGCCCAATTACATCGGCATAACTTTTCACAGCAAGGGTCGCCATGTTTCCATTGGCTTACACATATTGTCTGTGACATTGGCGACAATGTATTTATTAGTCATTTACAGCATTCAAAGTACTGACTAAAAAATGTTTGGCTCTTAAACGACATGTTATAAAAGGGGGAAAAAAAAGGCACACACGTGTACATTTTTTTCCCAGGTGATACTTTGACCACTTTGAAAATGACTTGTCCACATTGTTTTAATTTCCTGGCCTTACTGGTTTGTAGGGAGGCCACCAGATGGTATTAAGACACTCATTTGGACATTTGGGATCTCTATCATCCATCTGTAACGGTAATAACAAATGTTACATGTAAAGTGAAACTTGCACTACATCTGAAATGTGTTTTGCATTGCATGCTATATTCATGACGTGCTAATCAATGAATGCGTGTAATTTAATTCAAGGTTAAATTGTTTGTCCTTTTGCAGATCATCAGATTTCCGGAAAATCCTAACGCACCACCCATTGCGTGTGTTGGATACGAATTTGCCCTTAGTTTTGTCCGTTAGGCAAGAAGCCTCGTTTCTTATGTTCAGTGAGTCGCTGAGACGGACAATCTTAAACTCAAATAAAAAAGCAGACATTTAATTGTGGGCAGATAATTGATAACAAGTATGATATTGATAACACCATACGCGCACAAAGACCACCGCCTAGCTTATTTTGAAACTGCGAAAGTCAAATGACCAAAGGTGCCTTGAATGCAACACAGCACGCCAAGGCCAATGGAATTGCTGCTCAGTCTGAAAAACCAAATTCGGGGGTTGAAATGTAGAAGTGAGGTATGCTTGGTAGCTAAGCTAGCCAGCTAGCTGCCCGGTGCCGATGCTGTTGCTAACTCGGGTTGTGTATTCAATTACAAAGAGCGCCTATGCGTGCTTGCTTCCAAAAAATGTCGACTCCAGTTGAGTGGGGGTGAATGCGGAGAGAAGCTTTTCCGTTAGCCCGGCGGTGCAATTGTTTCGTCCAGACGGTTTACTGGCCGCCTCCTGCAGCTAACTGGAAGTTTCTCATCCGCCTGAGGAGTAGGAGGAGGAGGAGGAGGAGGTTTGGCTAATTAGCAAGCTGCGACAGGGCAAGGCGGCTTGTACATGTCTTCCTCTCCACCTACTGCTAAAGGGACATTTTGCAGTTCATGTTTCGCCAAGAAGTCAGTGTGACGTCTTTCATTCCGTCTTGTTCGTATCTGTTCCACCACGAGAAGAGGAACATGTCCAGGTATAACATATACAGCCTGTTAGACTGGGTGTACGGCGGGGTGGACCCGAAGTTTGAGGGCAACGGGGGCCCAGAGTGCGCCGCCTTCCTCGCGCCCCAGCAGCGCATCAGTGAAAGTCTGGTGGTACTGCTCGTCTCCATAGTGGAGATTGGCGTGGCGCTGAAGAAAATAAACATCTCCAAAGAGCTGAAAGTGGTGGGGAAAGAGTGCACAAGGGCAAAAGAGGATAGTCTCGGCAAGAACCTGTTGCTTGTTGCACTCTGCATGACGTTTGGGGTGGAGGTGGGGTTCAAATTCGCCACCAAGACTGTCATCTACTTGCTGAATCCCTGCCACGTGGTGACCATGATTCAGGTAAGGGGTGACAGGTGTGTGGGAGGCGGGGGGGTGGGGGGTGTCATGGTTCAGATATTATTAGTTTTTATGTGCAAACAGGAAAGCACATGCACTCACATTGACCAGGTGGACTGTAAATAGTGTGTGTGTGTATCAAATCTATATCGTCTGGCCCCCCTCCAAATGTTTTTAACTCAATGCAGCCCACCAGTCAAAAAGTTTGCTCACCCCTGGATTAGATTCAGACTCCAGAACCCTCCCCCGTATCTCCTCAATATGCCTCACAGACTTTATGATCACATTTGAAAGTATAAAATGTACTGGTATTAATGAATGAATGATAACCAGAGATGATGGATGAACAGATGGAATCAGAGTCCCAAATGTACAAGTTATATTATTTTCCCTTTTGCGTCTCACAGCAACTATGGTGCGTTCAAGGGCCACTGAACAAAGTGCGAAATCGCAACGCTTGATGGAAAAAAAGATGATCAGGAGGGCTCCCATTTAGGATTATTTTCTTAAATGGATTAATCTGAATCTAAAGTGTAGAAGTTTTTTGTTTGTTTGTTTTAAATTGGCCCTCGGCACGTTCTAAAAATCAGATTTAACAAAACTAAAACAGTAAAAATGCAGTTTTACCAGAATAAATATTGAGAGTGAAGTAACAACAGGAAAAAATTGTGTAAAGTTGAAAAATTAAAAGGGAGGGAAAAAGTCATAACATGAGAAAAGAATTTTAGGACAAATTTGCTTAAAAATAAAAGTTATTACGATAATAAAATCAACATTTTAGAATAGTCATAATAGTACAAAAAAATGTACAAGAAGAAAGTTGAAATAGTTGTAAAATATTTTTTTTTAAAAACAGCAAAAGTGTAATGTAAGAAACAAACATGTGTTTTCTGTGTTTTTCTGAGAGAATTTATTTTTTTTGACCAAAAACCTCTGAATTTGCGGAGCCATGAATGCTGAATGGCAAATGTGCGGCGATGCACTGTAGTCCTTGTCATGAGCTACGCTGACAGTGTTGGCAAACACTCATTGACACCATGATGCTATTTTGCAATTTGTCCCTTTTTTTCCCCCCTCCACTTCCTTTCCACTTACTGTAACCTCTCAACCGTTTTGTCGACATTCCGACCACACTATGGGTGTAAAACAAATCGAGTCCAAAGCCGGTGATGTCCTATAAAGAAGATAGAAATGATTTGTAGGACAATTCAGGTGTGTACCAACAAGTCCCTGTACATGTAAATGCTCCACAGAAGGATTGTGCATCGGGTGTACAGATTTAGGTAGCACGGAAAAGGCTGGTTCTTAAGCCCATATACGCTTTTGCCACAGAATGTGTGTCGTTGACACTTCACTGACCTTCCCGGTAGATGATTGCATGCCGCAGGTTCAAGTTCAAGTCGCAGCAGACTCGTGGTCTTGAACATATAATATGCCAAATACTGTTGCTGGACTGATTGATTGAGATGGGACTGATGAATAGTTTGCGGTAATTGATGGAATTAAAGTGACACTCGTAGCCGTTGGTTAAGCTTACTGCCAGGACTTCAGTCTCTTCAGCCCTGCAGTCGTCATTCCCCACTTGTCGCATCACCTCTGGCTGGCATTGCAGTGGCACTACTGGACATCACATTGCATTAAGTAACGTCTTTCAGTTGTTCATTGACTGTTTATATAACCCTTTCACCAATTTCACTCCCTGTAAAAACTGCCATGTTGTTGACGTGCATGTGCGTGTGTCTCACACCAAGTGACCCCCTTTGTGGTGAGTATATTGAAATAGTGGTTGGATGAGATGGACCTTGGTGGGCAAATGTTTTGACTTGCAGGCCACATTGAGTTATAAAATTTGGAGGCGGGACAGTTTATATGCAAGTGGCATCAAGCAGAACAACATACTTGCTCATGGCCCAACAAAACGAAAAACAACATAACCGTAGCAAGTTAGCGCATCACATAAAACAACTAAGCTCTAAACATAACACAACGTAAAACTGTTATTTCCAAATGCCCGCAAGGCATGCTGGGTAGTCCAGCTGCAACAACAATATGAACTATGAACAATAAAACGTTGGATATCAGCAGTATGTAAACTCCTTCTTGTTCTCTGACGACCCAAATGTGTTTGTAGCAAAAATGCGACAAACACATTTGTGAGAAAGAGTAGCACAAGCTACCCAGCATCCCTTGTGGCAGGAATATATAGGTGTTTTTTTTTTGGCGTGGGTATTGCGTGTAGATATGTTCACATGGTGCAGAAGGTAGGTTACTTTGTGTGTCGTGTGTGTTGTGCCGTTTGGATGGATTTTTTTGTACAAGCTACAGCTTGCATCGGACTATTTTGCCGGCTACTCTTTCCGTGTTAAAAGGTTTTAAAAAAAAAAAAAGAAAAGAAAAGAAATTTGGAAAATGTCCTGTGGGCCGGGTTAAGGCGCCTGGCAGGCCTGATGTGGGCCGTGGGCCACAGTTTGCCCACCCCTGGTATACAGTAACATTAGAAATCGCAATGCATGGAAGAGGTGTTGTTAACCACAGTACCGTGACCCAAAAGTCCTGCAAGTCTGAACCAAGGCAAACGTCACTTAGGTGAAAAACTCCCAAAGCGGCTTGAAGAGTCTTGCTCGACGAGATGCTTCCCTTCTGCAAGCACATATTTTACTCTTTTCTCCCCCTGGGGAAGGAGCCTGGGCTTGTGCGAGAGGTTGAGACAACGGACTCACCTCGACCCACAGTTCGGGTTCTTGAACCAAATTTCTCGAGGGGGGGCTGGACTTACTCTCTACTCTGGGGTTTCTTCAGGGGAGAGGCGGCGAGTTGGTGTGAGCTTATCAATAGCCCCCCGGCTCGGTGCCTCTGTGTTGGAGACATCCCCGGTGAACGAGAGGGTCTCGAAGAAGACACTTAACACGTGACATGCAAGGACGCATACTGGCGTGTAGAAATGTATCGAGCAGCCATATTTTAAACACAAAAACTTAATTTTTGTATTCACAAACAAATTAAAATAGACTGAAAGTCATTGTGCATATTTAGTTAGTCTGTGTGTGTCGTGTGCTGATTAACCAACACAGGTATAAATTGAATGTTTTCAGAGCATAGAAAGACTGTTTATGACCTTTTTAAACACTTTTTTTAACATTATTAGAGCCCTCTAGACATGAATTAACCCCCCTATAGTCACCTTTACACTCCTATTACCCAATATAGTAGACATAAGAGAAAATAAGACTTGTGCTCCTGTATGTTACCATAAATGTGTTCCCTCATTGACCTGAGTAAGGGGCGGGTTAGAGGTGCATGGGTAAGTAATGGCTGCAACAGTAGCCCGTATTATTTGATTTTTATTAGTGATTATTGCGCCTGTTGTGAGGTAGTTCAAACCTGCAATAAAAGCCTGTTGTTTCGGTAGTCAACATCCAACATTACAGTAGAATTACTGACACCTAGTGACCAGTGTAAATACTACATTTCATCAATGTCGAATGCGACTTTTGAATGCCTTATATATTTTTGTATTTTAGTTGATTTAGCAACTCTTATGCTTGAGTGCAACTACACAATTTGAAGCACAAATTACACATTACTTACAGACAGCGTATGAGAAAGTGTTGCATGACAAAAAGTGTCCGGTATGCTCTGTATCTCTGTCTGTGTGCCTAACTGCGTCACAAGCTCAACCCAGTGAATTATTGCCGCCACTCGCCAAAAAACAAACAAAACAAAAAAAACAGTACCCCATTTTACCTTGAAGGCAACACATGATAAACGATACGTATATTTTAATATACAAGTCACAGGACCAGCCAAAGTATGAATAAAAGTTCCACTTTGCGGTAAAGACATGACTTTTCTCCCCTAGAACTCATTACTCGTAAGTCTTTGTGTGCTTCTTTGTTTCAAGCATTTGATGCGAGTATGGAGACTAGAGCATGTTGTTATGATATTGTCACCTGGCTTCATTCAGTATCACTACAAGTGAGCACGGTATCAGCATTATCAGTCCATATCAGTATACACTATCGGTCATAGCAATGGCACCCAAGATCTAGATTATGCTGATTGCACGTAAACGCAATCCTTTTTATGATGCCACTTGTAAAGGTAGCGAAAGATTGGTGTACAGGTGCGAGCGAAACACCGGGTGTAGTGGTTTTCATTGTGTAACATTTATTGTCGGTAAAAGGAAGTGAAGTTGAAACTGCAGATGGAGTTTATGTAATGTCATGTTCTGTTTTTAACCTTTTTCATTATGCCACTGCAGATCAAGATGGACAAAATAGAAATACAGAAGCACACATTTGTTCCTAGGAGGAAGTGTATTAAATATTGTGTTCGTATATAATTAAATCTTTATTTAGTTAGATGTTCATGTAGCACTTACTCACATGAACAGTAACGGATTAAAAACAGCTCATACCAATAAGTCAACATTTGCTGTGTTTTTTCTGTAATCTTTTGCAAGAGGAGGCACAATAGCTGATCATTTACATATGTCAGCGTGTCCTTGGATGAAAACCTCAAAGTCGCAGCCTGTTGTGAAATATTGGCCTTTGTATCAAAACCAATATATCTCGTCTTGTCTTATCTCAGATTGTGAGATGCACAGCAGCACCAGGAAAATAAAATACCAGAACCACTGATGCGTTTATGTAAAATGAACAGGTAGATGCGCCAGTTAAAAGTCTCTAAGGCTACGTCAGCAAACGTCATGGGTAGTTTGCCAATGCACACGCTTGTGGCTATAATGTGGGCCGGATTGTTTACGGGAGCTGCTGATATTTGTGCACCGTCATGGTGCAGGTGGATGATGGTTGTTGAGATGCGGGCTGAGTCCTGAACATGACTTACACGTTTGCCACAACGCCAGTACAATATATACCCAAGTTGACAAAAAAATACTAATAAAAGAAAAGCTTTATATATCTTTTGTGTGTGTACATAGTTTCAAGTGAAACAGTGCAGAGACAATGTGATCTTGTTAGTTCCATATGGCTGAAATGCAGCATTAATAGATCCAGCTTGTAGCTGAGCAATGCTAGCTGATTGCTTTTGGCTTATACCTCGTCTTTTTACATCAGGGTTATTCTGACCTTTTCCACCCAGGGCTGCATAGTGAATTCGGGTGGCCACTCTGATATTTGTATTTCTTTGTAAAATGGATTTTAAAAAGTTCTACATATTGGGCATGCAACGGTACAGGTAGCCCACTGTACCCTCGGTTTTTAGGGCTCGTTTCCGTACGCACCTGCAGTGTTCAAAAGTACGTGCACCGCACCTCGACGTCAGGTCCAGGAGGCGGCACAGTCGGCACGTAGCTGAGGAGATCCGCCGAGTCGTCTCTGCGTATCGACAGGCCCGTGCAGTTTTTGTCGCCTATGCTCTCTGAGATGCACTGTCGCTGAATGCCTCGCCTTTTTGTCCGCTTTTAGGCTTGTTGTCCTGCACATGAGATGTACAGTGTGGGAAATGGGACATTACATCGTGGCATTGTTTTTTCACACGTGCGGTCTTACAGAGGTTTTACTTGTTCATTTTATTTCTGCAATGCGCCACGGGCCCGTAAAAAACTAACCGTAGTCAGAAAATGGCCCACGGGCCACACTTAGACACCCCTGGTTTATGTCTTTCGTACGTATTACGTATTAAGTGTCAGCAGGACGAAACAGTGTCTCCAAGCTCGGACTTCTTAGCACTATAGCTAGTCATGACATAATTAGCGCCAGCTACGTTTCACGGCGGTGGTAATGCACACGACCTGGGCTTGTGGAGGTGGGCCTGCATGCCCAGATATACTTTGCCTTTCATGACATGACGGCCTGTATTTGATTACCAAGTAAACGCATGATGCAAGAAACACTTCGTGTCCTTCACTTTCCGTGCGTACTGCGTGGGAATTCTATGCGCCTCTGTACTGACCCAAAGGCTCCGTACCGAAAAATACGAATACATCATTCCTGTCCACTCCCTGTAAGCTGCGTGCTGTGCATCCATCACACACTTTGATTTTCCATTTGACTCTGAACTGTCTGTTTGGCTATTACATGGCTAAACGGGAAATACAAGCTTTGGGAAATGACTAAAAGGTTCACATCATCATTCGATCTTGATGAAACGATAGCGTCGTATAGTTTGGCAGTTAATCCAATGATCCAAATGAAACAAATACAGTCATGGGAAAAATGATTGGACCACCCTTGTTTCTTCAGTTTCTTGTTCATTTTAATGCCTGATACAACTAAAGGTACCTTTTTGTTTGGACAAATAACGACAACAAAAATAGCTCATAAGAGTTACATTTTTTGGCAGTACAATGCTATAGCTATTCATGTAAGAACATAAGTGATTTTGGTTATGAAGAAAACCATGGAAGTTGCTAGATATCAGCTCTTAAATTCAACTCTTATGAGCTATATTTGTTATTATATTTGTCCAAACAAATGTACTTTTAGTTGTACCAGGCATTCAAATGGATCAATAAACTGAGAACCCTCAGTTTATTGATCCATTTGAATGCCTGGATGCCTGAATGCCTGAATGTCTAATCGTTTTTTTCCATGACTGTATGCTCAACGTCAATTTACTGGCGAGACAAGACACTGACAAGAGATTCCATGTAAATCTCCCTTGAATTTGTCGTCTCAACATTTGCTTGACTCAAAAACAGTTATCCTGAGGAGCTTCAGCAGCGCTGGATTCCACTTCTCACTTTGCAATAACCAGTCCAGCCAGGGATTAATACTACAGTACTTATCACATTATCTCAATCTGGCTTTGACACACGTCTTTTGGAACAGACCAATTAGCCTCGTCCTCAAAAAAAAAAAAAATTCTATCCATTCAAACGGCGCATAAGTTTTCCATAAAATGTGTCAGCGGTGACACATGAATCTTTTAAGGAGTCCATTTCAGAGCGGACGAGCAAACATCCCCACTCAGTCAAGACCTTACAGACGCAGCTCGCCGAGTAATTTGCATGAAATCCATTTCCAAGCGTAATCTCTCGTTTGACGGGGGGGGGGAACAGCAGCAGAGATGAAGTCGTGGAAGGAGCCCAGACTTCCATTGGTGTTGTGTGCTGAATGTTGCCTTACCTCATTTTAAGAGTTGTGCTTTTAACTGATGCAGGATGTTTTGGGTGAAACAAAATATAGCCTCTTTCACTCCAATTCAGTCAAATCGGTGCATCTTGAGATGCAACCGTAGAGCCAGAACACATGACAGGTTCTCTGAACCTGCAGAGATCTTTACAAGGATCTGCTATTCTATGTGTGTTTTGAAATTGTTAGTTGGTGAAATGGAAATTCCATGGTTGTAATTGTTACATTGTTGAGGTGTTGTGATGATCAAATGAATCTTGGATAATGTTTGGTCTTTCCTGATGATGACATCGTGGATATTGGGGAGAAAAGAAAGGGACACAAAAACCTGACAGGACTATACAATCAGCCCTTTTTCATCGCCGTTAATGAGTTCCAGACCCAACCACTGTGAATTCCCGCAAAGTGAATTTACGCAAAGTGGGATTCCTCGAATATTTTTGTAGTTAGCGCATAGGAAATGTGTTTACTAACTTCTAAGTATGGATTTTAACATTAGAGCCCTCCAGAAATGAAGTAAAACCCCATAGTCACATTTGCACTCCTGTTACCAATATGGTAGACATAAGAGTAAGAAAGACTCATAATAGAGACACACACACACACACACACACTTCTAGCCTATGTTTTTTTATTTATTGTGACATGACATGTTTTTTTTAAATGAATATATTTGGAAAAACCACGATAGAGTTGAAGTGGCGAGGGACGACTGTAATGGTTTCATTGAGAGGCTCTGATATGAAGTGTAATTGCATCCTGTAAAGTGATTGCGTTGGAAGTCATTATTGATTGATTGATGTGCTGTTTGCAAAAGACGCGCACAATTTCCGCTCCACAGATAATATTGACCAAGTACAGGAACTTTGGAAATCAGATCGTTACCTTTCGTGTCCGCCGCCGTCACGTGCGTTCATTTGTGTGGGAAGTGCCTTGAACGCCTTCTGTTATTTGCCTTTAAGACATAGCAGCTGCAAAGCAAGAAGCTAGGCTATAGTTATGGCGCCAACTGACTCCACGTGAATAAAACGTGTTCATTTTGATATCCAAAAATCATGTGGTGTCCAATCATCACAGTTGTTAGGTTATATTTTCCATCATTTCCATGAACGTAACATTGTGCAGTTATCTTTTTACATGTTCTTTATGACATGGCGGTGATTGAACACCGTAAAAATGGGCAACTTTCGAGTACACCTCCACTGAAATTTGAACGCCCTGGACAGGTTTGTAACAAAACAGGGCAGGAGAAGTGAGTCTCGGGCGATCTGGCTCTCTGCTCTTCCCATGACCATCAACCTGTGTTGCTGTTTCCAAATACCGTAGTCCCTTGTTTATCTTAATTGTTTCCAGACCCGACCGCGCTAAGTGAACTTCCGCAACGTAGGATTCAATATTAATAAACTGAATATTTTTGTAGTTAGAACGTGGAAAATCTTTTTGACTTTCTAAATACGGGTTTTAACATCATTAGAGCCCTGCAGACATGAAATAACACCCCAATAGCCACTTTTACACTCCTATTATTCTTCGTTTACATCACATTACACAGGCTACGGGATTACTTAGGGACATAACAGACCTAGCCGCTGCTAGCATAGCAAGTTAACAAGTTAGCCTCTCCAGTTTACAATTTTTTCTAAATTTAAGTCTTTCAAACGGAGTGGGGAAGAAGGACAAAGGAGCCAAAAGCTTACCACTTCCACACAGAATGAGAGGAGAACCTATTTTTCCCCGCTCTGTTCTGCTGGCTCAGCAGCCAGTCTCCATGCAGTGTGAAAGGTGATGTCATCTAACGTCATGTCTCATAACATTAGCGACCACAATACTACATATAACTTTTTTCAATATTTGTTGTCTACTAATAGGCCATAGCCATCAACAAAACAGCCATCACTATTTTTTGAAAAACCGTATAGTATATAGTGAGGGATGACTTTTTTTATGGTTGCTTATAACCATAAATGTCTTTTATATCCATCCATCCTGCTCTTGTTTTATTATCTTGTAAAGCGCATGTTGTGTTTAGCATCTGTTCCATCATCCCGGTAGATGATAAAACAATGATTCCTGGTGTTTTTGTGTTCCACAGATCTTCCTGCTGGCCTGCCCGCCTTGTAAAACTGCAATGGTTGTGTTTAGGTGAGCTCCTGTGTCTGACTGTTACATGCACCGGCCACAGCATTAGGTACACCTGCAAAATCCAGATCCACTTGAAGAATGTTGTGCCTTGACAAAGATAAAGACTTGTTTGAGGACATTGCAATCTCTACTTTTATCACGTTGGCGTTATACAGTATTTATTGTTCCAGTAAGATTTTTGAATTGTTCCTGACTACTACGGCTGACAAGACTAGCGTCACCACCACCACCACCCACTCCTGCATGGCTTGACGGTATTGCTGGTGTTTGTCAGCTCTGCCGCGTGCAAGTGTCACACTTCCTCACCCACTTCACCGCAAGATGTGTCGGTACTCGCTGATCCCCTGCAGCAAGACTAAAACCCAAATGTGACCTGCTGTTTTCAATGATGAAAAGTGAAACACCTGATATGAGAGCCAAGTTTGGTCTGCCCTCTTGAACTGTCACATGGCTACGCACTCCTCCCCCTACTTTTCCTCATTTAACAAGACGGTAACAATAAGCAATGTGCAGCCTAGACACCTCCTCCTCTGGCCCGAAGGAGATCCACAACAAGCAGCTTTTTCAGGCTTTGTCCAACACTTATTGGCTTTATTATTCTGGTCACCCAGTGTGTTCTCCATTTAATATACAGTAATGTCTCGTTTATCGCGGTTAATTGGTTCTAGACCCACACCGTGATTTTCCACAAAGTAGGATTCCTTATTTATAAATGTTCATAGTTAGAACATAGGAAACCTTTTTACAACCTTCTAAATACGGGTTTTAACATTCTTGGAATCCTCTAGACATGAAATAGCACCACTATAGTCACCTTTACACTCCTATTACCCAATATAGTAGACATAATAAGGGAAAATAAGACTTAGACATACCAGACTCACACGTTAGCATTGGGAGAGTTCCTTGTTTTTTTCCTGTGCAGTACTTCCTGCGGTGGCTATTGCCTGAATGTAACATTACTGACACCTAGTGGTCAGTGTGGAATACTACACATCACATCTTCTGAATGCCTTACAGTTGTATTTAAGTTCATTTAGCCATTTTTATGCTTAAATGCTTGTTTTAGGCCAAGAATGTCAAATTTGCTTAAATATGCATACTTTTTAGCCACAGTCAACCATGAAAAAGCGATCTTTTATGAATTTAGTTTGAAAAAGCCAGAAGGGTAAAGCCGCGAAATTGCAACCACAAACGAGGGACGACTGTACAGTGCAACTTCGGTTTTCAAACGCCCCAGTTTTCATATGATTCAGCTTTTGTCAAATTGTTGCCTCCGTTATTGCACATTATTGCCAATAGCAACTTGAATTTGACCCTTTGGCACGTTTGAATCTTGTGGTGGTATTAGTATTTCTTTATTCAGCCATCTTGGATCACACACCCTCAACGCCAAATCTTGCGATACTCAGTTTACACAATACTACGGCATCCTGTCAGGCTCATTCATTTGACAAACTGAAATGAAAATGTTACGCAACCAGCACAGAAATTCCATTCCAAAAACAACTTTACTTACTAATTCAAAAAGCGCGTCCACACGGCCGCCTCTCAGGGCTTACGTCACAAGCAGCCGAGTGCCGTAACGCCACTCAATTTCGTGGCCCAATGAAAACCAGGATCATCAGTTTCTGAAAATACATTTAAATAACAGGGCATGTCCTGGGAAAACAGGACATTTGGCCACTCTACAGTGTAGGCATCTTACCGCCTAGCTAGTTTATCTGTAATCTGAATAAATAATAAAAGATGAAAGTTGCATTTCCGTGTGTGGTTTGAGATGACGTCTGTTCACCACTTCATCTTTGCCGCCGAGGAGCAACAGCCAATCAGGAGGGGCGCTTCCACAAAGTGACGTCCAGACGTGCGTATCACGTGCGATCGACCGACTGACATAATGGGCACCGGTCTCCCACGCTATCTCGCAAAGTTTTCCACCCGATCTTTTGGCGTAATTATTGGCTAAAAGGCCAAATGACAACAACGACTCATTTCCTTGATCGATTGATGCTGATCCTTCTGAACGTAAGACCACCGTGAAGCAAACAACTGTTTGACTGCTTCAAAAAAAAAACAAAAAAACGATTGACTGACTGAAAATTGATTTAGTTCAGTTTTCAATGTGGAAAATGTTAGATGAGCTCAGCCAGCTTCCAGTTTTTGCTTTGATGAGGTCTTGTTGGCGTAAAAAGCGTGAAGTTCACTAATGTTGGCCTCAGGATATCAGCTGATTATGTTGAATGCTTGTGTGTGTTTCCAGGCTGCAGGTCCACATGTTGAATGGTGCTCTGCTGGCTTTAATGTTCCCCGTGGTCAACACCAGACTGGTCAGTACCCCGTATGACCGACACAGGGATCTCTTATTTGTTCATCAAGTGTTGAATGGGACTAATTTGGTGGGGTAGCGTCGTACCAGACATTAGGTACACCTGCAGTGTTTGTAGAAAATGTAACAATTTTGTATTTTTTTTAAGAAACTGGCCATGTGAAGCAAAACAAAACATTAATATTTAGAAGAAATCATGCAAATCTGATTCTATAATTATTAGTAATTGTAAGTTAATTATTAATTCATGTTTTTATAGTTTAACAATTACTTTTAAGTATAGAAACTAAAAAGAAAATGTAGTACTTAGTCAGGCTGCAAGTACTTTGGATGAATCAAGTCGCGGGTTAGGCCCCTAGACCATGGGTGTCCAAAGTGTGGCCCGGGGACCATTTGCATTTTTTTTTTTTTAATTGGCCCCTGGCACGTTCCAGAAATAGAATTTAACACGAAAACTAAAACCAAAAAAACAGCAAAAATTTTAAAAAAAATCAACAGTAAAGAACCAAGAAACTATTAAGAAGAAAAAGTCTACATTTTATGAGAACGGAATATGAAAATAATGGCCTTTTAGTACCTTAAAGATGAAATATTAATGCCTTTTTTAAGTCATAATATTGTGACAAAACAAAACAATAAATAAAGTTATAAATTTTTGGAACAATAGGTTGCAGAAAAAATTATGAGAATAAAGTCAAAATATTAGGAGTAATTACAAAAATACATTTAAAAAAAAGGAGGAAGTTAACATTGTTGGAAAATGAAAAGAATGAACAAAATAAAAACAGCTGTAATTTTACAAGTAAAAATATTAAGACAATGAACTTGTAATATGAGGAAAAATGTAATTTTAGTTGCAGAGCTGAAATATTAAAAATATTAAAGATATGACAAAAATATGACAAACAAAACAAGATAAAGTTATAATTTTTGGAAAATGAGGTTGGGGAGTAAAGTCACAACATTACAAAAAGAAAATGTACACATTATTTAGGAAGAAAGTTGAATATTTGGAAAATGGGGGGGGTTCATACTGATAGGCTTTTTCCACTTGCATCACAAAGCTGAGAGTTTTCCACAGTCAAAGCTGATATGTGTATGAATATCTTCTTTTGCCAAAGATGAATAGGTCTGCTTTCATGGATGATTAAGGGAATTAAATATTCACATTTGAAATCAGAGGATATTTACATTTTTTAATTCAAACTACCGGAACTAGACTTTTTTTTTTTTTTTTTTTTTTTTTTTTAGATTTAAGTGTAGTTTGCACACACCTGGAAGTAAGGCGGACTGGAACAAATTAGGATTTGACCAAATGTACCTGTTGATTTGTCCTAATCAAATATGATGACATTACTACTACCAGGAGAACCAGAGTATAGAGCAGGAGGAGCCACCTGCTGTGGCCCAGCAAGGTGCACTGTATTCGGGCACAGGTTCGGAGCAACCGGTGTGACACTATGGAGGTCCCTGGCTAACCTTTTGCACTTCTCAAACGCTGCAGCGTTCCAGGTGGCTGATAACTTTTTGTGTGCTCGATTGGGGTCCCCCCCATATGATGTCATTATTCCCTGATATGAGTGCCCCCCCCCCAAAAAAAATAAGTTAAAATAGACTAAAATAGTTCATTGGATAGTGGATTAATCATGGAATAATCGTTGCAGCTCTGGTATTGAGAGTAAATTATTTGACCAGCCTATTTTTGTTTCCACAACTTTTGGTTTTGACTGAATAAATAGCAAGAAAACATGTTGCAGACGGACACATTGTTAAGTAACGCCAGTCAGTCGAAGTCAAATAGTTGAAATAATCACAATTGCAAACATCAGCAAGGCTGAGCCGCGATGAGACAAACACAACCCCGCCTTCATCTTGATGTGTGTTGCATCCCCAGCTGCCCTTTGAGAAAGAGGTCTACTACATCCAGCACTCCATGCTCTACCTGGTTCCACTTTACCTTTTCAGGAAAGGAGGTAAGGTGCTGATTTCCATCTGCATCATCCTCTCCACTGACGTCAATGCCCGCTTTGCCCCTCGTCATGTCCTTTTGTGTCGGCTCCTCTGACCTGTTCCCATTCTACATAGAAGCAAAAGGTTTTCAGACATCATTCAATATTCCACGTGTCCAGCGGGTGTGGCTACCAAAGGTTACACTCAGCTGCTTTTATTTTCTTGTAATTAAACTTTAGGGAGGCTCCAGCAACGCGAAGGCCTGTCCGTATCGAGCCAGGGCCTAATTGTGCGCTAGCATAATAGCAGCCCTTTGTATCGCCTAATCGCAAGACGGAAGTGGTAGTGGGAAATTTCACAACCGGGGAGCACGAGCAAACTATTCACTTGATTGTTCAGTGCAAGTCTTTTAGGAGTTGGAAAGAAAACAACATATACTCTCTGGCTTCAGCGGTAATTACACCAAAGTGCGCATCCCGGCCAAATTGGGGCCCTCGGAAAAATAACTAACAGAAGTAAACAAAATAAAATATAGAAGTCTAAGCCACGTTGTCTGCCTTTAAGGAAAAGTACACTTATTTGGAATTTTGGCCCATCAGCCACAATCCTTATGTGAGACATGAACACGTGTCCTTTTTTCTCTGTGTTCTAAAGATATAAACACGCCTATTCCGCCTCGAAAGCTCGCTATTAAAACACCTCCAACAAGGTTTCATGGTTTTCCATCCATGCTGGGAGCATGTAGTTACAGGTACGTTCATGGTAACATGCAATACTTACAGCATTTTGCAGTATTTTGGTCATTTTACGCATTCGCGGAACTTCCTTCCTAGGCGCATTGATTTCACGTAGCAACATAGAAAGGAACGCTACACCTACCGTTAACCTTTCCAAACTCAAAACGCCGGCGATGCCTTTCGCTAGCGGCCTGAGGCATTGTGAGCGATTGTGTGGTGAAGCTAGTCGCTAGCCGGTGTGGTGTGGTGAGGCGTCACTACGCCAGGAAGGTAGTTCTTCAGTGTAACTTAATAACAGTGTTGCTGTAGCTTGGGAAATATGCAGGTCACATTAAAAAGGTGCATGCATTCTTAGCGGCCTCTTTTTTTTTTAGCTGTTTTTATATCTTTAGAACGCACAGAAAAGAGAAAGATTTGTGTTTGTCTAATAAGGATTGTGGATGATGGACAAGATTCCAAAAGTAGTGGAGTTTTCCTTTAAAGGGCAGCAGCTGTACCATTACACCACCTGGGACTGACAGAAGCCTGCCTTTTTTCCTCTCTTTACTCCGCTGTGTGCTGTCAATCACTGCGGCAACAAACACGGTGTTTTCCCCCCCTCTCCTGCCTCAGGCTGACTTGGTGCTCAAGGCCTAACGGCAGTGACGCACAATGACCACCCCCCCCCACCCCCGTCCCCCCACCCCTTCTCCTCCCTCCAGAGCACGTGCTCTACACGCATGGAGCAGCAGCACACAAAACAAAAGAAAACAGCAAAAATGTGAAAAACAGAGCAAAACACCCCAAAAAAGGCACGCTGCCTCATACCCACAGCTGTCCCCTAATATTTTGGTTCCCTAATTGAGCAACAGGAGACGTGCAGTCGCAGTACCAAAGCCGCTCTCGGGTGTCTCGTTTATCAGTGCTTGGAGCAGCACACTGTATTGTTGGAAGCCAGTAGGGGGAAAAAGACATATTTGGTACTCCCCCCTCCTTAAAAGCCACTAGTGAGCAAACAGGAAACGCCCGTTGGACATCACATCCTCTCGCTGCAACCAAGTGTTGAAAAGCTCCTCCAAAATGGGAGGAATGCACATTCTGTTGTACAAAAGCCCTGACAGTCCAAATACTTTTCTTTTCACCATAAAAAAACAAAAAACATAGAAAACGTGTTGACTGCTGTTTGTCTCCGTAGGCGTGTACAAGCCCGAGCCCCTGGGGGACATGTGGTGGGCGCTGCTCTCCACGGGCATCCTCTTCCTGTATCACTTTGTCTTCTTGCAAGTTCTTGGCCTGGTAAGACAGAGACCCCTGCTGGCCGGCCGTGGTATTTCATTATTTCCTTCTAAAAGTAGTTCTACACGCCAGTGTTTCGTTCCCTTTCCACCCCAAGCTTCGGGGAACTAAGATGAGTTACTGTAGAATAGAATGCACTGTTTGAAATCACCTACTTCATACGGCATATACACTATTTTTATGTGTTAAAGAGAGGATGTTATTCTTAAATACTAACAAGGGAAGAACAATCCCTTGCCGTTTCACATTATCACGTTTTTTTTCTTCAAAAAAATATTAAATCGTGTGGTTTCGTGGTTGAATGTGGCCGATTAGTCAAAAATATGCCTTTTCAAGCAAGTTTTTGGCCTAAATTAAGCATTTTAAGGACAAAAATGGCTAAATGACGTAAAATACAAATATAAGGCATTCATAAAAGGCATTTAAAGACGTGGTGTAGTATCCTACACTTGTCACTAGGTGTCAGTATTGTTACATTGATGAGACAGATGCCACTGCTGGAAGTATTGTAAAGAACAGGAAGTGTCTTATGCGATATTTTATCTGCTATATTTGGTAACAGGAGTGTAGCGGTGACTATGGGGTGTTATTGCACATCTAGAGGGCTCTAATAATGTTAAAAACTATATTTAGAGGGTCGTAAACAGGGTTCCTATGCTGAAACTATTCCGTTTATTAACAAGAAATCCTACTTCACGGAAATTCACGTATTACGCTCAGGTCTGGAACCGATTTAACGTGATAAACGAGGGATTACTGTATTAACAATATTTAAGACAGGGGTCACCAACGTGGTGCCCGCGCGCACCAGGTAGCCCCCCACGACCACATGAGGTGCCCGCAAGCCTGCTTTTCATTCAGGTTTTCAGTTAATAATGAAAGAACAGTAGAAAGAAATGCATTCTGAAATACAAAATGTGAGTTGTGGACACCAGCATTTTGTTCATGTTCTGGTAAAACAAGCATATTTGCTTGGTTTGGGTTTAAAATAAGCTCTGAAAATAAATGTTACAAAAATGAGTAGCTCTTGGCCATTTTCATTTTGTAAAAGTAGCTCTCACAAGGAAAAACGTTGGTGACCCCTGATTTAAGAGAATACAAAAAAAGTTATGTATTTATTTGCAGGCAGGAAGGAAAAAGGGGCTAGGATTAAAAAGCAGCTCTGCTTCTTCCTACTCCTTTTCGGACATTGAATTCTATCATGAATGGAAATAACATGTTTTATTTGCAGTTAAAGTGTGACAAATACAACACGACAGCTAAAACGGCCCCCAAAAAATCCTGGCAAACTTTCCAGCAGTGGTGCAGTTAGCGTCCAACTGCTACGTGTTAGCATCCCATCTCCGTTTCCCCCACAGGCGACCGAGGTGAACCTCAACAACATGCTGTGCCCGGCCGTGTCCGATCCATTTTATGGGCCTTGGTACCGCGTGTGGGCAGCGGGCCACCAGACCCTCCTGACGCTGGTCCACGGGAAGGTTCTGACTCTGCTGTCGCAGCACACGGGCCCCACGTGCCGATACCTGCTGGATACACTCCGACTGCGCAGCAAGAAAATGGACTGAAGGATGCACGCGGACCAGCCTTTCACTCTCAATGCCTTCTTTTATGTTGCTTTCACGCACCGTCTTTGTACGTGTGCCATTTTACCATGGAGGAAAAGGCTTCTTGAGACGTCATCTGTACTTCTGTGTAGAAGGTGTCGGACGTTTCGCTCCTCATCCGAAGAGCTTCGTCAGCAAACTAATAAGTGCTGGTAGCTTAGGCCTTAAATACAGTAAGAGTGGGCGGAATTGGTGTGCCAACACCCTCCTCCTATTGGTTCGTTACACTAAGCCTGCATTCCTCATCTTTACAGTGGTATAATCCTATCCTGTTATTCACACCTACGATAAAAGGGAAGTGTCGCTCCCTGAATTGGGTATGAACGACTCTGATACTGGCTTGTTAGCATCTATTGTTCTGGCTCGGCCCTGCCTTCACCTCATTTGCAAGACTAAGAGCTGTGGGTTTTGGTCTCAGTAACCTGCTGAACACAGGGTCCAAATTGAACCTCAAACCACCATTCCGATTCAATGATGGGTTCTGTTGTTTGACAAAAATAGCTTCCTTTACTCCTCTTTCAAACCATCTGTTTTCTTTGGCCAAAATCTTTACCTCGCTGTCCTGAAAAGAGTGATTGGTAGCTTTCAGGTGTAGATGTACTGCTGATTGAGGACCACTAGCATTGTCCCTGCGATGTTGATAAAGCCTTTTTTGGAGCATTTGCTTAGTTTCCCCAATGTAGTGCTCTTTGCATTCCTCATCTTTACAGTGGATGGAATAGACCACATTGCTCTGTTTCTGGTTTGGAGCCTTGTCTTTAGGATGCACTAATTTTTGTCTCAGGGTATTTACTGGTTTGAAATAGGTAGGAATTTTGTGTTGCCATAAGATCCTCTGGAGTTTTTCGGAGACCCCCGCTACATAAGGGACTACCACTCCTCTCCTTTTAGCTTCTGTGGGCTTTTGGGTTTCTTTCCCTACTCTCTTCTTTTGACATTTGTTAAACAACAGAACCCATCATTGAATCGGAATGGTGGTTTGAGGTTCAATTTGGACCCTGTGTTCAGCAGGTTACTGAGACCAAAACCCACAGCTCTTAGTCTTGCAAATGAGGTGAAGGCAGGGCCGAGCCAGAACAATAGATGCTAACAAGCCAGTATCAGAGTCGTTCATACCCAATTCAGGGAGCGACACTTCCCTTTTATCGTAGGTGTGAATAACAGGATAGGATTATACCACTGTAAAGATGAGGAATGCAGGCTTAGTGTAACGAACCAATAGGAGGAGGGTGTTGGCACACCAATTCCGCCCACTCTTACTGTATTTAAGGCCTAAGCTACCAGCACTTATTAGTTTGCTGACGAAGCTCTTCGGATGAGGAGCGAAACGTCCGACACCTTCTACACAGAAGTACAGATGACGTCTCAAGAAGCCTTTTCCTCGATGGACAACTCCTGTACGACTGAGAGCCTACACAGACGCATTTTACCATGGGTTTATCTCAGCGAGTACGCCTCGTGATCCCCGTGTGCTGTTTTTAGTAACGGCTTCCATGCACTACTTGCATGCATGCACGTATGGAAGCACTTCAAGCCTGGCTACCTGCAGGACATCGTTTTTTTATACTGCTTTTTTTCCTCTGTGAATAGCATACAGAAAATAGGAGTTGCCTAAAGGCTCGACTGATCTGCTGTTGTCACACTTTTTTTTATTTTATTTTGAATTTTAACATGTAACTGTGCAAGATTATACACTACTCATAACATTTCGGGGCAAGTTGTGCAGAAAGTGCCGAAATTTTCAACAGTCAGTGTCAAAAGTGAGATTTTAGATGCAGACGAATGTCATCAGATTTTTGGGAGGGGGGTTTTTTGCTTGTATCGGCCCGGTATTGGATCAGGACACCCCTAGTATTTTTTTTTTTTTTTTTTTAAATCACAAAAGGTCCTTGGTAGCAGCCTGTTAGCTTGCTAATGCATGGACACAGGGACTGGAAGTCAGCTCTGTCGCCCGTCTATATCCTCAGCGGCAGTTGACTTTGTAGTTCGTTTTTAATAGTTTTACATGCAGAAGACGCTTCCACATGCATATAAGTGAGGAATGAAAGGATTAAATGAACATTCAAGGTTGCTTTTTCCTTCATTGACGACGTGATTGTTGCCAAAGACGATGCAGCGAGATCAACACGGGACACCACCTCCCTGTTTTGCCGTGGGTTATTTCTCCAATTCGGTTGTGTTTCTCACCTTCTTTTGGCTCCATCGGGGGTTATTTTGCAGCCATGATCAATAAGAAAAGCAGAGACCTGAGGTGAGAAACATTCAAGAAATGACTCACGGCAAAACAGGAAGGTGGTGCCCGTCAATCACGTCTTCAGTGAAGGTAAAAGTGACCTTAAATGTTCATTTATCCATTTAATTCCTCATTTAGAATTGCTGTCTGCATTTAAAACTATAAAAATGTGTTTTGTAGTAATGTTTTTGGCTTTCTGGCAAGGATTCATTGGATTTACAGCCATCCCTCGCGATAGAGGTTTTTCAGAAATGGATGAATAAATGATGACTGCTTCATGGTAGACTATTAGTCTAAACATAGTGAAATACAAGTTATGTTGCATTCTGGTCACTAGGTGGCAGTAATGACAAAAACAGACATTAGCTTGCATTACATTACCTTAACACTGCATTACGTCAGCCGTGGCATGTCGACATAAGGGGGGGGGGGGGTTCTCCCATCCCGTATGGTCGTAAGTCATTGGCTTCCTAAGTTTAGAAGCAATAAATTCAAGGATAGCTTGATAGCTAGCAGTCATCTTAAGTCCCTGCAGCATAAGAGCTGCACAACAAGTTGTCAGCAATGAATAACAGGAGTGTAAAGGTGACTGTAGGGGTGTTACTCCATGTCTACAGGGCTCTAATGTAAAAAAAAAAACAGATTTAGGAAGTCAAAATGAATTTATCGCCGTCGGGTGTGGACCCAATTAAACGCTATACGCTAACGAGGGAGGACGGCATGATTTCTTATGGGAAAAATGTATTTGGTTAGATGCTAGCCGGGGTGTATTTCTCCATTTTTTGTGAGTAGTGTATGTTTAAGGAGTGTAACTGACATTTTATTTGTATTGTGTTTTTATTTTTTCACTATCCGCTGTAACTGTGAATTTGGTTTAAAGTTAGAAGTGTGACATCTGAAATACGCTGTCAACGTGCCTGATAGAAAAGTGGGATTTTTTTTTGTATCCCCCCCCCCGACACACACACACACACACACACACACACACTGAAGGGAAGAAAACGTTTGTTTCCGCCATTCGCTTCATTCCAGTTGTGAGAATGTTAAGTGTGTATTACTGCAATCTGCTCTCGCAGAGATTTAGTAGAGAAATTGTACAAAAAGTGCCCCCCACCCCCATTATTTTTGTACGGGCACCTACTATTTTCTTGCGCAAACAGGGTCGTCGTCGAGATGAACGAAGATCGCAGTGGGACAAGGGCGTTTTTGGCTTTTGTGTAATATTTTGACAATGTTTGCCAGTAAAGAGCTGCAGTCATGCGTTATAAAACTTGAACTTGTTGATCGTCACAGCAATTTTTATTTATTTATTTTTTAGTCACTCCGCCGCCACATTATTAGCATGAGGTCACTTTGGGGCATTCATTGACTGCATCTTAGCAAGGAAGTGTTAATATTTTACAAGTGTTGGTCATGTTACATATCATATCAGTGTGTGTGTGTGGGGGGGGGGGGGCGTCATTGTAGCATATTATACATACAGTATGTACAGTACTCCAAGGTAAAGGGATGCGTTTTCTACTCTTAAGGGATTATATGTACGGTAGGTTAAGTAAAGTTATTTCTGTTCACCAAAGCTCTGCTGCTGGATTTTCTTCCTTTTCTACACAAAGTCAAGGTCTTATTCTGGGAATTTACACTGAAAGCATAACTTTATCTTAGTCTTCACATAAAATATTTACAGTTACGCCCAAACTGATGAATTCAGTGGTCATTTTTAGTCAATTTGTGTGTTTTCTAGCCAGAAGAAATTCACTTTAACTCAGTTTGGCCTGGGTAAAGATACATTTAGGCTTCACTGTATTGAGGTTTCTTGCATTAGGCACATTGTTGGCATTCTGGAACTCAAGGCAATTTTGAAAAACAAACTTGAGTTTCAAGTACAGTAATTATTGTGTTACTGGGGGGGGGTGACGCTTTCAAATATGTCTGAATGCATTGGGATTTAGCGTCGTTGCGTTGAGAGACGTTCCATGACATTACTTACCCTCAACGCACGGGGACAAACATTTTGCTCTGGGATTTATAATGTACACTTCACATGAACGATCTTACCTTTTACACCAATGACGTTCAAGTAGGACCTGTAGCTCCGTTGTGAAAACGCCTCTTGTTTTAGTTGAACCGTTGACATCTACTCGTAGAACCCTCTTTGAGTGGGTTGGTCTGTTGCTTTGATACGTCAGTGTCCGCCATATTGGATGCGGCAGCTCTGCTCGGGAAACTAATGCGAGGAAATGGACAGAACTTCATAGAGCGCCTTTCCACAAAGTGACTTAATGTCTTTTATTAACCCATTCACACACAGAAATATACTTAGGAAATATGGCCATCAAAAATGAAAAACGAGCGGGCTGGCCGGTTGCTTTTATTCGTCAGTATCCGCCCTATTGGATGTGGCAACTATGCCAGGGAAACTTCACGCATTGAGATAGACCGAACTTCATAAAGCGCCTTTCAACAGTGGTTGCTTTATACTACGTCAGCGTGTCCGCCATATTGGATATGGCAGTTTTGCCCGGGAAACTCATGCAAGGAAATGGATAGAATGTCATAAAGCGCCTTTCCACAAAGTGACTTTATGCCTTTTAGCCACCAAATCACAAACATATTTGGGGAAACATGGCCATAACAAATTAAAACGTCATAAGTAAAAATTATAGCGGCTAAATACAAGCAAAAGTATGATTCAGTCTTACCCGTGAATTGTAATCCCATCAGATCTTGTTTGGACCGCAAATCCTTGTCGCAGAGAAATGAGGTGTCCTCTCAGTGTGCTCTTGCCACATCCGACATGGCGGAGACGTCGACGTACTATTCAGCGGTCAACGCGGCTCGCCGCATCTTAGAGATGGGATGTTCTCCAACGAATCGAGTCCTTTAAACTACTCTATACGTGAAGAACAAGAACTGATTCTTAAAATGTAAGAACGGCATCTGACAATCGCTTCTAGGCGTCACTTACAGAGCGGTCCAAAAGACTCGACTCGTTCGCGAACCCCACATCTCTCAGAGCTAACCGACGGCGGACAGCAGCTGTTCGTTATCAGTGCAAAATTACGGAACACGGGTTTTTCACCGATTACATTATATTTATTAAATATATAGTCACATCATTTAGTCTTTGTATAGTTATTGCAGATTGTAAATGTAGTCAGCTATTGTGTGTTATCTGTCTTGACAGGTTTTTATTATGAGGTAAGAGTACTTATTTGTCATTTATGTAAAGTGGGTGACATGTTTTATATTAACGATAAAAAAAAAAAACATTTAGTCAAATCTCTGATCGTCGGGGTGCCATATAAAACCTCACCTACCGTCTACACATCCTGTAACCACGGCGTAGGATGTAACCCATCCTACAGGGGTGGGATTTTAGCTTTCCCAGTTCATATTTTTTTGCAATTGTGGGTGAATGCGTTGAAAGAAAACAATCCATTACGGTTTGAATTGACTTTTTTTTTTTATTGAATAAATGATTTGAAAAGGTAATAACAATGTTTAAAACTACATTATCTTCACATCCATTGCTTACATACTCAAGATAACCCATCTATATATATCTTTTTATATCTTTTCACCCCCACCCCAACTCATTTGCATTTTTTTTTTATTTTTTGTATTTTGTGTATGTTCAACTTTTTTTTTTCCTGTTGGGAGTCTTACATGTTGACAAAAATGCCCGTTTCAAGTCTTGTCACACTAACAGCAATTCAAGGAGGAGGAGGAAGGTTCTAGTTCTACAGGGGTGGGATTTCAGCTTTCCCAGTTCATATTTTTCCATCAACATTTTCAAGTCACTAAAGCAGAGTAAAACAAGAGTCCAAAAATCAAAATGACAAGAAAATGAACGTTGGTATGAGGAGTTACACCAGGCAACCCTCCCAGCCCGTCAGGCCACTGCATTTGGAAATAAAAAGAAAAAAAAAATCATTTTGTACAGCGACACGCGTCTCCGTGTCTCCAAAATTCAGAACATAGAAAACCACTAAAATAATTTTGAAACTAGATTCTTTTGAATGTACAAAAACAGTCATTTTCTTTCTTTTTTCCCCATCTTTTGTAATATAAAAGTCTCAAACACAAGTTTATTGTAGTTCTTATTTCATTTGTCATGATCATTATTATTATTGATTTTTTAAAATTATTTTTCTATCATCTATCAGTGCGATTGTACACCAGTGCAGCTACTGGGTCCAGAGTAAAGAAAACAGGCTTTTTCATCTTTAATGGCATAAAAAACAAGAAAAAAAATTCCATCTTTTATACAAAGTATAACTGCTGGTCTTCTGGGAAAAAAAAAAACAAAAAAAAATTCTAAACCCATAAAGCTACGAGGCACACCATGGGAGTTTCTTTTTTTTGTGAATTAGAGCAATAATAACAATAACAATAAACAAAAGAAGTAACAAATTTGCAACCTTTTTAAACCATCCTTGATGCCATGAACGGCGTCAGATGAGATTTTTCATTGAAAAATTGGGTTGCTTCAAATAGATCGACACACAAAACATGAAGGTTTTTGTCGACGGCAGGGGTGTCTTGTTGGTTGTTTTTTTTTTTTTTTTGGAAGGACAGGAAGCCAGGCCTGAAGAGCAGCATTTTTGGACACGGCCGCTTAGAGTCTTCTTTGGTTCAGTCAAACGTGACAAGTTAACACCAGCTTGAGCATTGCCGCTAAATGCGAGGAAAGACCCCGCGAGGAATGCTGAGGCTGAACTACCAGATCCTCCCCTATTAACACTTATCTGCTACAACAAACGACAAAAAAAGTCCAATATCCCATGAGGTATCGCTGCTTTGAAACACATCTACGTTCTATGCAAGACCTTCTGCTCGGGTTGAACATCAGGACTTTGCCGCTTCACGGGAGGTCAGATTCTATGACAGCATGTTAAGGCCACTTTGACCAAAAAATTAAAATAAAAAAAAAAATTGAGAATAAAGTCATAAATTTACGAGAAAAAAGTCGTAATATTACGTGTCATCGTGTCCGAGGGAAAATAAGAGCACAGCTCTTCAGGAAGGAAACGTTCCTCTTGCTTCCCGCAAGCTTTTATTTATAATGTAGCAGCAGCAAAACAGAGCAGTTGAGCTTTTAGACCCTTCTCTAGTCCGCCTTCCTTGCCTTACGGTTACACAAGTCCCGCCCCCCCTTAATAGTTGTCTAAGGCAATGCCTGTAAAATAAAGTGACAACTTTATTCTCGTAATATTACAAGTTGTTTTCTCGTACATTTATGACTCCCATTGCCTGAGACAGCTATGAAAGTGAGGGACTTATGTGACCGTTTACGACTTGTGTAACCTTTGGCCTTGAGCAAAGATAGTAATAACAAGGTAATATTTACGAGAATGAGGTCCTAAACTTGCAACTTTTTTTTCCTCGTACATTTACTATTTTATTCTCGTCAAATTTCCAACCTTATTCTCAAAATCTCAATATTGTTGTCGGGCATTGCCTGAGACAGCTATGAAAATGGGCGACTAATGTGACCGTTTACGACTTTAGTGACCTTTGGCCTTCGGCAAAGGCAACAACAACAACAACAATAATAATAATAATAATAAGCAAGGTAATATTTACGTGAATGAAGCCGTAAATTTATAATTTTTTTAATCGCACATTTACGATTTTATTCTCATAATTTCCAACTTTATTCTCGAAATCTCAGATTATCTTCTGGCATTGCCTGGGGCAGCTATGAAAATGGGGGACTTACGTGCCCTTGGGCAAAGGTAATATTACGACTTTTCCCATAAATCTACGACTTTCTTCTCGGAAATTTACGACTTTCTCGAAACCTCAGATTTTTTTTTTCTTTCAACGTGGCCCCAACACGCCGTCGAACGATTCAGCAGCTAGAGGATAACGGATGTACAAATAAAATTTAAAAATGTAAAAAAAACCACAACATCCGACCTGCCGGGAGAGGCAAACGACCGCCGACACCGGGACAGACTAGGCCGTGAGGGCTGGGTAAAAAGGAGTAAAGGTGAACGTGTGACTTCTTGTCCTTTCAAACCTGCACGGGTGGAACACAAACAAAACACCTGTTGAACAGATCTGCATATATCGGAGAGTTTAAAAAGGTTAAGACATGTAAGATTCTCTCGTCACGTGTCTTGAATTGTAACTGCTAAACAGTACATTCCGTAGCGTCCGCTGCCGGGACTCGTCCGTCCGTCCGTCTTCATGACATGTGAAGGAATTATCAGTTTTCCCATAGGGAACTCACCCACAATGGATTTGATGAGAGCAAGGGGCTACATTTGTTTCTTCCTTCAGTGTTAAAAAAAATGTGCCACGTTTCGCAGCAATTACACCAAAGAGAAAATCTTACATGTAACATCTTTTCTTTTTTTTTTTTTTAAGTATGATATGATCGATGAGTCCGCATGACCAGTCACGAGCCGTGACCACCCCAATATGAGGTCAGATAGCACCATATTTGTCATTTAAATCTCTTAAAGAGCGTCCAAGTCATAGATCAAGCATAATATCTATATCATGGAGAAAACCATAGGTCTCATACTCATACATACATGCAACTAGACACATTGCATGTGTACACAAAGACATATATGTTCAAGAGCATGGTCGATTTGGTTTTGCAGCAGATCATTTCTGGTTGTGCTGTGATTAAAATGAAGCGGGAGATTGATGCTCGATAGACGCGGTCTTCCCGCAGTTTGACGATGGGATGGTGGTGGGGGGTGGGGGAGGGGGGGGGGAGGGGGTACGCGGTAAGCGCAAACACGGGGAAGGAAGAACAGGAACCGAGCATCATCCCCCCCTCCCCCCCTCTTGGTAAATCATTCATTTAAGGCAACACAACTTTAAAATGCGGGTCATTTCGGGTTAGCTGTGGATGGAGTGCCAAAAGCCCTTGACGTTTTGTTTTTTTTTTTTTTGCATAAAGAAAAAACTAAAAGAACCTGTCAGTTTGTAAAGGCTGTTACCCAAAAAAAAAGGGTGACGAGAACCTCTCAAAAAAAAAAAAATTCCCGTCAACCGACTCGCAAAACGTCAACTCAGTTACGTCCAGCTGACAAAAACAATGACACGTGCTAGACGACGGTTAGCTATCATCTGAACGGTGAGACAATGAGAATGAACGCGTTCCATACGCTGGGAGGTCACTGGCATCCAAAACGCGGCGACTAAAAAGAGAATATGGCTTTAAGAAGTTTCCCTGCCAAGTAACGCTCAGAGGAAATGGAAACGACAGCACCCACGCACGCGGCATCCGGATCTGCACTTTTTTTGGAATGTTGCCCATCATCCACAATCCCGATGTGAAACAAACACGTCTTTCCCTTTCCTGTGCCTTCTACAGAGGGAAAAACAGCATGTTCAGTTGTCCATTCATTTGTCATTATGCTTGCATCATTTTCTGCATGTAAAAGTATAATTGTGTATAAAAACATGTTTTGTGTTAACATTTTTGGGTGTCTGGATCGGATTAATTGGATTTACATTATTTTCTATGGGGAAATTTGATTTGGTTAGAGTTCGTTTTGGTTTGAGTTGGACCTTCTGGAACAGATTAATGACGTTAACCAAGGCTCCACTGTGCTAATCACGGCAGACTTTGTGAGAGCCGTCGCCCGTAACTACTTGTGGACAAATGCTTTTGAGCCTGAATATACGGCAGAGGAGCTACAGATTTTAGAAGCTGAGCGGGCAAGAAGAGCGAGTGGAACGTCAAAGTCAGCATCGGCATGACTTGGTGGTGTAAATGTGAAGCTTGCCAAGCCATGCTGATAGAAATTGCATGTTTTCTCCTGCACTGAATAGCGTAATGTTAACATCGACGAAAAGGCTTCGTGTATATGGCGAGGAGGACACAACGAACGGAGAATGGTTAGCGCTAACAAACCCTGCAGTGGTAGAAACCTTTTTCCACCTACCCAAAACCAACTGGAAAAGGCGCCACAAGACCAGCCACTGCGATACATGGAGCACATGGTATCACAACACAGTTCATCTGGCCAAACATGGAATGTGGGCTAATACTTTACAGTTCAGTTGGTTGTCTATTCGTAGTTGTTCATATGCTTGTTCTGGTTTCCCAATGGGTACAGATTGGTGTCCTATCCTACCTCTCAGTAACGACGCGAGGCACTGCATCACTACGGCATGAAAAATAGTTCTTTGCGTTAGCTGCTACAATAAGGTCATTGCACCTTGGGTTATGTACACGGGTCAGTTATGTAAATAAAACATTGTTGGCGTTTTTTGGAGGACTTGTTTCTTTTTTTGTTTAGGGCTTTTTAGTCAAATAGGTGTGTCCCATTGCATGCATTTTTAGCTCCCACATGCTAGCCGTTTTTCCTCTCTTCGGAAGATGTGTGGTCATGTTTCACATAAGGATTTTGAATGATGGGAAAAATTCGGGGGGAAAAAAAGTGCAGTTTTCTTCTAAATGCCAGGAAATCAAACACAGCTGCCCCGTTTTTAAAAAGACACAAAATCTAAAATTACCAAGCGTATCCCGGGATGTCGCTTCCTTGATGCTGGAACCACACAACAAAAACACACACACACACGCACACGGGGCAGGTCAAGCAGAAACGCTCTACTACTCTACTAAAAAAAAAAAAAAAAAAACACGATGCTCTAACTCGATCTTAAATCCAATTTCTATGAGCGTCAGTAATTCACACGCAAAAACAGAAACCACACGGCTGTGACCTCAAATAATAAAGAGGGCATCACAATCCTAGAATGCACAATTTTGGAGTATACACCTCCCAATACATAGCCCCACCTGCTACGCTACAAGCTAAGACAACCCTCAGCAACAGCCTTTTGTTTTTTTTTTTTTGAGAGGAATCAGAGTACACACGACACACAGCCTTTGAGAACCTGCTACATGGTACACATGAAGTCTGGGTAAAAGATGTGGAGGGGGGGAAATCAAGAAAAAGAGGAAGAATCAGGGTTTTCAGCGTTCATCCACTGGAAGAGACTTCCTTCCATCCACAGACTCAAACACCTGATTAGGCTGCTGAGTGGACTTGATGGTAAAAGATACAAGACATATGAAGGGGGTTAAAAGATATACGTATGCTGCAAAAACCACAAAACAAAAAACAAAAAAGGTGGATCTCACGCGATTCTCTCGATTTGATGCTTGATAGCAGCCCGTTGCCATGTCAACAACGTCTCGGGAGACGGCTTGCACGGCAACGGAAACTATCATCATAAAATGGTACAGTAGTAGAAATAGCTAGACCAGGAGGGGGCGGGCTCTCCTGGGAAAAGGTCCGCGGAGAGGTCCAATGATTGGTCATGCGGCTCGCTGTCAGGAATAATGGTTGTAGGGTGGAAGAGGGTGCCCGATGCCATTCTGGTAGTGATGATGCTGGCGGTGGGCTATGTACTCCGCATAGCCCATTGTCATCTTCTCGCTACGGTACCTACGGGGGAGGGGCGGAGACATGTTGTAAGGTCACGTCAGATGCTTGTTTGTCCAGTGATATCAGCCGACCAGCGTAAAAATGAGACATCGGTTCACATATCGGTATCTGCCGATGATCATATCAGTGTGCAAGTGATGACATCGTGCAATGACTAACTAAAGCGCCGCGAGCGGTGAGGAAGGAGTCTTGAATACATCTAATCTCATTTCACACCTCAGGAAGAATCAGTCGGACTCATACACAGCTAGCGTACCTGCAGCACAATAATAACGCGCTGCGTGAGCCCACTTCATAATTTCACTGCTGGTATCACGGTAATCCCTCGCCACTTTGCGCTTCGAATTCCGCGACTTTTTTAAAAAATACATGAATAAATCTTCTGTGTGTATTTTTGTCTAAATGTATCACTTTCAAGCATAAAAATGGCTAAATGAACTAAAATAAAAATATAAAGGCATTCAGAAGACGTATTCAAAGACGTGGGATGTAGTATTGTACACTGGCCACTAGGTGTCAGTAATGTTACATTGATGAGACAATAGCCACCACAGGAAATACTGTACAGAAATTGGAAGTAAAAAAAGGAAAAACAAAGAAGTCTCCCATGCTGACGCGTGTGAGTCTATATTTATTTAGGTCTTATTTTGTCTTGTTATGTCTACTATATTGGGTAATACGAGCGTGAAGGTGACTATAGGGGTGTTATTTCATGTCTACAGGGCTCTAATAATGTTAAAAACCATATTTAGAAGGTCGTAAACACGTTTTCTATGCTCCAACTACAAAAATATCTATAAATATCAATAAATACGGAATCCTACTTTGTGGAACTTCACGTGTCACAGTCAGCGAACCAAGTAACCGCGATGCGATGAAAGAGGGATTACCCTAGAAGGCATTCAGAAGACGCATTCATTGTGATGATATCTACCTGTAGTGTTCGACACTGGTCACTAGGTGTCAGTAATGTTACACTGATGAGACAATAGCCACTGGAGGAAGTACTGTAGAGAACAGGAAGTAAAAAAAAAAAAAATAGAACCAGAAACTCTGCCAATGCTACCATGTGTGAGTCTATACTAGGTCTACTATATTGGCTAATACAAGTGTAAAAGTGACTATAGGGGTGTTATTTCAGGTCTAGAAAGCTCTAATAATGTTACTATCTATTTAGAATGCTGTACAGGTTTTCTATGCTGTAACTATGAAAATATTAAATTTATAAAAGTAAGGAATCCTAGTTTGAGGAATTCACTTATCACGTTGTGGGTCTGGAACCAACTGACCGCGATAACCAGAGTTTCATACTATGCACTTTACTTTGTTCTTATAGCTCTTATAGCTTAATGACTTTTCTGTCGAGACAAAATATATAAAATAAATAGGGCACCTTTTCTATAACTTACATATTGCGGTATTTGTCTTAATTTGCATAAACAGTGTTTACTGGTGAAATGCACCCAGTGGCATGGCAGTAAAAGAAGCATCATGTGTTCATTACATGACAGATGCCTACATCGGCATCAGTAGTAAAGTGCTGGTCAATATCGGTATAAAGCCAATATTAAATCAGCTCCAGTTTTGAGGTGTGATGAATACATGGTGAGCTCTAGTGCAAGAGCCGGAACTGCAACACTTGTAAAGCCCATAGTTAGAGATAATGTCCAAGAGCAAAGGTCCGGAACATCATCATATACAATCATGACCAACACAAAACCATTTTCATGGAGATCACAACAATGAAAGCACAAAATGGAAGTCACTGGCCACATGTTGGCCCTGACTTTATATTGAAGAAGTTCATTTTGGGCTCTGAGGCTGCTTATTTTCTGCCATTTTAGCTCAGTATGTTGCGTCAAAGGCTTTGTGCTTTACGTCATAGTTCAACGTTACCACTTTTTACGAGTGTCACGGAGCGTATGAGACAGACTGGTTTTGTACTTCCAGGGGAAAGAATGAACATAAAAAGGAATCTGTTCACTTTGGGTTAAAAGCCCTGCTGCTGTCCACTTTCCTCTTCTTAGAGGGTGCCATGTGTACTAGCATTTATTTTTCTGTTGTCTCCGACTCACTCTTCGACTTTCACTCATCTTCACTTTATCCCCATCTATCACTTGTTTTTCGCTGTCAATTTATCATTCATTTCTATCTTTACCTTCGCTTGTCTCCTCTTTCATCTGTCTCTGTATTAAGAGTCTCAATGCCTCTCTTCTTTCTACTCGTCTCGCTGTCCACTTTATCCTCCATCGCACATTTTTCGCTGTCCACTTTATCCGTATCTATCACCTTTCCCTGTATGTCTCAAGCATTCTTCGGTGTCACTTGCTTCGCTCCTCTTTCTCTGTTGTATTTAGGGTCACCATGTTTAGCGCCAATGCACAGATTTGATTGGCTGAGTCATATACACAAAATAATTGGTCAGGGGATTTCCTGATCAGATAAACCAGATGTGTAACGCTGCACTAGTCAAAATAGAAACGCCCTGCCAAAACTTGTAACATTTCAACAATTTATTGACTATAGGAACGGGTCCGTATAGGACGGCGTCCTCTCGTTAGTGACCTGTGCCCTCCACAGTACAATCTACACACTCGGTGTGATTTTTTTCAGTTATGGCATGTCTTCACGCTAAAAGTGCAAGTCATACTGAAAAACATGCAGACAACAATGTCGTTGTGCGTGGTGCGTTGCATGGTACTCCAGTGGGGACACTGTTGAATATCATATCAACTTAATGCAGCACTTTAACACCCACAGCTGAAAAAGCCTTGACATGTTAGACAAGTTACATAAAATATAATAAAACAATCAAATAAAACCGAGTTCAACGCGTCATGAATGAAGGCCTCCCTCTGAGATGGCGTACCGAATGTTGTGGCTCGTAGATGTATTTACAGCATCCTTGCGTGAGCTTACCTGGTTAACTTAATGGTCTTCCTGAAATCATTTGTGATGGGAGCTTTGTAACCTCCCTTTCGTAGTAAGGAATCTATGGTTTGAATGTGGTCCCAACCTACAGAGAAAAGATGGGCGTTAATATATTAAGGGTGTCATGAGAGACAAGTCAACACACACACAAGACTGGGTCTACAAGAACGTGAAATCTTCTCACGTTTTAATCTTGCAAGAGCTTGTGCGCCCCCCCCCCCACACACACACACACTTTTTTATAGTCTTGCCGATCCGATCCCGTACCAATCTTTTGTTTTTTTTAACTAATAAGCTTTTGTTACAAACATGAATTTGTGGAATTGAATGTGGTTATGAAAATTGCTCTTCAAAGCATTAAAAATAATGGAACCAAAGTACTGCTGAATTTACTTTTTTATTACACAGCATGACCTACAATATTGTTTGGCTTTTGTAATGAACCTCTGTACGTCAGGTCCCTAATCCAATAAAAGTCCATCCAATAAAAAAATCAAATTGGAAGAAATGGGCGTGCAAAATACTTTTAGGGTAGGACTCATTTGACAGGATTATAGATCAATTTGTGGTGTGATTTAGTAGCTACGGAGCCCAATATCAAACGTGAAACTAACTTCACCGCGGTACACCGCCGACATGTCTGCATGGTGTTGTGTTTTCTTCTTCTTGCAGGTGGAGACCCAAAATTCCGAACGTTACATGGCAACCAGATTGGCCCGATCTTGTGGTGGAAGCCAATTTTATCCGCTCTTCAAAATACAGTGGATCGTCATCCAATCCCGATCATGAAGATCGGATGGGGATATCACGACCCATAATTAAGATCTATGCAGAAATACAGTCAGGTAGTTCATTGAGAATACATGTTGGGTGCTTTGGAATTGGTCATGGCGGCTAAATTGGTCACGTGTGAATACAGCAACCAAACTCAAGGCAAATCAGTAGTGGGAAGTCCATCCAAAATGCCACCACAAAGAGACTATGACTTTAACAAGTTTCCCTGTTACACGACTTCCCAGCCAGTAACACAGCATACATCTGCTCTTATGACAGAAGAACACAAGGACATCCTTTACCTTGCTCCTTTGCGACCTCTGGCAGGTAGGTGGCGGTGCGCTTTGATCCTTTCTCATTGAAAAACTCTATCCTAATACCGTGAACACCCACCTATAAAAGATAAGACAGATCTTAGAACTATTTTATTTTCATTAAAATGGACCCTATACTGCTCATTTCAGAGGCTTTTAAAATGATTCCTGTGGGTTCCTTGTATACAGGGCAGGGGTGCACGATAATTAGCGGGCCGATATGAGGGAACTATCACGTCAAACGGATAAATCCGATAACATTAAAAAATATCTCCAATAACCAATCATTTCAAAAAATGAGGGGCGATTACCCGTACTGTGCGGGGTGAGCAAATTAAGCGCTCCTTTTTTCTCCTGCCTGTGATGTTACGGCCTGTCGTAACGTCTCCTGAGCTCACTTATAAACAAACGTTCACTGTTTCAGAGACACCATGCGTGCTAATTGTACCAAATGCTATGTGATTGGAGAGGGGAACCCCATTCGAGCACACAAAGAACCTTATCAGCCACCTGAAACGCCACATCGCTTGGGGCGTTTACAAAAAGGTTTGCCAGAGACCTCCGTGGCATCAAACCGGCTGCTGGGAGCATGTGTCTGAATATAGTGCACTTTTCTGGGCCACAGCATGTGGATCCCTCCTCTCTATACTCTGGTTCTCCTGATAGTAGTGATGTACACTAGTAGTAATACAACCCCTGGCAAAAATTATGGAATCACCAGTCTCGGAGGATGTTCATTCAGTTGCTTAATTTTGTAGAAAAAAAGCATGACACAAAACTAAAGTAATTTCAAATGGCAACTTTCTGGCTTTAAGAAACACTCAAAGAAATCAAGAAAAAAGATGTGGTAGTCAGTAACAGTTACTTTTTTAGACCAATCAGAGGGAAAAAAATTATGTAATCACTCAATTCTGAGGAAAAAATTATGGAATCATGAAAAAAACAACAACAAAAGAATACTTCAACACACCACTAGTACTTTGTTGCACCACCTCTGGCTTTTATAACAGCTCGCAGTCTCAGAGGCATGGACTTAATGAGTGACAAACAGTACTCTTCATCAATCTGGCTCCAACTTTGTCTGATTGCTTTTGCCAGATCAGCTTTGCAGGTTGGACCATTTTCTTCAACTTCCACCACAGATTTTCAATTGGATTGAGATCCGGACTATTTGCAGGCCATGACATTGACCTTATGTGTCTTTCTTCAAGGAATGTTTTCACGGTTTTTGCTCTATGGCAAGATGCATTATCATCCTGAAAAATGATTTCATCATCCCCAAACGCCCTTTCAATTGATGGGATAAGAAAGTGTCCAAAATGTCAACGTAAACTTGTGCATTTATTGAAGATGTAATGACAGCCATCTCCCCAGTGCCTTTACCTGACATGCAGCCCCATATCATCAATGACTGTGGAAATTTGCATGTTTTCTTCAGGCAGTCATCTTCATAAATCTCATTGGAACGGCACCAAACAAAAGTTCCAGCATCATCACCTTGCCCAATGCAGATTCGCGATTCATCACTGAATATGACTTTCATCCAGTCATCCACAGTCCACGATTGCTTTTCCTTAGCCCATTGTAACCTTGTTTTTTTTTTGTTTAGGTGTTAATGATGGCTTTCCTTTAGCTTTCCTGTATGTAAATCCCATTTCCTTTAGGCGGTTTCTTACAGTTCGGTCACAGACGTTGACTCCAGCTTCCTCCCATTTGTTCCTCATTTGTTTTGCTGTGCATTTTCTGTTTTCAAGACATATTGCTTTAAGTTTTCTGTCTTGACGCTTTGATGTCTTCCTTGATCTACCAGTATGCTTGCCTTTAACAACCTTCCCATGTTGTTTGTACTTGGTCCAGATTTTAGACACAGCTGACTGTGAACAACCAACATCTTTTACAACATTGCGTGATGATTTACCTTCTTTAAGAAGTTTGATAATCCTCTCCTTTGTTTCAATTGACATCTCTTGTGTTGGAGCCATGATTCATGTCAGTCTACTTGGTGCAACAGCTCTCCAAGGTGTGATCACTCCTGTTTAACTGCAGACTAAGGAGCAGATCTAATCTGATGCAGGTGATAGTTTTGTGAATGGAAATTTACAGGGTGATCCCATAATTTTTTCCTCAGAATTGAGTGATTCCGTAATTTTTTCCCTCTGATTGGTCTAAAAAAGTAACTGTTACCGACTACCACATCTTTTTTTCTTGATTTCTTTTAGTGTTTCTGAAAGCCAGAAAGTTGCCATTTGAAATGACTTTAGTTTTGTGTCATGTCTGTGATCTGCTTTTTTTCTACAAATTTAAACAACTGAATGAACATCATCCGAGACTGGTCATTCCATAATTTTTGCCAGGGGTTGTAGTAGTAGTAGTAGTAGTAGTGTCATGATATTTGATTATGACTAATCAACAGGTATAGTTGATCAAATCCTAATTTGTTCCAGTCCTTCTTACCTCCAACTGTTCACAAACTACAGTTAAATCTAAATTTTCAAAAAGCAGATACAAAAAAGTTATTGGTTATCAGCATCATACCTGTCTTGAGAAGCATAAAGTTATCGGTATCGAGGCCTGTCACGATAACTAATTTTGCTGGTTGATAATTGTGCTACAAATTATCGTCGATAATCAATATTATCGACAACATTTTTTAGACCATTTTTTTTTATTATTGTCATGAGGTAATTCACATTTGAACCACTAGATGGTACTCAAGGATAGTGTACCTGTGTGAGCCACATCAGCTGGCCACAGAAGTTGCCTGTGTGTATGTTTAAAATTGATGGCATATAACTGTACTGAATGGCTACATTTCTTTAGGAATGTTTCGAGCTGTCTGTCTGTCTGTGAGCGCCCACCATTTTGCATTGTTTTGTTTATATTTGCCGGCCAAACGCCTCAGTAAGCGTTGACTGTCAGGACGAAGGCTCCGCTGCCCGAGGCACCTCCATCGGTAGTTTTTTTTCCCAGTTGACAAGACCATCCGTGTCATTTGTGTATCCACTCACTAGAGAGAGAGACGAGCAGATGAAACACACACGCATACATGCACATTTCAATTTATCGAGGGAGCCATAATTAGACCTGTTTTTTTTTGTTTTGTTTTTAATCGTTCGATTTAGAGTTTATCGTGACAGGCCTATCGGTATACATTTGAAAAAATAAAAAAGATCTCTAATTCTGGGTAAAAGGAAAATGCAAGATTGGGGTCCTTGAATGTAAACAAAATAGTCCTCAAAAGTGGGGGGAGGACTTGTGTACAAAGATACTACACATTGGCAGTCTGTGCCACTCACCTCCCAGTCAAGGTAATCACCGACGTCTTCAAAGTTGGTGAGAAGAGACACTGAGCAGAAGAGGCGAGGCAGCTCATCCCTTGTCATGGGGGGGAAGCGGCTGTCTTTAAGGGCACTGGAACCAAAGGGCACAAAGAAAACCCCATTAATATCATGACTCACATTTCTACAAACACCACTACTCCACATTTCTATCACCATTGGCCATTGTCCTCCCATGAACGTCTTATCTAAAATCTATAGATGGGTGCGGTCGCACGGCATTTAGAGTTGCATCCAGCGAACCGACACAGGGACGTGAGTGGTGTGTGTTTACGTGTATTTGACAAATCAGCTGTCTGACCTTGGTCAGGAACTGCAAGTACAAAGAGTCAGGCAAATAAAAATGTAGCTGCATACGCCATTTTGTTAAGCAAAGCGCTTTTCGGGAGGTCGTTTCTTGTCACATGACACTCGATTCAAATCAGACACTGTCAGTTTGTGTGCATGTGTCTGTCTTGTGTTGATAAAGGTTGCAGAGGCTGGTTAAACACAATCTAAACAACGACAAAGTATATATCCCATATGACAGGGGTGTCCAAACCTTTTCCACTGAGGGCCACATGCTGAAAAATGAAAGGATGCAAAGGCCACTTGTGTGCGTGTGTATGTACATAATATTATTTTTCCTCATAATATTGAGAGTTTATTCTCATACAATTGACTTTTTCTCCAGATTTACACTCTATTCTCGTAAACTTCTTATGACTTTTTTTTTTTTAAATCATAATTATACTTTAGCCCCCAAACCTAATTTTGTCAAAATTACAACTTTATTCGTTGTTTCGTTTGTTTCCCATATTCCCATATTACAACCTTAAAAAAATATATTTTTTCTTTAATATTTCAACTTCATGTTACGTATTATTTTCCTCTTAATAGTTTTCCCTTTATTCCTGTAAAATTACTTTAAATTTACAGCCACAGGACACAGTGGTCCCCAGGCCACACTTTGGACACCTCGGGATACAAGGTCATTGCAAAATACATCACAAATGGTGGAAAATGGCGCAGTTTTACAGCAAAAACACAATGTACTGCATGCTGTGTTAAATAAAAGCAGCAACCTGGAACGGTGATCATATTGCTAAATGATACGCACCAGTGTATAACACGGTATGATTAGTTTACTTACCATATAACAATGAAAACAATCTGCATTTGATGAACAGCGGACAAAAGGGAAAGAAACCCAGCAGCTTTATGTGGCGTTGCTCACCTGGTAAGGGTGTACTCCCTGAGTCCTGAGTGCAGATTCATGGCAGAAAATGTACCTATACAACCCCTCAACCGCTTGTCTCTGCCGATTTTCCATGTGACAAACAGCGGGCTGAAAAACAAAAGAGCGCTACTTCAGGGGGATTTTACACCTTTTTGGACAGTGGAACAGATGACTGTCCTGGACACAAGCCTGGTGAAAACAAGGTGATCATACAAAAATAGACAGCGATAAACAACCCATCTCTGGGCTGAGTAGCTGTCCGTGGATGAAAGGAAATTGAAACCAATTAAATACAGAAAAAGGGGCTAAATATGTTGCAAGACTGTATGTTGATGAAATAAAATCATTTGGACTGCCACAGAATTAGCACTACCCTCGTTCACAAACACATTAGAATGGGACTGTCTGTGTTGCTTGTCGTTACAACTCCGTACAGTAGATGGCATCGTAACTCTGCACTAAATGAAACCAACACAAAAATAAGGTTTAAAAATGACCCATATTTAAAAAAACAATTTTAAAAAGCTGTTCCGCCGGGTTTCGGGGACGGGGCAATGCCTAAGGGCGCGCCTAGTAGGTCTTTTGGTCGCTCTCCAGGATGGGAGGACACTGATGTGATACTGCTTTTATTTTTCTTAATATTTTCAAGCTCTACTGGTAAAGCCCCAATCGCTGGCGATGGACGGGTTGGCAACCCCTGTTCTACAGAATGCAGATGACACCCAAGGTATGTAAAAAAATAAATAAATAAATAAATAAATAATGGAAACCAGATGGCAACATCTGACTCACTAGGTCCCATATTCCAGACAATTTAGCCAAAAGTTGCAGTTAAGACTTTTTAAGGACCAGCGGGGACCCCGTAAATGGCACACCCAATTTAAATTTGCGCTGTAGGATTTACTGGCACTTGGAAATTTGAATTACCAAAGGCGCTTGTGTGTCATACTTGGCTGCAAATGCAATTTTCCACAAAATGAGGCAATGGCCAAATCAAAGTACATCACCCCTCCTCAATTTGAAAGTCAGCATACTTTTTACTGTCTGCTCCCACAGATTGCCTCCCAATTAAAACACATCAGGGAACCCAACGAGCCACTCACACGCTTCTATACTGAGAATTGCGAAAAAAAAAAGGCTTTCTTCCACTTGGCCATCTGCTAGTTTGTGTTGTAAATGTTTACATCACCCAAAGATTTATTTCTTTATTCATTCAGTCATTGGTATTCATATCTCTTCTGTTGTTGTTGCTTAATTTATTGGTATTAATGTTTATGTTCTTATTCATTTTCTTGTTTTCTTTCTTTTTTGGGAGAATGAACAGAACAAGAATTTCATTGCATAGCAGAACTACCTGTTTTACTGTGCATATGACAATAAAACTCTTGAATCTTGATTGTCCAACGTTTACTACCTTTCTCTCAAAACAGAAGAGCAGACTTCAAAATTGCAGAATTGGCATAATTCAAAATTTCAACCTTCAAGAATAAGTTTGTATTTGGTTATGTGGCGTCTACAAAACAAGTGTAGGAAATTGCTCAAGCAACCAATAACAAATAGCTGTTGACATTCAGCAAATGACTGTCTGTTGATTGACAACAGCTGGGAAATGCCCTATGACTTACAAGACTGCCAATTCACCCTAAAATGCACACGCCAACTGTTACAAAACACAGTAGAGACAACTCAGAGACACACTCCCCAACGTGTGGATGCTTTGTTTGGGAACTCGATTCCGTGGACTAGTTTGGCCGTAGAATAACAGAGACAATCTAAGAAAACACACAGACTTTTTTACGATAATTGTCAGCGAAAATTGAATCATACGAAAACCAAGACCTACGAAAACAGAGGTTCCACTGTACTTATATGTGCTTGTATGCACAAAGTCTGCACATTGTTCGTCTGTGTCCGTGCTCCATGCAGGTAACGCCTGCAGCAAAATGCATTAAAACTGTCGCGTCTTTGGGTTATTGACGCATGGACACAAATGTATATACGGTCGTCCCTCGCAACTTCGACTTTCACAAGCTCACCCTGTCACGTTTTTTCCAAATATATTCATTGAAAAAAAAAAAAAACATGCCGCGGTTTCTCGCTGTTTTGCGGTAGACTACGACCTACAATTGGTCAGAAAGCAAATTGTAGGTGCTTTTGGCCTAAATTAAGCATTTTCACACATAAAATTGGCTTAATGAACTACAGTACAAATACAAGGCATTCAGAAGACGTACAGTGCACACGTGATCAAAAACACGTGTCAAATTCCCAAGTTCCCTGTTTTGGGCTTGTTTCTCTCATGAGACCTGATGCTAACATAGCATTGTCATCATCGCAGAAGTTGCAGTATTTTCACAGCAGTGGCTGTGTGTAAGAACTGTGTATGCGTGTGTAATTATAATGTACAGCACATAAGTATTTCCTTACTATAAAAGTGTGCAGTAAGTGAATTAAATGAAAAACCATAGGCTGGGGTAGTGGCTCTCAATTACTTTGTCACACCCCCACTGTGGGACTGAAATGTTTTTGCTGATTAACCGCGTCACCAACTAATGAGTGGTTTTCGGTGAAGTCACAAAGGGGAAAAATGAAAATGTCATTATGCATGCATGAGGTTATGTTATGCGAGCGCTGTTTGATGTATTGAGTTTGCGTCCTGCTTCATAGTTTACGGGAGACGCACTGGACTAGCATGGCACACAAGCGCGCAAGCAGACAATAAAAGGGTGGTTTCTCATTTTAAAATTTAAATTGTTTATTCTTTCACTCATTTTTTCCGACTGACATTGGGAGCAACAGAGAACTTTAATCCCTGAAGTTTACACATAAAACCAACCGCAGCCAAGTCGAATTCCCAGCAGAGGATCTATGGAAAAAATACCAGGGTTAGTCAAAGCAGTTTCTGGGAAAAGAAATCACTGCTAGTCCATCATGTTATGATACTGAAGACACATAAGCGTATCCATGTGAGTGTATTCACTTGACTGGTAACAGACGGTATTCACATTGGCAGCATGGAATTCAACCATTCCAGCTCAAACATTGTCATGCAATGACGCACTTAACATGATTACACAGAGGACATTATGTTCCATTTGAAGGTTGGTTGGGACTAGGAGGGCAAATGGTTTCAACTATAGCACAACTACCGGCACATGGCCGCTTTTGTTCTGCAGAGTCTTTCATTTGCGTGGAGTCGACAGATTTTCCTGTTATGAAAAGGTAAAATGAGTCACGCTGGCAAGGTTGTGAGAAGTATTTTCGCAAGGAATGTGGAAAAATATTTAGTGGCAGCTCCCATTGTTTGTTTAGACAATTTTATGGCGGCATGTGGTCAGGAGCGGAGGTTCTCAACCGGTTTGGCTGCAGGAGCCATCTTTGAAGCACTGTTAAAACTAAACATACAAAAATAAAGCACGCCAATTATAAGCTATGAAGGAAATGCATCTAAACAAATGCGCTATTCATACTTGGAGGTGTTTAAAAATCGCTAATGCTTTTACATGGGATTTTCAATGTAAATTAGCAGTGAGGTAGCACATTTGTTTAATAATAATGGATTTAATTTTATAGTGCTTTTCAAGGCACCCAAAGCGCTTCACAATGAAGTGAACCCATGATTCATTCACTCTTGTCACACACTGGTGGTGGTAATAAGCTGCCCTGGGGTAGTCTGGCGGAAACGTGAAACTGAGCCACTGTTGCCCCAGATGCATTTTAAAATTTTGTTTAGATGCACCTAAACAAATGCGCTACCTCAATGCTAATTTACACTGAAAATCCCATATAGAGCGCTTAGCATGAGCGATTTTACATTGCAATTTCAAACACCTCCAAATAAGACTAAAATAAACAATTGAGATGTACTTTCCGCTTAAAGTGCTGATATATCACAAGCAGGCAAACACTCTTCAAGGCTCAACAAGAGATAGGACCGACAAAGTCAACATCTTAGTGGCAGTGCTCAGTCTTCTTCTATGACGGCACTACAGACCTTGGTCGCCACCTATAGGAGTATTACAAAATGACACCCCGCTGCAAAAACATAGAATAACATTTTTGGATTTCATAAAATTCGCGATCCACCCGTTAAGAATCACTGGTCTAGAGCTGACATGGTTCAGTACAAAAACATCAATCAAACTAATGTTTGTGGACACAATCACTCATTTAGTGCATTTTACAGCAATATACAGTAATAGGTCATTAATAGGATACACATACAGTGCATGTGTGTGTGTGTGTGTATATATATATATATATATATATGCATGCACACACACATATATATACATATACATATATATATATATATATATACACACACACACACACACACACACACATATATATATATACATATATGTGTATATATATATATAAATAAATAAAACACACTACTTGTGTAGGCCCATCACCCTTTAATGTGTATGACATTGAGCTGTATCTGACAAAGAACACAAAGGGATAGGGGAACAACAACAAGACCGTGGAAAGCCACTAATTCGACATTAGGCCCTGCCTCGGACATATTTATGTTCCTGTCCGTGCGTTTCTGGTCGGCTGCGTGCTTGAAAGCAGATGCAAATAATCTTCAACATATCAGATTACAATCTTTGTATGAGGTGGGGTCAAACTGCTGATGGACAAAAAAAATGTACAATGCTTGTGCTTATCTTAAAAGCCCCATGACGATTAATTGCTGTACAACAAACGTTTAACACCGCATATATGGCTATGTCTGGTTCGTTGGGGAAAAAAAACAGCATTTGTACAAGCATATCATTTTTAAATGGAGATAGCTGGACAAGAACCATCTTTGTTGGCCGGTGCTAACGTTATTAGTTTGAAAAACATAGGTACTATGCGTATGGTGCATGGGACCTTTAACACATTGAATGTTTGTTTTAATACACTGAATGTTAAAAAAAAAAAGTTGCCAGTCCTTTCACCAGGTTAATGTTAGCACCGAGCTAGCCAAGCTTTCAATATGGAGTTCATTGAGTGCAGACCTAACAGGATTAATGAGCACGAAAGCTAACAGCAGATGTACCCTAACTTATTAGATCAATGTATATTTCATGTGCTCGTGCTGAAAGGTTGTTCGTGTAAAAGCGAATAAATTGTGATCTTGCTTGTTCCACCCTTTTTGTGGAGGCAAGCTAACAGCTAGGTAGCAGGCACGGCTTAGCTAACGTTAGCCACCGATCTCCTGCGATAAAATGTTAATATTGTACATTACTCCCGAGAGGTGAAAATAATCAAAATAAAAGACGCAAGGCGGTCTTTAACTTGTAGGCTTTTAAGTACACGTCCAATTGTTTCATATGACGGTTACTTTAATGTACTGTGAGGCCAGTGCGGTTAGTACGGTTATCTCTGACAAGGCCCCGAATTCCAACTAGCCAAATTAAGTCACAATGGAGAGATTTTCACATTAAAATGGTTAGACAAAAAAATAGTGAATTGTGACAGTTTGTCATCTCAACTCTAGCGTGGCAAAGCTATGAAGTCTGTCGCTAGAGGCGTTCCTTCATCTTTGAACATGCAGCAAAAATACAACAAGACAATAAGTTCTTACTTACTAGGGATCATTTGTAAACCTGGGTGTTCTCGGAGGTTGGTATCCGTATAGATGGCAATAAAGGACGTCAAAGCAGAAGCAGCACATCTCCGCTGATACAACCATTTTTCTGCCTCCACTTCCCGATCCAGGTCCTGGGCTGAGATTCGGGGAGAGACCGGATGAAGTGTAGCCGGCCGGGGCTGGAGACAGAGTGCTCGGTCCGCTGCTGCCACCACTATTACTACCACCACCGCCGCTAACGTTACCCCCGGGTCCCCCCAGGCCGTTCGCCCTGCTCACGTTGGCCGCTCCAGCAACCGTCGCGGAGGAACCAATCCCCAACTCCGATCCACAATGTCCGGTTCCTGTCACCCCGCTTCCCGCCCCCACCCCGCCGGGACCCCCCGACCCGGGCGATCCCGACAGCTTCTGCTTCTTCACCCCGCAGCACCCGGCCGCCATCTTGGAACAATCTGCACCTACACACCGCTTCCGACCCATAACCGTCACCGCGGGAAGGGTGGGGTGGGGGGAACGCCGACCACACGTAGAAATCCCACTGCGTTGACACGTATGGCGGACAATACTCCACTTTCACTATTGTTTTTTTTTTCTCCCCCGAACGTCGACGTGGGCGATGTGGAATGAAGACTGCAGAGTCACGCTAGCGTTGCTTTAATAAGCGTGACTTCACTAAGCGAGAGCCATAGCTGACACAACCATTTTTATGCTCTGCCTGGGCTAACTCGACACCCTCCGAGACTGTCAATCAAATCAGTTGCCAGCAAACATATAAGTTAATGGGGTGCGCGGCCCAACCAGGCCGCGGTAGCCAGGAACCGGGCGGTCCAGATGTGAAGCTGTCGCCCCGCAGCACACCTCTTCAACTGTAAGCCTCAAGTACGCCGGACCCATAAAGTGTCATGGACGCTCATTCCCATTCCACCAGCTTGTTTTGGTACAACTTGTAATTACACAACACTTTGCTGCGATTCCAGACGGCGGGACCACGCAGGCTTAAAATGGCATCTGTCAATGCGGGGCTGCCGTGGCACAATGGACCGCGTCGGCGCACAGCGAGACATTTCAGGAACATTTAGCCCACAGTCTGCACCTGCATCACGGTCGCTGCTCTTGGACCTGACTCGGTAGAACCACAATAACAACACACACAAGACACACACACCCGCGTCAAACGCCGAGCGGAAAGTTTGCGGTAAATCTTTGTTGAGAGGCTGCCATCCGTAGGAGTGGGTGCATAACGAAGCGCGTTCTCGTCCGTGAGCCGTGAGAAATCTTCCGCCCCGCACACCCGTCTCTCAGCTGCTACCGTTCGGGTAGGAGAGCCCTGTGCTCGATGTGTGTGCCGTTGCCACGTCGGAACCAGATTCAGGAAAATACGTTGCGTCTCCTCGCTACGTATAATGCGCAAAGTTTTGGGGGGTGGGGGGGGCAGAATTTGCAAATGCGTTCCTCCAAACAGCTAGTGCGCGACTTCTCATGACGTTCGCGCATGGGGGGATTGATCCAAACATCGATAGTATCGATACCGAGTATAGTAACTCTATCGGATGGAGAGTGGGCACCAATACTGTAGTAGTTTTTGCTCTTGTTTAGTTAGCGTTCACTATTGATGTATTTCCTCAAGCAATATGTAATTAAGGTAATAATTTCATCGTTTTGTTGGCATTGTTGTATTTATGTATTGTCAAAGTGAACACAAAAAGGTTTGTTGATAAGAATTTTTTGTTTGTTTTTGCCCAAAATCTGTGCCCTGTGTTTTATCCTGCATTTAAGTGATCAAAAAATTGAAGGAAAAATGACAAAATCGCTCAATTATCCGACACTGGCAGCGAGGTGCAAAGAAATAACACAATGTAAGACACAGGTGTCCAAAGTGCAGCTTGGGGACCATTTTCATCCTGCAGCTTGTTTTTTATTGGCCCTTGGCATATTGTAATAATAATTCATTATTAATGAGGTATATTATTAGTACGGCTGTCAAGTGATTACAAAATGTAATCAAATTAATCACAGTTTTCAAGTTAATTCATCATGATTAATCACCGTTGGCAACTTTGTGTGAAATATGCCATTTTTACTGTATTTTATGAACATAAAGCTAAATGACACGACACAGTCTTATATATTTGTATGTATTAACAGCTCTAAATGAACTGGAACTTTATATCATGCTAAAAGACACCACACATACTAGCAGAACATGTGAATCGCACTTCAACCGTGTTATCATGAGCCTTGAGAAGTTGTGTTGGAAGACAACATGTCATTTTTTGAAGTTGAAGTCACTCTTTTGAGCGTAGATGTATTTTCTGGGATGTCCGAGTATACCTAAATGCAGCAAGCAGCGCTTCTGCAGTAAGAGTGATAAGAATATCCACAAACTGTTTTTCTTTGTCTTTAGGTTTATTTGGACCACACGTACACGCATAATAAAGAAGTTACTGTGACATTCGGAGTGCCCCAGAATTCACCTCCCTGTCACCCAGTGACAACGACATGACATAACAGTGAGGTGTGGCTTGACATGGTGTGCATGAGTTAATTACACTCAAAGTTTTAATGTAATTAATGACATAAATTAGTTACGGCCATTAACGTGCTATTTTTGACAGCCATCTAGATATTACACTGCATTTCTTCAGATCGCTTAATATTGACCTATATTGGATTGGTTTTAGCATCTTGAATGTACAAAATGTATCAAAGTGGCCCCCGCATCCTTTAGTTTTTCTTTATGCAGACCTCAGCAGCCCTGATCTAAGAGCTGTGTCTGAGATTCTTATTCTAGACATGAACTAACACCCCTGTAGCCACCATTACACTTGAATTCCCCAATATAGTAGACATAACAAGACTCGTACCCTTGGGAGATAATTCCAACCTGCAATAAAAGCCTGTTGTTGCGGTGATCAAGTCTGGTGCTTGTGTGTCTCACCGAACATTACAGTAACATTAGTGACACCTAGTGACTGATGTAGAATATTACATATATATTAATATTCATCACAACGCCTTTGAATGTGTCTTCTGAATGCCTTATATTTGTATTACTGTAGGTTCATTTAGCCATTTTATGCTTGAAAATGCTCACATTAGGCAAAAAAGTAAAAATTTGCTTAAATAGGCCAATTCAACCACGAAACAGCATGATTTATTAAATATTAATAATTATTATTATTATTATGTATTCTGTTCACTTCCTGTGTTTAACTTGTTTCATTTTCTAGTAGGGAAAGAAAGCGTGATGGCAGGTTTAATTGAGGTGCTGCATGGCTTTAAAATGGACAGACATACGTACTACATACAGTATATGTGTAATACAGGGGTGTCCAAAGTGCGGCCCGGGGGCATTTGCAGCTCACGGCTGTTTTTTTATGGGCCCGCGACACATTCTATTATATAGTATACTATATTTATAGAATATATAGTTTTCTTGTTAAATGATATTTATAGAATGTATGACATCCAAACAGCTTTTGGGGCAAAAGCGCAGTGGGCATCTAGCCTGCTCCAAGGAGGAGGTAGACTACTTCCTGAAAAACAACTTGAGTGACCCCGAAAGAGAGCAAGACCTAGGGCCCCTCAGTGCCTTATTGGACATACCATCTCCCACTGTCGATTTCAACACCGGCGAGCCCACCTGGAAGGAAATCCAGGATGTGGTTGCTGCTGCCAAATCCAGATCAGCTCCAGGACCCAGTGGAGTACCGTACAAGGTGTACAAGCGCTGCCCTGGACTCCTTAGAATCCTCTGGAAGACCCTGCGTGTGATTTGGCACAGAGGAGCTGTGGCAGATCAGTGGAGGCTTGCGGAGGGTGTCTGGATACCCAAGGAAGAGAATTCCACCAAGCTGGAGCAATTCAGAACCATCTCGCTTCTTAGCGTTGAGGGGAAGATCTTCTTCAGCATCCTTTCCAGAAGGTTGACAGACCTTCTCCTCAAGAATGCCTACATTGATACCGCTGTCCAGAAAGGTGGTATCCCTGGTGTGTCAGGATGCCTAGAACACACTGGAGTAGTCACCCAGCTAATCAGGGAGGCGCGGGAGGGCAAGGGAGACCTCGTCGTGCTCTGGCTTGACCTGGCCAATGCCTTCGGCTCCATACCCCACAAGCTTGTGGAGACTACCCTGGACCGTCACCATGTACCCAGGAAGATCAAGGACCTCATTCTGAATTACTACGGGAACTTCAGACTCAGAGTCACTTCTGGGAGCACAACATCTGACTGGCACAGGCTCGAAAAGGGCATTATAACTGGGTGTACGATCTCAGTTAGCCTTTTTGCCCTGGCCAGGAACATGGTAGTCAAGGCAGCCGAAAGGGAGTGCAGAGGTCCTCTGTCCAAGTCTGGCATTCGGCAACCACCCATCAGAGCCTTTATGGACGATCTCACCGTCACCACGACATCTGTGCCTGGTGGGAGATGGATACTCCAGGGCCTGGAAAAGCTCATATCCTGGGCAAGAATGAGCTTCAAACCAATTAAATCCAGGGCAATGGTGTTGAAGAAGGGAAAAGTGGTAGAAAGTTTCGCTTCTTTGTGGATGGCACGGCAATCCCATCTATCACCAAGAAACCAGTCAAGAGCCTGGGCAAGATCTTCGACTGCAGTCTCAGGGATTCTGCATCAATCCAAATCACCATCAAGGAGCTTGAGACGTGGCTGTCGGCAGTTGACAAGTCTGGCTTACCTGGCAGGTTTAAGGCGTGGATTTACCAGCATGGCGTCCTACCCCGGGTACTTTGGCCTCTGTTGGTGTACGAGGTGCCCCTGTCGACTGTAGAGACTCTGGAGAGGAGGATCAGCACTTACCTCCGTAGATGGATGGGCTTCCCACGCAGCCTATGCAGTGTAGCACTGTATGGGAGGACCAACAAACTACAGCTCCCTTTCGGCAGCCTTGATGAGGAGTTCAGGGTCTCTCGCACAAGTGAGGCCTTGCTCTATCGCAACTCCAAGGACTCTAAAGTAGCATCAGCGGGCATCGTGGTGCGAACTGGCAGGAAATGGAGGGCTCAAGATGGTCTGGTGGTGGCTGAGTCCCGGCTGAGACACAGGGCTCTGGTGGGCACAGTGGCAATGGGTCGATCTGGGCTGGGTGCGATTCCTCAACCTTGCTATGAGAAGGCACATGGAAAGGACAAACGAGAGCTAGTCCTGAAGGAGGTGCGGGCAGGGGTCGAGGAGGAACGGACCAGCAGGATGGTGGGCATGCAGCAGCAGGGAGCATGGACAAAGTGGGAGGGGGTGCTGGAGAGGAAGGTGACCTGGTCTGAGATCTGGAAGGCAGAACCCCAGCGCATCGGGTTCATGGTCCGTGCTGTTTATGATGTCCTGCCCAGCCCAGCCAATCTCCATCTCTGGGGCATGAGTGACTCTCCAGCATGTGCCCTGTGCTCCAGGAAAGGCTCTCTGGAGCACATCCTAAGCAGCTGCTCAAAAGCCCTCGGGGAGGGTCGTTACCGTTGGAGGCACGACCAGGTGCTGAAGACTGTTGCTGAAACCATCTCCAAGGCCGTGGCCAAAAACATCAGCCACAAGCAACAGCTTGGCAAGAGGAACATTGCCTTTGTGAGGGCTGGAGAGCAACCACTACCACAGCCCAAACCAGCTGGCTATCTCACCTCAGCAGTGGACTGGGATCTCCGAGTCGACCTAGATAAGCAGCTCAAGTTCCCAGACCACATCACAGCAACTTCCCTGAGGCCAGACATCGTGCTAGCGTCAGTCTCTTCAAGGCAGGTGCTTCTGTTAGAACTGACAGTTCCCTGGGAGGATCGTATAGAGGAGGCAAACGAGCGGAAGTGGTCAAAGTACCAGGAGTTGGTTGAGCAATGTCTAAGAGCAGGGTGGAAGGCACGATGCGAGCCCATTGAAGTAGGGTGCAGGGGCTTTGCTGGCCGCTCATTGTGCAAGGTTTTCACACTACTTGGCATCACCGGGGCTGCAAAATGGAAAGCCATTAAGTCCACCATGGAGGCAGCAGAGAGAGCCTCCAGGTGGCTGTGGATCAGGAGGAGCGATCTGTGGGCCCATGCTACTGGGACACAAACCGGGGAATGATCAACCCTAGGCTGGGTCACCTGAGTGAGGGCGTATGATGTTGAAAGACCCGAAACGCCCGATGAACTCAGGAACATCACTGATGATGTGTCCCAGTGCATCTCACGATGTATCTTTCATTCATAGAATGTATGTATTCTATAAATATCATTTAACAAGAAAACTTGAGAAATTTATTATTATGTATTATTATGTATTATTATGAGAAACAATACAACACATAAATCTTACATTTCTGCAAAATTTGGATGTGGAAAATGTTATGTGACGAGAATAAAGTCATAGTATAAGGAGAAAATTTACAAGAACATAGTATAAATAGTTTTATAAAATAATAATGATTAAAATAATAATAATAATAATAAACATTTAAAAAGCAGAAGAAATGGAAGAAACAGTTGCAATTATAAAGTCAAAATGTTAAGCGAAAAAAAGGCTCAATTTTACAAGAATACACTGGAAAAATAATGTCATTTTAGTAGCAAAGTTGAAATATTAGAGGGAGAGATATTATGAGAAACAAAAGAAAATAAAGCTGACATTTTTGGAAAACTGGGTCGTGGAAAATGATATTACGGGAATCAAGTCAAAATACTATGGGAATAAAGTCATAATACAGTGTTCCCTCGTTTATTGCGGGGGATAGGTTCCAAAAATACCCCGCAATAAGTGAAATCCGAAGTAGCCGACTTGATTGGTTTACAATTATTATATATGTTTTAAAGCTGTAAAACCCATCACCATAGACTTTATACACTTTTCTCAGACAGGCATTGACATTTTCTTACATTTCTCTGTTTTTTCAACACTCTAAAGTTCAAATTTCGTTTGAATCTTAATGATCAAGCTAGTAGGTTGGACACAAGAAATTATTGAGTGACTCAAGCGTATTTTACTCCTCTGACCGAGCTGGAGCATGTTTATGTCCTTGTTAAAACATATTGCTCCTGACGTCGTCCTCCTCCTCGTCCTACTCCTTGAACCGCAGATTCATTTAGCCGGTTAGTTTCTTCCTCTTCTTCTTCTGTTGTTTATTGACGGTTAGCAAGCAGCTCACACAGTTAGCTAGTTTGCTAGAGACTATTGACCACAACAGGAAACGGCACGAAGGAGATTGATTGGCGATGGTCTACAGCCAATCAGGACGCACATGAGTATACAACACCCTCTACTGGCAGCAGTAGTAAATACAATAACAGACACATACAGTACAACAGAGCACCCATCGCTCTAATACACCACAACACAATGCGTGTACATATGCCGTTAAAAAAAATATATGCAATATTGCACTTGGAAAAATCAGCGAAAACAGCAACTCCGATGTAGCGAGGGAACACTGTATTACAAGAAGAAAATGTACCAGGCTTTTTTAAGAAGAAAATTGAAATATTTGGAAATGTAAAAAAAAAAAAAAAAAAGCAAAGACTGAAGTTGAAACTAATAATAGGCTTTGTCACCTGTATCACAAAGCATTTCATTTTTCACTATCAGGCCTTCGATGGAAAAAGTTTGGACACCCCTGGCACTTAACAAACTAGTCGGTTTGTAATCGAGTGGCCAAAAAAGGCACCGATTCACTGTCAGTGCACTTTTTTTTTATTGAGTGCGACTGCTAAATAACCCGCCACGGGGCCAAGAAAGTGGCAAATGCCAGCAAGTTGATGAAGATGGTGAGAAACTTGATTGAATTCGGCATCAACAGTAAGTTCCACCATGTCATTCCGTCATATTAAACAATGTACTTTTTCACCTCCAAAAATGCATCTAATCAATCACGGTCATTTCTAAAAATGAGTTGTTTCATCATCTCCTTCCATGACAATTAAGGGGCCTGCTGCCGTGACACATTTTCAGTGCGTGACCTCTACAGTGTCAGGTGCTCTGCAGCGTGCCGCATTATTTCATTACAGGGTTTAACGCATCATATAAGGCATGTCCCTGAAGAATCACTAATGCATATGCGCTGCCATCACTCACACCACGCGGAAATGTGATTTCATCGCTTGCTAGGTGGAGCTCAAAATATCTCTCACAGAAGAAGAGCCAGATGTCTGCATTTAGAGTCAGTCAAGTTCCCTACACAATGTCACAACCGTGCGGTGGAATGAGAATATCGCGTACGGATCAGGAGTAAAGCAAACACACAAAGAGCGCCGTGTTGATGCGTCGAAAGACAGAAGGATAAATATAAGGTCAGATAAATAAAACTAGTCTGTGACGACTGTTTCTGCGCAGAGACTTTGTCGTCAGTTTAACCGGACTCAGCTGTTTTCCCCTCTGGCTCCCAGTGTAATGACCTTTTTCTTCCAGGCAGAACAGAGAGAGTCGCTGCCCATTTTTCACGCTAGGCTGAAAAGCCATTTCATCAAGAAGGATGATTTGTCACCCACTTACTTTCTACCATATCTTTCTCCTCTGTTTGCACTTATATATATCCCAGGCGATATTTCTTTTCTGAGCACATCTATCTTAAGGCGGGTAAATGTCGCCTGGATTGACTATCACGGCCTCCATCCGGGGTATTCTTCCTCACTCATGGGTTTTTATGACTATTCTCCTATTGCTTCAAAATGTATAAGCATAAACTGCTTAATCCTGAAAACATGTTTTCTTGTGGTGTTCGGGACGCTTATTGACTCATGAGAGCCGATGCTAAGAGCGCTGTGGCCTCCAAAAATCGGGTAAAAAATGTGCCTTTCTATAAGTACATTGGAACGTCAGTTAGCGTACGCCCCCGGTTAGCGTGTTTTGTTTTTACCTCTGTTTACATTCCACTGTATTTGAGACTACTTGTAGTACCAAGCTTGTTTTTCTTTTCACTGTTGTGATTTTAGGATATGAAAATGTAAATTTCCACATTCATTGGACCAGAAACTCTCAGAGGTTCTTCCATTTTCACATCTCCTCACCGCTCCTCACCTTGCCCTCCCAACTGCAATGGGAGCCTAAACATTAAATTGATTAATCCTGAAAACAAGTGTTCAGGACACTTGATTGATTCATGAGCACCGATGCTATGGGTGCTGTGGCCTCCAGGGGGTGCCAAAAAATCCTGAGAAAATGTACCTTTTAATATATATATAATTACATCAAAACTTGGTTAGCGTACGCCCCAAAATTTTACCGCGGTTCACATTCCACTGTATTTGAGACTAGTACCAAGTGATGCCTGCTACCTTTAGTCTCAAACACCGGGGGGCGTGATATTGGGTGAATCCTCCACCAAAATCATAAGTTTGTTTTTCTTTTTGCCATCGTGATTTTAGCATATGGAAATGTGCATTTCCACATTCATTGGACCAGAAACTCTCACATGCGCTTCCATTTTCACATCTCCTCTCCGCTCCTCACCTTGCCCTCCCAACTACAATGGGAGCCTAAGCATTAAATTGATGAATCCTGAAAACATGTTTTCTTGTGGTGTTCAGGACGCTTATTGATTCATGAGCGCTGTGGCCTTCAGGGGATGCCAAAAAAAATCAGGAAAAAACGTACCTTTGATATAATTACATCAGAACCTTAGTTAGCATACGCTCCAGTTAGCATGATTTTCGGTTAACGAAGAAAACATTTGTGCCAAAATTTTACCTCGGTTTACGGTCCACTGTATTTAAGGCTAGTCCCAAGTTCTGTTCCTTTAGTTTCGAACACCAAGGGGGAATATTGCGTTGTTGTTTTGTCAATCTCCAAATAATAAGAACATGAAAATATAAGAAAACATCTGGTCCATAGAAAGCACTGAAGTTAACACATCAAATAACCCAGTCGGGTGAATCCTCCACCAAAAACATCTTTTCGCCGTGGCACTGCTACATGATTTTGGCATATCACATTCATTGGATTGACAACTCTCACGTGCGCTCCCATTTTCATGTCTTCTCTCTGCTCCTCACCTTGCCCTCCCAACTACAATGGCAGCTGATGCTCAACAAGCCCAAACACGATGACAACCAATCAATGTCCACTTCAGGGTGTGTCTGACCATTGTTTTCCACCTTCCAACAACTGAAGGACAAGAAGCCCAATGCATAAAAATGGATTTCAGAAAAAGGAAACTCGCATAGAGACTGTGTGAGTGCAATTGTGTTCTTAATGCAATTTTGTCACAAAACGCCCTTCTTAGCAGCTCACTAACACGTGGAAACAGGAGGCAGAAGTCAACTCTGTCGCCTGTCTATGATGTCATCAGTGGTTGACTCTGTAGTTCGGTGCTAAATAACATAATTTGTCTCAAAAATGTTGATACAAAACGTGTTTTTAAGGTTTTACATGTATAAGAATTCTAAATGCACATAAATGACGAATGACAAGAATAAATGAACATTTAAGGTTACTTTTAGCTTCACTGAAGACGTGATTGTTGACAAAGACACAATGTGTGCAGCGAGAGCGACACACAGACACCACCTTCGTGTTTCACCACGAGTTACTTCTTGAATTCAGTAGTGCTCCTCACCTGCTTTATCATGATGCTGCCACTTGCGACTTTCTTTGGCTCCATTTTGGGTTATTTTTCAGCTGTGACCAAAAAAAAAGCAGAGACTTGCGGTGAGACACACTACTGAATTCAATAAATAACTCATAACACACATGGTGCAAATCCCACAAAACGCACACAAACCCCCAAAACACATGCATGAGAAAGATGCTGCAACCCATGGAACAAGGGCACTACTGTAGACCTGAGGGGTATTTGCCTTAAGATGGGATATTTTACAGCATTATAGAGCAACTATTTGTGGCCCGACATAGTAATTTTAGATTTAACGCTGGTTCTCTACTGTCTTATATTCTCAATGGACAATAATCTTAAATTAAAATGACCAAACACAAAAAGAGCAAAATCTGTGAAGGCATCGTCTCGACTAGTGATGTGCGGATCGATACTGAAATATTGATACTTTCAATACACCACATTTCAGCTCTTTATGCTCTGAAATGTTTTATCAAATCCAAATGTCGAGACTTCAGTCATTTGAGGTGATGTTTGTCTGAAAAGCTTGTCTGATAAGACGTTGGTCGATCATAAACGGCGCCATGTGTCAATTGTGAATAAAGTTTTCATTCTTAAAGTACCTCTTAATAATTAATCATTTATTTTAATATTTACTTATTTTCTTTTTTTACTCTTTAAAATAAAAATGTCACATATTTTATAGGATTTTGTTTTTTTCTGTTGTGGTATATTAACTTGGCAATGATGTAAATCACCCCGCTACCTCAATACAGGGTTTTAAATGAAAAAAACTAAATTTAATAATCTAAATAATAAATATATAATATATAATATATAAATAATAATTAAATTATTATAGGAGTCAGATACACACACACACTCCCTCTCAGGGAATCATTTGTGTTATTTTTTTCTTTTATCATTTATTATTTATTTTATTATTATTTTGAAATGCAGTACTTTTTTTAAATTTACCAGATACATTACGTTATTTTATACAAAGTATCGGCAATGGTTCAGTATCGCCAATACCAGCCTGAATTTTGCTCTGTATCGGATCGGATTCGTAACCAGTGGCATCGCACATCACTGCTCCTGCCGTACGGTATTCCTCCTGTCGACCTGTTAGTGTCAGTAGTGAGCCGGAACTTACATGTGAGTGCCGTCGACGACGAAGAAGAAGAAGAAAAAGAAGAAGAAGAAGAAGAAGAAGAGGGCGGAGCTGGATGTTTGAAAGTCGCGGGCAGAAAGTAGGATTTACACGATTATCATCCGTATTGTCTTGACATGGGTTTATAACGTTGGATAAAAATGATTTCATGGTGCGCTTTCGATTCGGAATGACTAATGTGGTTGTTGGTTGAATATCAGCCGCGTGTACTGGACCCGTTCCTGTGAAATATAAACGTTGTCGTTCCAAAAAAACAAAAAAAAGCCGAGAGGTAAGTCGAGTTATATTTACGCTAATAACAGCACTAAGCTAACCCTACGCAAAACTAGGCTGGAAACGGTTTGGATTTTCTACACTCGCACACACACTTTTCATTTAAGAAAATGCACTTAAGCAGAAAGGCCTTTAAACGGAGAATGTACAGCATTTCCCGAACTAGTTAACGACAATGATGACGATCCAGTCATACGACTGCCCAGTGTCTGGCGTTAATGTCACTGGTTAATGTCAGTGGGCTACACATGTAACTTTACTATCCCAGATAGTTTTCCTCTCCTGTTTTGTTTGTACAGTAGAACTTTATGCTGTGTCCAAACTAACGCTTGCAGCAAGATCGTGTTTTCAGTTTTTGACATGCACGTATTCATTGAATGCTTAACACCACAATAAGAGCATTCATACACTTTTCCCATCGTGGTCTTGCGAGATACTAGCATAGCATCCTTCTGTGTATCACTGCCTTTCTGTTTCATTTAGTATTATGTGCGTTTATTCACAGTATCACCTTCTGTCATTGAGATCAGCGCTAAAAGTCAGTCCTAACTTCTTTCCTACTGTCCACGCAAAAGCCTCCCTAGACTGGAATCGAACACCATGACCACCGAGGAGGAAAAAGTGATACCGGTGCGGGTCGCCTTGAGATGTCGCCCTTTAGTGCCAAAAGAAATCAATGAGGGATGTCAATGCTGCCTCACTTTTGTGCCTGGGGAGCCACAGGTCTGTATTCGACGCCAAAGTCAATTGTACTCGCATTATTTTTTTCTTCACTCCAGTTAGGACAGTAACCATACAAAATCAAGAGCCTTCAGAAGACTCTAAAAGGAAAACTACAGTGCTATAGTTATATTCTTCGCTTTTTTTTCAGGTGGTCGTTGGCACAGAGAAGGCGTTCACGTATGATTATGTATTTGATCCCACTGCAGAGCAAGAAGAAGTCTTCAGTACTGCCGTGTCCCCCTTATTGTGCGGGCTCTTTAAAGGTAGACGGTCGTCCCTCGCACATTGCGCTTCAAATTTTCAAAAATACGTTAATTAGTTTATTACAGTCATCCCTCGCTATATCCCGGTTCGACTATGAAAAAAATGAATAAATGGTCGCTGCTTGGTGGTTGACTATGACCTATATTACTAGTCAAAAAATGTTGAAATCTTGTGGTTACGAGGCATCAGTAATGCTATGAGACATGACGTTAGATGACATTACCTTTCACACTGCATGGAGACTGGATAGTGAGCCAGCAGAGCCCAGCCGACATGCCATGGCTGAGATCGAGGTGCTCCTCTCAATCAGTGTGGAAGTGGTACGTTTTTGGCTTTTTTGTCAGTCTTCCCCACTCCGTTTCAGACACTTTCTTAATTTTAGAATGAGTAAATTGGTGAGGCTAACCAGTTAGCTAGTTAGCAGTGGCCGTCTGTTATGTCCCTGCAGTGATCCCGTAGCCTGCGCAATGTGATGTAAACAAAGAATAATAGGAGTGCAGTGACTGCAGGGGTGTTATTTCATGTCCACAGGGCTCTACCAATGTTAAAGCCCGTATTTAGAAACTCATAAACAGGTTTTCTATGCTCTAACTACGAAAATATTCTGTTTTATAAATACTGAATCCTACTTTGCGGAAATTCACTTACCACGATAAGGTCTGGAGCCAATTCATATATGCGGTTTTGTGGTTAAATACGGCCGATTATTAATAAAAAAAAAATGCATATTGACGCCAATTCTTTGTATTTTTGCCTTAATTAAGCATTTATAATCGTAACAAGGGCTAATTGAACTAAAATTGAAATGTACAGTATAAGGCATTCAAAGACGCTGTGAAGGATATGTAGTATTCTACACTGGTCACACCCGAGCGCCAGACTTTATCATAGGCTTTGAATTATCTCACAACAGGCACAATAATCCCTAATTAAAAACAGGGGCTACTGTTTCGGTTGTAACCTACGCTGAGGTAAAACTCAACTCCGAACCCCGGATGTCACTTCCTGTCCACCTGCCACTCTGCTCTCCCAGCCCTGGAACACATTTATAGCAACACACACGAGCACAAGTCTTATTTATGTCTAGTATATTGGGTAATAGCACTGTAAAGGTGCCCATATGGGTGTTATTTCATGTCTGGAGGGCTCTAATGTAAAAAAACATATTTAGAAGGTTCTGAACAGGTTTTCTGTATATAGTCCATTTATAAACAATGCTACTTTGCGTAAATTCACTTATCACGGTCAGGTTTGGAGCCAATTAACCTCGATAATCAAGGGACTACTGTACGTTCGATTCTTCCCTACAGGGCTGCAATGTATCTGTGGCACTGGGTTGCCTTACGATAACAGGGCGCAAACCTTATTTAATAACAGAACGTGAAGTTAGCGACTTACGGGTGTTAGTTTTATTCCATGCATGGTAGACACACACGACTTAACTCCCAATCAGCGCGGCTGTGTCTACGTCTGTGGCGATCCAAATGTAATTGTGGTGGGCCGCCACAAACAAACAAATGTCTGAAAAAACCCTATCTTTGGAAAAAAAAAGTATACCTAAATTGGCAGAGATGCTCAGAAAGGGTTTGCTGTTTTATAGGGTACCACGCTACAGTGCTTGCGTATGGACAGACCGGTTCTGGAAAGACCTTCTCCATGGGGGGCGCGTACACGTCTGCTCAAGAGAATGAGCCATCTGTCGGTGTTATTCCACGAGTTATCAGGAGGATCTTTGACGAAAAGGAAAAGAGGGCCGACTCTGAATTCTGCCTGGGAGTGTCATATCTGGAGGTTAGGTGACATTTGAGTTCGACTCGATTTAGAAGATGTTTTTCACATCTTTTTTACTTTTTACTCACAAGTTCTTTCTTTTTTTTGTTTGTTTTTCAAAATCATAGATCTACAACGAGGACGTCTTGGATTTGTTATCTACCTCTAAGGATAAACCTGCTATCAGCATTCGGGAAGACCCCAAAGATGGTATTAAGGTAAGTGACCAAAATATGAAACAACTTTACCATAAATAGTGCTGAGAGATTAATTATTAATAATTATGATCTGTAATTAATTGATCCAATTAATCTTTTTTAAAATCTCACCTAAAAATTGCTAAGAAAAGCTCTCACCTTGAGATTTTTTAAAAAAATTAAAATTCATGACATTATTGTGGCAGATTACAATATTGCTGTGTAACGCCCTGTATAAAGTAATTATATAGTTTTTAACAGACTTGAACAGATGCAGTCCTAGGTATTTACGTTCCAGTGTTTGAGACCAGTCCCTCGTGCCGCGGTGGGAATATTGCTGTGTTCAATTGCCATATAATTAGAAAATAAAAACAAACTAAAACATCAGGTCCATAAAAAGCACTGACGTCGACACATCAAAAAACCGAACACTTTTCTGAGAAATGCAAACACTGAGCCAGATGAGGTCCAGTCATCTTCCAGCTCCAGCAACACAGTTGGACGAATCCTCCACCAAAATCTGAAGTTTGTTTTTTATTTTCATCGTCGCACAGCTGCATGATTTTGGCATTTAGAAATGTACATTTCTCCATTGATGGGACCGACAGCTCTCACACGCTCCTCTGTTGTCACGCTACTCGCCGCTCCTCACCTTGCCTTCCCGACTACAATGCTAAACGAGCCTAACCACAATGACAGCCAATCAGTGTCCACTTCAGGCTGTGTCTGACCATTGTTTTCCACCTCCCAGAAACTCAAACAGGAGCCCAACGCATAAAATGGATTTTAGAAAAAGACAACGCTCATGCAGATGCAGTAAAGTTGGAGATTAAAAATTTGGTTCACGCGAGTTAAAAAAAATAACATATTAAATATTGCTTTAATTTGACACCCCTAACCATAAAGTCAACAAAATTGTAGAAATTGTAAAAATTGCTAGCTCTCTGTCTCCTGCCGCTCTATACTCTGGTTCTCCTGCTAGTAGTGATGTCTTGATATTTGTTTAGGACAAATCAACAGGTACAGTTGGTCAAATCAAAATTTGTCCCCAGGACGCACTTTGGCCACCTGTGGCACAGTAGTTGAACTTTCTACCTCATGTCTATTTTTCCAGATTGTGGGGTTAACCGAGAAGCAGGTGGTCTCTGCCCAGGAGATGGTGGGCTGCCTGGAGCTCGGAAACTCTGCTCGCACTGTTGGCTCCACAGCCATGAACGCCGCGTCGTCACGCTCGCACGCCATCTTCACCATCACCCTGGAGCAGCGCAAAGGGAACGACAAGTCAGTGTGTTTTTCAGTCTGTTCAGGCATCATTATGTTATATGTATTCATTTGTCTGCATGGAATCAGAGTAAAACATACAAATACGAGGCACACCTTTTTGTCTTTTGCAGAGTTGACTCCATCGTTTCCAAACTACACCTCGTGGATCTAGCCGGTTCCGAGAGGCAGAAGAAAACCAAAGCGGAGGGTGATCGTCTAAAAGAAGGTGCGGCACCTCGAAGCCTCTGCTCAGCGTAACCTTGAATTAGACATTCAGCTCATGATGTATGCTGCGCAAACTTCCTGTGCCCTCTCACGGTGTCCCCAATAACATTTTCATCCTCAGGCATCAGCATCAATCGAGGCCTTTTGTCTTTGGGTAATGTGATCAGTGCCCTGGGGGATGAAAGCAAGAAAAATGCCTTTGTCCCTTACAGAGACTCCAAACTCACTCGCCTGTTACAAGGTAGGCTTTGATTTATTTTGAGGTCAGCAGTCCCAGATGCATCGTCCCTTTGAGGACCTTCACATCTGCGGGCGTATAATATTTGCAGCCAAACATTGTGCATACTGCTTGTCGTCTTTCGTAGATTAAAGTCGTATTTCATCTTCTTTAATCAGTTTTCAAGCAACAAAGAAAAAGTTTTATGATTAACTTGCATTTGAGATACAGTAGGTGGCATGATGGCAATGTGGTTCCTGTGAACAGGAAAAGCGGTAAAAGTGAACACTCTGTTTTTTTTGTGTGTGTGTGTATTTTCATCAGATTCCTTGGGAGGCAACAGCCACACGCTGATGATTGCGTGCGTCAGTCCTGCAGACTCCAACATGGAGGAGACCATCAACACGCTGCGATACGCTGACCGAGCTCGCAAGATAAAAAACAAGCCCGTCGTCAACGTTGACCCCAGAGCGGCAGAAATGAGCCGTTTGAAGCAACAGGTACATGGAAAGCAACAAAACTTGCTCTGTCTTCATTTGCATTAGGAAACAACTGCTTTGGCTATCTTGCAAGGTGCTAACATGCTAACTGTTAGCATTTTAGCATTTTACTCATGTCTAAATTTTAAATATATAACATAAAATTTTATTTTATGTTATATTTTCTAATTTTAAATATAACATAAAATGCTAACTGTTAGCATGATAGCATAGTACCGGTAACTATTTTACTCTTGTCTAAATGCAAATATATACATAGCGTGATGTAAGGACACTCAAGAACTGCCTTGGCACTTTTGGTACTTAGCAACCGGTCTTGCCAGGCGCTAGCAAGCTAAGGTTAGCATTTTAGCTATTTAATCGTGTCTAAATGCAAATACATACATGGCTTGGAACTGCCTTGGAATGTTTTGTACTTAATATGCTAACTGTTAGCATGTTATTATTTAATCTATTTTACTCATGTCTAAAGGCAAATATATACGTGGGATGATGTAGGGACTATAGAACTGCCTTGGAACTTTTTCTACTTAACATGCTAACCGCTAGCATGGTAGTGTTTTAGCAATTTTGCCCGTGTCAAAATGCATGGCCCGATGTATGTACACTGTAAAAATGCCTTGGCATGTTCTGTATTTGGCGCTATGTTGCCAAGTGCTAGCATGATAACTGTTTGCATGTTAGTATTTTAGCCGATATCTTTTTGGTAAATTGCACACATTTACATGGCATTATGCAAACTCACGACACAGGTGCACTTCGGGTACTTGATACTATCTTGCTAGGTGTTAAAATTAGATTTTGTACTTGACCAACCATCTATTGGAGCAAGATATGTTCCCATGATATCACAATGTATCCAAAAGGTGGTTAGCATTCAAGCTGTCAGCACAACAGTATGTTGGTTCAAGCTTTTAATGATCTGGAGGAGAGGAGCTGGAAGGGAGAGAGCAGCTGATGATGTCGTGGAGCCGGGATATCGTTTCATTGTGCAGGTGTATCTAATGTGGCCGGGAACGTGCCTTTTTGTCCTCAGGTTCAGGAGCTGCAGGTGATGCTGCTTCATGCATGTGGAGGAGTTGCACCAGTGCTGTCTGGGTAAGACACGTTTCATGCAGGATTTATGATCAATGGAGTCAGTATGGACATTAAATACGTTTTATTTATTTATTTATTTTTCCTTCACAGGCCCGAATCTGAAGAGAATGTGAACAAGCTGCTTAAACAGAACCGTATTCTGCAGGATGAGAACAACAAATTGAGCAAGGAGCTGAGCGAGGCAGCCGTGCAAACCGCCTTCATGTTTGAGAAGATCATTATGGTGAGTTGTGTTGATCTTGGGCGTTTTCATTTGTTACATTTTCGTCCATGTTGTGTATTGTTTTCATTGTAGACTGAACAAACCAATGACAAACTGCAAAACAAACTGGAACAACTGCAGCACCATGCGGCGTAAGTTTTGACGAGACTTATGTTTTTCATGTGCTAGTCGTTTTTTGCCATAGAAATGTACACGTCGGCACGTTTTATGGATCTCAAGGACACGTGTGTGGGCTTTATTTCAGTTGCACCTTGAATCTTGAGAAGATGTTGGTGACACTTGAAGATCAGGAGTTGAAGGAGAACGTGGAGGTGATGAAAAACCTGCAGGACGTTATCTTGGAGCTCAAGGTAAAGAAAGGCAATTGAAGTTGGAACGGGTCCACAGGTCTTCCAGTAGGGTGCATTTAACATACAGTAGAACCTTGGTTATGGTCATTCATCTGTTTTAAAAGGTCTGAACGTATGAAAACCGAAGCATTCTTTTCCATAGAAAATAATGTAAATCCAGCGAATCAATCCTAGACACCCTGAAATATGAACTAAAAACATTTTATTGGGAGGAATTCTAGTTTTACATGCAGGTAAATCGACTAATCAAACGATTAAGAAAAAAAAACAGGTCGATAATTATGGCACCTTCAATAAATTGACATGTGCATGTATGCGTGTGTGATTCATCTGCATGTCTCTGTCTCTCCAAAAATGTTGTCTATAATATCAATTATCGCCGATAATTTGTAGCACTATTATCGACTAGCAAATTGTGTTACCGTGACAGGCCAAGACCTATGCAATTTTTTTCAAGCATAAAAATAGCGAAATGAACTTAAGTACAAATATAAGGCATTCAGAAGCCTCATTCAAAGACGTTGTGATGAGATGTGGTATTCTACACTGGCCACTAGGTGTCAGTGATGTTACTGTAATGTTGGGTAAGACGCACAAGCACCAGACTTGATTGCCGGAACGACAGGCTTAGAATGACCACATAACAGGCACAAGATGCAGCTCAACAAAAGCTAACTTCCCCAAACAGATTTAAACGCTACTGCAACAGTTGTTCTCAACTAACTTTGTCATGTCCCGTTTTCGGCTTTGTGCGGAGTGAGCGTTCACATAACGGGCTGTTTGACATCATATTATTCTACTCCGGCTCAAACATGTAGCTATCCCGGCTGGTGTGTTTTTAACAAAATAATGAGTAAGTAAGTAATAATTATGGAGCTTTATGAGGAGTTCCTAAAAGATTCTGACTGCTAAAAGCAGCACTGTCGCCGCCAACAGAGCGAGAGAAGACCGCTAACAACATAACGCTGAGCATGTAACGGGCAAGTTAACACTGATTTATTATACTAACTACACCAGGGGTCACCAACGTTTTTTCTTGCGAGAGCTACTTTTAGAAAATGAAAATGGCCACGAGCTACCCATTTTTGTAGAAATGATTTTCATACCTTATTTCAACCCAAACAAATCAAATATGCTTGTTTTACCAAAACATTCACAGAATGCTGGTATCCACAACTCACATTTTATGTTTCAGAATACTTTTCTTTCTAGTGTTCTCACATTATTAACTGAAAACCTGAATGAAAAGCAGGCTTGCGGGCACCTCATGTGGTCGTGGGGGGCTACCTGGTGCCCGTGGGCACCACGTTGGTGACCCCCGAACTACACCCTACTCGTCTTTTCATTCATCAACGCTCAAAATTGCAAAACTTTGACATTTTAACACTCATCCATTAAAAAATAAATAAATAAATAAATTGGAGCAACAACTTGTTTTTTTCATCTTGAAAGACGGTACGTCTTCTTGTTGAATCTCGTTGTGACCACTAGATGGCAGTGTTGACGTGAGTACTCAAAGGACTGCTGTGACATTTACTTCTGTTAACTTTTGCCTAATTATGACTATTTCATATTGCATTTTATTCCTGGTGCTCCTGTGAGCGTGTCTAGCGTATTCCTTTGGATGAAAATCTATCTCGCTTTTAGATGGATAACTCATCAGGGAATGCTCTTTTCTTTTCTTCTTTTTCCGATTTTATTTTCTGGAGGTCCACTCGGAAGGCTACGTAGGTTGTAAATAAACGGTGATGCCATCTCCGAATTAGCTAAACAGTGAAACAGTGGCACTTTCATAGCCGATTTTAAGATGCAAGCCTGGTTGGGACCAGGTCATGAGTTCAGTCTAAGTTACCATGGTGATACAGCAGTTTAAAAAATCCGGCTTTCCACTCAACACAGCTCATTAAACCGCTAAACTCGCTTCGCAGTCACCAACACGTAGATGTTTTGCCACACGAAAGCCGAGGTTCCACTGTATTGTTAAATATGATCATGTGATTTATTATCTTTGTAAAGGCACAAATGTGGTGTTACATTAATTCTGATCAGTGAAGGCTTCCAAATATACATATGTTTTTTCCTAAGAGCGAGAGCGAGGGTATTGCTGCCTCCATTGATGCCATGGCTGCAGGAGTGGACGTGCCAGATGGATCGGGCAATGGCAGTAAAAATGAAGCAGATGAGTCCCCATCAGTAGGTTGACTTTTATTTTCCAGTTGAAATTCCTGTGTGTTATTTGCATGTTTTGCCCTGTGCCAGCATGTTTATATATATATATATATATATATATTCTGGCTTCCTCTCACATCCCAAAAACATGCTAGTCAAGCTAGGCTGCAACATGTAAATTGTGCATAAGTGTGCCTGTGAGTGTGTGCCGACCAGTCCAGGGTACCTGGGTAGGCCCCAGCTCACCTGCCACCCAAATGAGGACAAGCAGTTGAGAAAATGGATGGATATTCACGTGCTTGCACCACAAAGCCAATGGTTTAGCTACGTTTTTCAGTGTCTTCTAATGTGAAAGCGCTCTCCCCTCTCTTGCACATTAGCATGCCAATGCAGCTGCTGGCAAGGATACACCAGATGGCTTTACAGCCCACCATGCACTGCGACAGGCCCAGCTCTCCAAGGAGCTGATTGAGCTCAACAAAGTGTTGAGTTTGAAGGAGGCATTTGTCAAGAAGATGTGCCAGAATGACAGCCAGCTGGAGTCCATGCAGTCGGAGCATTGGGTGAGAAAAGTTTACCTGGTGTAGTGAAGCGCAGGACACAAACCGGTTTGATGGAGCTTGTTGTTCATAAATAATCGCACTGGGACAACATAATTTGACATTTGGAGTGTAATCCTACAGAATAATGTACAGTCTCTCCAGTCTGCGGTGGATTCGCTGCAAAAGGAGAAAGAGGAGCTTGTTTTGGCACTCCAGTCTGCAAAGAAAGAAACCAACCAGGCTAAGTACGCTCTCGTAGATGTCTTTCAAGATGACTCCTGCCAACGCCCACGTGAACATTAAATGCGTTTTACATTGCATCCTAAAAAGTGACCTTGTCTTTATTGCATGTGCGCCCTTCTCCTCTAGCCTGAGCGAGCAGCGGAGGAAGCGCCTGCAGAAGCTGGAGAGCCAGCTGGGCGACATGAAGAAGAAACTTCTTGAGCAGTCCAAACTACTCAAACTCAAAGAGTCTTCTGTTCACAAAGTCAGCAAGCTCATGCAAGAAATACAGGTATGTTTTTTATTTACTGGGGGTGTCACCAGACGCGACGACACACAAGATCGGGTCCACGAGGACAAGATTTTAATATTACTTTTAAGAAAAGTACAATGAAAAAAAATGTGACAACTGGGGGTGCTCCCATTGGTATCGGCCGATATCCGTGAATAAGCACGGTACAGGCTTATTCAGATACTTGCTTGATAAAGCCGATCGGCTATAGCGACCGTCTCCCGCCCACTTTCCCTCCACAAAGCCAAAGCAAGCATGGCTGCCGTGTGGGACTTACCTGTCGTTGTTCCTGCCTGTTTTTAAAGGCGGGAGACGAGGAAAACAGGCACGCATGCACAAGGCAGTGTGTCGAGCCCGGCAAAATGATTCAGTTCATTTTCATTTATTGTTTGATTCATTCGTTTATTTCTTTTTGTGCCCACGAGACTGTTTTTTTTTATCTTGTCATGTTTGAATCTCTGGAGATCCTGTGGCACCTCTAATAAATACTGCAGTATTTAGCACTGAACTGTAGTTTTTCTTTGTGATCATGGAAAACCTATTCTGTTTCAGATGCCTCTGTTAAGTAGAGTTTGGTTGGTTAGAAGAAAAAAAATCAAATCAAAATCAAGCAATGTGGGAGTTATGCTTTAGGTCGTCAAGTTCAGCAGTGTGACGGGTCCACAAATGAGACTGCATTTTTCCCCATTGGAAATGAATGGAAAATTTATTTATTTAATTATTTCAATCATTATTTCATGAATTCCATTCATCTTATTGGTATAGCACCAAATCACAGCAACAGGTATCTCACGGCACTTTACACATGAAGGGAACACTCATAAATGGGGGAGGGGGTAGGAGCACAGTGTTCTACTGGCTTGATTGGTACTAGGAGCTCTTCAAGATGTTCCGGTGCCAGACCGTGGTAGTGCTTTATATGGAAGAAGTAGTTTGAACTCGATTCAAAATTTTACATGTAAACCGGTGCAGTGGGGCTAATACGGGTGAAATATGGTGGCTTCTTCTGGTTCCGGTTAAGACTCATGCGGCAGTATTTTGGACCAACTGAGGGGTCTTTACTGTAAAGATTTCTTAGGCCAACCCATTAACAGAGCGTTACAATAATCCATCAAATGTTCCGTCTATTGAACTAGGATTCTCTTGACACTTGGCGTATTTGGGAGCTTAAGGAAAGGTCCTGGTCAGAGATGACACCAAGGGTTCTGCCTGTTCTGTTGGGGGGTGAGTTCAAGGCCATCATTTTTAATCTTGTCTCTGAGGTGCTGGGAACCAAGGACTATGATTTCAGTTTTATCTGAGTTTAATAGTGAAAGGTTTGAGGTCATCCAGCTCGAGGTGTCTTTAAGACACGCCTGGAGTTTGGACAGCTGATTAGTTTTGTTGGGTTTCGTTGTTAAATAGAGTTGTGTGTCATCTGCACAGCAATGGAAGTTAATGCAGTGTTTTCTAAGGTCCTAGCACAGAGCCCTGTGGGATGCCGTGACTGACTGGAAGAGTTTTAATGCAGTTCCTTGTGTTCTAATCTCTGTATTAGAATTTGGTGGTGAGTTGTGTGGAATGCTGCTGTAAGGTCTATCCATCCATCCATTTTCTATGCCGCTTGTCTTCACTCAGATTGCGGGGGTATGCGGGAGCCTATCCCAGCTGACTTCGGGCGAGAGGCAGAGTACACCCTGGACTGCTCGCCAGTCAATCGCAGGGCACATATAGATGTGCTGTGGTGCATCCTAAATCCTGATTGAAAGGCCTCAAGTAGATGATTGTTTTGAAGGAAATGGTGTAACTGCTCCTCGATCCTCGAGAAAAATGGAAGGTTGTAACATTCTGCTTGTTCTGTGCACGGCAGCACGGCTCAGGTCGTTGCTAGTTCGATCCTATGTCGGTGAATAGATTTCAGCACATTTCTAGGATATCTCAACATTCATTCTACATTTCATTTCAGCATTCACACACAATTTGTACTGAAATTGCTTCCTGTGGTTTAGATTCAAGGTGTAGAGTTCAGTCTCAAGTGCTTCTGAGTAATTCTGTTTTTCTGCCAGTGCAACGTGCTGGGGAAAGGACTGCATGGTTTGTGTTCATGGTCTTGGAGTCTAACAGGAAAGCCATTGTATTTGCAGGCAATGAAAAGCCAGCGGACGCAGCTGATGAGGCAGATGAGGGAGGACTCTGAGAAATTTAGACACTGGAAAGGTCAGAAGGATCGAGAAGTGCTGCAACTCAAAGAGAAGGTTTGTGGACTTCCAGACACTGCCAGGAAAATTGCTGCTTGCCAGGCATTTTAATTAATAAATTTTTTACATAAATGTCCACTTTTTACAGGATCGCAAGCGTCAGTATGAGTTGCTTAAACTCGAGCGGGATTTCCAGAAGCAGGCCAACGTCCTGCGTCGGAAAACCGAGGAGGTCAGGCTTCCTCTTTCATTCTTCCACGCACGTTCATGCGTACAAGCACAACTTCAGTGTTTGTCATTCTGAAATGGGCGGGAATATTTGTTACGACAGGCTGCAGCTGCAAATAAGCGACTGAAAGATGCTCTGCAGAGGAGAAGTGACGCAGCAGAGAAGCGCAAAGATTGTCCAAACCGAGGGACGGAGGGAGCGGCTGCAAGAGTGAAGGTAGTACTTTTTCTACCACAGAACATATATAACACAGTCATTCCTCGTTTATCGCAGTTAATTAGCTCCAGGCTCGACCGCGAAGTGAATTTGCACAAAGTAGGATTCAATATTAATAAACTGAATATTTTTGTAGTTGGACCATAGAAAACCTGTTGTTGACCTTTTAAATATACTTTTTAACATTATTAGAGCCCCGTAGGTATGAAATTACACCCCTATAGTCATTTTACACTCCTATTATTCTTTGTTTACGTCACATTGAGCAGGCTACGGTATCACTGCAGGGACTGCCGCTAGCATAGCAAGCAACTAGTTAGCCTCTCCACTTTACTTATTCTCAACTTAAAGGAAAAGTGCACTGGAATTTCACCCATCAGCCACAATCCTTATGTGAGGCATGAACGTCTTTCTCTTTTCTGTGCTTCCTAAAGATTTAAAAACAGCTAAAAAGAGACAGTTAAGAGTGCACACAATGGGATGCAGTTATTCTGTCCATAAAGCCTTCTGAAAAAAACTCCAAAAAGCACCAACAACGCTTCATTTACATAATGTGACCTGCATGTTAACCAAGCTACAGCCACATTATTATTGTTACTGTTATTAAAATTACAATAAAATTATAAAAAGTTACACCCAAGAACTACGCTACTGGCGTAGTGACACCTTGCCACACCACAGTGGCTAGCAACTCGCTTCATCACACAATGCATCAGGCCACTAGCGAAAGGTAACGCTACATATCGGAGCTGCCGCCACTGCTGCTGTGTTTTTGTTTTTGAGTTTGGAAAAGTTCACGCTAGGTGTAGCGTTCCTTTCTATGTTGCTATGTGAAATCAATGTGCCCAGGAAGGAAGTTCGGCTAATGCTTAAAATGACCAAAATACGGCCAAAATACCGTAAGTATTCCATGTTATCATGAATGTACCTGCTACTATATGCTCACAGCATGGATAGAAAACCTTGTTGGAGGTTTTTGGGGTGTTTAATAGCGGGCTTTCCAAGCGGAATAGGTGTGTCCCATTACGTGCATGAATTATGTGCCTCTTTTTAGCTGTTTTTCTATTTTTTAGAATGCACAGAAAAGAGAGACGTGTGTTCATGTCTTACATAAGGATTGTGGATGAGAAGTATTTTTTTTTATGTACAGTTGGAAAAAAGTGTTTCAAACAAAGTTGGGAAGACGGACAAAGAAGCCAAAAACTTACCACTTCCACACGGAATGAGAGGCGAGCCGTTTATTTCACTCTCCCAGCCAGGGCAAGTCAGCTGGGCTCTGCTGGTCAGCAGCCAGTCTCCATGCAGTATGTATGTAATCAGAATACTACATGTAACTCATCTCTCAATAGTTTTTGGCTCATAATAGGCCACGGTCAACCATGAAGCAGCAATCATTTATTATTTTTCGAAAAACGGCAATGTAGCGAGGGACGACTGTATTGATGTTTCCCACAAACATCAAAAACTCAGCCCAACTGAATTTAGTTTGTCGTCATGTGATCAGAGTTGGCTTCTCAATGAAGTGGAGGTGATGGTGAGCACAGAGGAGGCCCGGCGCCACCTCAACGACCTCCTGGAAGACAGGAAAACTTTGGCTCAGGAGATAATCCACCTCAAGCAGCAGGTTGACGCAGGGGAGCGACCTGCTGCCAAAATCAGGGTGAGTCGAGCATTTTACAATTTAAAACTGACTGTTTTTTTTTTTCAAATAATGTTGTTCTCATCGGGTGCTGTCGTTCCATGAAGCGTCGGACACTGATCCTGTCTGAGTTGGAGACCCAGGGGGCGCTAGAGACCCCTCTGACCAAACAGTTGGAAAACTTGAAGACAGAGCTGGAACTCAGGTGAGTCGGCGTAGTCAGGCAGTGAACCACACTACTGGATCAGCACCAGTCTTCTCAATGTTAACAGATACTAACCCGATTTAACAACGTAATGTGTTTGTAACTTCTCACCATACACCACACCTTTTTCTATCAACACTGAGTGACCCTCCTTTCAACAGGAATGCACAGATTGCGGACCTTCAGCAGAAGGTCCTTGCTGCAGACGGTGAGGGACGTTTGAAACAGCGTATAGACGGCATCAGAAACATTGTCGATGCCAAGTGTGCGGTCAGGGTCCTGGTAGCTGAGGTGAGGTTTTTATTAAAAGTCACATTTTAACATTCAGTCTTTTCTAGTCCTAGAAATTTTAACCAATGTTGGTGGGGTTTTTTAACGTGTGCACATTTGATCTCTTTTTATCCAGCTGGTGTCTGCAACGACGGCCGCAGCCAAGCTAGAGAGTGAACTCCAGCAGGAGAAAGGAAACGGACAAGACTTGCGGAAAATGTTGGCTGACGAGAGGAACGTAATGTCCACCATGGATATGGAGCACCAGCAGCAGCTAGTGGAGTTAGAGCAGAGGCATCAAGAGAAGGTAGCCAATAAGCTTCATTTAAAGGGCATACATGGCTTTTTTTTTTCTTTACACTACAGTGGTGCCTTGGTTAGCGTCATTAATTTGTTCCAGAACCAAAACGGACTCTAACCAAGAAAACAATGTAAATCTAATTAATCCGTTCCAGAAAACAAAAATTTTTAACCCAAAAGACGTTTTATGGACAATAATTCTAGTTTTACATGCAGAAAGTTTTGCAAAAATAATTACAAGTGACAAATGAATGGACAAAACAACATTTAACATCACGTGTACCTTGATTTAACTCTTTTTGCAAACAACAACCAGCAAGACAGGCGTTTTTCAGAGGGAGGAGGCGAGGAGATTATGCTTGCAGGGCATTTTTTTTTCTTGTTCCATCATCCATACACTAAAGAAATCGTGAAGGAATCCAGTTCAAACAAGTGTAATAATTGGCAATAAAGATCATTACACATAATTTATTCATAATTGTCTTGATAGATTCAGTAGCGTTTCAGTCTATCAGACTACGTGGCGTTCATCATATACAGAGTTCTACCACTGGTTAGCATTGTGTCCAGCAACCATTACTAATATACAATAAATGGAGGCAGTTATCAAGAAAACAATACAGCCGAAATCAAGGTAACGCAACAAAAGCTTAAGCCAATGACAACACGTTTCGATGAGTCGTGAAGTAATAAATCAACAAACACGTAAATGGGGGGGGGGGGGGGGGGGGGAAAGCACATTTCCGAAATAGAGTTCATGGTGTGATTTGACGCTGTCCAGCAAGTGACGTTTTCTACACAAACGAGTGGCTTAAAATATTGAAAAAGGTGTTTGCGTCTTACCGCGGGGTTGTTTATCCAGAATTCAAACTGTAAACAAACCCAGCGCAAATACAACAGATTGATACATGCGCCACATACACGCTAACCAGGCGGGCAAACGCACACCAAAGCAAAAATAAATTTTGGACGTTAACTGTGTAATATTTGATTTATTTCTCCCCGCCCCCGCAGGTTCTTTATCTCCTCAACCAGCTCCAGAACAAACCAATTTGTGGGGGGTCAGATGAAACAATACAGGAAGATGAGGAGAGTCCAAAAGAGAAGGAGCTCCTGCAGCGCCTCAAAGTTCAGGTTAGTTTCTGCACAACTCAAAAGGGCTAAAATCAGAATACGCAACTACTCCTCAGTGACGAGGTGCTTCTCACTCCCCTATTAGGAGGAGGAGCTGGAGAAATTGCGCGATTTAAGTGAGCAGAACCACAAACTGGTGGAACAGAATGAACAGTACAGACAGGTAAGTGCACGGGGGGGGGGCATATGGGATCGGGGGTTGGGACGGAAGAGCCACTCAGACGCTGTTTCACTCCAGTCGGTAACAAACGTAACTTTAAAGAGTGGACAGTCAGAGCTGCATACTTGCTCACTTGAACTTTATTGTAAACTTCAGCAGCAGGTTCAATCATCATGACACACACGGCCCAGTGTCTCCCTGAAACCGTTCCCTCTGCAACCTGTGTTAAAGGTTCCTGCCCTTACATTCCAATCCTATCATAACAGATGCTACATTTTGTACGTTGCTACGCGTTCTTTCTGGAGTGTTTTTCTCCTTCTTCATCACTTGCAACTTTTTTTTTTTGCAAACGTATTTTTAAAAAAATAAAGGGGGGAAGCACAGATTCTTCTCAAACTCAGAAATACGCAGTGCGCTTGAACACCTCATCAGCGTACGGCGCATGATGCACTAAGAGGAAGGTAGGAGACAGATACAGAATTGTTCATTGTTGTGTGTGTGTTCTATGAAGAAATACGGCACACACACACACACATAATAAAGACGATTAAAGGATTCCCTGGCCGGAATTGTCAGTTGCCGTGAAGCGCGTGCAGAAAGTGTTCCATTTATCTGCAATGATGACTTGGTCTTTTTGCCTTTTTTTCCCCACAGAAACTCTCACTGCTCCATCTGGCATCAGGAAAGAAAGTCCTCATGCCGAGCAGCGACAATGACAAGGACAAGGACAAGAGCCCGTATGATTCCTTTGAGTACATTCCTCCAAAGGTACCAGATGTTTCTCAGAGGCATCATTCAATACCAGGCTGCCTCACGTTACCAACCAGCCTTGAATAACCAAAGCGTAGGGGACATTGTCTTCTCTCAAATGTCTCACGACTCATTGCATGATTAGAGCCGTCCTAGTTAGTCTTTGAGCACAAACTGATGAAGCACTCAAGATGTCCTATCGAGTCTTTGGGCATGAATCGATGAAGCCTGCTAGGCAGGATTCGAGCTGCCCTACCTAGTCTGGGCATGAAGTGATTAAGCATTAAATCTGTCCTACCTAGTCTCTTGTGCATGAACTGATTATGCACTCAAGCTGGCCTATCTAGTCTTTGGGCAGGAAAAGATGAAGCCTGCTAGATAGGATCCAAACTGTCTTGGAGCAGTAATAGATGAAGCGTGCTAGACCACAGCTGTCCTATATAGTCTTTGAGCATTAACTGACTAAGCACTAGCACTATCCTATCTAGTCTGAGCATGAACCGATTAAGCCTGCTAGATGGGATTTGAGCTGTCCTATCTAGTCTTCAAGCTTGAACTGGTTAAGCACTAGGGCTGTCCTATCTAGTCCTTGAGCATGGACAGATTAAACACTAGAGTTGTCCCATCTAGTCTTTGAGCATGAACTGATGGCGCACTAGAGGTTTCCTATCTAGTCATTGAGCATGAACTGATGAAGCCAGCTGGATAGGATTAGAGCTGTCCTATCTAGTCTTTGAGCATGAACTGATGAAGCCTGCTCGGATGACAGGCAAAGCGTTTTGTAAGACAACCTCAAGCATCCAGTTGCAGTCGATCCAACGCCTCGAGAGTAGAATGCGCCGGGTGAAAGGGAATATTCACGTTTCCTTCATGCTTGTGTTCTGAAGCCTAAAGGGAAGCGCTTCACCACAGCTAAAGCGCAGCTAAACACGGCGATCTACATTGAAGACCTGTGGTCTCCCAGCGAAGACGAGAAGGACGAGGAAGAGGACGAGTGGCGTCCTGAGAAACTGGAGAAAGGACGCCGAGCCTCGAAGAAGCCAAGAGCCGCTGGGGTAAAAAGAGCAGACGTGTTGATTTTACAGAGACTACGTTACGATGCATGTCTGTGCAATCAGCAAAGAACACAACACATCAAAAAGATGAAAATATGGAATGGGGGGGGTTTCTGTTTTGTTTTGTTTTTTTTGCATGCAGTGTTCGTGTAAAGGTCGCTGTGGCAACAAGCAGTGCCGCTGTCGTAAAGGCAAGATGACGTGTGGGGAGAACTGCCAGTGTGACCATGACAAATGTCGGAACATGGACAACCAGGAGGTCGGTCGGTTTCATAACTCCCACTTACTTAGTCACAGCATTAGGTACACCTGCGCTCATCTATCGTAAGAGCTGCGTCCTCCGTGGTTATTGATCTTACTGTAATTGGAACGTGTGCAAATAGTTCCTCTTCTACTCGTTTCAGAATGCGAGTCCAATAGAAAACGTTTCCAGGGACTCTGTGTCTCTTCAAGATGCGACGACTGCCAGCCCGGACGCCACATTCTTCAGGCCACCGTCGTGCACGCCGACCAAGAAGGTAAGCGCTTCCCGCTCTCAAGCAAATGACTGCTCGCTGAGTGCCACACCAAACTTGTTTTTCCTCAGGTGCTGGAGGAAATCGGAGACATAGGACACAGCCCGGGAGACCTCGAGTCGGCGTGTAAGCCCGTCCAGGAAGAGGAAGATGGGGACGTGTACCAGGGGGAAGACCGAATCACAGTGAACATCCTCAAGAAGAAGAAACGACTCCTCACAAGTTTTCAGGACAGTTTCTTCTCTGGCTGTGCTCCAATCGGAGAGGAACCTTAGACTGTTTTGCAGTAGACTTAGTCAAACTCCTTTCAGGTTTGGAGTTCTTTAGTGTCTAACTGACCGCTTGTTTTGTTTATAATTTACTCACGACTTTGTGCTTTTTGGATTTGACTCGCATCGATTTTAAAACTTCCTCGTTGATTTGATGATTTGTTTTTTCTTAGCCTAAAAACTAAACTTCATTAAATAAATTTGGGTTTACGCCACAAAAATCAATCTGCGGTTACTCTCAAGCCGTGTGTCCTTTACATCAACAAAATAAGTCGTCGTTCTGGTGGCGGGAAGCAAGAGAGCCGGTTCTTTTGGCTCTGCTCCCTAAAAAAAAAAAAAAAAAAAGAGCCAACTCTTTCTGCTCCCAAATGGCTCCTCCCAGATTTTTCAAGAAGCACATGATCAAACACAAAAAGAGCCATCTCACTTAGAAAGGATGGTCCAATCTGATTGTGTGTATTATTTGTCCATTTCCAACTACAGTATTTATAGTGAAGCAACACAACAAAAACAAAACATTACGCAAAAAGCCGGAACTTCAAAGAGCACAAAAAAGTTACTGCTACAAAATCAAAAGTAATTCATATTTTTTCCACTTTTTTTTTTTTTTTTTTTTTTTTGCAATTTTAGGCCCAAATCAACAAGACCAAATATCCGATAATAATAAAAAAAAAAAAACGCTCCAATGAGGCGAGATTACCTGTACTATGCAGGTGAGCAGATCAAGCACTCCTTTTTTCTCCTGCCTGTGACGTTAACGGCCTGTCGTAACTTCCCCTGAGCGCACTTGTAAACAAACATTCACTTTCTGAGGGAGACATTTCACGTGCAAGTTGTACCAAATGTTCTGCAATGAGGGGCGTTGGAGGGAAACTCCCCCATCCCCCCCCATCGAGCACAAAAAAAACCTTAGCCACCTGAATTGCAAAAGGTTTGCCAGAGACCTCCATGGCGTGACACCGGCTGCTCGGAGTGTGTGTCCGAATACAGTGCACCTTAATGTCATATTTGATTAAAAAACTCAACAGGTACAGTTGCTCAAATCCAAATTTGAGTTCTTCTTACAAAAAAAAAAGCCCTGCAACAAATAAGCAATGATTAATACATTATCCAATTAATCGACCACAGTTTTGGTATTCGAAATGTAAATATCCTCTGATTTCAGCCTCAAAAAATGTGAATATTTGTAAATGTCATCCACGACAGCAGACATGTCATCTTTGTGTTTTAGGCAAAAACAAGATATTCACACACGTGGGCTTTAACTTGGGAAAACACTGATGGACATGTTTGCCTCTTTTCTGATATGTTTTGCAGACCAAACAAACCATCTGGTGTTCGCTTTATATTGATTTGGTCCATCTTGGGCCTTACCAATTGATCGAAACGACAGAAGATAATCGCTAGTTGCAGCCTTCTTAGGAAAAATCATTTCCTATGGAGTAACACACCCAAAGATACGTGTATAGTGACACAATTCTGTTCTAGTGGTTGCAGGGTTTTCTGTGTACACGTGTACTTGGAGATGTGTAAAGTACATAGAAGTGAAGAAAATATGATGCAGGGCCAGCCTTTCTCCATCGCTGCCATAAACAAACCTACTCTTAAATGAATCCCTTCACTCCTAACGCTCAGGGTAGTGCCGTGTAATGTGTTCTAGTCACACCTAGGTGGAGCTAAAGATCACATATACACAATTTGTGATCCCTGAGCTTCTGCCTTGAAGACTTATAAAGCCTCAGATGTGACTACGTTGTATTATTTGTATACACCTTTTGAACGCAAGTCTACATCGGTTCTCTTGTCTTTGCACAGCTAGTTAGACTGTGGTTGTGTGCGCGTGTGATGATTCATAAGCACGGAAAGAAGAAGCAGCAAAGTTCCTCATCTCAAGTCAGTCATGCCACCGATATGAACGCGTGTGGTGATTTTAGGAGGAAATGTCACTTTAGCGACGGAGGTGCTGCAACTTCGAAACGTCCCAACTCCACGCTGCTTTTGGTGACACCGAGAAGGTTGGTTTTGGACGCTGCAAATGCCTTTCTTATTTAGAACTGCTGTCAATATGCCTTCATTTGACTTGGTCATGTGACACAGCTAACATGTGCTCAATGGTTTGCAGTGTTGAGACTGTTTGGCTTTTTGGGCTTTGGCTCGCGATAGTCGCTTTCTACGCATGCGCCAGTCTCCGATGGCGCCGCTCTTAACATTAAATTCCCAAGCGAAGAAGACGACGTGGGGGGGGGCAGTGTTTACTTCCACAAGAAGACACATTAAAGACAAGAAGATTAAGTAAGCCAATATTTGTGTGTGTATGGATACCGTATAAAACCTGTGTGCTTTAATAAGTGCAAGAATGTTCACGAAGAAGACTTTTAATACGTGAGATGACGCCTGAACGCTTCCGGGTGGACATCGTCATATCAGACGTTATTTAACACCCACACTTTAAAATTAAACACAATTTTTACGACCTTATTCTTGTAAATTTACGACTTTTATTTTTTTGCAATATTACAACTTTTTTCTCGTAAATTTACATCTTTTTTTCCTCGTAAATTTACGACTTAATTCACGAAATCCCAGATTATTTTGTCAATGTGGCCCTAATACTCGTAATTTTCTGAGTGGCTTTTCAAAAGATTTGACTATCGTGCGCAGCTGCGCGACAGATGTAAACGTCATATCCGGTCATGCGTAATACACATGAATAAATACAAATACAATCAACCATAGAAAACGAAACATGCAATAAAATACTGTGATATTTGAATGTAAACAGAATGCAATAATGGCTTCAGATAGTTGTTTTTTTTCCCCATCCATCTACTATTCCGCTTAGCCTCACTAAGGTCGCGGGTATGCTGGAGCCTATCCCAGCTGGCTTCGGGTGGGAGGCGGGGTACGCCCTGGACTGGTCGCTAGCCAATTCCAGACAACCAACCATTCACTCTCACATTCATCGCCAGTGAACCTAACATGCATGTTTTTGGAATGTGGGAGGAAACCGCACGAACGGGGGAGAGCATGCAAACTCCACACAGAGATGTCCAATGGAGATTCAAACCCAGGCCTTCTCGATCTCCTGACCGTGTGGCCAACATGCTAACCACTAGGCCGCCCTGCGGCCCGGCTAGTTCTTTTTGTAAACGCAAAAATACCATCCATCCAAGCATATCTTGCTAGCAGATGCTTGTATATTGCACGTGCCTAGTAGAGATCGTGTTGCATGACGTTTACGATTTGTGACCGCCGTGACATAGGGACGGATGATGCACCAAACACTACACATGCGTAGTACAACTTGGCTTGCCTAACGTGTGACTGCCGGAAAAAAATAGGCCGACCAGATGGCGTACAACCAATCGCGTTTCCAGTACGGATCGCGTAACGACAACAGCCATTTAGCGTTCTCTTCCTCTATCCACAATACTAAATGATGACCACAGTCGCCCCCTCGCGGTTCGGAGGAGGGAAAGGCTTACGCATTCTTTTCCACACACTTCTAGATGTAATCTAACTGCATCTGTCGTCAAATATAAACAGTGCAAATCTAGCAAAGAATCTAATAAAACAATAGCTAAATTGGGTTTATTGCACTGCAGTGATAAGTATTTATGGGCGAGTGCGAAGGGTGAGCACAGCAAGTGAAGTGAGAGCCGTATAGTGCGCATGTACCAGTGGCGGGCCGTGCATTTGGTGCCCGGGCCTTCAGTGGCGACTTGCTGTAAGCCACCTCTTAATACCACCACTGTCACGCCCCAATTATACAAAGCATACCGCAATATTATTACAAGGCGTGCTGTTGCAGAGAGACGTTTTGCGTATTGGGGATAAAGCAGAAAACCCAGTTAGGCCTTCATCTTCCCATACATTGTCGCTGACATGCCTGAGTTACATTTACGCGAGTAACTTCGAGCGTAACGTAGCTGCCTGTAAATTTAGCGCCCGGCTAAAAGTACCAAGCGTCAGACACAAGGTCAAGGCTCTACACTACAATATCATCTGGAGCAGTACAGAATCAATGTTCACATAATAACGTGACAAAAACATCACAAATCACCAGAGTATGCTCCTTCGGGCAGAGGTTCTCAAATGGTCTCAACTTGGGACCCACATTTTCTATCGGTCATGAAGTCATCACCCAATTTTATTTGTCATGATTCGGTTTTATCATTTTTTTTACCCGTTTATTTAAGGCATTTTTATTTAGTGATTGATTTTTTTTTTTACACTTTTATTTAGGTCATTTAATTTTTTTTTTTTTTTTTACAATTGTATGTAAGTCATTATGTATTTTTTTCCCAGTTTTATTTAAGTCATTTTTACTGTTATGTTTTTAAAAAAATATATAATTTTCACTTTTAAGTCATTTTAATTTTATTTTTCCCTACTTTTAAGTCATGTTAATTTCATTATTTTTTTTTACACTTTTATTTAAGTCATTGATTTTTCTTTATTTTTTATTATTTTTGCACTTTCATCTATTCCCTCATTTATTATTTTTACTGAGCAATAAAATTATTAATGATTAAATAAGAAATATAATATATTATAATATTACTATAATGTTATAATACTTTTATTTAAGTCAAACCAAGCAAATGTATTTATTTTTCAAAATCACCTGTCATATTTTGAAACACTGATATACATAATTACATGTCAATGTGCATTTTAGAGGAATTTATGAGGACGTTTCATCAAATGAGGAAGAACCTGATAACTGCATGAACACACAAATAACGCATAAATTAAAATCAAATATCATCAAGACCACAAAATCAGATGTTTCACTTAAAATGAGTCAGGCATCAGTTGTATATTACATATTTTAATGTCATTTTTGACGCGCTGTCTGCGCCCCACCCAGAATGCATCCGCGACCCGCTATTGGGTCCTGACCCACCGGTTGAGAACCACTGTTCTGGGACCTCAGTCATGCACCCTTCCCATCCCTTACAGTTAAACGTTATATTTACTGACAATGTCCATGAAAAAAAACAACAGTGCGGGCAGCATGCTTGCATTGGATCCTACTAGGAAGAGCGGATGCCTGGAATAACGTGTGACTTCATTCCTTCCTTGTGATAAATGAGCTCATGCATGGAGTGGAGCTGCGTGTGGCCTTGTTGTTATCTGCCGTAAATTGCATCTGAAATGATGACCAATCAATCCAAAGGTGAAAGACGGTGATTTATCAGTGTGGCACATTATTGCTGTGCACATATTCCCTCTCTTCAAGACATTGGACTCTGGCCTCCAGCACAGACGTGCCTTGAACCTCCAGATAAGATAACCCAAGTCCATGAATGAACCCACAGCGTGTAAATATGCCTTTACTTTGGAGGAAAGCATTGATGTTTCACTCGTGTTTGGCTACATTAACGACGGCGGTGCCGCTGTTGTGCGTTGGGGAGCGATGAAAGGAGCTGTGGAAGCACCGTTTCCGTCTGCGTTACATTCTGTCTCATTTTGAACATGTTGGAAACGTTTGACGTGGCATATCGTCAGATAGCATCTGGGTCATCTTTTCGGGGAACTCATTCGATACCTGGTAGGCGTGGTGCCACGTGCGACCGCTCGATACTTGCTTCATGCAGTCAAGCCTCGGTTTTCGTACCATTCAGTTGGAGTCGAAAGTTTTGCCTCTGTTTTCGTACACTGGATCGTTCAGCGAAATGGATTCCCCAAACAATGCACTCTACTCGTTGCTAAATAACCCGCCATGGGGCCAAAGAACGCCCATGGCGTTTGTGGCTTCGATGGCGCCATGGGCGAGACCACCCATTGTGTTTGTAGCTTCAGGGGCGCCCTATATGAAACCCCCATGACATTTGTAGCTTCAGTGGTCAGTGGCGCCCAGTGCAAGATCCTCCATGCCGTTCGTAGCTTCAGTGGCGCCCCGTGGGAGACCCTCTTGACATTGGTAGCATCAATGGCGCCCAGTGCGAGACTCCCATGCCATTTGTAGCTTCATTGGCACCCAGTGCAAACTCCCCAATGGCATTTGTAGCTTCAGTGGCACCCTGTGCGAGACCCCCCATCACGTTTGTAGCTTCAGTGGCACCCTGTGCGAGACCCCCATGACATCTGTCGTTTCAATGGCTCCCTGTGTGAGACCCCCATGGCATTTGTAGCTTCTGTGGCACCCTATGCGAGACCCCCCCATAGTGTTTGTAGCTTCAGTGGCACCCTGTGCGAGACCCCCCATCGCGTTTGTAGCTTCAGTGGCGCCCTGTGCGAGACCCCCCCCATAGTGTTTGTAGCTTCAGTGGCGCCCTGTGCGAGACCCCCCATCGCGTTTGTAGCTTCAGTGGCGCCCTGTGCGAGACCCCCCCATTGTGTTTGTAGCTTCAGTGGCGCCTTGTGTGAGACCCCCGATCGTGTTTGTAGCTTCAGTGGTGCCTTGTGCGAGACCCCCCCTTTGTGTTTGTAGCTTCAGTGGCGCCCTGTGCGAGACCCCCCCATTGTGTTTGTAGCTTCAGTGGCGCCCTGTGCGAGACCCCCCCATTGTGTTTGTAGCTTCAGTGGCGCCCTGTGCGAGACCCCCCCATTGTGTTTGTAGCTTCAGTGGCGCCCTGTGCGAGACCCCCCCATCGTGTTTGTAGCTTCAGTGCTGCCCTGTGCGAGAACCTCCATGATGTTTGTAGCTCAAAATGAAGAGCTGCGGGCCGAAAATGGCCCCGGGCCGCATTTTGGACACCCCTGATGTAACGAGTCCTTCCCTGAAGAGAGGAAACTGCAAATGGAATCAACCTCAACAACGACTTTAACGCCTGCCCTTTTCCAGTAAGGGTCGGTGTTCATGAAACCTGAACGCAGCACAAATGTGCGTCATAAAGCGAGCTCACGTGCTGACTCGGCCTGCAAAAAGCAGAGAAGGAACGTCTGAGGTGTGACGGCACCATCAAATCTGCGTGCACAGCGGGGGAAGGTCTCCTTGTGGAGGTTTTTTTATGTTGATACACGTTGCTCATTAAGATAACAATAAAGAAGAGAATCATTCACTTTGGTTACAACAATGTCTTTCAAATCCCATTTATTTATTTTTCTTTCTTTATTTCTTCTTTATTGATTAATTTATCTGAACTTTTTGATCATCTTCTGGTGTGTTTGGATATGTAATCCTCATCTTGGCCGTCAAATTCATTAAATTCATTCAGCAGTGCCTAAAAATAGCTTTCATGCATTTGACTTGCTGCTCTCCAGCTGGTGCTGCTGCTGTAAAAAACACCGCTGGCTTTTTCTCTCTTTGGAAGAACGGCAGTGACAACAAGCACCTTCTAGCTCACTCACGCCCCCGCCCCTTCAGGATGAGGCGAGTACTGCAAGCGCCACCCGTAGGACATTTCTCTGTAATATATTGTCCGATTAGCAAGAATAACGATGTCGTGAAAGGCGCCACGATCCACCTCAGTGCAGGAGGAGACACTCACAGCAGCCTCATCTTAGGTTTCTGCTCTGTATTTGATCTGGAAATATGCGAATTCAACGATTTTTACTTGCGTTAAAATCAACCGGCATCATCTGACTGCAGAGGGCGCAGTTGCGAGGGGCGTTCAATGCATACTGTATTTTCCCGGCCGGGACAAAGGAGATGCATTTGACGCCGGCCCTTCCCTGTGTCAGTCGGCGTGGAATCAGGATGTCGGAGAGGGGCAGGGCACGGCGCCTGTTAAATATTGACCACCCGTGTAATCATTAACCCCCGCCAACCCCTGATCTCTTAAGCTGGCGGCTCGGCCTGGCTGCCATTCCCTCTCTGCCACGACTCTGACATCAAAAATGGGTCTCTGGGCTCTCCGCCTGTGTCAGCCTCTTCTGCCCTGAGCTCACCTGTTCAGTTCCTTCCCGCTTCTCTGCTTCAACTCCAGACGTTGGCCTCGTGTTGCGCCTGCAGGTGAGTACAGCACAATTAATGGATAAATAATGCACAGGACGACCGTATCTCTTCTTAAAAACTACAATATTATACTTGATTTGAACAGCTTTTAATGCTCAAGGACGCTGAGGAAAACGTCTTTTCTTCCTGAAAAACGTAGGCGGATACGCGAGTGAGTCAACAGATATATCGAGCGAAGGGGGGGAGGGAGAAGCATGACAAAGAACATGCCAGAGAATTTAAAATACGAGTGATTGACGGCAGTAGACATAAGCGGGAAGTGCAGGTACACGGGTCAGCCACGCCCGTGTAGTCACATAATGACAGGCGCCCTCGTGTTGATTGCCGCCATAAAACGCTCGCTATCTGGTGATGTTGTCGACTCGAGGCAGTAAAACTGGGAGGAGGAAATTAGCAGGTCAAAGTCGCTTGCTGGAGACCCGAATGCTGACTTCATCCTCAAGCTTTGTGTGCTCTCTTGTCGCCCCCTCACTTCAGGTGTGCGGGCCACAGCGGGAAGGAGCGCTTCGCCTGTCAATGAGCCTTTGGGCGCTCGCTGGCTGTAACAGCAACTCCATGTGGAAGCTGCATCGACTTCCAGTGGAGGTGCTGTTACTTGCAGAGAGTCGCCGCCAACTGCAGGAAAACGTGGGTGTCGATTCGTGGAAGAAGAGCAATGGGGCACAAGGTGATGACCTATGAATTGACAGCCAGTGGTGGTAACGTCTGCCTGTCACTTCTGTAGGCCACTGCTGTGTTTGTCCCTCAGAACATACAGGAAGTAGTTTGCCATGTGAGGACGGTTTAACATTTTCCTGTTTACGAATGACACCTGAATAAAGTCTAACACGACGTGTGTGTCTGTTAGGTTTAGTCTATGTCTTGAAGGAAAAATGGCTGCAAAACGCAAACAGGGGTGATGAACTTAACTTCATGATCATATTTTAGGTCAAAATGAAGCGTTGAAGTCGTGCATGCGTGCTTTTAATTCTGTATGACTTATATAATCACTTACTGCAATGGACTTGTTTTTTTGTGTGCTTCACAACAGTTTAAATTTGACCACAGAGTATTAGGGCCTCACTGAAGAAAAAAATCGGAGATTTCGAGGATGAAGTCGTAAATTTACGAGCAAAAAGTTGTAACTTTATGTTACAGGCGTTGCCTGAGACAGCTATGAAAAGGAGGGACTTATGTGACCTTTGGCCTTGGGCATGTGGCGAGGGCAGGGTGAGGAAGGCGGAAGTGAGAAGGGCTAGCTAGCTATGCTAATCTGTTTGTGCTCAACTGCTCTGTTTTGCCGCCACGTTATAAATGAAAGCTTGCCTGAAGCAAGAGGAAAGTTTCCTTCCTTCCTTCCTTCTATTTTCATTTTGACACGTAATAATACGACTTTATTCTCGTAAATTTACAGCTTTATTTTGAAAATCCCAGATTTTTTTCTTCAATGTGGTCCTAATACTAAAATGTACCCATTACTAAGTAGAAAAACAATATGCAAACAATATTTGGTGGTAAATTCAGAGGAAGATGAAGATTTGGTGTATTTTTGCACTTTTAAGTCCTGAAGATGTTGATTGATTAAAGAACACCTGGTCTGAGACTTTCACCACCTTTTCCTTATTTTAGTGCACAAGAATGGAAGGTTTTATGCGACAAAATTAAATAAATGTAAATAAATCACTGATGTAAAATAATCTAACAAAATATGAAATGTCTTTTCAATTGTCCATTCAGTGTTTCAATTGTGAAGAAATGTTAATTATAATATTATCTAATAATAATTTCTTTTGTGACCTGTACAGTATATTTAATGTCATTTTTAATCATTTGTCATTGTTATTCATTGAATAGAATGTTTAATTATATGATGACATTTGTATTTATTATTTATTAATATTTGTTTATGTATTTATTTTATTTTTATTTAGTGGCTTTAGTGAAATGATGCTGCAGTGCATTGAAAGGCCCCTGCAAAAATGATCTAATACATATTAAATCATTAAAATTTCATTCAATAATTAAAAAGGGCATAAATGTATTGGTGAGGAAATAAACGGTTATTAAATAGGTTCAATATCTTTAAGATATTTTCATATTTTTTTTAATGAACAATTACAAACTATACTATAAACTTATGTCACATTTGAATTTATTATTAAAAACGATTATTTATTTGGCTTTATTGTCATTTAATTTTGGCACAAAAACGCCTCCATAAAAATAAGTCACTTTTTGAAATTTTTAAATTATTTTTACTACTTGCACTAGAGTTGATTTTTTTAGATCTGTACTTTGAAAGTAAAATTTCAGCAAAGAAACTTTTACGCGTGTAGAATTTTAGTACTCTTCCCACCCGTTTACTTGGATGGCAAATAATGTTATGTAAATTATGTCAAAAGTGAGCTGTGACGTCAGACAAACGTCATTAACGTGAGGCAGGTAGTGACTTAAAGGAACCCCTCCAGTTGAGTAACGAGCCTTTTATCTGATAGTATGTTAGTTTCTAATATGTTCAAATAATAACACGACATCGTCTAAACAAGCAGAACAATCACGTTAGAGGAAGTTGTCACGGAAATATTCTACAACGGTAGAGATTGTACTTTCTGGTAGAACTTGGGGTACTGGTGAATGCAGTTGGCCATATATCACCCACACCAACGCTGTGATTATGTTAGTCAGTTCATATTTTTCTAAAAATAAGTGATTCCAACTTCCATAAGGGTATTCGAAGCGTAGCTCCTGCTAATGGCAGACAACAGGCATATTTAGTTCCACGCCGCATCGACTATCCACTCTTCCTTGAATAAAATCTTTGGTCTCGTTAGTCCTGACAAATAGGAAACGCTGACATCTAGCGGTGGCGCGTAAGACTAGCACTTCCCGTAAAAAAAGAAACGCGGCAAAACGCTATTCGGGTTTCCAGCAGGGCGGCAGGCAGCATGGCATCCGACAGCAACATGGCTAATGTGAATGGACGAGAGAACGGGGAGCCGGTGGTTAAGCGGCCACGGGAGAACGTCCCGCCGGAGTCTCCCCTGTGTTCTTCGAAGGAGCCTGTGAACAAAGTGACCGTGGTGCTTGGAGCTCAGTGGGGGGACGAAGGCAAAGGGAAAGTTGTGGACCTGCTCGCCATGGACGCGGATATCGTGTGCAGGTGTCAGGTAGCAGCTACGCTCACACTCTACGTTGCAGCTAAGACGTTCATCTCATTTCGGTGCCGATGTGTGCTTTGCTTTGATAGGCACTAAATGGTAGAGGTCACAGAAAAGTCGTTTCAGCTGAGCAGCGGTTAAATATTCACGACCTACTTCCGGCGTCCCGGATGTGGAAAAGCTACATTGAAGCTAGCCGTGTTTGCTAACATGTGTTCCTCGGTCGATTGACGTTGTCATGCCTTCGGGAAATGTCTTGTTTTACTTCGTGATATCATGAAATGTGGTTATCTTGCCGTGTTTTAACTCGCTTGGGGGGGTTGTGGAATGCTGCGTAGCGCAGGTACGCAGGTACCCTCGGAATTTTATACTATCTTTAATTTTGCTGTTTGCAGGGTGGCAACAATGCTGGTCACACTGTGGTTGTGGACTCAGTAGAGTATGACTTTCACCTGCTGCCCAGCGGTGTCCTCAACAAGAAGGCAATCTCTTTTATAGGTAATGGTGTACCGGTTCTCTAATGGATTTGGTGTCAAGATGAAAACATTGCTTTTGCATAACAGGCAACGGGGTGGTCGTACACCTCCCAGGGCTGTTTACAGAGGCAGAATCCAACCTGACGAAAGGCAAAGGTATTTTTTACAGGCCATTTATGTAAATATGCTTTTTTTCTCCAAACACTAACAAGTTTTTTCGTGTAGGATTGCAAGGATGGGAAGAGAGACTAAAGATTTCCGACCGTGCTCACATCGGTGAGTGTATTTTTCTTGTCTTTGGAAGTCTTTGTTGTGAACATGTCTTATTGAGAGTGCCTCGGTCCACCCCTAGTGTTCAACTTCCATCAAGCTGTCGATGGCATCCAGGAGCAGCAGCGGCAGCAGCAAGAAGGGAAAAAGTAATTTTGCTCCGATTATTTTAAAGCACTGGCGTATTGGTGTGTGTCACGTCTGCTGAAAGGGTCTTTCAAATTCTCTTTATTGTTTGTGTTTAACTTCACGTGTTGTATCTTTGCTGCAGTTTGGGAACCACCAAAAAGGGCATCGGACCCGCCTACTCCTCCAAAGCTGCTCGGAATGGTCTGCGAGTCTGCGATCTCGTCTCAGACTTCAAAGTTTTTGAGGACAAGTGAGTTTGTTTGAAATTTGCGTCCTCTAAATGTCATTACCGTATTTTCCAGGCTGTAGGTCGCACCGGAGCATAAGTCGCATCAGTCAAAAAAATGCATCATGAAGACGGAAAAATCATATCTAAGTCGCTAAAGGAGACAAAGTAAAGCTACAGAAGGTGAAATAAGTCGATTTTTTTCAGAAGTATACCGACACAATAAAAACACACCTGTTTAACTCATTCAATCCCAGCCTTTTTTCAAAAGACAACCCCTTCAGTACCCGCCATTTATACCATGTTGACTGATTTTTCAAGGCACACAGATGTGTTCTAGATGTGTTCTATGGCTCTCGCCTTTCTACTTTTTTCAGTTCTTTAGTAATCGGCAGTAGAACAGAGGCAAGTTTCAGGAAAATATCAGTTAACAAAAAAAAAAAAAGAGGGAGAAAAACAGCTTTTTGTGTAAAGTTTGACACAAATTCTTTGCTTTTGTGACAACTCAAATATGTAAACAACTGCTCCACAACACAAAAAAGGGTTGTTTTACATCAAAATAACTTTCTTTTCAAATATAACACCATGCACTATTTACAGTTTTCACATTTGGAACTAAACTGTGTGTGTGTGTGCACGCGTGCGTGCTTTAACATTTCCCTACAATGCGTAACCTTCTGCATGCTATACTCCACCACGCTCTCACTTCCGCTTTGCTGTAATACATGCAAAAGATCCATGCCAGCTCTTCTCAAATGCACTTCTGCCACCTTGTGGGCAGTTTTTCTGGCTTAAAACTGCTTCAAAAGTCGCCTCTTTTACTGCGCACTTGCGTCATCACTTCTTTTTTCATATAGAAATGTCTGGGAGCGAGAGTTCGGCTTAAAAAGAAACATATAAATACATCTTTGGTATTGAATTAGTTAAGAATTGTCAGAAAGTCCTCGTGACATAACACCTGGACTCATCCCGGTGCGTAGAAACGGACGTATTTTAGCACCAAAACTTCATTTTTGAAATCACAAATGAATTAAAATAATACCTGTGTATTTAGTTTGTGAACGGCTGCCACAGCAGCTACAGTCTCCAACTTAGACATGAATTAGTGTCCTAATTAAACACTGCTTTATTAAATACCACATTTGTTAATCCACACAGTATAGTTGCACATTACTTACAGACACGGTCTCTAAGGCAGAAGCAAAGTTAGAAAAGATTCAAAGTTTTTGGCAGGCTCTGTTCATTCAATTTGTGTGCCCAACTATGTCACAACAAACTCAACTCAATGAATTATTGCAGCCACTAGGTGTCACCAAACGAAACGAACCACCACCCCCACTTTAACTATAAGTTGCAGGACCAGCCAAACGATTAAAAAAATTGCGACTCATATGCCGCAAAATACAGTACTGGATTTCACAAAATGCTACTTTGGCGAGGCCACGAGGTTCATATATTGCGACGGGTACGTTCACCAGCGTCATGATGAATGAAGCGCCTATTTAATGGTGACGGCTTTGCATTTCTTGTAGGTTTCGCATGTTGGCAGATCATTTCCTGGCCATGTATCCCAACCTCAATGTGGACATCGATGGCGAACTGGAGCAGTTGAAGGTGAGAGCCGATTCAATCGCATTCCGTGAAGTAGGATTCCTTATTTGTAAATGGATTATTTTTGTAGTGGCATGCAGTTATTAACATTATTAGAGCCCTCTAGACATGAAATAACACCCCTATAGTCACCTTTACACCCGTATTACCTAATATAGTAGACATAATAAGACCTAATATAGGCTCACACGTGCATTGGGAGAGTTAAATGTGCATATTTTTCGACTAACAATAGGCTGTTGTTGACCACATGAAATTCAAAGCAGGAAGCGGTGAGGGATTTACTATATCCCGTCCCTGTTGGGTCAGTGTTTTGTGTGATTATCTGCAGGGATATGCAGAGCGACTACGCCCTCTGGTGACAGACGGTGTGTACTTCATGCACAAAGCTCTCACTGGACCCAGCAAGAAAATCCTTGTGGAGGGAGCCAACGCTGCGCTGCTGGATATTGACTTCGGTGAGTCCCAAGAGGGCAGGGGATTTAATCTCACCGACTGATGGATGCGTCTGACTCCTCCGGCTAATAGACAATGTTTCTGCTCAGGCACGTATCCCTTTGTGACTTCGTCAAACTGCACCGTGGGAGGTGTGTGCACCGGCCTCGGTGTGCCTCCGTCTCACGTCGGCCGAGTGTACGGCGTCGTCAAAGCGTACACTACCCGGGTCGGCGTCGGCGCTTTCCCCACGGAACAGGACAACGTGAGTAATGATGCAAGGAAGTGTTTGTGTGTGACTTACAGCGACGTGTCCTCAGGTTTTATACGCAATTGTTACTTAACAAGCGTTGTCACTCACGTCCTTACCAAGTGCGTGTGGTGTCGCAGGAGACGGGGGCCCTGTTACAGTCGCGGGGTCGAGAGGTCGGCGTGACAACGGGCCGAAAGCGGCGTTGCGGTTGGCTGGACTTGATACTGGTCAGATACGCTCACATGGTCAACGGCTTCTCGGCGTAAGTGGCGAAAGTAATCGAGCACTCTTTATCCTCGCAGCGAAACTGATTGACTCGTGTTTTGCAGCATTGCACTCACCAAACTGGACATTCTGGACACACTGCCGGAGATTAAAGTGGGCGTGGCCTATAAGGTTGACGGGGAGCCTCTGCCAAGTTTCCCTGGTAAGTGATGGGGCGAGAAACGTGCGATACGATGTTAGCGCGCCGATGCATCGTTATAGCTGTGAAAGTGGGAAAACGACCTTTCTGGCATATTACCATAATCTGGCAACTCTGTGATGTGTCCAAATTAAGATTTAAGTGCAAACAATCAATTACTTGGCATGATTAGCATCTGAAATGTGAATCTGTCATTTTACCAGCCGCAAAGTATGATGTGTGTGTGCATTTCATGTTAGACATGAACATATAGCAGTGTTGGCCACAGGACTACAATCTATCTGTGGTGGAAATGTGGCCTTTCGCCATTGGCCAAGACATTTTTTTTCACAAGTTTTTCCAGAAAGCCACATAAAGTCCCGCTCTTGACATACTGTAAGCCATATACCAAAAGTGTAGAATCACATTATTATGTTAAAATGAGGATGGTCACTAGAGGATTTAGACAAAAGTAAAAAAAAAAAGACGCCTGTGAGTCTCCTAACTAGATTTTTTTGAAAGAGTGCAGTCATCTCGCGGTTAATCAGTTCCTGACCCTACCGGAAGTCAATTTCTTTTTTTCCTTTTTAACATTCCATCCATCCATTTCCTGTGCCGCTTATCCTCATTAGGGTCGCGGGGGTATGTTGGAGCCTATCCCAGCTGGCTTCAGACGAGAGGCGGGGTACACCCTGGACTGGTTGGTTTTCAAGATTAGAGCAAATGAATAACACCCCCTTAGTCACCTTTCCACTCGTATTCCCCAATATAGTGGATGTAATAAGAGAAAATAAGATGTAATATAGACTCACACATATTAGCATTGGGATAGTTCTTTGTTGTTGTTGTTCTGTTCTGTACAGTACTTCCTGCAGTGGCTATTGTCTCATCAGTGTAACGCTACTGACACCTAGTGACCAGTGTAGAATACTACATATCATCTCTTTTGAATGCCTTATATTTTGTATTTTAGTTCATTTGGCCATTTTTATGCTTGAAAATGCTTACTTTAAACAACAAAGTACATAAAAAAATGTGCATTTTGACTAGTAGGCTATAGTCAACCACAAAACAACCATGATTTATTCATATATTTTGAAAAAACGCAAAATTCACAGTGGCGAGGGACGAGTGTATCTAGAAGACTCTGATTACTCGTTAAGTCATGAGGTTGGCAATCCCATGTCAAGGTCCCTAGGGTCGCAGTACGAGCTTGTAATATATATATTTTTTTTGTCTTGCAGCAAACATGGACATTCTGACGCGCGTCAAGGTGGAGTACAAGACTTTGCCCGGGTGGTGCCGCAGCACCGAGTCAGCCCGCAGCTTCACAGAGCTGCCCCCGCAGGCGCAGAGCTACATCCGCTTCATCGAGGACTTCCTGCAGGTTCCAGGTGCGTAGATTCACATTCTGCGTTGCTCTTTTGTCACGTTTGACTCTTTCTGCCGGCTTTGTTTTCAGTGAAGTGGGTGGGAGTGGGCAAGTCCAGAGAGAGCATGATCAAACTGTACTGAGCAGCGAGCAGAGCCGCCGTCTTCCAGGCTGCACGGCCGAGACCACGATGTCACCTCCCCGTTATGTCACACGTCAAGTCCATCTCAAAGGAAATGTTTCACCAGCAAGGATCTTTTGTGAAACGTCGTCGCTGGTTGTACCTCGCAGTCGCCAATCAGTCTAATTTATGCATTCCAGCTTTTCCACATTTCCTGTATTTTTAGGGTGTGAGGTTTTTAAATGGGCTCATTCCGGTGAAGCACACTTTTATCTTTTTTTTTTTTTAAGAATTTGAAGCTTTACAGAAATCTGCGTGCCACTGAACATTTTTGCAAAGTCGTTAAAAGAAGCAGCCTTCTTGATTAGAAGGTCGTAACAGAGAAATATTTGACTAGCTTTGCTATGCAGAGGGAGCCATTAATGATGAAACTTTTCATGTACAATTTTAAATCCACCAATACATCTGAATCTGTGTATCAGTCGTTCATTTGTTGTTTCTTTTGAAACAGATGCTAAAAAAAATGTTGTTTTTTCCATAATAGTTGTTTAAAACTAAATCAAATGAGCAAATGCGATTCTGTTTGATAAACTGAGTTCACCCAGAAGAGTCAAGAACGAATCGTTCAAAACTCGCAAGTTTAATTCAAATTCAGGACTCCTGGGTACTCGTCTACGTTAGTCGGGGTAGGGGTGGAACTTGTTACTCTGACAGGTGACTCGAGTGCATAGAGTACCCGGTTGACAACTTGGTGTGAACGTGCGAGTTATGTTCGTGCGCTCTGTGACTGGTAAATGGAATTAATCGAATACCCGATTCACTTCATTGAGTGACTCAAAAGAACTCGAGTCAGTAAAAGGAGTCAGGTTTCCCATCAGTCCAGAAGAGGTTTGAGGGGGGAGGAGCCAGCCTGCGTTGCTTAAACTGGCGCTGTGACGCGATTGCATAACTATATTCTACATTTCGAAGTTCGTTTGGCCACTTTCAAAACAACGTGCAATTATGTACGCAACATCCTCCAAACTTGCCATTTGTGTATTCTTAATTCCCCCTTCTGTCGTCTTCTACGTATGTTTACATGCACACCCAAGGCCACGTGCAACTATACGGTTACTGTCCATCTATCTTCATATTTGATGTAATTAACAGATGTTATAAGAAATAAGAAAAACAAAATGTTTTTCATTTGTTGCTTTTGGCAAATGAACTGAAAAAAGGGCGGTTGAGACATTGAATTCACAAGGGAGCATGCGTCGCTAACGCTCGTGCATATTTTGTATTTCCGCGTATGTGTTGCTGCTTTCAAAACAACGTGTAATTGTGTCAGCAAAAGCCTCCAAACTTGCCATTTAGTGAATTCGTAAGTCTCCCGGTCCTCCTGTCTCCTTGTTCAACGTTTACCGGCACACCCAAGTCCACTTAAAACTACTTCCGGGTGACTCGGCGTCCCAAATGGAATCGCAAAAATCAACACAGTACACGCTTATTATCCATTATTGAATTAATAGGTGTATAATACCTTTTTTTGCTTTAGTTTCAAAAACGAATTATGTAAAAACGCATCGTTATGCGTTTTTTAGTAGAAATATTTACTAAGTAATTGTTGCAATGAATGTTGTGCTTTTGGAAATCCTCCAAATAAACGAAATGATATAATAACTCAACATAGAGCACAACTTTTGATTCAAAATGTAAAATAAACAACCAGTAGTCCATCTCAACAGGTTCCCGATGTTTTATTCCTTTAGTCGGTGCAAATGATTTGACTTGTTACTGGATGAATAAATGGAAACTTGGAAAAAGACCCGTCTAACTTCTGGTTTACTGCCTTTGTTTGGGTTGTACTGTGATTGCATTCATCAGGAAAAAAGCAGCACATTTCATCTTCAAAGTCACTGTTTTGCCCGTTATCATATCATCGTGAGAAAGCTCTGGAACGGGTCGGCCTCGGGCAACACCCACCCCTACACCCCCCACCCACACACACTCACTCATCATGTGAAACGTCTCTCTTGTGTAAAAGCTTTTCAGGGCTTGGAGGAATTAGATTAAATCGTAAAGTGCTTTCCTCTGGAGATCGATGCCGAGGTGTAATGTAGTCCAATCACGGCCCAACACACACTTAACTTATTTTGTACTTATTTTGTCGACCAAAATTATAGTAATGAACTAATAGTATTACCTTCTCCTTCGCTGCTTTTTGTCATAGACTCATAGACTAGAGGTGGGAATCACAACGTGACACGATATATAAATTATACCTTTATTATATTATTCTAAATATTTATATTGTATTGTAATAAACTGTGATGCATTGACAGTATCAATTGTATATACTGTAGATACTGTATCATGAAATATCACAGTGCAGCAGTGGTCCCCACTTATTTTGTGTCACAAAAGAATTAGCTGATGGGAAACGGTAGTATTTTTTCTTTGATAACAAATTTGATTAAAAAAAAACAACATTAAATTAAAATAAAATGACAAAAATAAAATAACATGCAAAAATTAAATGAAAACATAAAACAAAATGGGAAAAAATTAAGTGAGATAGAACAAAATTAAATTTAAAAAATCAATAAACATGAAACAAAATGAAAAAACAAAATAAAATGAAATAGAATGGAAAAATAACATGATCAAACATTTAAATACAATAAAATCGAACAGTAAAATACAGTGTAATAAAATTAAATAAAAAAACATAAAATGGACAAAATTATGTTAAAAAAAATAAATAAAATGAAAAAAATTAATTAAATGGAAAAATAACATGGAAAGAAAAAACAAAATACAATAAAATGGAACAATAAAATACAGTGAAATAAAATTCAATAAAAAAAAATAAAATGAAAAATTAAAATAAAATGAAACAATAAAATTGAAAAAAAATAACAGAAAATAAAATTAAATGAAAAAATAAAATTAAACACAATACAGTGAAATAAAATGAAATAAAAAAAGAAAAGAAAGAAATATAAAACATAAATATACAATACAATAAAAGGGAACAAAATGAATGAAATGAACAGAATGGTGGTATGTGTGCTGAGCACATCCAACTACTTGTCTGGAATCAAAACCGAACTGAATTATTTATTTTAGATGTGCCAAATGTTATATACCAATAATTCCGATTTTTTTTCATTTCACACATAAAACCAAGTAGAATTGGTATGAAACGTGACTTGCCAAGAGCTAAAAGTTCTGATTATGTTAGTTGTAACACAACACCGTAAGGAAAACCAGATCTTCCCTGTGTTTTTCGTCTCTTCACTACTCGCTAAAAGTGCACCTTCACTTAAATAAGCAAAGATGCACACGTTTGCTAACCAATCAATTTCCAGTCCAAGAAGTCTGCATCATCAAAAATGTCAGAAAGCAGAGCTTACAGTAGACGCATGACGTCTTAATTGAAAATAAAGTGCTCATAATTGCACGGCCGCCCGGCCCTCCCTCTACCTCTCTTTTATTTACCACCATCCTCCTTTGTAAATGTCAACACATTAATGCTCGGGGGTCATCAATTGGAGGTTTTGATGCCAGTCTGGCTCCTTCAAAGGTGTTCTTTGCTCAGCATTGCTGCTTTTATTCACTGGGCGGACGTGAGCGTGTGGAACGAAAAGCTGCAAATGAGCAAAAAGTAAGGAATTTGTCTCGTTTGAATAACGTGTGTGATGTCTTGCTGTTTGCATTTGAGGAGGCGAGTGAATAGTTGGTAAATCTGCATGGAGCCTGTCTGGCTGTTTCACTGCGGGTGGACCGTGCCAGTCATGGTGAGAACATCCAGACAGTCACTCACGCTCAGACTGAACTGACGGAGGTAAATGTATTTGCTAGCACTTGATCTGCTGAGTGCATGGAATAAATCCAATTGAAAGTAAGTACTGTGGAGACAAGGACGCGTTACATTGACACTCAGCACCAATAACATGCTGTTCACTTATGGATGCATGCTATTTGAAATACTTAATAATGCATTTGCACAAATATCAGGTACAGCTGTACAAACTAATGAGCTTTGCAAAAAACGCTCAATTTGAGACGTATCCTTTTAAAAATACATTCATTATTGTGGTTGCAGTTTGCAATGTGGGTCCTTAGCAGTGCAGTAGTTGACGTAGCCCCCTCCCCGAGCTCAATAGAAGTCAATATCCCATTCACTATCGACCTGTGATTGACGGGTGATCAATCCAGGGTGTGTCCCGGTGTGAGGCTGCACCGCAACACGCTGAAATGTATTCTTCAAATAAATGCTTTGGAGCAATTAGCGAAGTTGCAGCAAGCACTGGGGCTTTTTCTGATATGTCTTTTATATTTAATACAGAATACGTGTACAAATAATCCCGTCTCAGGAGTAATTAGAGCGTTTCTGTATGATTTCTTCTTACTGCTTTGCTCTGGGGGACCCTCACTGTTAGCCCACCCGAGCATACTGGTCAACCCTCCAGTTTTCCTCAAGGAACTCCCGTACTTTGCCCTTCTTTCTTGGTTCCTTCGTGTTTTAATAGTTCCCCGTATTTCATTTTTCACGAACAAAAAATTCATGGAAAATTCTGGTCATTCCATCAAAATGTCCCTGATTTTCCAGAAATTTTCAAATAGTTTAATAGTCCCCTGTATTTTAACTTTCTTGAAAAAAAATAATGGAAAATTCCGGTCTTTGCACCAAAATTTTTTCCCTTATTTTCTGGAAATGGTCCCTTATTTTCAAATAGTTTAATAGTTTCCTGTATTTTAATTTTCACGAAAATAAATCATGAAAAATTCTGGTCTTTCCACCAAAATGTCCCTGATTTTCCGGAAATGTTCCCTTAACTGCCATTCCGATTGCAGACTGGGCGTGGCTGGCATATACTGTACATATACACGGTCGCTCCCCGACAAACTGGGGCCAAAATGACCCCCACTGCATCACAAAAAGGGGCACCGCGAGGAAAAAAGTCACGTTGCCCGCCCCACACCCGGGCAGCTGTGGTCAGCACATCTCTCGGACTTAACTGACCCCTTAAAAGCTATTTTTATACTGTTTGACTTTAACCTGAATTTAGTTTGATGCATGTTTTGGACTAATATGAATATAGGGGAAACAACTTGTTCAATAAATTGTTTTAGTGCAAAATAAATTAGGGTTGGGCTTGAACAGGCACCCTCTGCTTTGGAAGGCGGCAGCTGTACCATTACACCAATGGCAATCATTGTGGCAAGGAGGCCAGTGTCAGATTACTGTTTTTTCCCCCTCCCCTGCCTCGGGCTACTTTGCATTTGCAGGCAATAAGCCCCCTTAAGCAAAAAATAGGGTCCTGCATTGACTGTGGGGTCCTATGCACAGCTCGTGTTCTGCTTGTAGGGAGGGGCGGCTTGGTACGTTTTTATTTTTTATTTTTTTTGTCCTAAGGTGCTGCCTGGCAACAAGTGCTCATGGTTCATCATCATTTGTCATATAAAAATGCCATTAGTGACGTTGCACACATAATGCGCCACTAAACTGATCAGCTGTTTTTTTTTTAGAACTGATTTATGGTTGGTCTCCACCCACTAGTAGTAATGCACAGTAGTGTAGTCTACACACACAAACACACACACGCACATGCACAGGCAGCAAGGGAGCTGCAGCACTTCTGTCAAGCAGAATGCGAGCAGGGAGGCTGAGCTGATCAGACCTCAATGAAGTCATGCATCGATCCCACGCAAACACTTGCACTGATAACCATGCAGACAGCGCCGGCACACAGTACGTGTGCTGCTTGGCTTCCTTCTCTCTCAGTGCCCTCATCAAGTTAGCTTGATTGAGGATTTTCTCCTCCCTTGTGTGTTCAGCAACGGCCTCCCTCCTCACCCACAATGCACACACACACACACACACACACACACACACGCACGCACACGCTGTCTGCTGAGGCACACTCCCCATATGTGACTGCCTGAACTCCACACTGCATGAGGCGACTGCAACTCTGGTTTCTTGTTATTCTTCATTTTTGAAGGTAAGAGCACGCTCCTTACACCGCAGACGCCCCCGCCCAGGTATTATGAGACGATTACTACCACCGTGCGTGATTGCAGCTGCATCAGCAACATCTGCAGTGGCTCACAATGCAAGCCACATGGTCCTCTGCGTTGTGGAGGGGCGTGTAGTGATGCTGCGTTGCATTTGCTGTGTTTGAGCGTGCGTTTATTTGGTGTGTGATTGTCGTAGTCTGTCCACTATCGGGCTGTAGTGTGTGTTCAGTTGATTTCTAGTGCTGCTGCTTTTTGGTGGGAGGCAACTAGAATACTACACTGCTGTATAAATTCATTTAAAGGAGCCTCGTCCGACATTACCAACTTTTCAAACTTATGTACGTGTATGTTTAAATTGTTGCCCTCTTGTTTCACATGACGTGGAAGTGCCATATCATGAGTTGGGGGGTTTTCATGTTATCCCGGGTTTCATTTTTATGCCGCTTCTTAATCTCATGAATCGTCTGGCCATGAAAATTTGCAAAGCGGGCACTACTCAGTACAGTTTGTCCCAAGTTTCCTGAAAATTGCAGCCAGAAAGTGTTTTTATCGAATGCAAGAATTGCGTATCTACACCGGAGTAAGGCAGCAAATGGACGTTTTTTGTTGTTGCTGTTTTCAGGGGAGCTAGAGACCTACCTCACGATCAAAGCACAGTTTGACTCCGGATTCTTCAACATTCATTCAGTTACATCAAATATCCAACCTGGCCGATCACAGCAGAGTAGGCGTAGTTGCGGAGGAGGTTTGAGGAAGCCGAGCATGTCGGCCAAGAGGAGAAGAATGCAGATCTACCCTGCACGCAACTTGACACTTATGGAGTAAACCTTACTATCGTGCCCCATCGGGGTCCAATATCATTTCAAAAACCCCTGAAATGAGCAGGATAGGACCTCTTAAAGAATACCCTTATTATTATAGTTGCAGTTTCTAGTCTTGCCTCTCACTCAGTGAACAGTTAAGTATAGAAAGTAGCATTCTAGAACACTGAAAGATGAGTTCTACACCAATACAAACTACAACTAGATGAAGCAATTTTGAAATGTAGACATATCCCCGGAACGTGACGAAATCTACTCAACGACTGAGAATCGAACCATCATTTTGGGACGACGTCTGTACGACCTGAGCCATGCCAGTGTGCTCTGAAAAAGCAGAACGTTACATGAAATGTCATAAAAACAGGAAGCAATTCCACCAATTGTCCATTCATTTTCAATGGGAGAAATGGCCCGGAAAATTTTCAATGATGGAAAATGTGGGAATTTGTAGAAAAGTCCTGACAGACAGCCCACATGTCCTCAGTGAGCTAACATTTTGATGTTGAAGCAGTTAGCGGACAACAAACGGCAGAATTTGAAATGCTGGAATGTCAAAATGTTAAAATATATAAATATGTTGAAGTAGTGAGGACTGAGGATTGAACCAGCAAACATCGGGTTGGGAGACAACCAATTTACTTCCTGAACCTCCATTTGTCCCACGACATGTAAAGACATAAACTGTTTATATAATATACATAGAATATATATATAATTTATCAAGAAAAAAAATCTGCAGGAATTTTACAAAAATAGTAAAAGTTAAAATACAAAAACAAGTTGTACTCTAAAGAGAAAAAGTCACAATTTTACAAGAATAATGTTGTATTAAAAAGACAAATGTCATTTTAGAAGCATAAAGTTAAAATGTAAAAAATATTATAAAAAGATGGTATTTTTTAAAAGTCGGAATATTATAAAAAACAACAAAAAAGGGATAAAGTTGTAATTTTTGGAAAATTAGGTTATGGAAAAGTTATAATATTACGGGAATAAAGTAAAAATATTATAGGAATACATTTTTTAATTACGAGAAGAAAATTTACAAAAAGAAAATTTAATTAGTTGGAAAAAAACTGTTGTAATTTAGTATAACGTCAAAGTATTATGAGAAAAAGTCATATTCTAACTAGAAAAAAAGTCGAAATTTTACAAGAACAAACTTGTAATATTATGAGGAAAAGTAATGTAATTTTAGTAGCGTAGAGTTGAAATATTAAAAAAAAGTTATTTAAAAAAAAGTCGTAATATGATGAGAAAGAAACAAAACAAAATAAAGTTGTAATTTTTAGAAAATTTGGTGGGGGAAAAGTTAAAACATGAGAATACAAAAAGAACATTTATGAAGAATATTTAAGAAGAAAGTTGAAATATTTGGAAAATTTTAAAAACAACAGCAAAAATGGGGGGAAAAAGAGCAAAAGAGAGAAGTTGATGCTAATACGCTTTTTCGCCTATCCTACATTGCTAAGATGCACTTTTTTCTTGAAATATACGTAACTTCTTAGCTTAACGACATGTGTTGCTTTACAAAATATCAAAGTGGCAAAGTTTCACTTTTTCATTTTTCACTGTGTGTCCCTCGGCGGAAAAAGTTTGGCCATCCCCGCTGTAGGATGAGCCGAATGTTACAGTTATGCAAAATACAAAACTATTTTCCACCAGTAGGGGGCCCCAAACAAATTGGTCATTCATTTTCAATTGGAAAATTGCTACAGAAAATATGAAATTACAGCAATAGTGTGATTTTTTTTCCTGTTAAATAGCCAACGTGTCCTGAACGAGCGGAACATGTTGACGTTGGATTGGCTGGAATCGAATTTGGGCGGAGTTCGCAGACAACAAATAAGGTGGAATAAGAAGAAGTAGCGGTATATGAATGGATGAAAAAGCGTTGAAAAAGCATTGAGAGCATTACTACCTTTCTCCTAAGATTTCTGGGGTACAGCTGTTGAATCGGGTCTCACGAGAGATGCGCCTAATGAAGCATAAACCCATCCCTGTCTGTCTGCAGTGTCACCTCCTACAGAGTGTGATGTGGATGGGCTCCCCAGTGGTTACGGATCCAGGGACTCCATCCTCACACCTGGTGAAAAAAAAGACTGGAAAAGGCGAAGGCGTGGCCGCAAGAGCAGGTTTGTGCAGCTGCAACGGCACCTGTCCTTGTTTGCATGTTATTGAGCATGACTGTGCTCTTTCAGATGACAAATGGGTTTGATATTGTTGCCTCCATGTTGTGTGTCAGCAGTGCGGTGTGGCCTGTGTGGTGTATAATGCCTTGTGTGTAGTTTGTGCACATGTGCGTGCGTGACACATTTGTGTTTTCCGGGGTGTTTCAGCCGCAGCAGCTGGGATCCGGGCCACGACAGCACGGACGTCGTCAGAACAAAACAGCCGCCCACATTTGAAGTGAGCGGAGGTGCGGCCATGCGCTGCTCCACCCTACTCGCCATCCTCACCGGGGTGCTTTTGTACCTGGTGCTGGGCGCCGTGGTGTTCCGGGCCTTGGAGGCGCAGCGAGAAGAAGGCAAGCACATGCAGCTGCAGGGCACGTGTCGCGACTTTCTGATGAACTTCACTTGCGTCAGCCCCGACAACCTGCAAGCTCTCATAGAGGTACGGCAGGTGTTCTCACCTTGTTCACATTTCTGCACTTTTCTTTGTGGCACATCAAGTAAAGTGCAAAGTATGGAAATCTGGACTAATACAATCCGCAAAATTATACTCCACAGTGATTTATAGTCCAGAAAATACGGTATTTACAACCCAAAGGCAAAATTTGGAAATAATTCCAGATTACGGACATAGCGAGCTCGCAAGCTTGTTTTTGTGCGGAACACGACGTCATCACTCGTGCACTGATATAAAAACTACAGATGCACGATATCTTTTTTTTTTCAAACCGGTACATACAACTTTCTGCTTCTCAAGACCAATATGGTACCGATAACCGCTAACTTTTTTTATACCTAAACCTTTTTTTATTGAGATTTAACACCTGTAGGTAAGAAGGACTGGAACAAATTAGGATTTGACAAACCGTACCTGTTGGTTTGTCCTAATCAAATACCATGGCATTACTACTACCACCTCACTACTACCAGAAGAACCGCAGTGTAGAGTGGGAGGAGCCACCTGGCGCAGCCCAGCAAGGTGCACTGTATTCGGGCACATGCTCTGAGCCTTCGGTGTGGCGCCATGGAGGTTGATGGCAAACCTTTTGCCCTTTTCACACACAGTGGCGCCGGCACTTCAGGTGGCTGATCAGGTTTTTTGAGTGCGCAAATTTTTTTTTGCCCTCATCGCGGAGCATTTGTACAATTTGCAGGCGAAGTGTCTTCCTCGAAAAGTGTTTGTTTACAAGTCAAAGATTGGAATCTTTGAGGATTGGATTGGATTAAGACAACGTTTACAGACATAGGTCAAACCTTAAAAGACAGGTGGAGGAAAAAAAGACATTTCAAAGACTGCGTACAGAGGACAGCATCTGTGCCTTCAGGAAAGATCTAGAAGAACAAAGCTGGGAGAGGGTCTACAGTGCAACAGATGTGGATGAAGCATATGACAGCTTCCTTGGTACTTATATGGAGCTCTACGATAAGAACTGTCCCTGGCAAGAAAAGTCCAAGAAGCAAAAGAAAAACAAGCAGCCATGGATGACAAAAGGACTAAAAAACGCCTGTAAGAAGAAGAACACTTTATACAGGACATTCATCATCCAACAAACTACAGTTCAACGATTATTCTGTAAATATCGGACCGAAACTGGAAGAAGAAATTCCAAAACAAGACACAATGGATGACTGGAAAGATATTATTGACACGAATCTGAATTCAATGTTTCTCACTGCTGTAACCAAAAAGGAGATCACTGATATTGTTAAACATTTTAAGGCAAGACATCAACTGATGGTCATGGAATCGAAATGGAAACAATTAAGAGGGTCATCAATGAGATCGCAGACCCGTTAACATATATCAGTATCTTATCTTTTCAGACTGGAATATTTCCAAGCAAAATGAAAACAGCCAAGGTGGTTCCAATTTTTAAAAAAGGAGACAAACATCAATTTACTAAATATCGACCAGTTTTCTTGTTACCTCAATTCTCTAAAATTGTGGAGAAGTTGTTTAATAATAGGTTGGACAAATTTATTAATAAGAATGAATTATTTGCAAGCAGTCAATATGGTTACAGAGCCAACATTTCAACTTCTATGGCACTAATCGATATCACGGAGGAAATCACTACTGCTATAGACAATAGAAGATGTGCAGCAGCTGTATTCATGGATCTGACAAATTAACCATACAATATCGATACAATTAACCACAATATCTTATTTTCAAAATTAGAAAGGTACGGAATTAGAGGATTAGTTTTGAATTGGGTTAAAAGTTATCTAGCAAAGAGGAAACAATTTGTAAAGCTAGGAGAATATACATCTGGGAGTTTATACACCACGTGTGGAGTACCCCAGGGGTCCATACTGGGACCAAAACTGTTCAATTTGTATATAAACGACATTTGTAAAGTGACAAAGGACAAAGTTGGTCTTATTTGCGGATGATACCACTGCCTTTTGTTCTGGCGACAGCACACATGAACTCATTAAAAAGGTCAAGGATGAAAAGGTCATATTAGAGTCATGGTTTGACAGGAACAGATTATCATTGAACTTAAGTAAAACCAAAATAATGCTATTTGGAAATAGCAGAAAGGATATGTACGACCAAATACAAATTAACGGAGTGGACATTGAAATAGTAGAAGAATATAAATTCCTGGGGGTCATAATAGACGAAAAAATGAGTTGGAAATCTCATATTAAAAATATACAACAAAAGGTGGCGAGAAATATATCTATATTGAATAAAGCAAAATATGTTCTTGATCAAAAATCACTCCGCACCTGTACTGTTCCTTAGTATTAGCATATTTAATGTATTGTGTGATATTATTGGGTAATAATTACAAAAGCAATCTTCACTCACTCACTGTACTACAAAAAAGATGGTGAGGATCGTTCATAATGCCAAGTATAGACAACACACAAACCCTCTATTTTTAAAATCACACATACTGTATTAACATTTGCAGATTTAGTCATCATCTTTTATGTATTAGTATCCTGATTATCACAGAAAACATGACATGGAATGCAGGAAGTGAATAACAAGTGTTGTATTAGATGTGGAATGGATGGGGTTTAGGATTAAATAAGCTATGCCTCTTCCTACTCCTTTTGGACACGTGGAACCGTGAAAGAATGATTCATGAGATGTATTCCATTGGAACCTTCATGTTCAAATAAACTAAACCAAACCAAACCAAACCAAACAAGTGAGGTCATGGGAAATTACGACAGCCTGTTAATGTCACAGGCAGGAGAAAAAAGGAGCACTTGATTTGCTCACCTGCACAGTACAGGTTATCTCGCCTCACTGGAGCATTTTTTTAAATGATTGGTTATCGGAGCTATTTTTAACGTTATGGGACATCATAATTCCCTCATAATTATAATAATTATTATAATTATTAGTCTGATAATTATCATGCACCCCTAATAAAAACCGATACCGATATCTTATTTTAGTGCCAATGTCTGACAATAGCATTGGTCAGCCAATATTATTGGATATCCCTATACAGTCGTCCTTCGGCACTTTGCGGTTCAAATTTCATGCCTTCAAAAAAAAACCCAATAAACTCTCCCAATACTAGCATGTAAGTCTATGTTGTGTCTTATTTATGTCTAGTATGTCTTATTTTCTGTTATTATGTCTACTGTATTGGGCAATACAAGTGTAAAGGTTACTATAGGGCTGTTATTCCATGTCTAGAGGGCTCTAATAATGTTAAAAAGCGTATATAGAAGATTGTAAACAGTTTTTTTATGTTCTAACTACGAACATATTCCATTTATAAAGAACCAATTAACTGTTATAAACGAGGATTGACTGTATACTGTATATGAGAGCGTTAACTAATTTATTATAATGCAATAACACAATACAATAACTAATTTATATAAGTACAGAGTAGCTTCCCACACAGCCACACAGATTCTGACACTCTCTTATAACCTTATTCTTACCTGAACACATCGACAGCAGCACAATTCCAACACTAGATGTGTACCTACAACCTACAAACACGTCTCTATTCTCCTCGTTGTAGCAACAACACTTCCTCATTTTCTCAGCAGTGGCGCGAGGTGTATTCATGGTCACTCCAAAATCCGACCATCAAAACAACATATTTATTTGGTCTAAATAAAGAGAAAGACAAAAAAAACAACAACGATTAAATATTCTTATCACTCACTTTGTAATTCTTAATGAAGAAGTACAATTTGTTGCGTTTATGTATGCTCCCAGAAAACACACTCAAATGAACTTCACTCTAACGACGTGGTTTCTTTGAACGCAACCCATCATTGCTCAGTTTAATGTGTGATTCAAATGTTATGCTACTACGTATTACAGACAGTAGTGTTGGGCAAATGAATTTATAGACATGTGTGGTGTGTCTTTTAGCTTGATTTAAAATTTCAGGTGATTTGGAGCTGTTAATACATACAAATGTATAAAACCCTGACCTATTGTTCTGGAAATAAAGTTTATAGCAGTTAGTTGGTTCCCAGACCCATTCACACTAAATACATTTCTACGATATGGGATGCAATATTAATAAATTGAATATTTTTGTAGTTAGAGCATAGAAAACCTGTTTATGACTGTCTAAATATGGTTTTTAACATTATTGGAGCTCTGTGGACATGAAATAACACCCCTTTAGGCACCTTTACACTCCGATTGCTCATTGTTTACACCACATTGCAACTGTTATGCGGAAGGGACTCGAGACAGCCGCTATAGCAAGCTAGCAAACTAACCAGTTAGTGTTGAATTTATTTCCTGTAAACGTAAAAAGCCAAAAACATAACACTTCCACACGGGATGGGAGGAATCTTTTTTTCGAATCTGATGTAAGCTAATGTCTCAATGTTTTGTGTCACTGCTGCCGGCTAGTGACCCGAAGACCACATTACTTGTCTACCATGAAACAGCCATCATTTATTAATTCATTAATTTCTGAAAAAACGCGATATAGCGAGGGAGCGATAATTGAACCGAGATATTGCGAGGCACAACTGTACAGTAAAAATGGGCACATTGCAAATCATAGTTCATTTCATTCATTTGAAAACGTTTTAGACTAGAAGTGTTTCAACATATCTGACGATATGAATCAACATAATTTGTAGATTGAAAACACAATTTGACACATTACTTACAGCGTATGACTGATAGATATAGATAGATACTTTATTCATCTCCAAGAGAAATTCACATTTCCAGCAGCTCTGCAAAAATGTCATAATAAACTTAATCGATCACAAAATAAAACAACCAAGGCAAGACAGGAGGGATAAGAAAAATAAGAAAATATAATAAGAATAAATAAATACAGAACAGATCATGTCAAATTTGCAGGCAATAACACATAATAAATAATAATAATACATAATAATAATACTTAATAAGGTAATAAGTCCAGTCCTGTGTGTGTTTTTATCGCTCCCCGTGTTGTGTTGAAAAGCCGCATGGCGTGGGGTAGGAATGATCTGCTCAGTCTTTCATTGGAGCAGGACAGTGATAGTAATCCGCCAGCAAAACGGCTCTTCTGTCGGGAGATGAAGCTGTGCATTGGATGATGCTGGTTGTCCATGATGGAAGGGAGCCTCCTCAGTGTCCTTTGCTCTGCCACAGATGTCAGGCTGTCCAGCTCAGTGCCAGCGACAGAGCCTGCCTTCTGGTGAGGTACAAACAGTACACTTTGTACTGTTATTGTACTAAGTATGGCGCAGCGCAGTAACGATGTGCTGTCAGCGGAATTATGTACTGTATGCAAGGCCGTGTAAAGAGTGTCGTGTAAAGTGATCCGTCATGAGGAAGCGGAATGTTATGGGCCAACTTGTGGTCCAACATGCACTTTGTCATTTATGCTACTGTCATTATTGTATCAGCTTGCAAAGTCATCTGCAGCAGCACTTAAGTACTGAAGTGAGTCCGGTCCAACAAGGTTGGACAAAGATGTACACATCAAGTGATTTCTTTGACTTCAGAAATGAAGCCGTCCACCTCACAAGTGAGCCGGGCAGCCGCTGAAGTCATTCCTCAGTTATTCTGTGCATTGTGGGGTTGGGTTTCAGCAAACAGTGTCAGCTGAGGTTTCAACAGGTCTTCTCGTCTTTGAGTAACGTGAGAAGTGTCATGCCATTGCATGTGTAGAGCCTGCAAATCCCCCGGCAGTGATTGTGTGGACAGTGCCGTATTCATTCCATTAGATTAGTACATAGTCTTCATCGACGTTAACAGCTATTTTATCACATGATTTCTTTCCAACTGCTCTCTCTAAGACAGGAACGGTTCTGAATATACACACGAGCAGTGACGGTGTGCCAGGAGAACCTCTTCAGCACTTTGCACCATGAGAGTAGAGTCAGCACAACCGTCAGAATCAATAACACACACTCACACGCTGTAATGAGAAACCCCTTGTTCATTACAAGTAATGATTTCAGAGTATGAGTGTTTCGTCAACTTAGGATGACCATATTTTCATTACAGAAAACCAGGACTCTCAGCCGTATGGATTAAAAAAGCCTTGGTTTTCGTGCATATGATTCGCTTTTTGTCGAGAACCTTTGCTAAAGTATTGCTTTCCTGCACTGTCTTGGCTTTCGTACAACATTGCACAGAACAAACTAGTCCGTTTGCCTTGTAATGTTTTGCTCCGTGAAATCCAGCGCCTAAACCAGGGGTGTCCAAAGTGAGGCCCAGGGGCCATTTGTGATTTTTTTTTGTTTTTATCAGCCCGTGGCACATTCTAAAAATATTATTTAATACGAAAACTACAAAAAAATACAACAGCAAAAATGGAAAAATCAGCAGAAAAAGTTTTACGTCAATAACATTGTAATATTATGTGGAAAAATTATATAATTTTAGTAGCAAAAAGTTGAAATATTAAAAAAAAGACTTCTTTTAAACTAACGAAACATAATACAGCCCTAATTAAAAAAAAAAAAATATGAAAATATGAAAAAAAGTTGTACCATAACAAGAAAAAGTCATAGTTTTACGAGAATAACATTCTAATATTATGAGGGGAAATAACGTCATAAAGCATAAAGTTGAAATATTAAAGAAAAACGACAATGTTTAAAGTCGTAATATTAAAAGAACAAAACATAATAAAGTTGTCATTTTTGGAAAATTAGGCCTGGGGAAACATTATAATATTAGACACATTAAGTAAAAATATTATAGCCATAATATATATGAAAGTTGAAATAGTGAAAAAATAAAATAAATAAAATAAAATAAATTGAAAAATCAGCAGTAATTTTACAAGAATAATGTCAAAATATTAGGAAAAAGGTTGTAATCTAACAAGAAAAAGATGTAATTTAATGGTTTTAAGAGAATAACATTGTAGTATTATGAGGGGAAATGACGGAATTTTAGTATAGCATAAAGTTGAAATATTCAAGAAAAAAGATGATTTGTTTAAAGTCCTAACATTATGAGAAACAAAACAAAATAAAGTTGTAATTTCTGGAAAATTACATTGGTGGAAAAAGTTATATAACGGGCATAAAGTCAAAATATGACAAAAAGAACATTTAAGAAGATTGTGTAAATGGAAAGTTGAAACATTTGGGAAAAAAATAGATGGGGGTTAAAAAATAGCAAAGAGCAAAGCTGATACTAATAATAGGCTCTTTCACCTACACCACAAAGCTGAGATGCAGTTTTTCCTTGAAATATATCTAACTTTTTAGCACGTGTCGACATGTGTTGCTTCACAAAATATATGAGTGGCCCGTGCATCCTTTCATTTTTCAGTATATGGCCCTCAGTGGAAAAAATGTGGACACCCCTAGCCTAAACAAAGCACGCTACGCATTGCTGAATAACCGTCCGTGCATTTTTTCATTAAGAGCAATTTCTAAATAACCCGCCAAGGGACCAAAGTGAGTTGCGAGTGCCAGCAATTTGATAAAAAAAGGTGAGAAACGTCATTGGGAAGCCCGCATCAACAATAAGTTCCATCCATGCCTCATTTATAATCATTTTGCATTGTTTTCTGCATGTAAAACTGTCATTGTTCTCTATGAAATATATTTTGTTAATATTTTGGATGTCTAGAACAGATTGATTGGATTTATATTATCTCCTATGAGAAAAATTGCCTCCATTTTCATGTTTTGGTTTTGGTCTGACCTTTTGGAACAAATTCATAACAAAAGCTAAGGTTACAAAATACTGCCTATAACCAAACACAAATTCGACAGGAAGAACGTTCAGAAATGTTTAAAAAAATGGCATGAAAACGATTCTAAAAACGGCTCACTTGTTAAGTTGTGGAAGGTAACCACTATTTTCGGGAAAAATGTGCCCTCTAAAGCAGCAAGAACTTGGGAATTTTGCATGACGTCACCAATTTTACGAGACTTCGAATTGGCGAATCGGAGGATTAACTCCGTGCATACGCTTTGCTTTTACTTTGGCTTTTTGGGAACCCTTAATTCAAACACGGCAGCCTCCCAGGTATCACGTCACATGCAAAGAGAACGTTTGGTCACCCAAAACATATAATTAGGTCAGGCATTGCCTTTATTTCTGTTCATTTACTCAGAATGGAACATAAACATAATGAATTTCTGTTTTCTTGTACTAAATTCTACCATCATTCCATCCCAGGAGGTGGCAGAGGCCATTGGCGCAGGTGTGGATCCCAACAGTAACGCCACATACGTCAGCCAGTGGGATCTAGCCAGTGCCTTTTTTTTCTCCGGAACCATCATCACAACCATCGGTGGGTACGCTAGTACAACTTGTACGCGCATCCTGCGTGGCTACACTTTCTTCGCTCTGATTCTGCAGGTTTTGGAAACATCTCCCCCAAGACGGAAGGTGGTCAGTTGTTCTGTATTTTCTACGCCTTGGTTGGAATTCCACTGTTTGGTATCCTGCTTGCTGGAGTTGGAGACCATCTAGGTACCGGGTTGAGGAAAACGGTGGCCAAAATAGAAACTCTGTTCCTGGTTAGAGTTCCAAACATAGCTCGGCTAATGTTGTGTGTTGGCTTTCCTTGACGCGCCAGTGTTACTGTGGTTTCCTCTCTACTTACAGAAATGGCGTGTTAGTCCCACCATTGTGCGTGTGATCTCAGCCGTCTTGTCCATCCTGCTGGGGTGCCTGCTGTTTGTTGCAGTGCCCATCCTGGTTTTCCAAAAGGTAGAAGGCTGGACCATGCTGGAGTCTGCGTACTTTGTAGTCATCACCCTGACCACAGTGGGGTTTGGTGACTATGTTGCAGGTAAACTCCAGTCCCGTAGATGGCAGTAATGAGCATTACACAGTACAGTGGAATCTTGGTTGAGCATGGTCATTAATCCGTTCCACAGGTTCCGACTTTAACCGACTCGTACTCTAACCGAACGCATTTTTCCCAAAAGAGAAAATGTAACTCCAATGAATCCGTTCCAGAAAGTCCAAAACATTAACACGAGTTTTACAATTACAGTGGAGCCTCAATTAGTGTGTTTTAACGGTTAACATAAAAAATGTACCCCCAAATTTTGTTTGCGTACATTTTCTGGTTAGCGTACAATCTGGCACACATCTTGTCGTGTTTAATAATACACTACATGAGTGCAACTGTGTTCTTAATGTGTTTTTGTCACAAAACATCCGTGTTAGCAGCCTATTAGCTTGCTAATACAGTAGAAGCTCGGTTAGCATGGTTTTCAGTCAAATATTTACACTAAAATGTTGCCTTGGTGTGCGTACATTTTCCAGTTAGCATACAGTATGCCGACGACTTTTGTTGCAGTTTGTTTTTCCTCCTCTGTCAGCACCTTTTGTTACCATGAAATACCTTTTTCAACATTTTTGCCTTCGTCTCTGCCATCTCTGCCATCTCTGCCATCTCTGCCAGCCATTGTAACCAATGTTTTGTGATAAAAACACATGAAGAACACAATTGGACTCACGCAGTGTATTAATAACATAACAAGATGCCCGCCATATTGTGTGCTAACCAGAAGAGGTTGGCGTACATTTTTGACATTAACCAAAAAACATGCTAACCGGGGCGTATGCTAATCGAGGTTCCACCGTACAATAGGCTTCTAATAAAAACACATTAAGAACGCAGTTGGACTCACTAACTCACTAATTAATAGCATGACATGACATGTGCCATATTGTATGCTAACCGGAAAATGAACGCAAACCGAGGCAAAATTTTAGCCGTCAATTTTCCATGTTGACAGAAAACAACGCTAACTGGGGCGTACGCTAACCAAGGTACCACTGTAATTCACTGCAGCTCCCTCTGCTGGATCAGGTTGGTCACAGCCTCGCTTGGCCCCAATGTAAGTGGACTGTAACAGCAAAAAGTGTCAATAAATAAGATAGACTGAATGAGTTTAACGTTTTTTTGCGAAATCCTAACTAACTAGCTGTGATCAAAGCAGGCTGCTTTAGCTGTTAGTTTGCATGTTTTCATCCATCCATTATTGATTGGAGGCTAATGTGCTGGTAAAAATCTTAACAAGTCAGCTATAAACATGCAGGCCTTTCTTTCACTTCGCTCCGATGGTTTTCATTTTCCCAGTAAATTATTCATGATTTTTTTGTATGAGAGATAAAGCATTGATTGTTACAGCTGCTCGATCGGTGCCCTCGGTCTTAAATTTGGACTATGGAAGTGTTGACATTACATACTCATGCTCCTTAAGGGGATTCAGGACTGGAGGGCAGTGACCACTGGTACAAGCCTTTGGTGTGGTTCTGGATCTTGCTGGGTCTTGCCTACTTTGCATCCATCCTGTCAATGATTGGGAACTGGCTTCGAGTTTTATCGAAGAAGACAAGAGCTGAGGTACTTCTTCTCCCTTGCTGTCATTTTTATTACTTCATTGCTGAATGAATCGAAATGAGCTTTCTCCTTTGGGTGGCTGGGCTCTCCCTTAGCGATAAGGTGAGAAGCACTGTCATCTGGGAGAAACTGAGGTGAACCGCTGCTCTGTATTGAGAGCAGCCAGACGAGGTGGCTCGGGCATCTGCCTCCCGGACGCCTCCCTGGGGAGGTGTTCAGGGCACGCCCGAACGGGGAAGACCCAGGACACATTGGAGAGACTATGTCTCTCAACTGGCCTGGGAACGCCTGGAGATCCACCGGGAGCAGCTGGACGAGGTAGCCAGGGAGAGGGAAGTCTGGGCTACCCTGCTCAGGCTGCTACTCCTGCGACCCGACCGATAAGCGGTAGACGGATGGAGGGATGGATGGAATGCTGATTTGATCTTTCTCTACTAGATGGAGGAGCTGCGAGCCCACGCTACGGACTGGACTCAGAACATCCAGAATATGGATTTTCGGATCTCGGGAAAAATTGATGATCCCTTCAGACGGCGTCGGCGAAGACGGCGCCGTGGTGCTCGCAAGCACGGCCATGGGGGCTCAGCTCCCGGAGCCCGTGAGGGGGAAGGGGAGCAAAACGAGAGTGAAACTGATTCAGAATCGTATTCCTCTTACACCTCCTCCAGTGGATCGGAGTCCGGATCGGAGTCAGAAACCACCCAAACAGAGCAGGTGCCTGAAGAAAAGAAGGACCCCCACCTTTCGCAACCTCTGGACTATTTTGGGGAGAACCTGGCCTTCATCGACGAGTCCTCGGATGCTCAGAGTGCTAAACTACACGTTGATCCTCAACTGGATCCAACCCAACCGAGTCCTAAACGCACCCATTCACACAAGCGGAGGCGCCATAGGAAGCCTGTCCCGCGAAGAAGCCCCAAAAGTGACAGAATCAAACGGTCCGGGTCCGGCACCGGCAAACAGGAGCACAACGGAACACCACATCCGGTTCCGAATGTACTGCTGAATCCTCAAGTTTGAGAGAAAATCCACAGTGTTAGCACAGGAAATGACTCAACAAAACTAAGCCCCCTCCGCTGGACAAATAGCGGATTATCTGACAGGAATGATTAATGTAGCAACGTATTTGTGTGAATGAATTGTATATTTGCAGGCACATGGAATGGAAATGTTGCACAAGTGTTGGCCTTTGCAGATGATGATTTTAATTTAGCACGTATGCCTTAATGTAGTGACGGTACTGTTCTGTGTTGCCTTCTATGCTTCTCTTACTGTCTAAGGAATTGCTGCTCTCTGCTGGACTGAGAGAGAATCGTCACATTTGATTATGTATCTCTAATTTAGGCCTGTTAAAAATAACACGTGATCGGAGGTAACCAATTCATTTCATTAATTATTTGAAGGTTTTGAGCGTAATTGAAGCATGTGACAGCAGACGGGGGCACAGTAGCCTCCCCACAGAGTCACACAGAGTCTGGCACTCGTTTATCACTTCATTCTGACCTGAACACATCAACAGCAGTGCATTTCCAACATCATGCAGTGGTGTGAAAAAGTGTTTGCCCCCTTCCTGATTTCTTTTTTTTGCATGTTTTTCCACACTTAAATGTTTCAGATCATCAAACTAATTTAAATGTCAATGACAACACAAAATACAGTTTTTAAATGAAGCTTTTTATTACTAACGGAGGAAAAAAATCTAAACCTACATGTGTGAAAAAGTGATGCCCCCCCCCCACCCCGTTAAAACATAACTTAAGTGAGATTAATTGAGATCTATCAGTGTGGAAAAGGTTATAAAGCCATTTCAAAAGCTTTGGGACTCCAGCCAACCACAGTGAGAGCCATTATCCACAAATGGCGAAAACATGGAACAGTGGAGAACCTTCCCAGAAGTCACCGGCCAACCAAAATGACCCCAAGGGCGCAGCGACGGCTCATCCAAGAGGTCACAAAAGACCCCACAACAACATCCAAAGAACTGCAGGCCTCACTTGCCCCAGTTAAGGTCAGTGTTCATGACTCCACCATAAAAAAGACACTGGGCAAAAACGGCCTGCATTGCAGAGTTCCAAGACCAAAACCACTGCTGAACAAAAAGAACATTAAGGCTCGTCTCAATTTTGCCAGAAAACATCTTGATGATCCCCAAGACCTTTGGGAAAATACTCTGTGGTCTGACGAGACAAAAGTTGAACGTTTTGGAAGGTGTGTGTCCCATTACATCTGGTGTAAAAGTAACGGCGCATATTAGAAAAAGAACATCATACCAACAGTAAAATATGGTGGTGGTAGTGTGATGGTCTGGGGCTGTTTTGCTGCTTCAGGACCTGGAAGACTTGCTGTGATAAATGAACCATGAATTCTGCTGAATGAGAATGTCCGGCCATCTGTTGGTGACCTCAAGCTGAAACCAACTTGGGTTCTGCAGCAGGACAATGATCCAAAACACACCAGCAAGTCCACCTCTGAATGGCTGAAGACTTTGGAGTGGTCTAGTCAAAGTCCTGACCTGAATCCTATTGAGATGCTGTTGCATGACCTTAAAAAGGGCCTTCATGCTGGAAAAGCCTCCAATGTGGCTGAATGACAACAATTCTGCAAAGATGAGTGGGCCAAAATTCCCCCCCAGCGCTGTAAGAGACTCATTGCAAGTTATCACAAACGCTTGATTGCAGTTTTTGCTGCTAAGGGGGACCCAACCAGTTATTAGGTTTAGGGGGCAATCACTTTTTCACACAGGGACATGTAACTTTGGATTTTTTTTCTCCGTTAATAATAAAAGTTTCATTTAAAAAGTGCTTTTTGTGCTCAGATGTGTCACGGACTAAAATTTCAATTTGTTTGATCATCTGAAACATTTAAGTGTGACAAAAATGCGAAAAAAATGCAAACAAATATATAAAATGGTGTCCTGTCATTTATCTTTCTGTTCATAAAACACAGTAAAAAAGGGCATACTTCAGACATTAATTATGATTAATTAATTGGAAAACTGATTAATATGATTACAACTTTTAATCATTTAACAGCCCTAATTTAATTATCATTTAGTCATCCCAGATCATGCAAAAATAAAAATAAAAAAAAAAACAGAAAGGAGAAATGATACCGCTGCTGTTTTGGTACATAATTGCCTGCCAACAAATCTTTGAATAGTCAAACTTGTACTTTTTTTGGTGTTTAACACAACTTTTTATATGATGATGAATGACAATAGCTGCATTTTGATTGACTTGTGCAGTAATCTTACCGGACCACATATACTGTATATATATACTGTATATATAAAATAAAGAAATGAAATGCAAGCACTGTGTTGTCCACTGTTTACTATGTAAACAAAGTGCATGATGACATTGCTGATTCATGTCATCCGGGCTGCGAGTACTGGACCAGTTGAGACTGCAACCATTACAAATAACCGCCTTGAACTGCTTGAACCGTGCCTTGACACCTGCCCTACACCTCAAAGCAACACAAGGTCAAAATATGTGTCAAACTACGACCTGGAGGCTTTAAATACAAATTTCACAGACAGAAGTTTCAAATAGGATTCCTTATTTATAAATCCCATATTTTCATAGTTAGAGCACAGAAAACACGTTTACGACCTTCTGAATACAGTTTTAAACGTTCTTAGAGCATGAAATAACAACCCTATATTCACCTTTACATCCGTATTACCCAATATAATAGACATAATAGGAGAAAATAACACATATAAGACATAAATAACACATGGTATGGACTCATACGTGTTAGCATTGGGACTGGTAGTGCAGTCATCACTGGTTTATCTCGGTTAATCAGTTCTAGACAGTGATAAGTACATTTCGGTGACACAGCTCAGTTTTTATTGGCCCGGAGGGAGTATTATATTCATAAAATTAAACATGAAATCGTATGAAAGAGGATTAGCGCCATATTGAAAACAGAAAAAGCTTATCTATTGAATATTTGAACCACACTCACAATAATAATTATCAACATGTGTTTAACTACTTAGCATATATTATCATTGATAAATAAATATATAAATAAAGCATTAAAATACAATTAGACCATGAATTAATTTAATAATTAATTACATCAAATGTTAATTAAATATAATTAATCAAAAAACATAACAAAAAAGGGATGACTGTATACATGAAAATGAAATGAATCAATTTCCAAATGGACCCCTATCCAGCACCACCCAGTGGTGGGCGGGTCACACTGACCCAGGAAGATCACAGTAGGGGAGAAAAATTAGGGACGGCCAATCACACGTGAGCAAGAAAAGGCAGGGCCAACCGATGAGCTTGTGGGCTGTCTAAAGGGAAACAGGCTTCCGCTTCAGTGGCCATTCTCTGCTTGGTCCTAGTGCTTGACCAGTTTCCATTGAATATAGTTTTTGGACAATAAAAAGTGCAGGGGAACAAAATGGCCTTTTGAAAAAGTGCAAGGGAAGGGGGGACTTTTTTTGTTCCCCAGTTCTTGGTCCCCAAAAGGCATGTTTGGATGAATTTGGTATGGAAGAAGAGCCCTGACCTCAACCCCATCTAACACCTTGGGGATGAACTGGCGTCAGTGACATTCCCACATGCTGCAAAACTTGCAGAAAGTCTTCCCGGTACAGTGGAAGCCTTTATAGCAGTAAATCCATATTTTCTTTCATTATCGCTTAGTATGGATGGCCAGGTGTCCCAATACATCTGTCTACATCGTGTATGCTGGTGAGGACAAATTAAGCTCAGGCTGCAAGTCTGGAATAGCACGCATGCTGACAAGAACCACTCATGCCTTGGTGGACTCAAAAGACTATGCGGTAGAAATCAGAATACCATTTCATATGAAACAGGTTGGCACTGTCAGGCAGCCAGAAACAAGCAAACAAGACAGAAAAGCTAAAAGAAGACATGTCTTAAACACATAGTACATGAGAGTACATGAGAGATGAGTGGCACATGGAAGCTGGATTAAACATACTAAATATACACAAGAGGTGCGATGATGACTGCAGACAGGTGATACACAATGACAGGAAGTCAGGTTTCTGCAATGGGTAACACATTCAAAAAAAAAGAAATTAAAATTACGCAACAAATGTAAAACATTTTCCTGATTTCTTATAGGATAAATTGATTTTGGTGACAGTATGTATCGGTTTGGGTCGGACCTTCTGGAGCGGATTAATGACGCTAACCGAGGTTCCCCTGTATTTATTATAAATTATTACCAATCAAGGGGTGAATGGGAATGCCTATTTTTGTAGAGAAAAAGCACAAATGCGCAGGTTTTCCCACAAATAAAATGTACAGCTGTCCCTCCTTTATCTCGGTTAATTGAAATGAATTTCCGCAAAGTAGGATTTAATATTAATAAACTGAATATTTTCAGACTTTTCTTTCTAAATACGGGTTTTAACATTAACACAACCACAGCCCCAATAGTCACTTTTACACTCCAGTTATTCTTTGTTTACATCACATTGCGCAGGCTTCCCGATCACTGCAGGGTCATAACAGACGGCCGCTGCTCGCATAGCAAACTACTGAGCTAACTTCTTAGCCTCTCCAGTTTACTTATTCTAAATTTAAGAAAGTGTTTCAAACGGACTGGGTAAGAAGGACAAAGAAGCCAAAAACTTACCACTTCCACACGGAATGAGAGAAGAACCTTTTTTTCTGTGCTGTGCTGGCTCTGTAGCCAGTCTGCATGCAGTGTGAAGGGTAATGTAATCTAACACCATCTCTCATAACATTACTGCTGCCACAATACTACATATAACTAGTCATCACCTAATCATTCATTCATTATTTAAAAAAAACGCAATCTAGTGAAGGAGCAATATTGGAACCGCAATATAGCGAGGGACAACTGTATTTTGGGTTCTGTTCGAGGTTTCTTCCCTTGAGGGAGTTTTGTGTTTGTTCATGTGGGGTTCTCTTGAATGTATGAGGAGCGTGGCTGTAGACTTGCGAATCGCAAACAGGCGGATTGGAACTGTATTTTGCTATAAAAGATGAGCCGCGGCCCGCAAATGGCGCCCGGGCTGGACTTTGGACACCCCTGTCTCAAACACATCTCAGGTCTGCACACTTTGACCTGCATTTGCAAATGAGGCGGGATGTCACATGTATGCATGCATGACGAGTAGTACAAACCAAGTGAGTATTAAAAGCCCCCCCAGCCCCATCCCCTGGCAAATGGACAGTTTACTGTAGCATGTATAAAGATGACAGGCAGCCTTCTGGCATGACAATCAGGAAGTCAGCAGGCTGTGATGATGTGCGCTGGCAGTGAGTGACCTTTTACTGGAGGACACACACACACAGACACACACACGCACACACGCTGACAAACACTCAGCTGCTAGAATGTCATGAAGACGGCTGCTGCTCTTTTCCTACTGCTGCCACCAGAGGGAGGATTGTGACTCTTATTTCTACCATAGGACTCCAGTTGCAGTTACTTTGTCACATTTCTGTTATGAATGAAACTTTCTGACTGCAGCAAATCCGCAGTTTGCAACAATCTCAAACATATCGCCTTGTCAGTCGCATTGCATTCACATTGCTTATCTTCTGTTTCCATTCATCTTCGTTATACAGCCGGGAACGCCGTAAACCTGCACTGGTGCACCCTGCTAACATAGTAATAGTTCGTTTTCCCGTCAAAATCACGACGATGTATAGAGCAGAAAGTGTGTTAAGTGTGTTAAGTATGACTCATTGATGCGGTAATGTGCTTTTCCTGCATGTACAGCAAGCACAAAGGCCTCTTATTTATATGTAGTCTATCAGCTGACACCTGTCTAAGGTCAAGGCCTGCTTTAAGAAGCCGTCCAAAGAGCCCAGCTGGCATTCACGGTATGTTTTTAACCCCTCCCCCCATTCAATATAGTTAGTTCAAGCACGTCCTTTATGACATGTCCAATCTTGGAATGCACTAAAAAGCGTGTAACAGTAAATCACATTGTTTGATTTATATGCAAATTCAAAGTCGTTCTCAGGCCTGCAAAGCCAGGTTGCTCATGCACACTGCACCAGCGCGACGCAGTCCCGCAGAATTGCAGCGTCTGCAGCAGAGACTCAGTGACCTTGCTTCAAGGTCGCAGTGACACTGCCGTCAGTTTTTCCTCCCGACCATCCTGCGCCCACAGCACCGCTTCGCGCGTGACCACAGAGAGGCGCACCTTTTTAAAGCAGCTTTACAAGGAGGGGGTTCGGTCAGTGACGCGCTGTGGGCTAAATATAAACAAATAGATAGATAGATGTGTCTTTGGAAAGAAATATTTGTTGTGTTGTTCTTAAAATGGACACGACTGTCATGACGTCATTGGCCGTAATACAGCAGAGATGGGTTGCATTTTGGGGTTAGTGTTACATGGTGTGTCCCATCTCTCACTCACTGAGGTGAGGTGGGCCGCAGTCACAAGACCATAAGCATGACATACATTTTCCATAGAGGTGCACGCTCTTGCTTTCTCTCTGCAGCACTCCAATATCGCTTAGGCTCATTTAAATCACAGAAAAAGCACAATATTATTTAAATTATAATGCGTTTGAATAAGAAAGCGGACTTATGCTTATGTAGTTATGCATAAATTAAGGTTTTGTGATAGTGCGAGGGCATGTGCAACTTCAACTTGACTGTTCTATTTTTCATTTAAAATGTGTTCCTACAAGAGTCGCTTGCCCCCGTTATGAAGTTGATGACGCTGTTGTATGATACGTACTGACGTCACGGAGAGAGCAGACGCAAATCGGTCAGAGGGAGGAGCCAAGGCACGGGACACAGTCTGACGTCACTGAGCGCCACAAAGTTCGCTAGTGAAACTAGCCCTACCGGAATCGTACAACATCAAAATAAAGCACTCATTTAAAGTAATTTCGGATTGACCCCTCTCCTGCTAATTCACGTACATGTGTCGTCTTATAGTAGAGATAAACCGCCCATTTTCCTGTGTGGCGGTGTACAACCCGAGAAGCGAAAAAGTGTATCGCTGCAGCGGGCCTGTCCTGTTTTATTGCGAAAACACCCCAACCGGATGTTGTGTGTCATTGTCATGAACTCGACTATGTACAACAGCTTGAGCGGTGGGAATCGCAGGGGAGAATTTCTGACACCGCCAGTGTCTGGAAGCAAGCAGGCGAGGAAGACGGTATGTCGCCGGTTGCTGTCATCGCAGACTCCCCGGTGAAGTCGTCGTGAAGTGTGAGAAACACGACATTGCTCGGACAGCGCTGTTAAACCGCTGAAAAAACGACGGTGGATTTGCTAGTCCCAAAGACTCTGCCTGGTTCCAGATTAAGACAACGCGGCGCGGTTTCCGCTGCTCCTGGTAAGTGTCACAATTGACGTTCACGGCTTATTCGGAATATAGTAATATAAATATCCCCGGGTGTTCGCCTGTTATGCACGTACTCTCGGTTGTTTTCACGGTGGCGTGATTTGTATGCACGCCGGGCAGTGTGAAGTTGGCGTGATCACGTTATTGGGGGTAGGGTGCACAAGCCGCAGGAGAATTCATCATTTACAGTCGTGTTTTTTTTTTTAATTATTATTATTTACTCCCCCACGCCTCTCAACCTCTCAAAGAGGCCAATTCCTGACGTCATTAAGGGCATTGAAGTTACACGACCAAGCCCAGAGTCTTTGATAAACCTCCACTAAACATTGCAGACGTTGCAATGCGCGTGGAATAAGATGCAGGTGACTATCTTCTGCCTGCACCACACACTTCTTCAAGTGTCCACATGAACATTTTCTGACTTATTCCTCCTGCTGCCTCAACACACTGACCTCTGAATGTAACCAAGCCTGCTGGCCCAGGATTGAGATCACTGATCTGAAGGCATAATCCACTTAGGCAATTAACCTTTCACCGGTTGGAGATCAGTCAGCAAGGTCACCCCTGGGTGCCTGCTCTCGGCGGCTCCACAATGCGCAGCATGTGCAACGCTCTAAGTGACTTTTAAGTGCAGTTATTTGATGCATACTTGGAAGTACTTTACGTGTATGGCGGTTCAAGTATGTCGGCATTAAGGCTGTTAAGCAAAAAAATACACGTTTATCACTCTCCTTATCTACGCTTAAAACTGAAACTAGAATATGTTTGAATTCATTTTGCACTACCGGTCTACGTAATGATTTACAAAGAGCTACCACCAAACTTTTCAGTACGAGTGAGAGACAAGGTGTTGGCTTTGCTGTCTGTCCTTGAAGCATTCCTGTGACTTTGACCTTTGGAGTGTATCACGCAGCACAAGGGGAGTGTGGGGGGGTTGGGAGGTTTGTTGAGTCGTGTCCATAAACCTGAATACATCCAGGCATGTTATACATTTCAAGGATGAAAAGACACTCTTGTGGATTCGCAAATGCTTTCCCCGAAAAACCTTTCTTTATGTTGCAGGACTGATATCTGAGGTCGACAAGCGAAAGCTGTAACGAGCACCGGGGATCACGTACGCTGTGTAGGATTCAAATTCCAGCCCAGCAACCAGGTAATGCGTTCCCGTAGCTGTTGTTAGTGATAAGACCGCAATTAGGCAGTGTTGATAGACCCTTACAATGCATTTTTTTCCACTTGTAAAGTGCAGTTGAGTGGGGTTCCTATTGTTCCTAGTGTTAGCATGTTGTGGTCTTCGGGGTGTGTTTGCTTGCAAATGATTGTGTTAGGTGTTTGTGGTAGGTTGCCGTCAACACTGTTTTTGGTCAAAACACTTTGAGCCACGTTAGTCCCGTCTTAAAAGCGCTGAAACGAACGCTATAGTTCCATCAGTACACTTCAATAAGCATACTGTGTACAGTCGTCCCTTGCAGCATTGCGGTTCGGTTATCACTCCCTCGTTATGTAGCGTTTTTTCAGAAATGAATTAATAATTTATGGCTGTTTTGTGGTAGACTATGGTTTATTATCAGTCAAAACATATTGAAATACAAGTGATATGTAGTATTCTGGTCATTAGGTGGCATTAATGACACAAAACATTGAGACATTACTGCATGATACACACTGCATGATAGAGTGGGGGGAATAAATGTAATTCCTCCTATCCCTTGTGGAAATGATAGGTTTTTGGCTTAAGTTTAGAAGAAATAAACTTGAGGCTAACTGGTTAGCTCGCTAGCTGACGGCCATCTCGAGTCCCTGCAGCATAAGAGTTGCAATGTGGGGTAAACAATGAATAATAGGAGTGAAAATGTTCATATGAGGTGTTACTTCTTGTCTACAGGGCTCGAATAATGTTAAAAACCATATTTAGAAAGTCATGAACAGGTTTTCTATGCTTAAATGTTCTATGTATTTACATTGAATCCTATATCGCGATAATTCATTTAAGGCGGTCGGGTCTGGAACCAATGAACCGCAATAAACGAGGGGCGACTGTACACTGTGTACTTAGTTCCTGAGTGCGCACTTTTTCATGGTCTTGTGCTGCCCCAAATCGATGACTGTCGTTGCGCGGAAAATGACAATCGCAATATTTCGTCTCTCCTTTTGAATGGTGAATTGCAACCACTGAATGGAGCATTACCGCCAATATTTGGATACCCCAATAAATGTTGTTACCCAACTTAAACAAGAATTAAAAAAATATATATTTATATTAAAAATATATATATTTTTTATAATTTTATGAAACATTTTATTTTTTGGAAATAAAACACGAGTTTCCCAAACAAATCATTTTGCGGCCCTCCACAAAAGCGACGAGCGTCAGATCTTTCAAAGACACTTTTTGCGACCATCCAAAAGCACTCACTGGTGGCTGCATCTTGTTTGTAACTTAAAAAAAAAGAAGCGACACAAGAAAATTAATTTGTTTTGCTTCTCATGTTTTTTTTTTTTTTTTTACTCATTTCTTGCTAATCGCCACGTCCAATTATGCAAATTCAACAATTACGTATATTTCGTGATGGCGTTTATACATTCCTACGGTGTCCCTGAGTGCCCAGAGAGGCGCCAAAATGCATTTTATTTTTGTCTTAACGTCATTGGTGGGGTTAAATAAAGCTGGATGTCAATAAAAGAGAATATTATTTGGAAATTTTTCATATGGTATGTGTTTTTCCCCCGAATGACTGTATCCAGAAGCCCGGGAGAGTCAAGTGGAGTGTTGGTCGAACAGCTGTTTGGCTAGCCTAGCAAGCTAGCTAGTAGCCCGGCCCATCGTAACATTGGCGCTAGTAGCAGCCGGTTTTCGTTCTAATTGGTGTCATTTTATCACATCGTCCGGATATTTAAGCACCACACCAGCATCCACATCCAGGTAAGACGCAGCGTGGTATGGGTTAATGGCAAAAATGAGCGTAAATAGCTTGGACTGTATGGATTAACGCTTTGCAACTGCTAGCGAGTCAGCCAGGAGAACCGTACGTTCGCTTATACTGTACATAGACGCCAATGCTAACATGGGAAGCAAATGCTAGCATGCTGTTACATTACATTACATTACAGTACCCGTGACACGTTTCAAAGGAAGGTTAAACACTAGACGACAACTTAAGTTAGCAACGGGGTAACCGCTTTACTGAGACAACAATATGAACACATAGGTACATCTAACGCAACGTATAACCGATGTCCCTCACTGAGCCAAGCAGATGTGGACAGCATGGTGCACGCACGGATGATGGACTGTGCAAAACTGCCCAGTTATAATATCTAATGTATACTTTGGACTGAAAGTGATTTACAGATAAAGAAAAAAAACTAAATTCTATAGCGAGCAGGGTTGTTGTGACCACTTGCTTCTTAACTTTAGCTACTAATTGCATAGGTTTTTATTACAGGAGCAATGCATCTCAAAACGTACACTTTGTTGTGATAAGTGGAGCTAGTTGGGAATTTTGAGTTGGTGCATGTTTACAGGCAAGGTAATATAGATGCTTATCACCTCATCCTCACACACTGTTGTTAAAACAGACTGTACCAAACGTCCAACATGGCTTGCAGTATATGCAGTGCCTACCTTTTGCGGTATGTTTCCACATACTGTCTCATAGCGAATTGATACTGGATATGCTTTGTCTATTGAGTGGTAACTTGGCCCGCAGTCTTGACACCGATAGGAACCCACCTGCTTGCCCCCCGTTAGATTTTATGACGTCCTGTGTCAAAGACACATTTGGCTTTACCGTGAGTCTCTGGAATGTGCCCGACACGCCGCAGCGTATGGCGACTCACTCGATATGAGTAAACTGTTCATATTTCAACCTTGTGTGCAGACGTGTCAGTAGTTGAACCATAGTCGGCAAGTTTAGTGTCGTAGTCGATTTCTTGTGATGATAGATTTGAAAGTAGATAATTAGATTGGCCACAACGCAACGGCCCAGGTCAAGTGTTTGCGTTTAGCCGGGGTAAAACCTGAGCTTTTTGATGGGTGTCATAAGAAATGTGTGACAATATCCCATCTTTTTAAACCGTATTTAACAACACAACATGAAGTTGTTGGCCCAAAAACACAGACAGTCCCATTTTAATGTGTGTAATTGTAAGCAAAGGGCGAACAGGTAGCGCCAAATCTTTTTTTGAAAAAAAAACAAAACAAAACAAAACAAAAAAGTACTTTTTCTGTATCCGCACAATGTAATGTAATGTTACTTGGGAGGCATAAGGGGTTCCAAGTACCGACACAAGAGGATGAAGGAAAGCACTCTGCTGCAGCGGTCTTACAGCCTCACACGAACATTACTTATGCGCCTGGAAAGTGAAGAGCAGCGATCACGCTTTACGAGCAGCGTGACCTTCATCCAGTCACCTTGGCTATTTTAATTTACAGAGATGCCGGCGACAAAGACTTCACACCGGCCATGCTCTAAGACAGCGCACTTTTTAATAGGTGTGAAAGGTTTTGATTGAGCCCAACGCCGCTTCGAGATAATAGCTGATAAAAGCAGGACAAAACCACACAGGCTTTTCTGTACTTCTTTGTTTACTTTGTACCTCGGCGACAACCATAAGCGAGGGTGTGCGTAGTAATTCAGTAGTGATTGTTGGAGTGGTCTGCTGATAAGGCAAGATAATCCTTTATTAGGCCCGCAGCGGGTACATTCATAAAAGCTTTATGTGCCTGGAGTGGGGGCTTGGTTATTGGCAGGGTGCCGTCACCCGTGTTGGGCAACGTTTACACTTTGACCACAGAAGCCGCAATCTTTATGATAATGAAAACTTCCACTTAAATATACAGTGCTGCAGTCTATTTGTGGAGGCAGCAAATGGATTCTAATTAGCATAATTGCCCGTGATGCATGTGCATGTCATTTTTATGGACGCTGGGGGTGGCAGAAAGTCAGCCAAAAACAAATATGTTGAGAAATACAGATTAACTTTCTTCTGTCTCTTCTTTTGTGTTTCTTTTAATGTCGCAAGCAAGACGGAGCCGCCCGTCAGTCTCCAAAATTGTCCGACAAGACCAGAAAAAGTCGCAAAGTTTTGTCACCAGTCACTTCTTTTCAGTCTGAACACTGGCCTCGCGCTGTGGTCGTCTTATTCTCTTCTCTGGCAGACCAGGTGTGAAGGAGGCATGTTAAGAAGCAGAGCTACGATGCCATCTACTGTATGGAGTTGGAACGACAAGCTACGTTCACAGACAGTCCCGTTATAATGTGTTCATGAGCGAGGGCAAACGGGTAGCGCCAAATAGCTGATTGTTTTAGTCATTTAGTAATCTATCGATTACTTTATCGATTAGGGCTGGAGGTACCGGTCACTCCTCGCGATCCATATTTATTAGTTACACTCATTAAACGCATCATCGAAGCAACAGAATAACAATGGAAGCTTGAACCAATCGATGGAATGATGAATCGTTGCAGCATTCACGGCGGGCCGCCACAAATACATGAATATGTGGGGAAAACTGCAATACAGTAACTGGTTCCAGACCCGGCTGTGTTAAGTGAATTTCCACCAAGTAGGATTCAATATTAATCAACGGAATATTTTTGTAGTTATTGCAAAGGAAACCTGTTTATGATCTCCTAAATACGTTTTTTAACAATATTAGAGCCATCTAGACATGAAGCAACACCCATATAGTCACCTTTTCATTTGTGTTGCCCAATATAGTAGATATAAACAGCAAATAAGACATATTAGACATAAATAAGACAACAGACTCACACATTACCTGTTCAGCGTGCTTCCTGCAGTGGCCATTGTCTCATTAATGTATTGTAATGGCGGCTTTAAATGGCTTTACACTCGTATTATCCACTATAGTAGATATAAGAAGAACAAATAAGCCATTTAAGACGCAAATTACTCGTCATTCCCTGGGGGACCTTAGTGCCAGGTGGACAGGAAGTGACATCGGAGTTTTCGAGTTGAGTTTTAGCTTGTTGGGTTATGGCCCCAACAATAACCCGTGTTGTTGTTGTTATGATGATGATGATGATGATGATGATGATGATGATTATTACTCGCGTTCTGGCGACACCTAGTGGCCAATGTAGAATACTACAACGGCAAGTAGCATGTTTCTCCTGCCTTGTATTTGTGTTTTAGCTCATTTAGATAGTTCATTTAGCCATTTTATGCTTGCAGATACTCAATACAGCCAAGAATACATACAATTTGCTTAAATATGCATTTTTGTTTACTACCAATAGGCTCTATTGAACCTCGAAACAGCAATCATTTATTATTTATTTATTTATTTGAACCGCAATGTAGCGAGGGACAACTGTACATGAATTTTAGAAGAAAAATAACAACTACAGCAACAATATTGCTAACTCAGTGTTCATCTACTGTATTTTTATTTGGAATAACTGGATTATTTAAACCCCCTGAGATTGCAGCCACTGTTTGTGTACATCATGGTGTATGTTTTCTTTTTTACTTGACATGTTTTCTTCCCCTCCAGACGTCATGTCTTCCAGGGATCGCCGGTCGGACGTCTACATCAAGGCAGAACCGAGCAGTCCAGATGGAGGCGGGGGAGGTCGGACCAGTCCGGGAGGGGCCTCCTCCGACTCCTCTCAAAGTGGAGGCGGCGAGACCAGGGGAGACTGTGCGAAACGCTATTCGCCGCCGCTTTACACGCCAGCCTTGCGTTGCCACTTCAAAGACGAGAGCGGCGACGGCGCTGACGAGGGGTCCACGGGCAACGGCGCCGGGCGCTGCAAGTACGCCCTGAGCACGCTGCCAAAGAGGCTGTGTTTGGTCTGCGGGGATGTGGCTTCGGGCTACCACTATGGCGTGGCTTCTTGTGAGGCGTGCAAAGCGTTCTTCAAGAGAACCATCCAAGGTATGATGACCCCCCCCCCCCCCATGCTTAGGATTCAGCCCTGGTATTAAACCGTAATGTTAAGACACATTGCAGTGATTCATGAATTAAAGATGGCTTTGACTTCAATTTGTAAACAGGGGGGCGGTGTGGGCGGCAGGCCAATCTACTAGCTGTAAATTTATTATCCGCAGTTCTCTGCTGAGACATGTTTGGACATTTTTAATATTCTGACAGTATATCTAAGCATTTTTCATGTTGCATAAACAAGAGATGACCCTAAACATGGTGTATTGCAGACCTGCCAAGGTGTATGCGTTTTTCTTACAGGGCATGCATTTTTACCCTTAAAAGAAAAGTGCACTTTTTTGGGGAATTTTGCCCATCATCCACAATCCTTATGTGGGACACGAACACACGTCTTTCTCTTTTCCTGTGCGTTCTTAAGATACCAAAACAGCTAAAAAGACGCAGCTATTAAAGAATGCACGAAATGGGAAACACTTATTCCGCCTATAAAGACTTGTGGGGGAAAAAAACTCCAAATAGTGCCAACAGCGTTCCATTTGCATAATGTGACCTGCATAGTAACCAAGCTACAGCGACATTATTATTATTATTATTATTAACATTGTTACGCTGAACGCTAAAGAACTACGTTACTGGCGTAGTGACACCTCGCAACACCACACAGACTAGCTACTAGCCGGCTAGCGACTAGCTTCACCACGCACTCGCTCACAATGCCTCAGGCCACTAGCGAAAGGTAACGTGTTTAAGTTTTTGACTTTGGAATAGTTAACGCTAGGTGTAGCGTTCCTTTCTATGTTGCTATGTGAAATCAATGCGCCCAGGAAGGAAATTCCGCTAATGCTTAAAATGACCAAAATACTGTAAGTATTGCATGTTATCATGAATGTACCTGTTACTACATGCTCACAGCATGGATAGAAAACCATAAAACCTTGTTTTATGGTTTTATATAAAACATATGGGTTTTTGGAGGTATTTTTAATAGCGGGCTTTTAGGTGGCATAGGTGTGTCCCATTATGTGCTTTAATGAACTGCCTCTTTTTATCTTTAGAATGTCTTGGAAAGAGAAAGACGTGTGTTCATGTCTTACATAAGGATTCTAGATGCCGGGCAAAATAAAAAAAAAATAGTGCAATTTTTCTTTAAATTTGTGTACATTTTGTTGCATTTCACCGGGTACAGTTCAGAGTTCAGTTTCGAGTTCGAGTGCGCGTATCGTGCCGTGCAAATCCCTCCCCAAAAATCCTTGAGCTGCAGCCTTAAAGGAAAACTGCACTTTTTTGGGGCATTTTTCCCATCATCCACAATCCTGATGTGAGACATGAAAACACGTCTTTCTCTCTTTTGTGCGTTCTAAAGATGCGCAAACAGCAAAAAGAGGCAGGTAATTAAGGACACACCTATTCTGCCTTCATAGCACGCTATTAAAAGATCTCCAACAAGGCTTTATGGTTTTATATCCTTGCTGTGACCGAGTAGTAACAGTTACATTGATGGTAACATGTATTTTGGTCGTTTTAAGCATTACTGGAACGTCCTTCCTGGGTGCATAGTGATTTCACAAAGCAACATAGAAAGGAACGCTGCACCTAGCGTAAACTTTTCCAAACACAAAAGCACTGCAGCAGTAGCGGCAGCTCCAATATGTAGCGTTACCTTTCGCTAGTGGCCTGAGGCATTGTGAGCCAGGGCGTGGTGAAGCTAGTCGTTAGGCGGCTAGTAGCTAGCTGGAGTGGTGTGGCGAGGTGTCACTACGCGAGTAAAGTAGTTCTTTGTAACAATGTGGCTGTAGCTTGGTTAATATGCAGGTCGTATTATGTAAATTGGGCGTTGTTGGCGCTTTTTACCCATTATATGCAGTTTTAGCTGCCTCTTTCAAGCTGTTTTTATATCGGCAAACGCCTTTTTCTCTGATTTTGGATCAGCATTTGCAATAAAAATGCGTCGATTAGTTCTAGCTGCAATAACATTCCCCTTCTCTCTTTAATTACCGGGGGGGGGGGCATTTGTGGCTCACAAGCAGCGTGGAAATAAAATTGAAGGGGAAAAAAAACAGCAAAAATGTTGTTTTCAACAAAAGGCATACTGTAAAAAGCGTACATGTTGGTGAATAATAAAGGTATCACAGTGTATTCTTATATTTTTGAAGCTCATCAAATTTCTTAAGGTCGGCAGGTCTGCTGGTATTGGATGGCACCATATGCCGCACCATAATATTTACATATAAGTCACCCGGAATGCACTTACTGCCATGCACTCCGAGACTTCCAAAAAACTCCCTTTCCATTTTGTGTCACACTTTGTGGCTGTGCCACCGGAACACAAGCCCGAGTCTTATTTATTATTTAAATGGCTTATTTTCTGTTATTATGTCTACTATATTGGGTATAATAGGAGTGTAAAGGTGACTATAAGTGTTATTTCATGTCTAGACGGCTCTGATCATGTTAATACCCTGCACCACTAAATAAAAAAACAAATTAGTTGGGGCTGTTTTTTTTGCATTTTTATACATGTTCAAGCAAATATTATGTATTTCTGCCTAAATGTGAGCAGAAAAATGACTAAATAAACAAAAATACAAATATAAGGCATTCAGAAGACTAACTCAGACATTTTGTCATATGTATTATTCTACACTGGTCACAAGGTGATGTTACACTGATGAGACAATAGCCACCGCAGCAAGTAAAGCAACAAAGAAATCTCCCAATGCTGGTGTGTGAGTCTATTGTATGTCTTATTTTCCCCTATTATGTCTACTATATTGGGTAATAAGAGTGTAAAGGTGACTATAGGGGTGTAAGTTCATGTCTAGAGGGCTCTAATGTTAAAGTCCATATTTAGAAGGTCATAAATGCTCTGACTATGAAAATATTACAATGAAATGTAATATATAGTAAAACAATGAGCTTACATTCTAGAGCAGGGAATTGAATTGATCAATGATACCTTGCAATAGCCGTTTCTGTTTGAAGTGTGAAAAATTGAAGCGGGACCAAGCTATGCATGCTTTTAACGCCAATTCAAAAAAAACTGTTGGGCCGGTTCATTGATCCATGTTTACATTCTGTTAGATGTTGAAGTCCTCATTTCTCACAGTCTGCCTTATCACCTTATGTTGTGTTGCGTGAAGGTAACATTGAATACAGCTGTCCCGCTTCAAATGAGTGCGAGATCACCAAAAGGCGCAGAAAGGCGTGCCAGGCATGCCGCTTCACCAAGTGCCTCAAAGTGGGCATGCTGAAAGAAGGTGAGTGAGAAGACGTTTTGACTTGTTACGGCCATTCCCAGGTCATCTTTCTTTTAAAAATTCCATACATGCAACAATTATGCACCTTTTAGTAGTAGTAGTAGTAGTACTTTATTAATCCCACAGCAGGGAAATTCATCTGTTACAGCAGCAAGCAAGATACACAAGTATGTAGACAAGTAAAGAATGCATAGTCATAGACAATGCATGCAATGCATAGACATAGTGAAATACAAAATGGTTCAGGTGTGTTTTCCTGTGTGTTGTGATGCAGGAGTTCGTCTTGATAGGGTTCGAGGCGGACGACAGAAGTACAAAAGACGCCCTGAAGTGGAGAATGCAACTTACCAGAGTGTTCCCCTACCACTGACTAAGGAGAATGAAAAGGGTTTGTATTTTTATCTACAGAAAAAAAATCACGCTGTGCATAATTATCTACGGTAAAAAAAAACAAACTGCGCAAACAGTAACCCAGTGAAATGTATTTGGAAAATGGCGCCATCTACTGCACTTCCCTGACTATTTTTTGTATCACGTAAAGCAGTGGTCACCAACCTTTTTGAGACTAAGATCCCTGGTCTCGGCCGTGGACCTGCACAAGATGTGGAGAGATGAGGAGAGAGGGGCTGGTCAATGCGCTACAACAGTCAGTCCTTAACAAAGCGGCGGCGTTGCAGTTCAAAGATTTTTTTTTTTTGGAGGTGCACGTCTATGGAGTTATATTTGTGCTTTACCTCTGAGGTAGCAAATGCAGACTTTGAGCCCTATTAACGTGCAGTAATTACTGTTGTGTGCGCAAGAACATCGCTGCAGCGCTCTGGCAATCCCTTGTTCTCTCACTAGACGTTTTTGCTAGCACGACTGGGCCAGTCGGTGTACGAGGCATGCCGGTGTAATAGTGTACCTCCGGCCGGGTTTTGGGGACTGGGCTCCTTGCTGGGGCTCGTGGGTTGCTGCCTGGATAGCGGGGAGGCGTACGGGCGTGTTCAGTGTACGAAATGTGTGCCTGTTGGTCGCTCTCTGGGAGGTGAGGGCACAGATATCATAATACATTTTTTTCAAAAATGTTCTCACGATCGCCCGGCAACGTCCCAAAGACTGTAGCTCACGATCGACGGGTTGGCGACCCCTGATGTAAAGGGAACGCTGCATTCAAATGTTTACGTTTTCATAACTGGCTCCAAATTCTATTTATCAAGAACTAGGCGTGTCCCGATGCAACTTTTCACTTCTGATCCGACACCGAGTAGCCTTGAGTATCGGCTGATTCCGATATCTATTGGATCCGATGTCAGCACTAATCTTCTATACTTTTATGACTTATTTTGCCGTGTGGAATGTCAGAAAAGGCTTGATCAAGCGATATTACTCGTCAGACAGAGAACAGTAGTCAGCAACAGTAGGAGTGAGAAAATTCACTTTTTCACCCTTTGCGAATATTTTGGACAGCGTTGGTTGTATGGAGGGGAGGGGGAAGGGGTTTGTTTTGCGATGGTTTTTTTGTGGTGCTGCTTCGGATGCACGATAGGGTTGGTCGTGGTTTACTCCCACGGTTCTGTGGCGCTGGATCGAAGTGCTCGAGCAGAGTCTTGATGGACCGCTTGTATCGGGAGGGCTGATATCGGACATTTTAGATATTTGGAGTCCTTGTGTGGTTATGACGGGCTATACAGTCAACGATAGCTAACGTTAGTAGCTAAACTTGGCCAAATCGCTGTCATTAGCTGACAACAAACATTGCTGTGTGTGTGTGTAATGTGGGGCGAGGTTTGAAGAAGGTGGGTTTATAAAGTTTGCAGCATATTCAAAAGTAGCTAACCAGGGCGGACAGCACCTTAGTTTCTCGCTACATGTTTTTCTTCCAAGACCCAAGTGTATTGTTTGGTAATGCGTGACGGTACACTGCAGAAATATCACCTCCTAAGATGCTTGCTGATGCACTGTCGTGTTCTGTCGCACAGGTTCGTCCAACATCATTGTGTCCCACCTGTTAGTCGCCGAGCCAGAAAAGCTGTTTGCCATGCCCGACCCCCTCCAGCCTGACACGGCCCAGCGCACTCTCACGACCCTTTGTGACCTTGCTGACCGTGAATTGGTCGTCATCATCGGCTGGGCCAAACACATTCCTGGTAAGAGCTGGTGGTTATAACCTACTTAAATGCGCAGTGTGTCTTCATAGTTCCACCATAGAATTGCCAGCTATTCTGCATGCTGGAGGTGTGCGCATCGAGTGGATCTCAGTATTGGGGTACTCTAAAGCCCTCCTGCCAGCGCTTGTTTCAGCTGACTCAAATTAGAGCCTGTTGCCAGTTTCCCTCCTTAACATTCAGATCCTTCACTCTGCCCCCTTGTTCTGTTTCCCACCACCCCCCAGGCTTCCTGTCTCTGTCGCTAGCGGACCAGATGTCTGTGCTACAGTCCGTTTGGCTGGAGGTGCTGGTGCTGGGAGTGGCGTACCGCTCGCTGGGCTGTGAAGATGAGGTTGTCTTTGCTGAGGATTTCGTCCTCGATGAGGAAATGTCTCGTGTCGCCGGCCTGACGGAGCTAAATGCGGCCATTAGTCAACTTGCCCGACGCTTCCGCACCCTTAATGTGGACCGAGAGGAGTTTGTCATGCTAAAAGCCATCGCGCTCACTAACTCAGGTACAACACAGAAAGACCCTGCACTACGTAAGATGTTTGTTGTATTCCAAATATTAGAGGCTATTCTTCTGTTGAATTGAATACTTTTTGTAGGATTTACAATTGACTTTATTGGTAGGGTTCCACTTAATAGTAGGACACATTGAGTATGTTTACATGCAGTCAAATAACCGGAAAATTAGCAATAACCCGGTTGCACCCAGCCATGTAAACAACAATAACCCTTTTGAAAAACCTGAGTATTACCCCCCTTTTTTTTTTAATTACTCCTTTCCTAACTCGAGTATTGGGTCATGTTTACACCTATTGGGATATCCCGATAGAACATAATTTGTGTCCTGCGCATGTTCTACTCTCAAGGAATCTTGTGTGTTTGGCAGGAACAACGAGGAGAAAACAAGCCACCTCGTTAGTGTGGTGAAAGACGGGAACATTATATCTTTTGTAGACGGTAGAAAGTACCGCGATAGCGAAATCTATCACAAGGTGAGCGAGAAGTTACGCAAAGCAGGGTTTGTAAGAACGCACCTTCAATAGTATACGCAGATCAATGAGTGACATGTCCGGTGAGTGCTAAATAAATTGCTATTTTGTGGTTGACTATGGCCTATTAGTAAAAAAAAAAATTGCACATTTAAGCACATTTTACATATTCTTGGCCTAAATTAAACATTGTCAAGCATAAAATCTGCTTTGAATTTTGCATCTTCACTCTGTCATGGTTGAATACGGCCTCTTGGTAAAAAAAAACAAACAAACATATTTAAGCAAATGTTAGGTATTTTTTGCCTAAATTAAGCATTTTCAAACATACAAAATCGCTAAATGACCAACAATACAAATATAAGATATTCAGGAGATGCATTCAAAGATGTGAGATGTAGTACGTAGTCAGTATTGTTTCTTTGATGAGACAATAGCCACCAGGAAGTACGCTGCCCAGACAAAAAACATCAAGGAACTCTCCTAATGCTAGGGTGGGAGTCTGTTATGTCTTATTTATATCTAATATGTCTTATTTTATCCTATTATGTCTACTATTTTGGGTAATATGAGTGTAACATTCAAGAGTTTTTTGTCATATGCACAGTAAAACAGGTAGTTATACTATGCAATGAAATTCTTATTCTGTTCATTCTCCCAAAAAAAAAAAGAAAACACAAGAAAATGAATAAGAACAAAAGACACATTAATACCAATAAATTAAAAGCATCAATAATATGTTCAGTGCTATGAGTGTGTGTGTGTGTGTGTGTGTGTGTGTGTGTGTGTGTGTGTGTGTGTGTGTGTGTGTGTGTGTGTGTGAGTGCTTCGTTGAGAAGCCTGATGGCCTGTGGGTAAAAGCTGTTTGCCAGCCTTGTGGTCCTGGACTTCAAACTCCTGTAGCGTCTGCCTGACGGTAGGAGTGTGAATAATGAGTGTTGTGGATGTGTGCTGTCCTTGATGAGGTTGTGTGTTCTTCGTAGGACTCTAGATTTATAAATGTCTTGCAGTGAGGGGAGGGCTGCCCCAACAATGTTCTGTGAGGTCTTGATCACCTGCTGGAGTGCCTTCCTACCACGTGTTGTACAGTTACAGGGTGTTATTTCATGTCTGGAGGGCTCTAATATTGAAAAAAGTATTTAGAAGGTCACAAACAGATTTTCTATGCTCTCACGACAAAAATATTCCATTTATGAATAAGGAATAGTAGAGCATTGAAAACCTATTTATGACCTAAATACATTTTTTTTTTTTTAGCTATTGAAGCCCTCTAGACATGAACTAACACCCCTATAGTCACCTGTACACTCTTACTCCCCAATCTAGTAGACATAGTAAGAGAAAATAAGACATAAATATGACATCATATGGACCTTTTTTTCAAATTTTATTTTACTTCCTGTTCTGCAAAGTACTTCCTGTGGTGGCTATTGTCTCATAATGTAACATTACTAACATAGCTGACCCCTAGTGACCAGTGTAGAATACTACATATCACAATGTTCTTGAATGCGTCGTCAGAATGCCTTATTAGTTCATTTTTGTGCAAAAAAAATGCTTAATTTAGGCAACATTTTGCTTAAATATGCATGTTTTTCCTAATAACTGACTGTATTGAACCAAGAAACAGGGAGGATTTATTCACCAGTGTGGTTTTGAGAAACCGTGATAGAGTGAAGCACGAAATTTGGAAGCGCGAAGTGGCGAGGCATTACTTTTTATTTTATTGCGGCCACCCTGTGCAGTAACCCTGCTGTCTGCTCAGCATCTTGATAGGTGGGTGGATTATGAATGATGACTGCTCCCTCACACAGATTTGTCAACAATATCGGCATTTCGTGAACAGCTCATGAAAAATAGGTGCAAACACAAAAGTGTGCCGCTTATTGTTCTTGTGTAAACCACAGTGTTTTTAAGTATGGTGGCGACAAAAATGAGTTTTAGCATGGTAACCGAAGACCTACCGCATGTTCTAATGCGCTTGCCGGTATTTACAGTTTGTGTTTTCAATACAACAACAAATGCAAAACTCCACAGAGGGAGGATTGAAATTGAGTCTTCTGAGGAGGCAGTGCCCGTGTTATGTTCGCCCGCACACGTACGGGCAGATGTAGTCAGGATGACAGTCAACAGCAGGTTATCGAGCCGAACACATCCACTGTTTTGTCAATAAAGGTTGAGAAAGTCGAGAAGCGAAACATTACGCCAGGGGTGTCCAAACTTTGTCCACATAGTGAAAAATGGAAGGGCCGCAAAAGCAACACATGTTCAAAAGTACGTGAATAAAAAAAGTTGAATAAAAAAGTAATATTCGTCAACTAGCGTAGTATTAGTACAGTACAAACTTGGCTTTTTGCTTCCTCCCCTCCGCTTTCCTCTGAAAGTTTCTTTTTGTAATATTAGGACTTTAATTCCCGCAATATTCAAACTTTTCCCCCCAACCTAATTTTCCAAAAATTACATTTTGTTTCGTTGTTCATAATATTACGACTTTTAAGAAATATTTTTTTCTTTCATATTTCCACGCTCTACTAAAATGAAATTTTTCCTCATAATATTACAAGTTTATTCTTGTAAAATTGCGACGTTTTTTTTCTCATTAGAATACAACTTTGTTTCTGTTAATATTTTGACTTTATTCTCATAAAATTGCTGCTGTGTTTTTTTTTTTTTCAATTTCCACTTTCTTCCCGTGAATTTCCTCCTCATAATTATGACTTTATTCCCATAATTCTTTGAATTTATTCTCATAACATCATACGTGTTTCCGTGACCTCATTTTCCAAAAATTACAACTTTGTTTTGTTTGTTTCTCAGAATATTACAGCTTTAAAACCTTTATGCTACTAAAAGTGATTTTCATCATATTTATATAATGTTACATTTTTCTGGTAAAATTACCACTTTTTCTCGATAGATTGCTGATTTTTTTCCCCCCGTATTATTATGACTTAATTTAATTAAATTATTAAATGAATAATTGATTTTTCCATTTTTGCTGTTTTTTTTCTTGACAAAATTTAAGTACTAAAAATATAATGAAATAATTTTTCAAATTTATAAAATTAAAATTACTAATTTATTATGAGTATTATTCTTGATTAAATGTTATTAAAATTATTTTTTATTTATTAGTTTTTCTTTATTAAATTATTTTTAAAAAAGTAATATCTTTAGAATGGCAAAAAAAAAAAAAAAACCCAAACCAAAACAGCCACGGGCCACTTTGGACACCCCTGCATTACACACAGCGGCTCACCATGCCTTCCCTCTGTCAGACTCTGTTTACATCGAGGACATGGAGGCCGTGCAGAAGCTGCGGGACCTCCTCCACCAGGCCCTGCTGGAGCTGGAGTGTCAGCGGCGCCCGGACGACCCCCAGCGAGCAGGTCGGCTCCTCTTAACGCTGCCTCTCCTCCGGCAGACCGCCGGCCGGGCTCTGACGACATTCTACAGCATCAAGACGCGCGGCGGCATACCCATGCACAAACTATTCCTGGAGATGCTGGAAGCCATGATGGACTCTCCCTAGAGGCGCTCGCGCAGGATGACGCAGAGCCTCGTCAGTGTTCTAATCTAGTCTTTATGTTTTGTCACAAAGGAAACGTTTTATTAGAGAATTATTCATGAGGAAGGGGGGAGGGGAAGTGTTCTTTTGAGAGAGAAGCGATTTGAAAAGAAAGACTGCTAGCTCTGAAGCTGTCACCGTCAAAACTTGACGAACACCCTCGAGATCCACTTTTGTTGTGGACAAACGCTGGGAAATGAAACAAAACGGAATGCCAAGTTGCTTGCAGCGGCCTTCTCTCGTCACAGCGTCACCCCGCAGTTGCATAACCACCGGAGAACACGGAAGTACCGCAGAAGAGACGGCGGACATGTGGCTTTTGAACTTTGGAACGAATGCAGCAGTGACTCATGAAAGCCATAACATATCTGGCCAAGACTTGAGGGTCCACTTTAGTACACAGGGTGCATTCATTTACTATAGCTTAGTGTGCCGTTGTAGGCAGGTTTGTTTTGTTGTTGTTGTTGTTGTTATTATTATTGTTATTATTTTTAGGACTTCCTTGCAATATGTTCAAAGCAATATAACGACTTAAAAATGTGGATAACATGCTAAGTTGCATCCTAGTTAGTTGTGCATCTGTAGTTTTCCCACTCTCAGGACCCCCAAGTACTTTCTTTTACGTCAGCCGTAGAGAAGAAAAAGCTGCTAGCAAGTGTGGGTAGAAATCCTGTCGGCACATGAAAAAATGGCTTCCATTTGCAGTTGCAGCCAATGAGCTACACTTTTTTTCCTTTTTTTAACAGTGTTGCAACACCGAAGTTAGACGGGAATGCATCTGCCTCGTTTGCTCCCCCCACCCGCCCGACCTCCACTAGATCTTATTCTATTGGACCGCCGCCGTGGTCTGACTTGTATGATCTGTAGGCCTTTAGCTGCATTTTCTGCAGTAGGGAAAGAGCAGATGCTCCTTTGTGTTTTGTCTTTTAACTTGTAAGCGCCTGGAATGGGCTCAGGGCTACTAGAAATGCAACACTCTGTATCCAACTGTTGTCGGGCTCCGTACTCTACAGCCCTCTGTCACCTCATAGACTTCCAAAATAAGGGACTGCTCCTCATTCAGTGTACCTGACGTCCAAACGAGACCTCTGAAAAGAATATTCCTTCCTCACTCATCACTTGGACAGTTGCGGTGACGTGAATAGCAACATGCAATCTGCCGACAAATGTGACAGTTTGGCCGTGACTAATGTACAGTGTTTGTGCAGCTGAAGTGTTTTGAAATTTGTTAAAACATTTTTCATACACGTTCCTTTCTAGGATTTATGGCTGCGTGTGTGTGATGGAGTGAATGAAGATGAATTATGCACTGACAAAACTGTCGTGGGATGGAGATGTAGAGGTTCCTCTAGGACAGGGGTGTCCAAAGTGCGGCCCGGGGTCACATTTGAAAAATACCATTTAACATGAAAAATAAAACGGCAAAAATGGAACAGTCAGCAGTACCACAATAAAGTCAAAATATTACGAGAAAAAAAGTTGCGATCTAACGAGAAAAAGTTGCGATTTTATCCGAATAACGTAATATTGTGAGGAAAAATAACAAAATACTAAATAGTATGTATGAGTACTTTTTGGAAAAATAGGTCGTGGAAGAAGTTATGTTACGAGAATAAAGTCAAAATATGGGACTAAAGGCAGAAAATTTACAAGAGTAAAAGTTTAAATATAGTTGGAAATTAAAAAAAGAAAAAACCCAGCAGAAATGGAAAAAACAGCTGTTTTATTTAATTTAAATTGATTGAATTAAAATTTAAAAAATTGAAAATGTTAATTATAACGTCAAAATATTAAGAAAAAAGTTGTAATCTAGTGAGAAAAAGTTGTATTTTTACAAGCATAACGAAATATGGGGAAAAAAAGATAAATACTAAAAAATATATCTCATATATAAAATAATTAAATTCATAATATGAGAAACAAAACAAAAAAGTTGTCCTTTTTGAAAAATTAGGTTGGGGAAAAATTTGTTTCAAGAAAGTAAAAATATGAGAATAATGTCATGACAAGAAAATTCACAAGAAGAAAGTTTTAAACAGTGGGAAAAAAAAAATGGGAAAAAACAGCTGTAATTTTACGTTTATTTTAAAGTCAAAGTATTAGAAAAATTGTAATCTAATGAGAAAGTCGTAATTTTACAAGAATTAACGTAATATAAGGGGAAAAAATTACATTGAAAAATAGAAATAATTTTTGTTTAAAATGAAGCTATATCTTAATATATAAAATAAAATATTAAATTCATTATGAGAAACAAGCAAAACAAAAAGTTTTAATTTTGGGGAAATTGGGTTGCTCAAAAAGTCATAATATTACGGTTAATTAAAATTTACTAGAACAAAGTTGAAATATTTGGAAAATGCAAAACAACAACAAAAAAAAAAACCTAGTAAAATGACCAAACGTCACACTGACACGTTTTTTCACTTGTGCCACAAAGCTGACATGCATCTTTTTTTAAATACACTGTATATAACTCCTTAGCATATGACAACAACATCAAAGTGGCCCTTGCATCCTTTCACTCTTCACTATGTGGGCCCCCGCTGGAAAACGTTTGGCCACCCCTGCTCTAGGACGCTGGGAACGCCGCCTGTGCATGGTTTTGAAAGCAAAGCATGAGAAGTCAATGCCGGGGATGAAAATAAAATGTTCCTCCCTCCTCTTCAGACGCGCCAGGCTGCAGAGGCCTACCCCAACAGGCCGTGGAAGCCGAAATTTGGATTTTGGAAGTTATCAAATGTTGTGCAGTTGGACTAAAGTTTGTTTCAAAAGTCTTGTCCTGTGACCAGGAATCAAATTTGAGTCAAAGGGGGGGAATTCTTCATATTTATATTAATACTGTACGTTTTCTGTAAGTGTTCAAGTGGAGGTGATAGGAATTGAATTACTGATTGGACCAGGGTTGTTTGCAGTGTCGCAGGTGCAATTTTAAGCTCCTTTGTCGTTTCTGTGTACATGAATATAAATGATAGCAATACAATAAATCACTTATTTCCTTGTATAGCCACTGTATACGGTTAACATCGCCACTTACGACAAATAGCCACTGAACGTTATTTAGAAGCTCAAAGCAATGTTTGTATTTTGACAGACAATTTAAAGGATTAAATTCTATTTTCTACTCAATTTGCGGTTGTTTGTTGACACTGCTTTTATTTTTACGCGTGTTACTGGCTGTGAATTTGTGTGTCGGCTTTGGTTTTTCTTTTTCAAGTTAGATTTCAAAATATTGTTCTGGCGTCCTTGTCGAAACATGTCCGCGTTAGAATCACTGTGAATAAAAGTGATATATTCCACTGTTTGAGGCGACAGGGAGTGGATTATTTGAGGTGCTTTGGACTGTGAAATAAACACACACTATCACCTCATTACTGGTGTCAAATTACTGTTTTATTTATTAAATTTTGTGTGAAAGTACAGATGAGTCTTGAATCACACACGCTGGACAGTGCTGCGTTCAAATGTCGTCGAACTAATCACATTCTTTAGACTAGCAGATGGCGCAGTTAAGATTTAGTCGTGTCTAGTTAACAGTAGTCGGGTGAGGACAGGTGAGGGGAGGCGTGTCTCTCCTAAACAGCTTTGTGATTTTGGCTCGACGCGCCACACATACACATCGTCTTATTATTCAACGCTAGCATAACATGATTTCCGTTACCGCCACGCTCATTAAACGCACCCGCTTTGATCACTGTGCGAGACGGATACACTCCTCTGTTTTGCTCAAAATGCCGATCCAGGTAAGACGTAGGTGTGTTACGAGAAGACCTACTCTGCAATCGCGTTGTCTTGCTAATTCCACTTGAACCACGCGAACATCCATGTTATTTTTGCTAGCTCCGAATGCTAACGTCCTATTGCTGCCATGACAGCTGTTAGCTAGCAAAGCATGTTTACTGTCTTCGTGGAGTTGAAGAGAAACTTCCCGACATCTGTCCGTCTTAAAATGTGAAGTAAACGTCGCCCAGAGTAACCGACCTGTATAATTTACACACATTGGCCGCCCTTTGAATAATTTAGCTGAACGAAAAGTACTCGTGTCATGTGTGTCTATATATATATATATATATATATATATATATATATATATATATATATATATATATATATATATACACATACAGTATATATATGCCACGAACATGGCGCTATTAAACTTTATTTGGCGTCAGACTGAGCACAATTTCAATCGTAAATGTAACATTACTAATTGGTTACATCACAGCTACTTGACGCATTCCTGAGTTTTGACATATATACGGTCCAGATATGTGAGTATACACTATGTACGGACATATTGTGGTTCTCGAAACACCGTTCGAAGACCCAATGTGAAATATGTGCCAAAAGAATGCTTCAATGTCGTACTTGAATGTTTTGTAAAGTCATTCGGCCATTTTAACCGCACAACTGTTTGCGTGGGCTTTGTCGGCCCCTAGTGGCGAACATAAAGCCATTCAATTAGCTTAGTGTTGCGATTTCCTCTTTTTTCAGGTGGGTGAACGTCTCCCTGCAGTGCAAGTCCACGAGGGCGAGCCAGGGAATACGGTGGCAATGGATCAGCTCTTTAAGGGAAAAAAGGGCGTCCTCTTTGCTGTGCCAGGAGCTTTCACCCCTGGTTGCTCCAAGGTGTCAGGCACAAGCTAAATTCGCCCTGTCTCGGCGAACCTTTCCATTGAATGTGAAGTTAATGCTTGTCTGTTTTTTCAGACTCATCTTCCAGGTTTTGTGGAGCAGGCAGCGGACTTGAAGATGAAAGGCATGCAAGAGGTGGCCTGCATTTCTGTCAACGACGCGTTTGTCATGGCTGCCTGGGGAAAGCAGCACGGGGCAGATGGCAAGGTAGTACTCTTTACAAAATCAAAGAGTTTTTATTTTGAACATTATTAGAGCCCTCTAGACATGAAATAACACCCCTATAGCCAACTTTACACTTGTATTACCCAATGTAGGAAATATAATCAGAGGATATAAGACATATTAGACAAAAATAAGATAACCTAGACTCACATGTTAGCAGTTCCTTGTTTTTTTTTCCAGACAGCATTCCTTCCTGTGGTGGCTATTGTCTCATCAATGTATTGTAATGGCAGCTTTAAATGGCATTTACACTCATTACTCAATATAGTAGACATCCATCCATCCCGCCATCCATTTTCTATGCCGCTTCTCATTAGGGTCGCGGGGGTATGCTGGAGCCTATCCCAGCTGGCTTCGGGCGAGAGGCGGGGTGGCTGGACTGGTCGCCAGCCAATTGCAGGGCACATATAGACAAACAACCATTCACACTCACATTCATACCTATGGACAATTTAGAGTCGCCAATTAATAATAAGAGTAAATAAGCGGCTTAAGACGTAAATAAAACCCCTGCTCGTGTGTGTCACTGTAAATGTGTTCCCTAGGGGACCTGACTGGCGGGAGGACAGGAAGTGACATCAGAGGTTCAGAGTTGAGTTTTAGGTTGTTGTCGGTTATGGCCCCAACAGTAGCTCTTGTTGTTATTATTGTGCCTGTAATGAGATCATTTAAACCTGCAATAAATGCCAGTTCTGGCCATCTCACTGAACAGTTGCTGACACCTAGTGGCCAATGTAGAAAACTACATTCACAATTAACAATTATTTTTAGACATTTTTATGCTTGAAAATGCTTAATTTAGGTTAAGAATAAGTACAGTTTGCTTAAATATGTTTTTTTTTTTTTTTTTTTTTTTTACTAATAATAGGCCATATTCAACCATGAAACAGTCATCATTTATTAAGTATTGAATGTAGAGTTGTTTGCTCAACCACTGTTTGCTTCTCCTCCAGATTCGAATGCTGGCTGATCCTACTGGAGCATTCACGAAGGTGAGCCAAACATCATGAATGAATTGTTGGGAGTAATATTTATGAGATGTATTACACATACACGTATGTAGTTGTGGGTGAGCGAGCGTGCTGAGGTTATGGCTTTTTGGTGATTTGGAGTCTTTCTGTGATGTTTCTCTTGTGAAACGTGTCGGTTATCGCTAGGAATTGTGAGTAAGACCATGTCTGCGCATGTCATTCTGCTTTTTACCCCAGGCTGTGGACTTGCTGCTGGACAGTGATCAGATCGTGCAAGTCCTTGGAAACAAGAGATCTAAGAGGTAAGAGAACTCGCTTGTGTCTTTCGGTATAAAATGGTCAGCAACGTTGTTCGGTTAAGTCCAACTGGTTGCGTGTGTTGCAGATATGCGATGGTGGTTGACGACGGCGTCGTGAAGAAGATCAACGTGGAGCCTGATGGCACTGGACTGACATGCAGCTTGGCGCCCAGCATTCTCTCCGAGCTGTAGCCTTGCTAAAAATGTCCCTACCAACCTATAAAAGCTGCACTAACCGTTCCCAATCTGTGGCAAAGCTTCGCCCGCATCCCAAAGAGTACCAACAAATGTTACGTAGATGCTAGCGTCAAAAGAAAAGTATAAAATGCGCACAAATATGACATGCAATGCAAAGAACAGTGTACTACGTCATGCACCTTGAGAGTTAATACAATGTATTTGGAAAGCAGTAACGTCTGTATTGTTCTTGGGAAATATCGTACTGTTTGTTATATTGGGGGTGGGTAATGAAAAGCACATTACCCGCTTCTCATTAGGGGTCATGGGAGCTGGAGCCTATTCCCAGCTAACTTTGCGTGAGAGGCGGTGTACACCCTGCACAGGACACATGTAGCCAATCACCTATGGACAGTTTAGAGTCTTCAGTAATCCATCATGCATGTTTTTGGAATGTGGTAGGGAGCTAAAGAACCTGGAGAAAACTCCCGCCAGCACAGTGGGAACATGCATGAAGGTTTGAACCTGGGTCTCCTGACTGGGTAGCAGATATGTAAACCACTATTCCACTGTGCTGCCATATGTCATATTTACATATAATATTGAATTGCACACTTTTACATTTTATAAAGCTTTGAATTTCACAGCTTCACTATCACGATTTTTCAAAAGCATAAATCACGCTGTTTTGTGGTTGAATACGGCCTATTGGTAAAAAAGAAAAATGTATGTGTTTTTGCCTATACTTTGTTTGATTTAGAAATAAGGACTCCTACCTTGTGGAAATTACAAGCACACATTAATTTGACAAATTATGTTTATTGTTTAGAATTGTCTATCTGGAATCATTTCTATTTTTTGCCAATCAATGTCAACCATTTTAAGAGTGCAGTCGTGGAACTGAATATGAGTTAAAGCATTCAGGGCAAAATCGGCCAGAAAACGCAATACTACCAAAACGCAGCAACGGGGGCAGCAACGTACCAAACCGGAACGTCGTCACTCGTAAAAGAGACCGCGAAGAAGAAGCGCATTGCATGATAGAGGAAATAAAACCAGATAGAGTGGTATGTTGTGTGGACTCTCTGGCAGCATTATATAGTATTAATAATATGGAATCAAGTCGAGAGGATTTATTATTAGAAATACATCAAAACTTATTCCGACTACACATGTTAAAAATAGACATAAGATTTTGCTGGGTGCCTGCACATGTAGGGGTGGAGGGGAATGAGGTGGCAGATAAAATGGCTAAAATGGGAATTAGAAGGAATGAAATTATAGATATACCTGCTGGTAAAGGCAATAATCAAAAAACAAATGATGGAGAAATGGCAAAATAGGTGGGATGAGGGTAGTAGCGGGAGAAAGTATTAGAAAGTACAAAAATCTATCAGCACACAAGGGGTGAAGAGAAAAAACAGAAAAGAGGAAATAGTGTTAACTAGGATGAGGCTCAATCACACCGGGTTAAATGACAAGATGTTTTTGATAGGGAAATGTAAATCAAAAGTATGTATGGAATGCTAAAGTATAGAGAACGTAGAACACATATTACTACACTGCAAGAGATATAGGGAAGAACGTGTAACGTTAAGGAAAAGAATTAAGAAGATAGGAAGGGAATGGAGCATTGAGGGTATCTTAGGAACAGGTGGGGAGGGGGTAAGAGATATACAGAGGGCAGTGATAGAATATTTGAAGGACACAGGATTATATAATAGAATATAGATAAGTATTAGAATATTTTAGTATTATATTATATAGTATTATATAGTAATATATAGTATTATATAAGTATTATTATTAGGATTATTATTAGTAGTAGTATAAGTAGTCTCCTCACTATCTAAGATAGCATAAAGTAAGATACTGTATATGGCCCATGTTACATACTCCGGTACAGTAGGTGGCGGTATGCACCTTTTCAAGTCATGGTTGCAACCCGCCATTAAACTAAAAGAAGAAGAAGAAGAAGCGCATTGCATTTTGGTCGCCGGCGCTGAGTAAGTGAAAGCATTTCAAGCAAGCGAACTTTGTTCACTGCGTACGACGACCTCTGATCCAGGAGGTAAGATAACGCACTATTTAAAAACTTGAATCTCAATTTACTGTGCCATTCGATAGCAACTACTTTAAGGGGATTAAAAAAGGGCAGCCTATCGCGCTTCACTGAAAGCTTAGCTAGCATGAAGTCATTACAGCTGTAGCTAACGCTGTAGTTGCGTTGCACTCGCATAATTCTAAAATCGCCAAACTGTCGCTTTTTATGTACAGGTCAAAATATGGGCCACACAAATAACTTGTATGGATTTTAATAACAGTTATTGGCATAATTAGGGTCAGCAAATAGCCAATATTGTTAGGTTTAGCCGGTGTGCTTAAAAGTTAGCTCGTTGCACAGGAAGTCAAGCGATTGCGCGCGCAATTCAACCCGAGGACGCCATTGTTCACTGAGCGTAAACACGCACACGAGTAATGTGGGATACCACTGATTTCGTTTCCGATCCGATCCCACGCCGATACTTTACGAATTCACCTCAGGTGTCTGTTACATTTTTAAAAAAGTGTATTTCATATCATAGCATGAAGAATACAATCGATTAGCACATCACTGAGGCATAAGGCAGCCACTAATATAATCACACAAAAACATCTACATGTGTAAGTTGAGGTACTCGGGCAATGTCGGTAATTGTTTTGGTTGTTTATTGTGTTGTATCTTTAAATGTGCAATATAACCCCACAATGTTTTTGGGGAATTGTGGAAACCCATTTGTTTTGCGGGATCAGTTTGCTTATTTATGCTATTGTCGTCTTTCTTTTTCAGCCACTTTGCGCTATCATGTCCTCAACATCCCAAAAACATAAAGACTTTGTGGCTGAGCCGATGGGCGAGAAGCCCGTGGTGGCTCTGGCAGGCATCGGAGAGGTCCTTGGAAAAAGGTTAGAGGAGAAAGGCTTTGATAAGGTAACGCAATAAATCAATTCCGTTTTTGTACGAAAGTGGATTTAAAGTGTTTGAGGTGTTTTGCTCCGGGGCAGTCAAGCCAGTCCACATCAAATGAAACCGTCCCAGAACCACACAAATGTGAACAAAAACACATTTATAGAGAAGAATTATCGTTTTCCATGCAAAATAATTCTGATGGGCCTTATTGTTTATGCAGACTTTCCATACATCCCGGTGAGAGTGCTTTTGCGCAGTCTATGAACACGCGCATGTACAGGAATCCCTCGTTTATCACCGTTAATTGGTTCCAGACCCGACCGCAATAAGTGAATTTCATCCATTCAACATTAATAAACGGAATATTTTTGTACTTGAAGCATAGAAAACCTGTGTTTGACTTTCTAAATATGGAGTTGACCATTAGAGCCATGTAGACATGAAATAACACCCCTCTAGTCACTTTTACACTCCTGTTATTCTTTGTTTACATCGCATTGCGCAGGCTACAGGATCACTGCAGGGAAAGAAGACGACCGGTGGTAACATAGCAAGCTAACAAGCAGTTAGCTAACAACTAGTTAGACCCTAAACTTCAGAAAGCATTTCAAACGGAGTGGGGAAGAAGGACAAAGATGCCAAAAAGTACCACTTCCACACAGTATGAGGAGCCCCCCACCCATCTCAGCCATGGCATGTCGGCTGGGCTCTGCTGCCTCAGTAAGCTAGTGTCCATGCAGTGTGAAAGGTAGTGTAATCTAACGTCATGTCCCATAGCATTACTGATGCCTAGCGACCAGGTCATAGGTCATGATTATGTTTTGAATAACCGCGATATATAGTGAGGGAGCGATATTCAAACCGCAGTACAGCGAGGGATGACTGCATGCGAGGCAGCCATGAACAACCATTATTTATTTGGGCCAAACAAAAATATACAACTGTTTTTATGCTGTCTAACTTTATAGTTGTGAAAAATGTGGACTTTTTTAGCGCACTTTGAAACCACTGTTGGAAGCCTATGCTTGCCAGTGGTGGTGGTCATTTGGAGCGCGTTGCATTAGAGTCCCTTTTAACGTTTGCTTGTGTTGTTTGTCCGCCAGGCGTACGTTGTCCTTGGACAGTTTCTCTTGCTAAAGAAAGACGAGGAGCTTTTCAGAGATTGGCTGAAGGACACGTGCGGGGCCAATTCTAAACAGCAAGGTGACTGCTTTGGCTGTCTTAAAGAATGGTGCGACGCCTTCCTATAAACAATTTGTCCTTTTTATATATCAATTTTTTTGTAGTGCAAACTGCTCATCTGCTTTTTGGATTGATTTGATGTTTATTGACGGCATCAGTTTTATGATATTGATATTATTACTGCGTTTTCACGGCCGTTCACATCTTAATGGATCTTAAAATGGAGGTAAATGTATGTGCTCATTGCAATTTAATGTCAATAAAATGGAATGCTGCCTTTGACCTGGAGAACACTTCCACAGCGTGAGTGTGAGGCTGACTGAAACGTTGGCTCATCAGTACATTTTGGGACGCTGATGCACCAAAACTGATTGCAGCCTTTCATACGCTCATTTCCTGTCTTGGAAAAGTATTCACTTTGAAGTGTCGTGGATTCTTGAATGTCAATTCTGAATGTGCATAATTTTAATTCCAACTGACTCATACACACCAGCAGTGTTGAAGTGTTGAGCTCAAAATGACATTAAAAAAAAAAAGGTTAAACTTGCACTGTCCCTCGCTGATAATGATGTACAATTAGTCACTACAAAATAAAAATTGAGTTTTAAAAAATATTCATCCTCCAGCTTCACCTCATGTCTGTATCATAACTGTGAAAGAAGAATTGTATACAAATAAAGCTACTCAAAATGACCATGCAGACTGTAGCGTTCATTTATATTAGGGGTGTCCAAACTTTTTCCAACAAGGAGGATAGGTCGCCTATCATAAGTATTCACCCCCTTTGATGGTTTACACTTTTGTTGCTTTCATAAATCAATCATGGTCAATAAAATGTAGCCTTTTTAACAAAATATTGGAAAAAAAATGTCAAAGTGAAAACAGATTTCTATAAAGTAATGTTAATGAAAGAAAATTTTATAAATGAAAATAATTGTTTGCATAGTTATTCACCCCCTTTTTAATTTAATGGTCTAATTCAATAGAGGTCCATGAAATTGTTGCCAATAGTCTCACAATTAGTGAAAAGAAGATCAGCTGAGTGGTGTGGGCGTGTTTCAAGTGATTGAGTTGTAAAACACCTGTGTCTGAAGGGTCCGGAGATGGTTGATCAGTATTCCTGGCTACCATTACACCTTGAAGATAGAAGAGCACTCTCAGCAACTCAGGGAAAGGGTTATTGACAAGTACAATTCAGGGGATTGTTACAAACAAATTTCCAAGGCACTAAACATCCCTCGGAGTTCAGTGAAATCAATTGTCAAAAAATGGAAGGAATATGGCACTTGTGTGAATCTGCCTAGATCAGGCCGCCCTCGTAAACTGAGTGACCGTGCAAGTAGGAGACTAGTGAGAGAAGCCACCAAGACCCCTACAACTACTCTGAAGGAGTTAGAAGCTTCAGCTGCTGAGATGGGAGAGACTGTGCATGTAGCAAATGCTGCCCGGGTTCTTCACCGGTCAAGCTTTATGGGAGCGTGGCAATGAGAAAGCCACTGTTGAAGAAAAGTCATATTAGATCTCGACTAGAGTTTGCCAAAAAGCATGCGGAAGACTCCATGGTCAAGTGGAAGAAGATTCTTTGGTCTGATGAGACCAAAACATGGTAGGGGACTTCCGCCACATCTCAGGTGGGATCTCCTTGTCATGCCAGTAACGTTGGAAGCCATCTGGACCGTCAAGGGTACATTTTTTCTAATCAGAGAATAAAACTTTTTTCCACTTTTCAATGTCCCGTGTTTGATGCTCCCTGGCAAAGTCTAAACGGGCACTTTTGTGTCATTGAAGGAGACGAGGTCTTTGAATTCATTTTTTGTTTTTTAAACCCTTTTCCCGCAGATGGCGTCTGATGGTTATCATCAGTAAGGGCCTTAATGTGGGTGGAAGACCGCCCTGTGTCTTGATGGACAGCCAATCGGATCCTCCAGCTCAGCGCATCATTTTTGTATCATTTTTTTTTTATTTTGAAAATAAAACTACTGCAGTACATTTACAATGCAAAGGACCCTGATGCATATTTTTAAAATCTCTCATAAAAAATGATTATTCGGTTCTATAAGTTACTGTAAGGAAAATAATTACCTCATTTGCCGATTTTGAAAGTTTACCCCTTTATAAAGACATGAACAATCGACAACTTGCTTTTTATATCAGAGCTAATCGATGTGTGCTACTTCCGGTTTAGAACTCCTCAGGCTAGAATGTAATTTCAGAATAGTAACGAACGTAATGTTTTGTGATTCAAGCGTAAGACAACCGATTGTGTAAATGATCAATGCTACAAGGTGTTTCGGGTTTCAGAGGTGTGTTTTTGTTTGTATGTTACTAAAGTGAATGTGCGCGTAAATGTTAAGTGTATGTATAGCTATAATTCTTTTTTTTGAAAAGTGAAGTTTTTCAGGGGAGCACTGCAGAAGAAGCAATGCAGCAGTCTTTCTTTGCTGTACTGAATTTTACAAGGTAACGGTGTTTATTTTAATGAAAATTAATTTGTTTGAAAACGTAGATTGGTTGCTCGTGATCCAGTCATGTGATGGATTGGGCGATGACGCTGTCGGCGCGTGACGTGACTTGATCTGCAACGACTCAAGCTTTGAGGCAGCGGTTCTTCAATTGTATTGCAAATGTAGCGTTTGAAGCACGTAGCCAAGCGTCAGTGATGGCACACTTCGACCCACAATTTGGTCGGCGCGGAAACAAGTGTAGCTTTTTTTTTTTACTGGCAAGCTCACTTGGTTCATCTCGTACACGACGTCGGATCCAGGCGGTAAGATAACGTCACTGTACAAAAATCATTTAATAGTGAAAGTCCTTTGCTGTCAGTGTTATTTGTAAACCCAGCTGCAGTAAGATCTCGCCAAAGTTTTGCGACTAACTACGACTCCAAATTTGGTGATGGACTTCCGCCATACGTCACAAACAGGAAGTGATTTTCCTAAATTGTCCGACATCATTTCACAGATTCAGTGGCAATTATCAGCTGTTAAACCTCATTGGTGACACTTTAATCAGGAATTAGATTAGATACATAACATTTAGGAGGTACCAAGTCCGAATCGTGATTAAAAATGCTGCTGCGTAAACGTCAGCTAGTAGCGGATGTGTGCGTTGAATCTTCAATTTAAGAGCAGCACATTCGTTGAGTTTCTGACACGACAATGTTGACTTACCGGCCGAGCAGTGCACACAAGTGAAAGAATCCGAGGCATAGACAACCAGTGTATTTCCTTTCGAGTACCAGTACTCACAAGGGATGTGTTTCAGCCACACTAGCTAGGACCGGATTTTTACAATTGTATTGTCAATAGACGAGCCGAACACACATCATGGATCATTCAAAACGTGTTGCTGTAGTCACAAAATCACGTTATACTGCTACAGTTGTGCAGTAAGGGATGCGCCGATGTTTAAGATGGAAATTAAATGATGTATTTCCAACCCATTAAATGATGTATTTCCAACTCATTTTCGTATGTGGAGGAAAGTTACTACCGGAAGTGTGTCGTGTAGCTTCACAACAAGAGTCCTACAAACGTCACAATGCAGTGTTAGAAATAGCATGATATTGTATATATGAGAAAGTTTTGCGAGACACGTGCAAAATCTCTGTCTATTGCATATTCCATTTTACTCGTAAATGTGTTATATTTAATCACACTCTTTCAGGGTAAAGGAGTTTGGGGCCCCCATCATTTTAATAGCTTATTGACGCAAGGGTTGTCTTTCTTTTTCAGCCTGGTGTTGATCTGTGGCCGTCCACAAAGCAGTCATGTCTTCAACATCCCAAAAACATAAAGACTTTGTGGTTGGGCCAATAGGTGACAAGCCCGTGTCGGCTCTCGCAGGCATCGGAGAGGTCCTTGGCGAAAGACTCGAGGACAAAGGTTTTGACAAGGTATGGGGTGAAATCAAGTGCAGTGGAGGCTCGGTTAGCGTACGCCTTGGTTAGCGTCTTTTTTGGTTTACAAATGTACGCAGACTGACTACTATTATGGTCAAATATTAGACAAATACTGAGGCTTGGCTGTAGTTTGGTTGCTAGGCCACACTTGTGTGTTTGCACACAGTGCGTGCCGTTTGTCCCGAGTGGTAGGGCTACACAGCGCCACATAGGGCTGTCCCGAGTGGTAGGGCTACACAGCGCCACATAAGGCTGTCCCGAGTGGTAGGGCTACACAGCGCCACATAGGGCTGTCCCGAGTGGTAGGGCTACACAGCGCCACATAGGGCTGTCCCGAGTGGTAGGGCTACACAGCGCCACATAGGGCTGTCCCGAGTGGTAGGGCTACACAGCGCCACATACGGCCATGCGTGTGTACCGCATTGTGTGAAATGCTAGGAAAGAAGAGGTTGTTTGCTTTGCATGCAGACAAGGCCTTAATGTTTGTTTGTGTCGTTCCTCCATCAGGCGTACGTCGTCCTTGGACAGTTCCTGGTGCTAAAAAAAGAAGAGTCGCTTTTCCGGGATTGGTTAAAGAACATCTGTGGGGCAAATTCTAAACAACAAGGGGACTGCTTTTGCTGTCTTAAGGAATGGTGCGACGCCTTCCTATAAACAATTTGTCCTTTTAATAGTGCTTTTTTTCATTGCTATAGATATATATTTATTTATATACGTACATTCATCTGAAGTTACATGCAAATAGTGTGATCATTTTATTCTGGTATTTCTATTATTTAAGACCAGTCAACCAGTTAACACACACTGGCTGATGCTTTTTTTCTGCCTGTTTAAGGAATAAGTGCTACAACGGTGTTGTCTTTCTAAAAAGTGAGGGAAAAACCTTACTTGAGGTTTTATTTCAGTGCCTGATTTTTAGGATCATTTTATTATTGGCCTTCCAAAGTTGTTGATATCTGTTGTATTTGGTCAAGGATTTCCAAGTCATGTTGAACTGAAATCAAAAACAAATAATGATAACATAAAATAAGTATTAATGTTTGGCAATTGAATTGTGTCATAAATGTATTTTGTGTATGACTGAGCTTGGAGGTGCTTGTCACTGCCGTCCTTCCAAAGAGAGGAAAAGCCAGCAGTTTGTTTTTTTTGACAGCAGCAGCACCAGCTGGAGATCAGCAAGCCAAATGCATTTAAGATATTTTTACTTTGTTGAATGAATGAAAGAATGAATGTGACTGCCAAGATGGAGGATTATATGTACATCCCAAAAGAAATAAATGGGATTTGACAAAAAGCTCAGTGTTCTGGTCAATGTTCTTTTCAAATGGTGCTTAAAGGGAGTCCTCCAGCTGTCTAGGGGGCGCCAACATTCGAATACTGCAAGCATACCATATATCCCGCTCCCTCCCTGCTTTAAAAACATAAGCTACGTTTGTTGTCAGCTAAAGTTTAGCTACCAGTGTTGCTATCATTTAATGCATCGCCTGTCATAACAACAGCGCTATGGAAAAAAAGTGAATACCAGACAGCCGTGAGTGGATTGCTAAACGACAGCTTACACCAATGTTTAAAGAGTTATATTTGTAATTGTGAAAAATATAGACATTTTTAGTACTTTTAAAACATTATTTGTATGCTAGCCGGTGGTGGTGTTTTGAGCCGGCTGTGTAAGGTCCTATTTATTTTATCTTCATTTATTATTTATCGTACCTTTATTTGTATACGAAGTACATACACATATTTTGTAAGGACGACAGCGACAAGCACCTTGCAGCTCGATTACGAGGTGAGTCAGCGTACAGTGTGCCTCACTGTATGACATTTACTGACAGTTTATTGTCCGATTGGCAAGCATAATGATGTCGCCCTTGCGTTAAAGACATTACACAGGCTGTAGAAAGGCACAATGTAGAATAAATGTTTCTCTAAACATTACATTGGCGACATACAGAAACGGGCACGTGCCACCCAAATCCCGTCCGTGAAGGAGTGCGCACCCGGAGGGTAGGCGCGGCATGACAGATGTGCGACTCATGAACGAATCCTTCCAAAATCATGGGTACTCGTGTGCGTGAAATCGTTCGGCTCCTTGCCTCAAATCAACTCTCCTTTCCTCTTCCTACCTGAGTTGCATCGCAGACTCGACACAACGATACGGGTTCCCTACAAAGTGTCACGTTTCACTGACTCACGGGTGCGATTCAGTTTCACTTGAGTGAGTGACGTCACACGAATCGACCTTACCATCGCTATTCAGCACGCTCAGCCGAATCTCAGCTTTTTGTGCCCTTTATTTCGATCAGGAAATGCGCAGAATCAAAGATTTTGACAAGAGAAAATGTTTAAAGGACGATTGGATTCGTACAGAAACCCATTTTTTATACTCCTTAACTGCACATCTCTGTTGTGGGTACTGTATAGTGATTCGAACAGTTCAAGAACAATTCCATTGAAACCATTGCTTCGACCACGTGACATATGACGTTCAAAACACCGGCCGCGCAGCTGTCCGAATGAATCACGTGACCGGTTGAAGCGCCAATCATCTGATTCACTGACACGGCTCCTTGAAGGCACTTTCCGATTTTTGTGCGTTGAAACAATTTAACAGTAGCAAAAAGAATGTCAGATTTGGCTGCAATGTGACTCTTTTGCCAGGAGAGGTCACTGTAACTGAAGCTACAAATAATTTGAATAGAAAAACGTCTAAACAGTACGTGTGTGACACCAAAGTACTACTAGGGCAATTTTGATAGTTGTTTGGGTTGGAAATGGTGTTTTACGTCTAAGTATGAAATATATAACCACAGTCATTTAGTGTTTCGGTAGAAAATGTGACTTTCGTGCCAGTGTGTGTTGATGCTGTCTTTGTTTTTCAGCCTTGTGTTGTTGTGAGCTGTAGCCGCGTCCACACAGCAATCATGTCTTCAACATACCAAAAGCATGAAGAGTTTCTGGCTGACCCAAGGATCGGGGAAAAGCCTGTGACGGCTCTCCCGGGCATCAGAGAGCTCCTCGGCAAAAGACTTGAGGAGAAAGGTATTGATAAGTTCACGTAAATACATTGTTATGTGTGAATGTGGAGATGCTTGTTGTTGGCCATGTCCCCGTTTGTTTTGTTTGGCAAATCCACTTTTATTTATTTATTTATTTTACAGTTTTAGCTTTGCGTTCACACGGTGGCTTTTTTTGGGAAACCTTCCTTGAGTGCATAAATCCCAAGCAGCCTCGAAAAGTCTCAGTGTGGACACCACATACGATGTACAGTGGAACCTTGGTTAGGGTACGCAGCAGTTAGCGTGGTTTTCGGCTCACGTTGAACATTTACAGCACAATTTTGCCTCTGTTTGCGCACAGTTTCCAGTTAGTGTACAATATAGCGCGCCTTGTCGTGTTATTAATACAAAGTGTGTTCCAAATGTGTATTTTCTTTTTTTTTTTTAGCAGTCTATTAGCATGCTAATACATTTATCACGGCAAATCGGTTCCTGGCCCGACTGTGATCAATTAATTTCTGCAAAGTAGGATTCCTTATTTCTAAATGGGATATTTTCATAGTTAGAGCATAGACAATCTTTTTACGGCCTTCTAAATATGTTTAGAGCCTTCTAGACATGAACTAACACCCGTATAGTCAGTTTTACACTCTTATTACCCAATATAGTAGACATCATAGGAGAAAATACAACATTCAATAGACTCACACACCAGTAATTGGAGATTTCTTTGTTGCTTTACTTCCTGCGGTGGCTACTGTCTCATCAATGTAACATTACTGACACCTAGTGACCAGTGTAGAATACTACATATGTCTTTGAATGCATCTTCTTAATGCCTTATATTTGCATTGTCGTTCATTTAGTCATTTTTATGCTTGAATTTAGGCAAAAAAGTAATATTTGATTAAATGTGTAAGTATGCAAAAAAAAACAACAAAACCCGAGTCGTTTAGTGGTGAAGGCCCTAAGCTTTGCTTCTTTTTGTTGTCCATCAGGCGTACGCCGTCCTCGGAAAGTTTCTGATGGTGGATGATGAGAAGCTATTCGGGGACTGGCTGAAGGACACTTGTGGGGCAAATTCTGAAGAACAGAAGGACTGCTTTCGCTGTCTGAAGGAATTCTGCGAGGCCCACCTATAAAGCATTTGCTCTTTTTATGTGTTGTCATCTTTTCACGGCCGTGGACATGAACTGAAATGACGTTAAAATGGAGGCAAAGGCGAATGTTCTCGTTGCAATTTCATGTCAGTAAAGTTGAAGGTTTTGTTCCTCTTGTGAAACATTTGCACGATTGACTGAGGCCCACTGCAGACAGTTGACTGAAAGCGCTGGATCACCTGATCACGTCACGAACCAATCAAATCAAGTTTAGTGCCTTACAAGGACATGAACCTTCCAGATTATTATTATTTTTTTTGGTAGCTTTATTTGTGAATGTTGTGGGGCTCTCGGTTAATTATTATTGCAGTTGTCGTGATGTAGAACTGCAATGTATGCCGAGAGGTCCTGAATAACATAAATATATCGTATTTGCTTAAATAAAAAAAAAGAATACACACAGCTTCCAGTTTGACACACACTACATCACTGCAAACTACAATAATAAACACATTGTTAAATGAATACATATACAAATATGGGAAGAGACCAGGGGGTGTCCAAAGTGCGGCCTGGGGGCTGTTTAGGGCCGGCACCACGGTTTTTTATTGGCCCAGGGGAGATATTCTACACATAAAATTAAACATGAAACATTATGAAGGAGGATTAGGGCCACATTGAAAAGAGAAAAACTTGAAATTGGAATATTTGAAGAGGTTTTCACACTTAACGATAATTATTGGAATATTACATTTAACCACTTAGCATATTTAATAATAAAATAATAAAAAAAAATTGAACCATGAATTCATGACATTTGATGTAAATTAATTGAAAAACAAAGAAAAAAACAGCCCTGGTCTGCGTCCGGTTCGTAAGAGTATTAGGGGCCACGTTGAAAAAAAAGAATCAGATTATTTGACTGCTCCATCGTAACAGGCGGTGCCTGAGGCAGCTATGAAAAGCCTGGCTTTATGTGACCGTTGGTAATATTCCCACTTTTTTTCTCGTAAAATTTACGAGATTTTCTCGTAAATTTATGACTTTATTCTCACAAATGTACGACTTTTTTTTCTCGTAAATGTACAACTTTTTTTTTGTTGTAAATTTATGGCTTTATTTCCGTAAATTTACGGCTTTATTCTGGAAATCTCCGATTACTTTAATAATCTGTCGTAACGGGCACTGCCTGAGACAGCTATGAAAAGCGGGGACTTATGTGATCTTCTGTCTTGGGCAAACGTGAAATTCTGGCTTTTTTTCTCGTGAATGTACGACTTTTTTGTGGTAAATTTACAACTTGATTCTTGTAAACGTACGACTTATTTTTCTCGTAAATTTACGACTTTATTCTTGTGTATTTGCGACTTTCTTCTCGTAAATTTACGACTTCATTCTTGTAAATTTACGACTTTTTTCTCTCGTAAATTTGCAACTTTTTCCTCGTAAATTGCAAATTCAGTACCCCAAATTATAGGCGGAGAGGAATAATAATAATTCGGGATGCTCCGATCAGAGTTTTATGCTGCCGATTCCGATACGGATCATCCATGATCCCCGTGTGATAGCATCACCATCATGAGGCTGGACACACTGTGTGTTTACGTTCATTACACAACCACACACAACTAGTGTTTTGAGGACAAGACATAATTAGTATCATCACAACAAGAGTGCAAAATTTTTCAGCAACATTTGAAAAAGTTAGCACGTACCCCATGAAGGTGATATGCACTTCCTCCGTGGGACAAAAACAAGCTCCCAACTAACCGCATTGCTTGTTTGTTTTAAAAACAAAACGTCACTGTAGTAAAAAGTCCCATTTGGAGCCCGAAGAGCGGAAGCTAGGCGGATAACTCTCACAGAGTAGTGTTGATTCTCGCGGCAAAACGGGACAAAGTGCATCTCTTGCACCCCACGTGACCAAGCAGACATGTAGCTTACCGCCGCCGCATGCCGATCGGTTTTTGTGATCGGCTTTGAAAGGCATTTATCGCCACATGCCCATCGTGTTTTTTTAAGGGAAATCGGCCGATACGAATCGACGGCTGATCGATCAGAGCATCCCTAATAAAATAAAGAAAATATCAAAGAGGCCCCCCACATCCTTACGTTTTTCTGAACGTGGCCGTTGTCTGAAAAAGGTGTGGACCATGAAAAGAAGTGCTGAGCCAGCATCCATTCCCACCGATGTATTATGAATGTTCTGCTATTTCAATCTACACTTTTGTTTCCCTATACATTTTAGCACGTGGGACAGGAAAGCACCGACAGTATGTACACACACACGCACGCACGCACGCACGCACACACACACTAATGCTAAGAGCTAAACCTTGTTTGACGTGACCGCCTCATGAACTCATAAAAGTACTAAGATTAAACGTTTAACTTTAGCCTCCGTGCCACGGGAACGTATCCTAGCTGTCCACCTTAGTCCAAATTTCGCTATTTACAAATTTGATCTCTCCTCGCAGATGAAATCGTTTTGAAACTTTTATTTTCCTTCAGTCCTGATGACGACTCACGTAAATCATCAGGGTTCTCGAACACTGATAGACAATCTATTTGATCGTAGATTGTTAGCTGAGCGTGGGCAGCGTAGGCGAGTACCGTATAGTTCATCCATGTCTTATTTTGATTGCCAAGTACATGTGCACACTATACATTTGTACTTCAGATAATCATAACAATCCCTGATTGGTCTTAAAGCAGAGCGCAAAAGAACTTCTTCTCCCTGAAGGGGTTCTCTGAGGTGGGCACAGGCGTGATCAGGGGGTCGTCACAGGCGTGGGCGTCGCAGTAGGCCATCAGGTCGGCCGCCGCCTTGGAAACCTGCAGAGGATCGGAGCGGTCCGTGAGCATGGCCACTCAAACATGCATACTGCACAACAGTGGTGCGGCGTCAGGGCCAGCAAAGCCTTCTCTGCAGGCCTAAACGCTATCAGAAGCACTGAGCTACATTTACTACTTCTAGCATTTGTGCATTGAAATTTCATTCATTCATTCCCCAACAGGCTATTATCTTCATCATAGTCCAATCAGATTACAGCTTCTGTGTGTTGCCATGTCAATGTAATCTGCCCAGGGCCTTCAGAATCGGGAGTGCTGGCCCTTCTCACATACACACTATTAGCAACGGGGCTGTTTTTTTAACCAATAAAACTTCACAGCAGCATTTTTCCGTCCTCTGATTGGTTGATGTCTGAATGCCTGTTCCCAAACACTCAAGCTTACCAGTGCATTGAATGCATCGCCACATGAAAGGCGCAGCGCTTAACTAAACGAAAAATGAGGTTTGAAGCCATGGAGTTGGAGGACTTGGTGGAGGATGTAAACAAACACTGGTGAACTCCAGCAGAGACGTTATTTCACGTTATTCCAACGGTGCGCTGGAATGATTCAGACGCAAAAAAATGCAAGGAGTCTCGAGAATTTTTGAAATTTCTGACAGTCCAAATTTGTTGGCACGTGCATGAAAGCTTCTCTCCGTGTCGTCTCGTCATTGCACCTAAGCCGCCTCCTCGCCACAATGACCGCAGCAATGTGCGTGACTGCACCTGCTGTTCAAACGTGCTAAACACAGATTTTGGTCTCCATTTTGGTCTCCTTCTTGCAGTGTTTGCGGTTCACCTTTTGCGCATTTGCTGTTTCGCTGAATTTTTTTAGTGCTTCTTTTTTGGTCCTCTAAGAACAATCGCATTGTTGGATCGTTCCCTCTTCTCTGTCTGCATCACCCATGGTTTTGTGCGTCCTGATTGGTTGTAGATCATTGTCAATCAATCTCCTTCCTGCCGTCCTGCCATGTCCCCCGTGTCATCGCTTGCTTGCTAGCTTGTAAATTAATCTCGTGTTGGTCTGCAGCAATATGTTTTAACAAGGATACAAAAACGCTACAGTACAGCGGAACCGCGCCAGGACAAAAAGGCACGGCCACGGGAGTGAAATATGCGTGAGTGACGTAATAATTTCTTGTGTTGGTCATTAAAATTCAAACAAAGGTTTGAACTCTTTTGAGAGTGTTTAAACAAGAGAGAAATGTGAGAAAATGTTATTGCCTGTCTGAGAAACGTGTATAAAGTGTATGTTGAGGGGCTTTACAGCCTTAAAACATATACAATATAATCATTGTAAAAAAATGAAGTTGGCTACTTCGCCGATTTCACTTATTGCGGCCTATTTTGGGAACCTACGCCCCACGATAAACGAGGGAACACTGTATTCTGCGTATTCACGAAGGCAAACTGGGAGTGCTACGTTGCTACGCGATCCTCGTTGCACCCTGTTAGCATACCAGCTTTACGCACGCTGTCAACTCTGCACGTGTTTTTATACACGCCAACCTTTAGATTAGCAAAGTGAGAGTTATTGGTTTAGCATGTCGGCATAGTGGTTAACATTCAAAATTAAAAAAAATTAAAATTTAGCCATTTCCCCAAACTAGTCGGTTTGCCCTGTACCGTGTCGTTCAGGGCCATCCAGTGCCCAAACGGAGCACCCTACGCGTTGCCGACTCGCTGTCCGGTCGTCATCTCTAATTGTTTTGCATTGTTCTCTGCATGTCAAATTGGAATTATTCCCTATAAAATTGTTTCTTTGTTAAGATTTGTATGTGTTTTACAGATTAACTCATTCATTCCCAGCCATCTTTCAAAAGACAACCCCTTCAGCAGCGGCCATTTTACACTATTTTGACTGATCCTTCAAGGCACACAGAACATTGTGTGGTTATATAAACATGGAACCTACCCGAAAAAGATTAGACTCCCGTCTTTCATCAGAAAAAAAAGTGTGTTTCTACCTTTTTCTTTAGTAATCAGCAGTAGAACATAGGTAAGTTTCAGGAAAATATCAGTTCCTGACTAAAAAAGGGTGAAAACCAGCTTTTTGTGAAAAGATACATTTCAACATAACTTTCACTTTGACGCAAATATATTTTGCTTTTGTGGCATCTCAACAACACAACACTAAACAGGGGTTGTTTTACATGAAAATAACCATTTATTTCCACATGTAACACCATGAGCTATTTACAGTTTTGTGAAACTGAACGATGTGTGTGCACATGTGTGCACGCGTGTGCGTGCATTAAAGTTTCCTGACAATGCGTAACCTTCCGCACGCTACACTCCTCCACGCTCTCTTACTTCCTCCTTCCTGTCATGTGTGATTTTTCCGTCCACATGATCTCTGCCGGGCTCGTATCAAATGCACTTCTGCCACCTTGTGGCCGTTTTTATGGCTTAAAATGACTCTGAAGTGAAAATTATTAGTGGAGAGACCCCATAAAAGGCGTGTAAATACATTGTTGGGATCGAGCGTTCGAGTTTATAAAAAACTATGAGTTAATTGGATTTACGTAATTTTCTATGAGAAAAATTGTCTCAGTTTTCATGTGTTTCACTTTTCAAACATATTGGAGACGAACCCCGAAGTTCCACTGCAAGACACATGTTGGTGTGACGCCGCCATTGCTGCCATTGGAGCGGAGCTTATGAGATCTGCAAATGTTGCCTTACCTTTATCCTGCAGAAACTCGCCTCGATCTTCAGTTGCTCCACCAGCTTCCTGGCTTGGCCGACACTCATGGTGCTGTTCACGGGGGTGTCTCCTTTCATCCTAGCCACAAGAAGTGGACACAAGAAGCTCACGTTTCATCTCATTTCCCACATGTCACTACAGTGGAACCTCGGTTTTCGTCATTCATCGTAAACGAAACGTACGAAAACCGAGGCAATTTTTCCCATAGGATATACTGTAATCCAGACACCCGAAGATGTTAACAAAAAATTACATTTTACAGCGAATAATTACAATTTTACGTGAAGAAAGCAATGCGGAATGACTCTAAATGACGAGTGGATGGAGCTTACTGTTGGTGTGGGCTTCCAGTATTCGTGTTTCTCACCTTTTTTTATCAAATTGCTGGGGCTCGCAACTTTGTTTGGCCCCATGGCGGGTTATTTAGCAGTCACACTCAATAAAAAAACGCACAGGCAGTGAGTTGGGTTCTTTGTTTTGAGAATGATACAGTAAGCTACGGGGCGAACGGACTAGTTAGTTAGGTGCAAAAAAAAAACAAAAAACAGACTGTGTACGAAAACCGGGCAAACATTTTCCAAAAATTGTAGCAAAATAATAAATACTGAATAATAAAATAAATGAATAATAAAAAAAAAAGTCGTCCCTCGCCACGCCACGTTTTCACTCTATCACGGTTTTTAAAAACATGTTAATAAATCATGACTGTTTCGTGGTTGACTATATCCTATTATTCATCAAATATATGCATATTTAAGCGTATTTTTTGCCTACATTAGGTTTTATCACGCATAAAAATGGCTAAATGAACTAAAATACAAATATAAGGCATTTAGAAGATGCATTCAAAGACATTGTGATGATAAGTAGTATTCTACACTGGTCACTAGGTGTCAGTAATGTTACATTAATGAGACAATAGCCACTGCAGGAAGTACTGTGCTGTACAGAAACCGGAAGTAAAAAAGGAAGATTAACGTGCTAACGTGTGTGTGTCTATATTACACCTTATTTTCTCTTATTATGTCTACTATATTAAGTAATAGGAGCATAAAGGTGACTACAGGGGTGTTATTTCATGCCTAGAGCGCTCTAATAATGTTAAAAAACGTATTTAGAAGGTCATAAACAGGTTTTCTATGCTCTAACTACAAAAATATTGCGGTTATAAACAATGAATCATACTTTGCGGAAATCCACTTTGGGTGTGAAACAGATTAGGCGTGATAAACGAGGCACGGCTGGATAAATTGTTTTTTTTTCAATTAGTTTTATGAAAACAGAGGTTTGACTGTATATTGATTTTATCCTCGTTACTCCAGAAGGGATTGGCTTTAATTGTATTGATCAGGGGCGTCACACTCATTTTCACCGCATCACAGTTAGGGTTACCCCCAGCGGACCCGCCTGTAACTCGCACGCCGTATAAATGTATCATCAATTCATGATATTGGAATGGGAAGTCAAGGTGCCAAGCATAAATGAGAGTATACAACTATTGTATAATTCATTTTAAATGAGGTTATTACTTAATAAAATATACATTTTTAAATTTCCAAAATAAATACAATTAGTAATAACAAAAATTACAATGTATATATATATAAAATGTTTTTAATTATAGTAAAAAATAATAAGTGTTTTATTTTATTATTTCCAGGCATTCACGGGCCACATAAAACAATATGGTGGCCCGAATCTGGCCCCCGGGGCCTTGAGTTTGACGTCTGTGATTTAGATGCATGTTTATGTTCATTTGCAGTCAATGTGTGTTAGCATCATCGTGCAATGAGCCCACTTTTGTCAGTGAAGAGTTTTCTAAAAACAGCACTTCTCGACGCCGGGCTCAATAATCACAGTTGTGATGTTCAACATGTGTCACACTGCATTGGCTCACCTGATGAAAAGAATCAATAGCACATTTCCAAATGCAATACTGAACATGAACAGGGCCGAATGCTAACATCTAATTCACCATTCGGGCCCACCGATTCTCCCAGCGGAAGCACATGTGGGCAGAAATGAACGATCCAGCAAAGGAATACTGTAAATAACATCGGATTGATGATTAATAAGGCGTAAGATCAGATAAGGAGTGAATCTATTCCAACCATTCTAGATGTTTCCCCCATTTTCTTTGCCTCCACCCCCCGCCATCCACCCATTTGTGTCCTTACCCGTATAATATTCCTCTTCAGTTGAGATCTCCCCCCCTCGTCTCTGCCGTTTTGTGCCTCTCTATATCAGCTTGTGTGTGTGGTGGTGCCAGTGTAGCCGGACCCCACCCCTCGCTCACAGCAGCCTGGATGCTCCCCTCACTCGTAACAGTCCGGTGCACTGCAATCCTGCCACAACGAGATGTGGAGCAGAATCCCCTCTGCAGTGAGTGGTATCTGCCAGATGGAGGGAGGGAGGGGTGAGGTTTTCTTTTTTGTGGGAGGGGGGGGGGGGGCACACACCATTGATGAGGTTTTCTTATGAAGGCGGTGGAACCGACCATATTTGTGCTGGGGATTTACAAGGATCTTGCATCTTCGAATGCTTGACTTGGACCACTGCGTCCAATAGGGTTGATATATTTGTCGTTTGGTGTGAAAAGACAATGTAGTTGGTGATGTCAGCAAGAGAGCGCCTCTCTCCCCCCACCCTACGTGATGCCCTCCCGCTCCTCTGTTGCTATGGGGACTGCTGCAGTCTAATGGTTTAAGTGACATTCGTAAATCGAAAATTATTGCTTGCTAATTCTGACTAATGATGCCAAATATCCTGTTTTAGCGTTGCATTTGAATTTAATAGCATTTATTAGCTAGCCACACCTCGCTTGCTTCAACCCGGACTGACATTTTTGCCTCTTATAACTGGCTTTGCGTTTTTACTAAATTGTCCCTACGTACTTGCCATACTTGTCTAGTTTCCCGTAGCTTATTTGGTTGCATAGAGCTCATAAACTTTGAACAACACAACGTTATTATTACTAATAATATTACTAATGAGAAGACTTGTATTACTGTGCCTAAAGCGCCCACCGAAGGGTCCGTGTGAGTTCCTGTGTTATCTCCTCAGGTTGTTTTTATTGGCACAGCTCTAAGCAGATGTATTATCTAATTTATACATTGTATCTCTAATATTGACCCCAATACAAGACAGTATTCGTTCCCGAAAAAGTCTCACAAAGACGGCTCGTCTCCTGTTCGAGGTCCAGAGAGTAAGGAGAAAAAATACCATCGTGAACGCTAAAGTTCTTACATTTTTTTTACTTCCGGTCCTGGCCAAAGTGAATCTACGGTGGCCGACAGGGGCACAGCAACGTCCTAACGCAGACGTAACATGTGATTATATGTTGTGATTGTAACTGTAGTTTTTAAATGGTAATACAGGGTGTTCATTAATAAGATACCTTTAAAATACTTTGTCAAATACCTTTTTGTCGTATTTATCAATTTTCTTTTGTAGAAAATGAAAAACGTGTGGTCTCACCTAGGTAATTTGTATAGTAATACCTAGCAGTTAATTGGTTCCAGACTCGACAGCAAAAAGTGAATTTCCACAAAGTCGGACTCCATCTTTATAATTGGAATATATTTGCATCGAAAACCTGTTTACGATCTTCTAAATACGTTTATCAGGATTGGAGCCATCTAGACATGGAATTACAGTGTATAGTCGATATATTCAGATAAAATAAGCCATTTAAAACAGTTGACCTTGTGGGGGAGAGGAATCGATGGCGGACAGGAAATGACGTAGGGGGTTGACAGTGGAGCTTTAGCTTGTTGTGGACTATGGCCGCCACAGTTATTGTTATTATGATCATTATTAGTATGTTGTTATTACAAGTATTATTGTTCCTGTTGTGACATAATTTAAACATGCAGTAAAAGCCAAGTTCAAACAATTACTGACATCCAGTGACCAATGTAAAATAATACATACACAAGTTTGTGGTCTTAATGCCTTATTTTAGCTCACTGAGCCATTTTTATGCTTCAGTATGTTTAATTTGGGCAAAAAAAGCATACAATTTGCTTAAATATGCATATTTTCAGACTAATGCTAGGCCGTAGTCACCCACGAAATAATGATCATTTATTCAGGAATTCATGTTTGAAACATCGAGAGTTGTGCCTCATCCTTCTCCAGGAAAAGCTCTGATGCTTTGTTGTAAAAGTCTGATCACCTTCTGTTGAGCTTGGATACATAATCCTCCATCTTGGCGGGCCAATTCATCGATTTTTACTTCAGAAAATGTTAACCATGGAAATCATATAAAGAAAATACATTTATAGCACAGTTCAATAGACAAATATTCATATTTATTTGTTGTTTTATAATCATTTATTATATTTATTCAAACAAAAAATATGTCTCATATCAAGTAAAATGGATTAACACCATTCATAAGCATTTTAATTGTCTTACTAAATGCTAAATGGTGAGGAAATGAACACGGATTGCATTTCATTGTCTCATAAATATGTGAAGTCCCTGATGCCATTCGTTCATTTACTCCAAAGTAATTAGTAACGCTTAATTATGTCCAACTTAATTAGCGTAATGACAGCGATGATGTGGAGGCCTTCAAGCCCGGAGACTCTGGAGATGAGAGATTGTGTGACTCACTCATATTTTCACCTTTCCGAAAAGAATTTCCTGATCTTCAAGGGCAATATTTTGATTTGTGATGTGATGTAAACGCGCGTATTGTTACCTCTGACCGTTAGTCATCGTCCCCTCAAACGACAGTTTAGGATAAACCTTGCGTTAAAGGTCAATGTATTGTTGACGTTGTGAATCCATGCAGCGGGGATCTATCGCTCAGCCTTCTTAGCCTGGAGGTTGACGTCAATAAAGGTTATATTGCTCAAAGATTTTCATTTCAGCCCATTTGGGCCATTGATTCCCTGATGGCTGCTAGACACTGGCATGCCAGATGGGTTGCTGGTTAGCAGTTGGAGTGGCAACATGGAAGAGGAGACTGCATGATGTGTTTATTTCACAGACTGAATGTAATGTGAACAATCTCCTGAAGCGACTTACCCGTGTAAGTCATCTGCTGCGTTCTCTGAACTGGGTAGTAAGTAAAAGGATCTTGGCCTTAACTGTACCGTATGAAAAGTGCATCGGGATAACCTTTCTTGTGATTTGGTGCTACACGGTGCATATACTGTATAGTTGGACGGAAACCCGCAAAGGTTGAATCGAGGCAACCGGACTCTTTGAAGACGTTTCACCTTTTGTCCACCCTTTGGTGGAATTTTCAAAGTCAAACTGCACAACTCGGTCAGGACATTTAACATTCCTGGTAGATTGGGTTATCATGCTGTGTCTTAGCGTGGTAGCAATTACCATGTCTAGCATGCTAACGTTCGCTTAGTAGCATTTATTGCCATTTTTTTAGTATTAACGTGTGCTACCATGCTAGTTGTTGAATGCTAATGTTAGCATGCTAGCATTAGCATAGTAACCTATTTTGTTGTTTTTATAAATCGAAATTATAGTAACAGTTCGTGCTATCATGCTAAGTGTAGCATGCTATTGTTAGCATGTTAGCATTGCTAGAATGCTAACATTTGCATAGTAGCATTTTTAGCCATTTTCATGTGTATTTACATTGGCAGACACTTAGCGCAGTCATGCTGGGTTTTGCATGCTAATGTTAGCATTGCTAACATGCAAACATTAGCATAGTAACATTTTAGCCATTTTCATAAGTAGAAACTTATATAAATGCTTAGTGGTAGGATTTTAGGTGGTAGCATGTTAGCGCTAGCATGCTAACATTAGCATAGTAGCATTTCATTTTTTACTATTAATATACGCAGACACTTAGTGCTACCATAAGTCGTTCAGCCTCCTGGTGGCAAAACAGCTCATTCGTGGCCACTCTTCCTCGAGGAATGACCTAATCTTTGGGGGAGAGGTGTCGGGCTGAAACTAACAATTATTTTCTCAGTCGATTAACCTGATGCTTGTTGTTTCGATTAATTGAGTAATTGGTTAGGCCCTAGACCAGAGGTGTCAAACTCATTTTCACTGAGGACCACATGACAATTTTGGCTGCCCAAAGAGGGCGGCTTGTAACAGTGAATAAATCTACTTTATATGAATATGAATGAAGACTCGCCTGATGATATTACACAGTTGCCCATGGATTTGATTATTAGAGTTCTCTGGTAACAAATTGATGGATAACTTGCTTTGAAATCATAAGTCAAGCTGACAACCTGATACTCAAGTATTTCATTTTGATAACTATCTTGTTGCATGAATATCAAAGTTGATAAAATATGCAATTGCATGCAGTACAGCTTTTCTGTCAAACGTCTGCATTTAGCAAGACAGATGAAGTGATTTATTCATGCACACTATTACCAGGCTTTTGCGGGCCACATAAAATGATGTGGCTGGCCAGATCTGCCCCCCCGGGCCACGAGTTTGACACCTGTGCCCTAGACGGACCAAATCAATATGAACACAAACAGTTAGTGGTTTGGTCCACAACGTATCAGGAAAGAGACTTAATGGCCAGAACAACAGGCTTTTATTGCAAGTTGGAATGATCTCACAACAGGCACAATAATCCCTAACGTGGGCTCCTGTTGCGGCCGTAACCTACGCCAATCCTGAACCCCCGACATCACTTCCTGTCCGCTCCGCTATCACCGGAACACATATACAGAAACACACACGAGCACGAGTCTTATTTCTGTCTTATTTTGTCACCTATATTGGGTAATAGGAGTGTAAAGGTGACTATAGGGGTGTTATTTCATGTCTCTAATCATGTTAAAAACCGTATTTAGAAGGCTGTAAACAGGTTTACGAAAATATTCCATTTATGAATAAGGAGTCCTCCCTGGAACCAGTTGTCCGCGATAAACGAGGGATTATTGTACACTGCTATGCAAGCTGTAGACTGGTGACGCTAACGTCTATCCAGGTTTCGTTCCTTTAGTCCTCTCCTTTTGTAATAATTCACTTTAGTGAGTTGCTGTCGGGTTCATTCCAGCCAGATACTGAGCACATGCAACACTGATGCGCCTGCGGGGGTTTGATCACACAGTTGCGAGTCCCAAAGCAAGCGTTACGCAATGCTGAAGAAAGCAAATGTGGGTGGGACGATGATCAGCATGATCAATTACAATTGGCTGTTTGTATCGATGGAACGGTTCAATACTAGACTCGCAGCAGCACGGTTATTTCGGGTGCTTCGCATTGTCACAAATTGAATTAAACATCTTCAGACTTGAGTAAACGTACAAATAACACAAAACCATCAGTTTTTCCATTTTTTTTTTAATTATTAAAAAAAGCCAGCTCCAGTGTGCTCACCAGAAACGAACATGAGAACAACTTGACAATCCATCCATCAGGTTTCTGCACTGCACACTTTTAGGATCCTATTTTGGTTACACGATTGAATTCAGACAAAAGAAAGGAGGCTGGGAGGGAAATCATTGGTGCCACTAAAATCATGGCTGCTGAAGACACGGAAAAAGACACTGAAAGGAAAAGTGCGCTTTTTTTTTAGGAATTTTGCCTATCATCCACAATCTTTATGTGAGACGTGAACACGGTATTTCTCTTTTCCGTGCGCCGTAAAGCTATAAAAACAGCTCCGAAGAGGCAGCTAAGAATGCACGTACCGGGCCGCACATGTTCCGCCCAGAAAGCCTTCTGAAAAAAGCGTCAACGACGCTCCATCTACATAATGTCACCTGCAACGCCCAAGAACTACGTCGCTGGCGTAGTGACACCTCGACACGCCACACCGGCTGGCGACTAGCTTTTTGTTTTTGAGTGGAAAAGTTGCCTTTTATGTTGCTACTGTATGTGAAATCAATGCACTCAGGAAGGAAGTGCTTAAAAGGACCAAAATAGGGCAAAATACCGTATTACATGTTATCATGTTACTAAAGAGTCACAGCATGCACATAAAACCATAAAAGCTTGAATAACGTGCTAAGAAGGCGGAATAGGTGTGTCCCATTACGTGCGTTAATTAACCTGCCTCTTTTTAGCTGTTTTTATACCTTTATAACGCACAGAAACATAAGGATTGTGGATGATGTGCAAAACTCCCCCCAAAAAGTGCAGATTCCCTTTGAAGTTTGTCCGTCACGTACAGCGCAGTCCGAGCTGCCGCTGTCGTTTGATGTCGTGCCGACGCGCTCTACACCTCCCAGCGTTTCATTTGCACGCACGTTGTTGCCCCTTCGCTTGAGCGTACGATCAGGAACAATAACACAAAAGTAAAGCTAAAAAGAACTGCTGTTCCCAAGCAACTCTTTGATGCAAATGTGTGAAATATGCAAGCTACATTAATCAGAATCACGGCGGTATGACGTCAATCTTTGCATATTACACGGTGCTACGTGTTGATTAGTCAGTAATCGTTTCCGATTGTTTTCTAACATAAGCAAGTGATCGGTACAGGTCTACATGTTCCTGATTGGCATCCTAGGTTTCATCCGCTTGATCACTACAGTAGACTGAAAGGCCTCTGATTCTCTAGCACCTATAGATATGAAGGTACACTGTGTGGACAAAAGTATTGAGACACACCTACAGGTTCACTTCAGGCAATTAGGGGTTGGCCTAGACCAGGGGTCAGCAACCTTTAGCATCAAAAGAGGCATTTGGGCCTTTTTCCACCAAGTTAAAACCCACTCAGAGCCACACAACCTACAGTATTTGATGAATAAAATGAAGGTAGTGCAACATATATATTTTCTTTAAGCGCATTGTCACGTTCCTTTTCTGTCTTCCTGTTCGTCTTGGCGGTGTGAGGAGCCGCACCCGATGCCACCTGCCGCCAATTTCGGCTCATTTCCAGTACCACAAAGGACGCTAACAAGCTTCAATAGTTGATCAGCATCATGGTTACTCAGCGAAAAAGGCTGCCGTTCACACTTCTGCGGAGAATTGCACAGCACACGCTCGACTCCCGGCGTAGAACGTTGAAAGGCTCATGACGGCATCGAGAGAAACGGCGTAGTGACCCCACAGAAGCATAAATCAGCTGGAGCCACAGCAGAAGCATGAAAGAGGCGCGGGTTGCAGATCCCTGGCCGAGACCAACAGTGTTGATGACAACTTCTTGTTTTGAATTCCATTCCATTTTCTTTTTTAGTCCTTTGTGTCTGGATTTACATTTTTTAATTGAAAAGGGTCCATGGAAAAGGCATTTTATTTCATTTTAGTGAGCATTTTTGTTGTTGTTTTGAATAAAAAAGTTGTATCCGTTTTCAATATAGCAGTATTATGACTTGAGGCTTGACCGACTATGACAAACGGACCTTTGACTCAATGAAAAATGTCTTTATGGACCCGATGACTAGGTGTTGTAGGTCACCATTAAAATGAATTCTTCATCTTTGGACAATGCCAGCAGTTTGGGGAAGCTTTACGTCTGCAAGTTCCATCCATCCACCCATTTTCTTCCGCTTATCCTGGTTGCAGGGGCAGCGGTCTGGGAAGGGAAGCTCAGACTTCCCAGTCTCTGGCCACGTCTTCCAGACACGGAGATGTTCACAGCTTGACGACCACATCATACGCAAATACAGATTAAGTCCCCCAAACCGGCCGCCCACAATGCGCCTAGAAATTCCATGGACAGCCTTGACGGAGGCCGTCGTTCACCGTGAACAGACAAAGCAAGGTCCATGACGGTCTAATTGGTGTGAAAGAACTTCACCAACCCCTGGAATGACTGAGGTCCATCACCAGTGACCTCACATGGATGAAACATTGCTATGTTTTTGTGTATTCCTAGCAGCTGTTCCAATACTTGTGTCCATAGAGTGTATATCTGTGTCCACATGGCGTCCCTGCCAACATGTTCTTTAAGGCCAGCTGTCAGGTTTCTAAACCCAATCAGTGCGGGTTACAGTCCGGGATGCTACTCCCGCCCTCGCCTCCTCGGACATTTTGGATTGATTTTTTTCATTTTTCATGTTGGTGTGGTGTCTTTTCTTTCCATAACACAGTTTTTGAAAGGAAGACGGTACAGATGCTCCGGCGGTCCCGCTGAGATGAACACACGGTGACGCATCAAAGCGTGCGCTGAACGGCTACAAAGTCTGCAGGGTGTCGATTCCAAACCTGCACCTCTTTTGAGAAGAATGCGACATCCAAAGAAGTCTTTGTGATAAAGCAGCATTGTATTCGTCACAGTGCACATGAGAGGCTTAGAAAGAGGGAAGTTTAAAACGTCGTCTAAATAGCAGGACTGTTTGCTACATTGTGAAAAACGTGGAAAGGTGAGGGCATCGCAGGGAGATCATGTGAATTCTACTGGTAGCGGTCGGGGGGGGGGACACCAAAGCATTTGAACTCAACCTGATTTTGTTTTTTTCCCCTTCCATGATATTCTTTTTCATTGGGACTAATCAGCAGCTTCAAATTCAGGAAGTAATGTTTCAACATAGGCAGTTAAATACAAACAGGAAGTATCCACAAGTAATCGATGCACGGTTCTGAAAACAGGTATCAAAAACACGCTAACAACTTGCAAATCTTTCCTCGTTAGAAATGCAAAACATGACACACACTTGCAGTGGACTCTGGCCCAGAGGGAGTAGTTCAATATCTTCACAGTAAGTTCACAACGCGTGAAATGAAACGACTTCCTTCCACCCCCATTTGCATATAAAGGCTATAAAAATCATGGAGTGACGAGAACAGGTCCTCTTTAACCGCCACCTAAACTGGGGAGGACTGAATTGTTTGCTTGATGTCTCTCCAGCTACAATGAACAGTAACGAGTAGCAACGTAAGAACAGAAGAACGGGATTGTAAAAATAACTGGAAACATAAGAGTAGAAAAATATACATAACCTATACAAAACTCACAAAGCCACACGAGCCCACAAAGTCACAGTCATCATGAGGAAACTGGAGGATGAAAGAAACTGAAGGCATTTTGGTTTTGGGGATTTTTTTTTTGCAGGGGATTTTGAATCTTAAAATGCGTTGAGACTATTGCTCCTGAAGTTACGGAAAGAGCACCATCACAAGCACTTGAGCAACATCCAATGAAAAGTTAAGCACTACAGGTGGTCCGTGGTCAAAAACGTCATTTTCCCCTTACAAACACGAGACTCGCTCGAGAGCTAGTGGCGCTGAAAACGCGGAAGGATGACATTTGCACTTCATGATGTCTCCCAAGCGTCCGTGCGCCAAAGGAAAGGAAAGCCATCACCACAGAAGTGAAAATGAACATCATGAAAAGCTCAGACAGTCCCAGCTGCTCGACTGTCGTGGCCTTCATTCAAGGATTGAATGCTAGAAGGGTCATGGAGTCCATGCGCTGTTACAAGGAGATCTGGGAAGAGAAGAGGAGGTTATCCTCCCTGACTAGCCTGGGACAATATGTTAAGAAGGTAAAAAAAATTATTGTATTTAATTGTTTTATTACTGTATTTTAAATGTGGGTCTTTGCTCGTTTTTTTCCCAATTTTGCTGTTTTTTTTTTCAAAATTTTATTATGTTCTTCTTAAATAATTTTTTAAATTTTCTTCTTGTATTATTATGACTTTATTTCCATAATATTTTTACTTTGTTCCCATAATATTAGAACTTTTTCCCCAAACTAATTTTCCAAAAATGCCAATTCCATTTTGTTTTGCTTGTTTCTCATAATAATAAATAAATGACATAATTTTTCCTCATAATATTCCAAGTTTATTCTAATAAAATTGCAACCCTTTTCTTGTTAGAATATGACTTTTTTCTCTCAACTTTATTCTCACTTTTTTTTAAATTTATTTCTGCTGTTGTTTTTTTAAATGTTCCAACTATTTCCAATTTTTCCTTGTAAATTTTGTTCTTGCAGTTATGACTTTATTCCCATGATAGTTTGACTTTATTCTAACATTATAACACACATTTTAACATTATAACTTTTTCTGCAACCTAATTTTCTAAAAATGACAACTTCATTTGTTGTTTTGTTTGTTTTTCATAATATAGTTGTCCCTCGCTACATTGCGGTTCGAATATTGCTCCCTCACTCTATCATGTTTTAAAAAAAAAAAACCCTAATTAATAATTGATGGTTGCTTTGTGATTGATTATGGCCCATTATTAGTCAAAAAATACAGAAGTACGAGTTCTACTGTATGTAGTATTCTGGCCACTAGGCGTCAGTATTGACACAAAACATTGATGAGACATGACATTACGTCACATTACCGTCACACTGCACGTAGTCAGCCATGGCAGGTCCGACACGATCGAGTGAAAAGAATTTCTCCTCCTATTTTGTGTGGAAGTTGTATGTTTTTTGCTTCTTATTTAGTCTTTCTTCCCCACTCTGTTTGAAACCCTTTCTTAAGTTTCAAATAAATACATTGGAGGCTAACTAGTTAGCTCGCTAGCATGCTATGCAGCCGTGGCCATCTGTTGTGTCCCTGCAGTGATCCTGTAGCCTGTGCATTGGCAATGTGGTGTAAACAAAGAATTATACGAGTGTAAAGGTGACTATAGGGATGTTATGTCATGTCTACAGGGCTCTAATAATGGTAAATATGGTGATATTATGACTTTATTCTTGCAAAATGACTGCAGATGTTTCCCTTTTTGCTGTTTTGTAAATTTTTTTTGTTTTCTCGTTTTTTAGAGTGTGCCACAGACTGCACTTTGGACACCCCTGCCCTAAGCGGACCAAATCAATATGAACCAAACACAAACAGCAACATATCAGAAATTAGTAAAAAAACGTCAATCACCGTTTTCAGTTAAAGCTGATGTGTGTGAATATCTTGTTTTGCCTAAAACACAAAGATAATGGGTCTGCTTTCATGGATGACCAAGAAATCAAAATATATTTACATTTGCGAGGCCGAAATCAGAGGATATTTACATTTTTAAATCAAAAAATCGATTAATCGAATACCGAAATAGTTGTCGATTAATTGCATAATCGATTAATTGTTGCAGCTCTCGTATAATTTAGGTGTAAGTTGCGACTTACACAAAAACTCTACTTATATGACAGTCCAGGAACGTAACTCGTTGGTAATCCAAGGACCACCTGGATTTTGTCCCAAATGTGAACTCATGTACCATGTTGGAACATGGACATGGTATTTATGCACCAGAATGATTCATGCCAGGGCTACGGAAAATTTCATGAAGTACATTGTTAAAATTTCATTGTTATGCTTTACTTTTCATCAAGTGTCCAGTAGGGGTGTCCCGTGGCAACTTCCGATATGATACCGATACTGGATCCGATATCAGCAGGAATCATTAATACTTTTACTTATTTTGTAGTGTGGAATGTTAGAAAACGGCGTGATCAAGTGATACCGCTCAAACAGAGAACATTAGTCCGTAGAAAAACGGACCCATTTAGTTCATTCTTCTTGTGCGGTACAGTTTTATCCACAATGCAGTGGCAGCTAGGCATAATACAGCGAGGCGGGAGGTGCTCAATTAAGCATTTAAAGCCAACATTACTCACCACCGACAGGGGCTCGCTCTTTTCTGTTCTACCTAATGATTTTTTGCTGTCCCGTGGGAGGTTCCCGCACGGTGCTGCATCAAATATGCAATCAGGCTGTTGGTATTAAACTTTTCCGGCTCCACGGGGAAACTTGTGCATCACAAGTTTTGCACTCAGCTGCATGCTACTTTGTAAGCACACGCTGTTGTTGTGATACGTGGGCTCTATCCGACTGCTTGTATCGGAGATTTGTTCTTTTGCTGATATCGGCCCGAAATCGGATCAGGGCACCCCTAATGTCCAGCAAAACAATTGTGAGAATGTGCTCTTTCACGTTGCGTTATCGCGCTACAACAATCAACCCTCTTTAACCTAAACAGAATAATACGGGAACAGCATTCGGACACAACCACCTTCCTTGTCAGATTATCTGAATAGTATTAGGTCACATTTAAATGTGCTCAGATTAAGAGAAAACAGCCCGTCTGCCAACAACGTCAATTTTGGATAACATATTATCAAAAACAGTGGCAGTCTGTTTGAAAATGTGCAAAATAATTCTCGCCAGCCCATGGGCATTTCTACAGGAAGCTTTACGGCAACATCCTGTCAGTGAAAGTGGAATACAGTCGTCCCTCGTTTATAGCGGTTCATTGGTTCCAGATCGGACCACGATGTAGGATTCAGTGTTAATAAATTGAAATAAATTTTCATAGTGAAATAACACCCCTGTAGTCCCCTTTACACTCCTGTTATTCATTGTTTACACCATACTGCAACTCTGATGCTGCAGGGACCCCAGACAGTCGCTAGCTAATGAGCTAGCGAGCTAACCAGTTAGCCTTGAATTTATTTTTTCTAAACTTAAGAAGCCAAAAAGTTACCACTTCCACACTGGATGAGAGGAGAATTTTTTTTCCACTCTATCATGACTTCATGCAGTGTTCAGGTAATGTGATGTAAGGTCATGTCTCAATGTTTTGTGTCATTACTGCCGCCCAGTGACCAGAATACTGCATGTCACTTGTATTTCAATATGTTTGGAGTAATAATAGACCACAGTCTACCACGAAACAGCCATCATTTATGAATTCATTCATTTCTGCAGAACCGTGATACAGCATGGGAGCGATAATCGAACCGCGATATTACGAGGGCCGACTGTACACATGAAATGCTTTACAGCCTTACATCACCGACATGACTGCATTAATTACCTTTCTGTGCCGTTTGCTTCAAAGGCAACCGCCCCCCCTCATGTCCTTTTCATGTGTTTCAGTGGCGTTGGTTTGTTTGCGACAAGGCGGTGATGGATGCTGAAAGGACCTAAGGCCTCGACCTTCACAGTAGAAGAAGCGCTCACAGTGAATCAAGGTACCTTTTCGAATCAAAGCCTTGACAATACAGCGATGCATAGTCACGAGGGCCACAGTGAGGAGAATAAGGCAGAAGGAGGAGCACATCTAGAGGAAAGAACTTGTGATTCTTACTCCGTCACAAAAGGTAAATGACCTTAAAGCAAAGTAGATTTGGTTTGCGGAGTGTCATCGAAGAGCGTTAAGAGAGTGTAAACATTTTTCAATGGCTCTTTTTTTCCCCTCCTCTCCTCAAGTCAGGAAAGAACGCGTAAAAGCCTAAACAGTCACCAAACAAGACATCGGTCAATGTATTAAAAACAGAGAGAAAAACATAATATGACTGTAGTTACTGTGGCATCAGCCCATAACCCATGAAAGTATTCACTCTCCACTACATTAGGCACACACACACAATCTGGGATGTCAGACAAGAGTTATAGCACAAGCTCAGCACTCACAAAGATAAAGAAACTCACTTTTGGTTGACACTGCATTCACGTCATAACATGACACATTCTCCGAACCTGCAGGGATCTTTACAAGAAGCTTCTATTCTATGGACATTATGAAAGTGTGTTTATTGAGTGAGTCTCGAATTGCATCCTGTAAAATTAATTGCAGTGGAAGTCATTATTGATGTGCTGTTTGCACATTTTTTGCTGCACATGGAGTATTGACCAAGTACATGAAATTTGGAAATCCAATAACAACGGTTACCTTTCGCGTCCTCCGCCATCACAGGTGTTAATTTGCGTGGGAAGCGCCTCAAACGCCTTCAGGGTTGCAAAGCAAGAAGCTAGGCTTAGTTATGTGGCCAAATTACTTTAGATTAACAATGATGTGCTAGTTAATTATGTGGTGTCCAATCATCGCAATTGTTATCACTGCCATTAATGTTTTATGAATGCAAGGTTTCATTTGCTGCTATTTTTCATGAAGTTAACATTGTACAAGTTTTTAGTCAGCAGGTTAAGAGAACGTGTCAGATGTTTGTTTTTTTTATTGTAGCTGTAGTTAGCCGTGGAATAGAACTGCGATGAAGCAAAATAAGCTAACCCAAACAGTTCTAAGTATAACGCAGTGCAGCTCTACACCAAAGCAAACTACAGGAATGAACATTGTATCTATTGAATATCTCTCTGACAATGTCATTTAGGACAATTTGCAAAATCAGATCTCGTTAGATGTGCAGGGACTTAATGTTGTGGCTAGTGAAATAAACATGCATTTCCAATGAACCGAGAAACCAAAAATAAGTACTCTGAAGAAGATGTACCTCTATCTGATGTACCACAGTTGAAAGTCAGCCATGCCACGCATCTGGTCTCTTTACATTATAAACACATCAACCCTTCAAGTTTTGTTTAGTTATGGATTGTTAAGTCTGCAGTTTGGCTGCCGTGAAATGTTAATGCACTGCCTGATCATACTCACTTCTTTTAAATACGAAGTTTCACTGACTATTGTTTTATGAGATATTGGCCTCTTCTGCACTGTACCTCCCAGTTTAATGCTACTTATATCTGCATTAGGTCCATTAGGCTCTACAGGACAACGCCCCAACATGAAATAGCCCACAAGCATGACTAAATGATGGCCAAATTTGGTCACTGCATTGCAATAATGTGCTGAGAAATATTGTATCAAAGTGGCAATGCTATTTTGCATGCAAGTGGGGCATGTTAACAGTGACTTGTGTAGTAAATGACAGGAGCAGTAGGAAGAGGCATCAGGATAAAAAGAAAAGATATCTCAATATAATGTTATCTATATTGGCACATTATCTATAAACAGCGTACTGGATGATGATCAAGTTAAATTAGCTACTAACATGAGGTCATGTACCAGATTCTCTCATGTTTCACAGTATAAAAGTGCACTAATTGCCAGAACATGCCGCCATTTTCCTATCGTAATAACCTGCTCTCCAAAGCCAATTCCGTGTCCTCCTGGCCAGAGATGTTCCTCACACCTGCGTCTCCACACCATCGAGTTTAGGCATCAGGATGCGAGGAGTCACCCCTGAGTTGAGGTCTCTCTCAAACTCCAAAAGCTGGCCCATGAAGTTTAAATTTGGGGACACCACAGGGCGACGGCTACGCACGTATTTGTAGGCGTCTGTCATTGTCATGAGGGTGTGCTTCATTAAGTAGGCGATGACGATGGTTGCAGACCGGGACACACCTGCCTGGCAATGCACCAACACTCCCTGCCCACTCTGATATGCCTCCTCTGTGGATGAAGAAAATACAACTTCATGAACTGGAATAACAACAAAAATATGCAATGAGAAATTTGTAAACTTTACAATCATGGCCTAGTGGCCTAGTGTTTAGCATGCTGGCCTCACAGTCGATATTTTTAAAATAGAATAAGCGGTACATCAGTAATGTGGAGGTCCTCTGAATAAAAAAATCGTTTTCACCACTTTGAAACTTGGCACAAACTCCAATACGAGGAATGTGTGAAGCTGCGCGCTGTCTGCCGCACTCCTGTTGCGTTCCTCATGAAAGGAAAAGCAAAGTGGTGTGCTATTATGAAGAGGGGTCCAATCACATCGCTAAGATATGGTCACCGTTGCAACAGCGGCTTTAAAAACCTGCTGAAAAGGATGGACTCGCGAGCATCGCAGTCACAATTATTTAGCATGACAAGCTCTACCACAGATGTACCAGGAAATTGGACACAGTTGCTAAGCCTGATGCACTTGACAGGTTGGTGTTCCTGGCGCAAAATAAGGACATGCTTGTGTCTTCTAAAATTGTTTACCTAAAAAAATACTGCTGTTCAATTTAAAGTATTTTTGAGTTGCTGACATTTTAAAATTTCCCTGGCACTCCTTCATATTTTGTTCTTTTTTTATTAGTTGAGGATTTGAGCATAGCTAAGAGTTTGTTATAAAAAAAAATACTATATTTGACTTTCTATATTTATTTCAAAAAGAGAATGGCCTACTTTATTTTTGTTAAGTATTTATTTTAATAAAACAACTTGACAGGTAAACTCACTTTGCTTAAAAAATATTGGCCAGCCCTACCCGTGCATGTGTAATGGATGCCAGTTGCTAAACCTCACTCCCTAATACCTTAAGAGTCGCGCTGGACATTGAGTTGACACTCCAGGCTTTTAGCTCAATGGCTAGCGCTCTCAACTCTCATTCTGCGGACTCTGGGTCGAGGCCGGCCGGAATGTGAGGCTGGCTGGACAAGGCTAGTTACATTGGTGCTGCGACCTGGATGAGAGTGAGGTTTTGGGGGGTGAGTGTAACGGATGCCAACTGGTGCAGCTGTGCGAAAGTACGCTGGTAAACCTCACTCTCTGACACCTTAAGAGTCACGCTGGACGTTGAAAGCCTGGGATTTCAGCTCGATGACTGGCTAGCAAATACCAGCTGGTGCAGCTGTGCGAAATACGTTGGTAAACCTCACTCCCTGATACCATAAGAGTTGTGCTGGACATTGAGTTGACCGTCCGGGACTTTAGCTCGATGGCTAGCGCTATTGACTCTCATTCTGCGGGACTGGGGGCTAGCTGGATCATGCTGGTTGCGCATGCGTAGTGTTCTCTGGATACTCTGAACAAGTTAACTTAGCTACTAACATGATCCCCAAAGCCCACATTCCAAAATATATTTGGAGACTCTAAATTGTCCATAAGTGTGAACGGTCATTGTCTATATGTACCTTTTTGTATGACCAAAATCGGATGAAGGCATAAAAACTCTACTAGGTGAAGTAAAGACTACTTCACTGAAAGTTAGTGTAAAAGTCTCACCAATAAACTCAAAAACCTCCTCAAAGTATTGTCGAAGGTTTTGTTTGCTGTTGTCTGTGGCTGGCAGCCTTTTGTAGCGCAGTCCGGATTTGACATGGTAGAGGGGCAGGTGCGTCGTCACGTTGACCACGTAGCCGATGTTGAGGCGCAACAGAAGATCCAAGTCCTGAGCGTCCCGTTCGTTTCCAAGGAACAAGAATGGAAGGATGGGGCTGACCACTGCATTCTCTGCATCGGGAGTCATCACAGACTCGTCGGACAGGGAGGCTGGCAGCGAAGACGACAGTGGCAGGGAAAGGTGCACTGCAAGATAAGATTTTGGAACATTTTTTTTAGAGAAAATACAGTGGAACTTCTAAAGTCAGATGCCTCAGAGATTGTCTGTAAAGTTGCACAAGATCATGTCATGGATGCAATCATGTGGTCAACTCAAACAAATCCGACTCAAACCAAGAGTTTCCAAGATAGAAGAAAGTTGACAAAAAAAACAACAATACATCTTAAGCTACCTCCCTCACCAACACATCTATTTTCCATTACAAACCCCGAGATATTTTATGTTCTTGCACCTGCTACATTTGTAGTATCTGAAAACACATTTTGCACATGGGTTTCGAGTTTTTACACCCTCTGAGATGTTATTTGCGTACCCCCGGTTGCAGCCTGTGATAAAGTGTTGTCAAACAATTATCTGGCAATCATTGGCCAAAAGAGAAAACAGTCAATGTTTTTTCTTCATAAGTTTTTGAATTCCTACTTATATTGATACTGTAAATCATTCATATTGCTATTTTTGTCTGATCTTGATTGATTTGAGCTGGCCGAGAACCAAAAGTGATTTCTCCCCTTAAAGAGCTTGGATTTGATCCATTGGTTTAGTTCCTCGAGCAGTATGACCCTCATTTGTTTATCTCTATGCACAGAATAAGTTAAGAATAAGAGTCTTACTTCTGCTCTTCTCCTCATCTTGCTCTCTGTTGAGTGAGTTCAGAGCCAAGTGAAGGGACTGAGCTGATGGTAGCGAATGCCCCCCCTCCCTGTCTCTCAGCCAGGGTTTGGGTTTGATGAGTGTGCTGGGGGCGGACGGTGGAGGCGAAAAGGAAACAGGTGATGGCGGAGAAGGAGAGCGGGGAGAAGGTGAACGAGGGTATGGGGCGTGTCTGTCGTGCTCAAGACCGCCGCCTGTTCCTATATTGTCGGCTTTATTCAGAAGCCTCCTGAGCGAGTTCCGGCCTTCGTCGTATCCCGATCCCGACCTGCAGCCCATAAAATCCAGGGCAGCCATCTTTCCCTGCTGTAGGCGCCGCCGTCCAGCGTGGTCTGTTAGCTGAGAGTGTGTGTACTCTTGAAGATTTTGACAGTCCAGGAGAACAAGCCCAGTTCCGTTGCTTCCATTTTGGATCTGACTTGAAGTGGTCTTCCCGACTCCTACTCCTATGCCGGTACAGTGATTCTTTTGAGCTGTGGAATGGGTCATCTTTCTGGCCAGTTCCTCTGGCCAAATGGTACGCACACTGTAGTCATCATCGTCAGCTTGAAACATAGTCGCCGAATGAGGCGGTCCGACGCTTCTTCCAGGTGGTTTACCCCTGCGAGGGTTAAATGTTACCACTATGGGGTCGCTGCTACAGTAGCTACAGGTGGAGCTACCTGTCTGGGAGGCTTTGGGATTGCAGCCTGTGACACAGCTTTGAAATGCCCTCAGAGGGGCAGAGGAGGATAACGGGGTACAGGGCAGACATCCCCCCATCAGTTTTTTACGAAGAATCGCAGGACTCTCAAAGGTTCCAGCCTCACTGGCACAGGAGGCACAGCGGAGGGGTTTGAACAGGTTCGACTGGTGGTCAGACACAGTGCTGTTGGTTGATGAGGTGTTAGAGGTGGAGGCGGTGGAGAGACACCCTCCAAGAGTTTTCAGCCCCATATCTTTGCCTCCTTTTTTTACTGCGCCGACATTGTGACCACAGGAAAAGGAGGTGGAAGAGCTACCTCCACCACCTTGGCAGGTAGAGGAGTGGCCCTTAGACCCTCTGCATCTTACCAACCTCCAGCAGCCGCATCCGAAGGGGTGGGTGCAGTCGATGGTGCAGGTGTGGTCAGGGCTAGGGAACCCCCCTGCATGGGAGGTGCAGGGAGAAAGGGGGAGACCATAAAGAATGTGAGGACGGTGATCCCTGTGTCGGGAAGAACGAGGCTCGTTGAGTTGTTGGAGGGCGATAGGGAGGTGTGCGGGTTGAGGGGGAGAGGAAGAGGGATGGTTCAGGATGGCAGCATGGGGGACAGGGACGGCGTTACGGTGGGAGGGAAGACTGTGACTTGTATGGCTTTGACGCACAGTGCCCAGCTTGGAATTCTTATAATCCAGCAAGGGAAATTCTTGGTCAGTTCTGTTAAGAAAATTTTCTTTTTCTCTTTCACCCCTGAGCTTGTACTGCTGTGCCTGGGCGGGGACAAACTGCAGGACGGAGGATGATGGCTGACTTTGTCGACTTCTCTGTGACTTGTGTTCACCTCCACTTCTTCTCTCAAATGGATCCAAATGTGAAGGGGGGCATTTTACCCGTGCACCCTTGACACTTTCACTACGACCAAGCGAGTTACTGATTCCTGCTCTTCCGCCTTTGTCCACTTTCAGTCTGATATCAATCGTGTGTGTGTGCGACGGCAGTCGTGGACCGAGAGTTACGGTTCCGTTGCTGTGGCAGTGGCTTGGGACTTGTTGGTAACCCACCGGGACAACCGGATGGTCGCCCGTTATTTTCTGCGCACGGGAGGATCTGCGTTTGCATTCCAGAGTCAAAGATTTACAGGTGGGTGAGTAGAAATGAGGCTGGGAAGGGTGAGGCCGAGGAACACGGGTGACTTGTTCATTTGACGATGCGGATATCTGAGAGGAGTGATGTGGGATGGCTTGAGGGGAAGCCTCACACAAGGATAAGTTTTTAGGCCGCTGGATGACCACTATGCGCTCGTCGAGAGGAAGAGGAGGCATCTGGGTTTAAGTGGAGCTGTCCAGTAAAGAGGAAGAGAGAAGAAGGAAGAGATTAGCCACAGCATTATTGCACATTCAGAAACACTGAAAATGTGGGTCAGATTTTACATTCTGTTTATTTAGACACAAATAGGAAAGTCTTTCAACTTGAATATTTAAAGGGTCCCTGACATTATTGATCAACTTTGCTTAAATATGTTAGATATTGTTTGTAATTATGTTCTACATTGTTTGCAAAAATTACATTTATAGTTCATGGAAGCACGCGTGACAAACTAGCTCTCGCTGTTCAGTCTCGTTTCCCGAAGTGACGTCATCAGGGTAACACCTTTTTTCACAGAGATGTGCTGATGGTGAGGGGGCCGTGACGGTGACGGAATATGAAATAAATCAGGCTATAGGGACCCCTTTATGCTCATTAATAAGCCGATTAAAAACAATAATTGAAGGATGCGCAACTCCAGAGTAGGGCTGCAACTAACGATTATTTTAATAACCGATTAATCGGTCAATTATTTTTTCAGTTACTCGATAAATCGGATTTAAACAAAAGACATTTTTAATTTCCGCCTCTTTATTCAGAAATAGAAGATTTGAACTGACCTAGCAAGTAAGAGCACAAACACCAGGTTGCCGCTTGAATATTCTGTTAAAATAATGTTAAATACAAAAAAATCTAAATTGTGTGCAATAAATGTACACAAAAATACAATAATTTTTGCATTTTTGTAGTCGATTAATCTGAAGTTTGTTGTCTCAATTAATGGCGTAATCGGTTAGGCCATAGATGGATCAACTTAATATGAAGCAAACAACTACAGTTAGTTGCTGGGTCCGCAACATATCAGAAAAGAGGCAAAAATCACAGTTTTCTTAAGTCAAAGCTGACCTTGTTTTGGCTGAAACACAAAAATAATAGGTCTGCTTTCATGGATGACTAAGGAAATTAAAAAATATTCACATTTGAGAGGCTGAAATCGGAGGATATTTACATATCTAAATAAAAAAATGATTAATTGATTATTAAAATAGTTGTCCATTAATTGGTTAATCGATTAACCATCGATTAATTCTTGCAGCTTTTCTCCAGAGTAATTTACATTTGCCATTCTGTGATTTGAAGGCGACCAATCTTCGTCTCCATGCTTAAGTCCATGTTCTGCAAGCTCTCCATTTCATCTCCATATGTTTCTTCCTTCTTTTCTCCTTGAAAAGACACATTGACACATCGCTCAAATCTTTGCTGTAATCACTGTAAACATCCTCTGTCTCGTATACCGGCATGCTTGTTTACCTTCCTGAAATGAGACTGAACAGCCAGAGCCAGCTTGTCATGGGTGGCGCCATGAACTTTAAATGTAATTTTTGTGAATTTACCGTTCGCTTTCAAAAACTGAACAATGTAGAACATAATTACAAACAATATACAGTATAACATATTTAAGCAAGGTTGAGAAATCATGTCAGGGACCCTTTAAATAGTGCTTTGTTTTGTTTTGTAACCAATCTCAGCTGAGGCTAGTCAATTATTTAAGAATGTAAAGTCAAACCTCAAAGTGCTACAACCAACACAACATTTAAATGATTCTGTATATGTCTCGTATTTTTCATCACCTCCAGTATGAGAGGAAAATGAAAACATACCAATTACAGATACATGCCATCTCAGATTGAACATGAACTTGACACACATAACTCCTTCATCACTGGCTGCCCAAATAGGATATGGAGATTACACCCACTGGTGCATGTTTGACCTTAATGGATAACATTGGAGCAAGGAACCACTGCCTTTGCCAAATCCATTTAAACATGCACATATCACTCTGCTACTTGCTTATACCAAGGCCACTTGCCAGAAAGTGAGTGTGCATCTATATATATCAAGTTTTGACACTCGCATTTACCACCCAGCAACAGGATGTGTCATTATGGTGAAAAAAAATCAATACAGAAAAGGGCGAGAGCGTGTTAATCAGGACGGCAAACATGGATTCTTAAAAGCTCATTTACAAAAAGTAGTGATGAACTTGCAATAACCTTCGTCCCTCAGAGGAGTCATGAGTCTTAGCAAGATGCATTTGCTGACGTGAAGGACTAAACAGTGACTGGTGATAAATATGTACTGCGGTACCGCACACTAAACGGCGTGTTTGCTGCTTGTGTCGCCTTTATTTCAAAAAGTTTGAAATGAAGCATGCTTAGTCAGAATTGCGTTGTATTATTTTGACCAAAATGACGAGTCTCCGACTGATCCAAGATCATTTCTCGAATCAGAGATGTACATTGGTTTGGCCCTTGGTATAAACCAAATATCACCACATACACAACAACACACAACAATTGGACTTAGCACACTTTTTTTGAAAATGACACAGCACAGCGAAGTAATAGGTCACAGCGCATTAAAAGGCAACTTAGTATTTATTTGGGTCATTTAATCGCCACAATCATCATCATTAACATTTAATGACATGTTGGTACACAACATCTCATCACAATAGAAAACACACCCTGATGAACAACACATACTGATGAATGGGGATCATTTGTAATGCTTATTGCATCCGGGACTCATTACGCTGTTGATTAAGTGTTTTATTTACTCTTAACTACACAGGGAAGTGCAGTATGGCTCCGCGGTTCACTTGGGTGCTAATGCTTTTATGAAAAGAGTCCAAAATGAGTTTTAAGCTTACCAATTCTATTATGGAAATTTGCTGTTTGTTGACAAGCGAACCCCGAACCGCAAAACTTACATCAAGACAAGAGATGCATGATATCTTTTTTTTTTAAACCGATACCATACCTTTCTGCTTCTCAAGACCGATATGATACTGATAACTGATAACTTTTTTATGTCTACAACTGTAGTTTGTGCACACCAGGGCCAGGTTGTTCAAAACCACTGGTTAAGTAGACGGAACCAACCGTTAACTTTAACGGCACCGTTATCTTGCTGTCCAAAACTCGGTTAAATTTAACCAGCTGTTAACTTGACATTAGCCGGCATCCGGTGTGACGCAACGGAGGTCTCTGGCAAACCTTGTCACTGGCGGTGCTGGCGTTTTGTTTTTTTTTCCCTTCATCGTGGAGCATTTGGTACAACGTCCTTCCTCTGAAAGTGAATGTTTGTTTCCAAGTGAGCTCAGGGGAAGTTACGACAGGCCTTACACGTCACAAGCAGGAGGAAAAAGAAGCGCTCGATTTGCTCACCCGCACGAGTAACCTCACCTAATTGGAGCGTTTTTTTATCGTTATCGGAGCTATTTTTAATGTTATCCGATTCATGGGTATGTTGTCATAATTCCCTGATATCGGCCCAATTATTGTGCACCCCTAATAAAGACACACACCTTGCATGTTTCTGCAGTAAGATTTTCACATGGTGAGATTGACAGATTGGTATGACAGATTATGACACCATTCTGCATTAATGAGTGCCACATAGAATGACAAGGCCTTTTTTCAAAGTGACTAACAAGAAGCTGAAGCGCCTTTTACTTTTGGTCTAGTATTTGGTATTTTGTAGTTATACTAAGATAATCACATATGGTTAATAACTAGTGTGGACTTGAACTCATGATAAGAAGTCACTATATTTTAACAATAGTATCCCAAATTGTGCAATTATTGATACAATTTTCCTCTGTTTCAGCCTGCCATGTGTGGTCTCCATCACGTTTTCTTACTCGTGTAATTAGTTTAAGATCCAAAGCTGGGGTGTTAAGTGGGAATCGAACCTAGCTTTATAAAAGGCAGCAATTTGTACTGTGCTAGTAAACTACCAATGTCATAACACAATGTCCATATACACTCCTGATCACAGTGTTAACACCAGTTGAAAAATTGCAAGAATTTACATTTTGCACTGTTGGATCTTAAGCAGGTTCTAAGCAGAGCTTCAAAGTGCAAAAAGAAGAAATGGGAGTGAGAAAAACAAACCACTTTGAGTAAGCAATTTATTGCAAATAGGCATTAAAGTGAAATAGGCTGTTCATCAGCTGATCAAAAGTTTACCACAGCCTTTAAAAGCCAAAATCTTGGCAAAAATGGGGATTAAATGTGATTTTCTGTCAGGTATTCACACCGTCATGATCTCTTGATGACAAAGGCAATAAAGCTTTTTCTGGGATCATCCTCGGCCCAAATGAAGGCTGTTGCTGGTGCCGAGTACAGTCTAATAACCATCAGACGGCATCTGCGAGAAAAGGGTTTTAAGAAGAATAAACGTCTTCAAAGGCCTTGTCTCCTTCAACGCCACGAAATTGCCCGTTTGGAAATTTACAGGAGAGCACCAAACATGGGACATTGAAAGGTAGAAGAACATTTTTACTTCTGACTTTACTGAGATGTTACTGAGATGTTTTCCCCACGGCACAGTGGAGGGGGCGTCATCATGATTTGGGCTGCTTTTTCTTTCAATGGAACAACGGAGCTTCAGATTGTGCAGGGGCGTCAAACGGCAGAAGGCTATGTGGAGAGGGGGGCATCCCTCATGACTGAAGGCCTTCGTCTGTGTGGTAATGGCTGGCTTTTTCAACAGGATAACGCTGCGCTTCACAATGCCCGCCTGACAAAGGGATTCTTCCGGAGTAATAAGCTCACTCTTTTGCTGATGGAAATCCAATTGAGAACATTAGTTCCAGACAGTGGATGCCCTCCTTGAAGCCATCTTCACCACCTGGAGCAACATTCCCACGAGGCTCGCTGGCATCAGGCATGCCCAAACCCATTTTTATGGTGATTAACAAGTATGGCGCAGCTACCTATAACTGACTCCTTTTTGCTAACCTTTTATTTCTATTTTAGGGGGGTTTCAATGTTTTTTGAGCTATGGTCTTTTGACCATCTGTTGAGGAGCCTATTTCACTTGCTTGCAATAAATTGCTTACATTTACTCACTCCCATTTCTTCTTTTTGCTTTTTGAAGCTCTACTGAGAACCTCCTTAAGACGCAACAGTGCAAAATATAAATTCTTGCAATTTTTCAACTGGTTTTAAAATTTTGATCAGGAGTGTATGCAACAGAACCTCGGTTTTCAACAAAAATGATTGTCAATTGTGCCTGGGCTAATTTCTCTCAAATGTTTGCCCTTTCAGTCATCGTCATCAAGAACCTCCCCAGGAGTGCAAAAGACCCAAATGTGGAATAGGGGAAATGTGGATGATGTGGTGTCAGCTTGTGATGAGAGCATAAACAGGGAAACAGAAGTCACACTGTCAACCACAACGTACAGGGGAGGAATAAGGACATGAAAAACAGTCTGGGGATGCCTTCCATCCCAACACGAAAGAGATACCGACCCAAAGAGAAGGCAAACCCAGCTCCGGTATCCCCATGCTTACGTCCATACACACAGCCTGGTGACAGTATCCTCATCTTTTGTTTTTTTTCCTCCCTTTTTCTGCTTTGCCTGTGGTGGAGGGGGTGGGGGTTACATTGACCCAGATTTGTCATGATGGAAGCCGCTATCTCTCTGATCACCACTCTCTCACACACTGTCACTGCAGGCTGGCTAGTGGCCTTTTCACTCGCTCCTAGTTGAGTATTTAGCAGACAGTCAGCATCACAGAGACAAGGAAAACACCTCCAAAAAAAGAAGTACGTCGGTAAAAGACAGGGCAGGGACACTCACACTCACTGCTGTGATATAGTTTTTTAGGTTGGAAAGTATTTTAAGTATTTTAATGTTTGAGTGGATAATTAGATCTTGCCATTTAGGTCCGTCTAGGGTGGGGGTGTCCAACGTTTTCCAACGAGGGCCACATAATGCACGGGCCACCTTAGTATTTTGTCAACATGCTAAGAAGTTTTATATATATATATATATATATATATATATATATATATATATATATATATATATATATATATATATATATATATATATGCATCTCTGCTTTTTGATATACTGTCGTTCCTCTTTAATTGGTTCCAATTAAATTCAATTAATTAATTTCTGCAACATAAGATTCAATGTTAATAAATTGAATATTTTCATAGAGCATAGAAAACCTGTTCATGACTTTCTAAATACGGTTTTTAACATTATTAGAGCCCTGTATACATGAAATAATACCCGTATAGTCACCATTACACTCCTATTATTACTGTATATTCTTTGTTAACACCGGATTGCACAACTATTATGCTACAGGGACCCTAGATGGCTGCTAGCTAGCAAGCTAAGAAGCTAGCAAGCTAACCAGTTAGCCTCAAATTTATTTCTTCTGAACTGAAGAAAAGGTTTCAAACAGAGTGGGGAAAAAGGCCAAATTAAGAAGCCACAAACTTACCACTTCCACACGGAATGGGAAGAATCCTTTTTTTCACTCTGCATGCATGGCGGCTACATCATACCACTTGTATTTCAATATGTTTTGACTGATAATAGACCATCGTCTACCATGAACCAGTGATCATTAATTCATTTCTGAAAAACTGCAGTATAGCGAGGGAGCAATAATCGAACCGTGATATTATGAGCAACGACAGTGTGAAAAATCCAATTATTAGAATGAATTCCGTTCTTTGCTCTTTTTTCCCCATTCTTGCTGTTTTGTTTTTTTTTATTTTTCCAACAACAACCTTTGTAAATTTTCTTTTTGTACTATTGTCATTTTAGTATTATTTGATTTGATTTATTTTATTTTTATTAGGATTTTTATTTGATTTTATTAGGATTTTCCCCCAACCTAATTTTCCAAAAATTACAACTTTGTTTTGTTTTGTTTGTTTCTCATAATATAATTTTTTTTTAAATAATGTGTTTTTCTTTATATTTCAATTCTTTGCTACTAAAATGATATAATTTTTCATAATCTTCCAAGTTTATTCTCATAAAATTGCAACTTATTTTCTCGTTAGAATATGGAAACGGTAATGGTTTAATTCATCCTGAACTTGCATACAAGTTCCACTGGAGTACATCACACAGCACAAGTCATAGTTTGGCGTGTCCAAAAAGCAGTAGGAAGAAGCAAAGCTTATTTCGTCCGACCGCTCATCAGTTTCACATCAGCTGCAATACATTTATTCACCTCTTGTCTTCCAAATCTACTTTTTGCCTTTTGTAATACGTTTTTCTCTTAATACTTTGACTTTATTCTTGTAAGATTATAGCTTTTTCCACAACCTAATTTTTCAAAAATCACAACTTTTTATTTGTTGTTTTCATTGTTTTTCATATTACAATTTTTTTGTTTATTTTTCAACTTTATGCTACTAAAATGACGTTATTTTTCCTCTTAATATAATTATATTATTCTCATGAAATTACGACTTTTTCTTGTTTAATTACACGTATTTTCTCCTGATATTTTCACTTTATTTATTTATTAAAATGAACTGCCGAACTTTCACTGTGTCACGGCCCGATAAATAAACTTTGGACTCCCCTGCCTTAACTAAATCAGAGCATAATCATCTTTGTAAAGCATCCATCCATCCAATTTCTTTACCACTTTTCCTCATTTGTGTCTGGATCTGGAGCCTATCCCAGTTGATTTCGCGTGAGAGGTGGGCTACACCCTGAGCAGGGGCCTCATCTATAAAACTGTGCGTGGAAATCTGACTGAAAGTCTGCGTGGAATCACGGCAGGTGGGAAGACGACGAGGACGAAGAAGCGGGCTTTCACGGAAACGGCGGTGGAAACACTGGAAAAATGTATCATATTTGGAAGACACAGCAGTGGCATAACAAAACAAAGATTGCGTGGCAGCACGTCTGCTGTCTTAGCAAAATGCCTTTCAAAATGGGGATGAAGAAGTTATATCAAAAATTCATTGCTGTAATTCCAGACGGATATTTTAAAAAGATTTCACTACATGATGACATTAACACCGTCAAACTATATTAGAATGATTTTTATGAGGAACTGATGTGTGTTACTTCAAAGCACAGCAAAAGAAAAGCCCCTCATTTGTGGAAAAGGAAAGAGGACGTTCACGCACACGGCCCTGACACTATCCACACAAATAAAGGCCGTGCACGGCAAATAAATGTTGCTATTGATGACATACTTGACATGTGCAACGGAAAACTGTCTTATTTTTTTGATAAATTGTCCAAAAAAAGCGAGAAACGGAGCACTAAGGACATATTAGCTCTGTGTCTTGTAAACGTAATCCATCAAATTATTTAATTGACAACCTGATGTTTGTTATAATTAATATTAATCGAAACATACTATCTACTATAAAATAAAATGATGAAGTATCGAAGCGCTGCGTTGTGTGCATGAAAACATCACGTTGTTATTAACTTCAAACAACTGTGGAAAGTGGCGTTATTGACATGACACTGATGGACATCATTTGGCATTTATCATAAACACCATTACGCACGAGCGTATGGTATCCGGACTAAGAAGATAAATCTTCATTGGCTTCCATTGCATGTTTATTTCTAACATATGACTTCACTTCGCCAATTAAAATGTGCGTGGCGTTTTCGCCATGTCTCCAAAAAGTGCGTACACCATCAACAAAGGTGCCGTATCGGTGGGCACGTTGTGTTTTTATAGGTACCATACTTTGCGTGGAAAACGGCGTATGCAGCTTTTCAGCCCCATTTTGTGCGTACGCAAGCTTTATAGATGAGGCGCCTCGTCACCAGCCAATCACAGTGCACTGACATTAACACCTATGGACAATTTAGAGCCTGCAATTAGACTAGCCTGCATGTTTTGGGGAGGTAGGAGAAGAAAATCGACGCACGAGGAGAAAATGCAAACTCCACACAGAGATTCAAACTCATGCATCGATCTCCTGACTGCGATTCCGACATTTTTCTCTGGTTCAATACAACCTATAACACAACTCTTCTATTTAAAATACACACGGCTATTTGTTTTTCCTACTCTAGGAACTGCGATCTATGCCTAATGCAAAAGTAAGTATAATACTGCAGCAGTTAGCTTGGTGCACTAATCATCTCTCACAGTTTGGAGTTATTGTGGTGGTGCAGTGTTTTGGGCAGAGGCTGTTCAGGAAGCTTTGGGGGAACAGATGGTTCTCTGGTTGTTAAAGATTAAAGACAATCTTTGTGTTTCTTCTATCTGCCCGCGGTGATGCAGATAATCCATCACACACACCTGCATGCACCCACAGTGTAACAGAGTGGACATATTGTGGCGCTGGAAATAGGAAGGGCCAAGGATGCGCTAAATCAATATCTCAGAAAACTGCACTACATGGAGAATTTTTTTATTGCAATACTGTAGAGGGTTCTCAAGATCATGTATGGAAGAACATTAATCATTGAATTTTCTTTTCTTCCAAAGGCCAGTAGTCAGGCTCTTTCTGTCTGAATCTACATTTCCAGCAAAAAATGAGACCGGACAAGAAACAAGACAAGTTGAAGGCTTGTTGATAGCGGAGGGAAAATATTCCCTTCCTAACACGGCACTTGATAATGCCATCCTATCTGCCACTTTCTGTTGGTTTTCTAACGCTTTCAGATATATATTGAAGCAATAACGGCTTCTCCTATGTGTGTGTGATGTTTTACTGATGTTCTGATATCATTATAGTGGGAATTACAGCTGTGTTTATTTAGTAAATCGCATCTGACTGCTTAACGAATTAGCTATTAGACTATTAGATACGGCCTATTATTAGTAAAAAAAAATGCTTATGTAAACAAATTGTACATATACTTCTAAATTAAGTGTGTGTAGTGTAATATCTGTGACTTGTTGTGTTAGCATGGTTAGCAGTGTGGAGAGTGATAGTGACTGGCGTGAGTTGTGTCCGACAGCAGCCCCTGTGTTAATGTTCACTGCATAAGTGTTCTCTGCCTGTTAGTAAAGCCATTGAAGTACATCGTGAGTCTTTCCTTAACCACACATAGCGGCATTACAGTAGTGTTCTACACTGGTCACTAGGTCTCAGTAATGTTACATCGGTGAGGCAATAACCACCGCTGGATGTATGCTGTCAATGTTATGTGTAGGTCTATGTCATAAAGTCTTATTTATGCCTAAAATGTCTTATTTTTTGTAATTATGTCTACTATATTCAGTAAGTGTAGAAGTGATTATAGGGGTGTTATTTCATGTCTGGAGAGCTCTAATAATGCTAAAAACCCTATTTTAAGGTTGTACACAGTATTTCTATGCTCTATCAATGAAAATATTCCATTTATAAAGAAGGAAGCCGACTGTGTGGAAATTCGCTGATCACTTTTTCGACATATTATTTGACAATATGTACTGTAAGGCCGCACGGTGGTCTAGTGGTTAGCATGTTGGCCACACAGTAACAGTCTGGAGATGGGGAAGACCTGGGTTCGATTCTCCGTTGGGCATTTCTGTGTGGCGTTTGCATGTTCTCCCCGTGTGTGTGTGTGGGTTTTCTCCGGGTACTCCGGCTTCCTCCCACATTCCAAAAACATGCATGTTAGGTTAATTGGCGACTCTAAATTGTCCATAGGTATGAATCTGAGTGTGAATGGTTGTTTGTCTATATGTGCCCTGCCATTGGCTGGCAACCAGTCCAGGGTGTAGCCCGCCTGTCGCCCGAAGTCAGCTGGGATAGGCTCCAGCATACCCCAGCATAATGAGGAAGCCTACTTTGGAAGCGGTATAGAAAATGGATGGATGGAAAATGTATTGTGTTTATACTTTGTACTAGTGTAGATTATTATTATTATTATTATTATTATTATTATTATTATTACACTTTGGTGAGTATAATTAATCTCTATAAAATGTATTTTTTGTTAATATTTTTGGGTGTCATTTGATTGACATTATTTCCTATGGAAAAATGTCCTTGGTTTCCGTACGTTTTGGTTTTCTTCTCACCTTTTGGAGCGGATTAGTAACAAAAACCGAGGTTCCACTTTAGTTGTATCTTAAATCAGGCTACTATGGAGCCAAGAGCCTCACTTTACGGGTGTGTTTAATCTGAAAATTCCACAGTGCATTATGATTCTACAACGCTGGAAGGTTTCTGATGTTTTCTGTGCTAATCGTGTGACAGTGTGACAGTGTGCATGCCTGCAAGCTAGCTGGAGAAACAGAACATGCCCTGACAATGACCAAAGGACAAAAACAATGTCACTGCTTCCTCATATACGACACGGTGGCACCTTTTGCAATCTTTTTTGTTCAGAGATTATGTCATCACATTCATTTTCCAAAAACAGAGACATACAGAACAATTTGAATATTAGACGAACCCTTGACCGTAACAAGCAAAGGTTATTCAAGACTTTCCTCGCTGTTGTTAATCTTACACGCCTCGTACGCTAATAAGACTTTGCACTGTTTTGTTCAGAAAACAACAACTGCATTCCCGCATGAAGGGAAAGTGTGACAAAGCTTTGTCTTGACACTGGTGTCACAGCAGCATGTCAGGTCTCGACCCAAACATTTGAAGAGTTTAAACGCCACTCGTAACTGCAGCAGGATGCTTTGTAGAAGGGCAATGGCAGCAGAAGAAAAAATGCAATATAAATGATAACTGCCCACTGCACTGTTTGGCGGCCGGCCAAAGTGCATTTGGATCTGATATTTCAACCGAAATGTCTTTAACTCTTTGGTGTACCAGCATGTCAGAAGCTCTCATTCAAGTGATGGGTCGTTCGCGAACGCATCGGCTCTTTAAAAGTGAACAAGCTGTTGTTGTTTTTTTGTTTAAAGCCGCACGTGATTGGTGAAAATGGGTCTGCCGACACTACGCATCGGGTTTGCTACTAAACATTGCAATTCTAAAATAAACAGCAATTATCGATTTGGCAACAAAGCCGAAGTCAAGGTAACGCAGAAAAAACATAAGCCATGAAACTATTTTTTTCAATTTGCCATAAAATAATAGCAAGAATAAGAAGTAAGTGTAGAAAAACACATTTCCGTAATGGAGTTCAGGACACGGCGCAATCAACTTTTTTGAAAGGTTTTGCGACACTCCTGGGTTGTTTTTTTTTTCCGGGTTGAAAAAAATTTGCGTTCACACTGTGTCGGATTAGTAAATAGTCACATCCAAACGGAAACAGATCACCTGGCGAAAACGACGTAGTGCGTAAGGCACGCCTATCTGTGACGCTGTAAACAGACATTCAGACAGAACCGCGTGACACCAAAACTACACCGCAACGACAAGCATGCATTATCCGATTTTCCTGTTCTGTTTTCAAAACATACCTTTTCAGGACACCCAGAATGCTGTTGCCATGTGGTTGAAAAGCTGAAAGGATAAAATACTTTGCCCTTTCGACCTGGAAACTTTCCCGTGTGGACAGCCCCTAAGACTGAGAGGTCATTAGCACTTTTAGCACTTTTTTTTTTAGCACAATTAGCACGGCTTCCCATAGGAATGCTTTCATGATGCATGCACTCACATAGCACAACTAGAGTTGCACAGCACTCACCGATAATTAATGGAAAAGCACTGAGAGGAGATGATAGTAAACAGACCTGCTAAGCATAGTTAAAACCAGTTTGAGCCAGTCTCTCACTGAGTTCTGTGCAATATCTTCCCATAGGAATGCTTTCGTGACACCCCCACTCACATAGCATAACTAGGCGAGTTGCACAGCACTCACAGGTAACTCATGGAAAAGCACTGAGGAGACGATAGTAAACAGACATGCTAACAGCATAGTTAGAACCAGTTTGAGCCAGTCTCTTAATAGGTTCTGCCGAATACCTTCCCATAGGAATGCTTTCATGACATCACCACTGACATGGCACAACTAGAGTTACACAGCACTCACAGATAACTCATGGAAAAGTACTGAGAGGGCAAGATAGTAAACAGGCATGCTGACAGCATCGTTAGAACCAATTTGAACCAGTCTCTCACTACGTTCTGTCAAATAGCTTTCCATAGGAATGCTTTCATGACATCACCACTCACATAGCATAACGAGAGTTGCACAGCACTCACAGATAACTCATGGAAAGGTACTGAGAGGGCAAGATAGCAAACAGGCATGCTGACAGCATCATTAGAACCAATTTAAACCAGTCTCTCACTACGTTCTGTCAAATAGCTTTCCATAGGAATGCTTTCATGACATCACCACTCACATAGCATAACTAGAGTTGCACAGCACTCACAGATCACTCATGGAAAAGTACTGAGAGGGGCAAGATGTAGTAAACAGACATGCTACCAGCATCGTTAGAACCAGTTTTGATCCAATCTCTCACACACAAGCTTAACTTCCACTTTCTATAAGGGCACGGCAACTGCGAAATAGACTCTGTGTACCTTCATTCTGGGGCCCTTCGTTGATCTTCCTCATGGATGCTAGTCCAGCGCTGTAACCAAATACATCGCTCTTATTTTTTAATACAATTTGAAAACCTTTTAAATAGTGTGATCATTGCCTACTTCTCCGACAGCAATGTGGTCCAAAGAACCAGGAAGAAAAAGCTTTTACAAAACCAAGCAGCCTTAGGGGTGCATCCAAATATGAGTCACTGTTTAATGAATCTATTAACCTAATTAATCTGATCTTGATAGAAGGATGGGTGTTATTTAGCCAGACTTGTTTTAAACATGAGATTGTGCTATTGTAACATGGTGTGGTCCTAAATGACTGGCATAAGCTAGTTCTTAATGTGTTGTTGCTATAATCAGCTTTGTTTCGCTGCCTCATCAGCGCACACGCCACAAAGCAGACGGCGGAGAGGAAGTCAGAATAATTACATCACATAATCGCCACACTCAGCAACCAGAATGTGATGGGAGTGACAAAACTAAATGGCCAAATCTCCCTCCCTCCTTTTCTGCTGCACAGTCAGTGTGATTATCACATAGTGTGCACAACATAGAAGCATGGCCCACGTCTATTATTATTGCAGGTGTAACATCTCATATAACTATAAGCTATTAATTATTGCTATTAGGACGCTAACAAAGAGGGACGTTTTGTAATAAAAAATAAACACATTAAGAACACACCTGGACTCGTGCATTGTATTAATATACACAACAAGACGCACGGCGTATTGTACGCTAACCGGAGAGTTCACACAAAACGAGGTGTAAATTGAAAATCAAACTGAAAAACACGCAAACCGGGGCGGAGGCTAGCCGAGGTTCCACTGTATGTAATGACGCATTATCACATACTGTATACGCACACACACACATAAATACGTTTGTTTGAAAGGATGCGGGTTCACTCTGAGCTCTATTTTGATGTCTCCAAGAGCCAATATGTCAGAAAGTTTATGTCGATTTAAAGGATGGAAATACCTGGGCAGAAGCACCAACATTATTTTGCATTCAGATATGTGACTTGAACTGTCAGCCCATTACAATTACTCTCCATAACTAGCCATGACAGCAGGCTTCAGAAGCCCAGCCCCGGAGGAGATTATTCTTTAAAGCATACTGCGCTTTTTCTTATCTTTATCTGACAGAGGGCTCAAATCCTGACCAAAAAAATTTTCTTTTTTCTAAGCGGCTTCCTTCAATTGCTATTCTTAGTGGCTATATTAGGCCAGTCTTTTTGCCGTTCACAGCTCAGACTTCTGTGTGATCTATTTCTGAGCATTGCGTTTATCCATGAATTAAATATATTGCCGGATATATTACTTTATTATATTTGTGTTCTTTGTGGCAACAGTTTAGGTGACCGTGCCGCAGCCCACACATCAACCTCCATAAAGCCGTGCTTGGATGAGTTGGGTGTCATCAAACACCTGTGGGAGAACCTGAACAGAGACGGCAAGCCTGCAGTCCCTGTTGTCAAATTTCAGTCATCTCTGACTTCCGAAAATGTTCCTCTGTGGCACGGTGGGAGCCAACTTCATATTTTCTTCCATTTTCACATCCTGTAGGTGTCATTGCCAGGTGTCCCAATACTTAGATCCACATAATGTATGTATAAAAAGGGGGTAGCTAAGAATGGTATTGCTCTGCTGCCAAAGTGCCATCCATCACAGTAATGTGTTTCAGGTCCCTGAGGTCATGGCTGTGTTTAGACCAAGTATTTTAAAAGCTGCATGTACCTAGAATACTAATAATAATAACACTAGTTTATTTATTAGTTTACAGTATTTTGCTAGTAGTAGTTTGAGAGCTGTGTCTAACATTTTGCTTGATAAATAAGATAACTATAGAAACTCCAGATGCACAATGTACCGACAACTTTCTTCTTCTCAAGACAGATACAGTATGATACCGATAACCGCAAAGTTTTTTTATTTAGACTTAACTGTAGTTTGTGCACACCCGGAGGTAAGAAGGACTCGAACAGAGTACAGAGTGGAGGGAGCCACCTGCTGTGGCCCAGCAAAGTGCACTATACACGGACACATGCTCCGAGCAGCCGGTGTGCCGCTACGAAGGTCAGGAGAGTATAGAGTGGGAGGAGCCACCTTGGGTTGGCCTAGCAAGGTGCACTGTATTCGGGCACACGCTCAGAGCAGCCGGTGTGATGCCACAGAGGTCTCTGGCAAACCTTTTGCACTTTTCAAACGACGTGGCGCTGGCGTTTCAGGTGGCTGATCAGAATTTTTGTGTGCTCGATGGTTGTTTTTTTTCCCCTTAATCGCAGACCATTCGGTACAACTAGCAAAATGTCTCAGTGAACGTTTGCTCACGACTGAGGTCAGGGGAAGTTACGACGGGCAGGAGAAGAAAGGAGCATGTGATTTGCTCATCTGCACAGTAACTCGGCTCATTGGAGCGTTTTTTAAAATGATCGGTTATCTGAGCTATTTTTAATGTTATCGGATTTATCGGTATGACGTCATCATTCCCTCATCGGCCCGATAATTATAGAAACATCTCTCTGCAAGCTGTAACCACAATGCTCGATGGTTGGAATCTCCGTTGGTACATCTCTGGGTGAACTTTGCATGTTCTCTGGGTTGTCCTGCTTCCTCCCACAGCCCCAAAACACGCATTTTAGGCTATTTAGAGACTCCAAATTGTGAACAGGGGTGAATGTTTTTTTTGTCTACATGTGCCCTGTGATTGACTGGTGTACCTACTGTAAAGTTAGCTGGAAGTGTCTCCAGCTCACCCGTGACCCTAATGATACAGAAAATGAATAATTACTAATTCAATGAATAACTTTTGTTCACAGTTCTTGTCATGGATCTCATTTCATGATGTGGTGTCTATTGTTTCATATACATTGAATGAACTATCATCAGCCCATTGTCACTGTAAGACCTGAATCTCATCTTGATTTACACCAGGGGGGCCCATTGCGTCAATCGTGAGCTACCGATCGATCGCCAACGTAGTTTGGGTTGATCGCATAAACGTCACTATGTAGATGTCCTATGACATCAGTCAGCTGACATTAAGCTCCCCTCCCGATTCGCTCTCGCGCCCCCTCGGCTAACATTAAGTGGTGAACTGACGTTTCAAGCTACACACTGAGATTTTCATCTTTATTATCGTGATTATGGCGCTAACTGCCTACATCTATAACAAAAAAAGTCAGTTGTTTGATAGCTTCTCCTCGCGTCCTGAACTCCACTATGGAAATGCGTGTTTTCTACACTCTGGTTTCTTAAACTGTAATTTCATGATTCATTGGAACATGTGCCCATTGCTGCAACCTTTATGCATGAATACATGAACTGTGTGTATAATGAACATTACGTAGCTATTTTGACTGACATATTACCGGGACATCACTTTACTGCCTTATTGAATTGAACGGTGAACTATTGAATGGCATCAACTACTTTGATTACCTGTAAACATTGAAACTGTGAATGTGAAATATTAATCATTAATATTTGGTAGGTGTGCTCCGATCGATCGGCCACCGATCAGTATGTGCCGATTTCCGTGAAAAATCTTTGGCAGCGTCCCCCCATTTTCCCCTATGTTGCAGGGCTAGCACCTTTAACAAGCTTTAGTACAGCATTTGCAGACCAAACAATGCATGGAGTATAGTGAGTTTTTTCAGGCTCATTGGTGTTATCTTCATGCAAAAGGCAGCTACGGTAGCCGTGTGGCTAACCCTCGCGCGCATGTGCGTGACAGTCAGAAGGCGAAAAATGATTGAATTCATCGGACGAGATGACCAGCCTTTCTCAGCAGTGGAAGACATTGAGTTCGCCGAGTGCTTTTTCACGTACCTGGAAGTTCCACCAATGTACTCTCACATCCAAAGTCTCCTTAAAGAAGCCGTCTCATCCTCTGGAAGTTTCATGTTCTCTTCAAAAAGTAAGTCGAATATGTTTTTGTTTAAATTAAGGTGATTTTTATGGTTCCTCTTTTCATGTCATACAGCTAGTAGCAGGGGTGAAGCCAGGAATTCTGGGCCCCATTCATCACGTTGCCCACCCCCTTGTTAATTACTATTTTTATTAGTAATTACCTATTTTTTGGGTCCCTTGGCAGTCAGGGGACCTTGGAATTGTCCTGAATTTCCCTTTATACGGTACCTCGGGCCAACAGCACTCATCGTAAATAAATTGAAAAATGTATGATTAATCCATGTGATTGGTATCGGACGATTTCAGTCGTGGATGATCGGTATCGGAATCAGCAGCATAACACCCTGGTCGGAGCATCCAAAATATTTAGTATAGTAGTTTCAAAGTGTACCGGCTAGATTTCATATATGTTATATGTTTTATAGTGAGAGGTAGATCATGTTGACTTGTCACCTGCATGCACTCCTGACATACATGTATAACCTACATAAATACTCATATTTATAAATACACTAAAAATATATATTTTTCATTATTTATAGTAGTGGGTAGAGCTTTGGAAGCTGGTCATTTTAAAAGTAGCTTGCAGGCTGAAAAATTGTGAGCACCCTTGATTTAGACTATTCAACATAAAATACATCATAGTCTAACATTAATATTACAAAACAATGTTCGATATATGTCTTACAGATACATTTGTATCTACCCTCTACAAACATAAATAAGTTTTTTTTAGGCAAATGGAAAAATCTTTCATTCCCTTTTCTACACATCCGCTAGGGGTCGCACTACCTAATTTCCGGTGTTACAGTAATCGCACGTTCGAACCTTTATTGTGTTGACAGAATAAAGACGCCATGTTACCTTTTCAAACTTGAAAATATCATTAGCATTACTTTGAAACGCGGTAGTTTTTTGTTCCTCTCTCACACACCCCCACATATAATATAATTTCTGCCATTTCATCAAGCAGTGATAACAAACACACTGTAATTTTCCTGATTTGAAAACGTAGCATGCATTCACCGTCTAATACACTAAAATGCAGTGAAGTGGAGCTTCCAGATGCCATATAGCTGACCAACACGTAGCCGCACGCAGCCCGCAAGGCCGACCACAATACCGGACACGGGAGGTTATCAACAGGGAAAGACTTACATCAAGAGAGGCAGTCCTGGAGTGTATTCATCATTTACATGCAGCGTCACCACTCGCCGTCATGCCTGTGCTGGTGTCGATGGTTCCGGTCTGATCCAGATGTGTGTGACACCGAGCCCGTCCGCCGGCTCGCGCGGTCATCTGGGCTTCAAAAATAACAACACGCTTTAAATAAATAAATACATTAAAAAAAGATCTAATTTGCATAAGCAGATTAGTTTAAAAAAAGAAAATCGCCTCGCTTCGATAAGTGAGTGTGTGACAGTCAGCTGCAGTGTGTGTGTGTGCGTGTGTGTGTGTGTTTGCAAGGAGGTGGGCTCTATTGTCTCTGTTGTGCATGACATCATCTCAGGCCAATGGCGGGGCGCACGAGATCAAGAGCCCACGGACGTGCTGGAGGCGCGTGCATGCCGAGACACAGTCATGCTCACATTCATCATCATACTACCGAACTTTCTACTCTTTTTTTTAAGCAGCAAATCTATCCATAGTTAGCTGATTAGCGTCCAAAATCTCTATTTCCTGTTCTGTTTCTTTTACGTTGCTAAATATGTCCATAGATGTCACTTTACAGCGCATTCTAAGTTCAAATTTCTGTTGCAGACCTCCCGATTTTCCCGTGAAAATACCGTATTTTGCCCTTCTTTCTTGGCGCCCTTAAATAGTTGAAGTCAGGGGTGCCCAAAGTTTGGCCTGGGGCTATTTTTTTAGTCGCCCGCGGCACATTTCTAAAAATATAACTTAACAAGAAAAGTAAAAAAAATAAAATAAAATAAATAAAAAAAAAATCAGCAATAATTGTACAACAATAAAGTCAAAATATTAAGAGAAAAAAGTTTTAATCAAATGAGAAAAAGGTGTAGGTTAACGAGAATAACATTGTAATATTATGAGATAAAAAAATACATTATTTAAAAAAAGTCATAATATTATCAGAAACACACAAAACAACAAATAAAGATGCAATTTTTGTAAAATTAGGTTGCGGAAAAAATGCTACTGTGAAGAGAATAAAGTCAAACTGTTATGGGATTAATGTCATAACTTTGAGAAGAACATTTAAAAGAAGAGAGTTGAAATAGTTAAGCAATTAAAAAAATAAAAACAAAAGCAGAAATGAAAAAAACTGCTGTAATTTTACCAGAATAAACTCAAAATAGTAAGAAAAAAAAGTTGCATTCTTACGGGAAAAAAGTCAAAATTTTTTGAGAATAAACATAACATTATGAGGAAAAATAATAGTAGCATAAAGTTGAAATATTAAAGACAAAATTAGATTTTTCTTTTCAGTCATAATATCAGAAATAAACAAAACAAAATAAAGGTGTAATTTATGGAATATTAGGTTGGGGAGAAAGTTATAATATTATGGGAATAAAGTCATAATTATGAGAAGAAAATTTAAAACAAGAAAGTTGAATAGTTGGAAAATTTAAAGAAAACAAAAACTAAAGCAGAAATGGAAAAAACTGCTGTAATTTTACCAGAATAAAGTCAAAATATGAAGAGAAAAAAGTTCTATTATAAAGGGAAAAGAGTCACAATTTTACAAGAATAAACTTGTAATATTATGAGGGAAAAATAATGTCATTTTAGTAGCATAAAGTTGAAAAATTAAAGAAGAAATGTGTGGTTTTTGTCAGTCTCAATATCAGAAATGAACAAAACAAAATAAAGGTGTCATTTTTTGAAAATTAGATTGGAGAGAAATTTATAAAATTCTGGGAATAAAGTCATAATTATAAGAAAACATTTTTAAAAAAGAAAGTGGAAATGGAAAATGTTAAATCTGTAATTTTACCAGAATAAAGTCAAAATATTAGGAGAAAAAAGTCTAACGAGAAGAAAAGTCACAACTTTCCAAGAATAAACTTCCAGGAGAGGGAGAGGGAATCGCACCCAAGTAAGTTAAAAAAAAGATGAATTGATTTTCTTCCTTGTCCTATGAAGTGTGAGACATCCGCTCACCAGCTTATCCAATACAAAATCAGACTTCAATAAGATAATGCACTGCATTTGATTATAATCGTGATTATTAAAAGATATGTGGTGTATCTTACTCTCTGCTGCACGCTACGTCCTCTTCTTGCTGGCGTAAGTAAGTGTTGATAGTTAATAATGTATGTGCTGCCGGGTTAACTTGCAGTGGCCCCCAGGGAAATGATGAGCCGTATTGATCAGCATAATATATGAAGGTGCTTTATAACTTAAATGTCCAGCTGATGTACTGGAAGTCACTTGTCAGCATGAACTGGTGAATTCCTTCCTACTAGGCCTAGCTGTCACCAGAACTAATTTTGCCGGATGATAATTGTCCTACAAATTATTAATGTAGGACAAAGAAAGTGAATGACTGACAGGAGGGTTCACTCGCTCCGTTCATTCCACTACAGAACCGACGGGCCCGGGTGTCGAGCTAGATGCACAGAGTGAACCCGCTTGTCATCCAGCCTGTTTGGTAGAGAGCGAGAGAGGAGGAAACCAACAACGCATGCACATGTCAGTATATCGTGGCCGGCACAATTGTCGAGTTTGTTTTTATTCATGGGGCTGTTCATGAATTGATTGATTATTGTGGCAGCCGTACGTCCTACACATATGCGTTTTGCACATGACCTTTGGTAAGGTTGAGTTTTGATTGACACGTCTATCTATCTCCCAAATATAGAAATGATGTACAGGATGCTGCTGTTTGACAATGATCTCATGCTGATCGGCTGGAAATGATGTCATCTTGTAAGATCGTAAAGTATGGTGGCTCCTACAGGTCTACACTCATTCGAACTGCTCGGGCAATTCAACCGCACCCAAGATTTACGCACAAACACAGTAACTGCAATAAATTGCGCTGAATGACTTTATTTGGATCTCCTTTCCTGGTCCTTAGCCCCCAGCGTCTTTAAATGTCTTCTAATGTGAAGCTTCTGAGTATAAAAAATATGAGATGTCGTGACAGAGAGCTGGCAGTGGGTGGTTTAAGATGACAAAGTATAAAATAAAATGAAAGCTCAGGGAGCTCAATGACAGTCTTAAAGGAAAAGTGCCCTTTTTTCTGAATTTTTCCCATCATCCACAATCCTTATGCGAGGCATGAACCCATGTCTTTCTCTTTTCCGTGTGTTCTAAAGATCTAAAGTGGGCAAAAACAAGCTTTAAACTTCAAACACAAAGCCTGTCAATAAAGAAGCAAGAAAACAGGGTGTTGCCGACCATACGTGACACAGCACACGTGTAGGATTTGCCGCCACACGCCGATCGTTTTTTGTGATTGGTTTTGAAAGACGTTTATTGGCATGTGTGTTTTTTACGGAAATCGGGTGATACTAATCAGTGGCCGATCAATTGGAGCAGCCCGAGTATCGTCGTTGTAAGATACGGTGGTGTGAAAAAGTGTTTGCCCCTTTCCTGATTTCTTTTTTCTTGAATGTTTGACACACTTAAATGTTTCATATCATCAAACAGATTTAAATATTATTAAGGGAGAAAAACATTCAAAGCTACATGGCCCTATGTGAAAAAGTGATTGCCCCCACATTAAAACTTACCTGTGGTTTATCACACCTGAGTCGAAGTAGAAAAGGTTATGAAGCTATTTCTAAAGCTTTGGGACTCCAGCCAACCACAGTGAGAGCCATTATCCACCAATGGTGACGACATGGAACAGTGGTGAACCTTCCCAGGAGTGGCCGGCCAACCAAAATGACCCCAAGGGCGCAGTGACGACTCATCCAAGAAGTCACAAAAGACCCCACAACAACATCCACAGCAGGACAATGATCCAAAACACACCAGCAAGTCCACCTCTGAATGGCTGAAGAAAAACCAAATGAAGACTTTGGAGTGGCCTAGTCCAAGTCCTGACCTGAATCCTATTGAGATGCTGTGGCATGACCTTAAAAAGGCTTCATGCTGGAAAAGCCTCCAATGTGGCTGAATGACAACAATTCTGCAAAGATGAGTGGGCCAAAATTCCTCCCCAGCGCTGGAAGAGACTCATTGCAAGTTATCACAAACGCTTGATTGCAGTTGTTGCTGCTAAGGGGGGCCCAACCACTTATTAGATTTAGGGGACAATCACATTTTTCACACAGGGACATGTAGCTTTCATTGTTTTTTCTCCCTTAATAATAAAAGGTTTCATTTAAAAACTGCATTTGGTGTTCAGTTGTGTTGTCATTGACTAATATTTACATTTGTTTGATGATCTGAAACATTTGAGTGTGACAAACATGCAAAAAATAAGAAATCAATATGGGGGCAAACACTCTTTCCCACCACCGTATTTGTTTATATTTTTTGCTGTCTTGGATGTTAATGTTGCTGTACTCACAATCAGACCATCCCCTCTTCCTTTTTCAGTGGAAATGAAGACAACGGGACATCTTACATTTTCATAAATCACCAACATTTATTTCCTTTTTTTATACATTAAGCATGCATATCAATATGTTGAAATTGAACACTTCTATTGACAGTATTCTTGTAAATATGGCTTTACAAATTAAATAAAGAAAAGAACCTTTGACATAACACTCAGGTAGGTACAGTTTCTATTCTGCTTGGACACGCCTCACGTCTCTCAGACGACCACTTCACTTGTTGTGCTTTTACTCGTCGCAAAAGTGGGCCTTTGCTTTCGACTGTGCTTTTTTATTTCTGAAAGTGGTGACGGTTGCGAAAGGTAGGAAAGAAAACGTGTCACTGAACGTCTGGAATATTGATGGAAAGTATGATAAGTCACTCAAATGTAAACACCCTTAAATTGTAAACACAATTTAAAGCAGGCACTCTGCCCACGGGGGACCTTTGTTCATATTTGTAGTTAGAAAATACACGTGAACTATGGCTATATCAAACATGGCACTGGTGAAGAGCGTTGCGAGATTACTGCTGAGATTCACATTACAGGAGCACATCAACACACCATTGTCCAAATGTTACATACTGTACTTTAAAGTAGATTTCCAAGAAACTCTTTTTCTGCGTGCAAAAGAAAAAAAAAAAACACACCAACTCTTTCACAAAACCCGTACACACGATGTTCATCTGTCACATGATATACTATGAATATTTAATGTAAAGCCTGTGTAATAAATATCAATCCATGTACGGTGGTGTGAAAAAGTGTTTGCCCCCTTCCTGATTTCTTTTTTTTTTGCATGTTTGTCACACTTAAATGTTTCAGATCATCAAAAAAATTGAAACATTAGTCAATGACAACACAACTGAACACAAAATGCAGTTGTGAAATGAAACTTTTTATTATTAAGGGAGAAAAAAATCCAAAGCTACATGTCCCTGTGTGAAAAAGTGATTGTCCCCTAAACCTAATAAGTGGTTGGGCCCCCCTTAGCAGCAACAACTGCAATCAAGCGTTTGTGATAACTTGCAATGAGTCTCTTACAGCGCTGGGGAGGAATTTTGGCCCACTCATCTTTGCAAAATTGTTGTCATTCAGCCACATTGGAGGCTTTTCCAGCATGAAGAGCCTTTTTAAGGTCATGCCACAGCATCGCAATAGGATTCAGGTCAGGACTTGGACTAGGCCACTCCAAAGTCTTCATTTGGTTTTTCTTCAGCCATTCAGAGGTGGACTTGCTGGTGTGTTTTGGATCATTGTCCTGCTGCAGAACCCAAGTTGGTTTCAGCTTGAGGTCACCAACAGATGGCCGGACATTCTCCTTCAGCACAATTCATGGTTCATTTATCACAGCAAGTCTTCCAGGTCCTGAAGCAGCAAAACAGCCCCAGACCATCACACTACCACCACCATATTTTACTGCTGGTATGATGTTCTTTTTCTGAAATGTGGTGTTACTTTTACGCCAGATGTAATGGGACACACACCTTCCAAAAGGTTCAGCTTTTGTCTCGTCAGACCACAGAGTATTTTCCCAAAGGTCTTGGGGATCATCAAGATGTTTTCTGGCAAAATTGAGACGAGCCTTAATGTTCTTTTTGTTCAGCAGTGGTTTTGGTCTTGGAACTCTGCCATGCAGGCCGTTTTTGCCCAGTGTCTTTCTTATGGTGGAGTCATGAACACTGACCTTAACTGAGGCAAGTGAGGCCTGCAGTTCTTTGGATGTTGTTGTGGGGTCTTTTGTGACCTCTTGGATGAGTCGTCACTGCGCCACTGGGGTCATTTTGGTTGGCTGGCCATTCCTGGGAAGGTTCACCACTGTTCCATGTTTTCGCCATTTGTGGATAATGGCTCTCACTGTGGTTGGCTGGAGTCCCAAAGCTTTAGAAATGGCTTTATAACCTTTTCCACACTGATAGTTCTCATTGAATCTTAGTTAAATTATGTTTTAACAGACGGGGAATCACTTTTTCACACAGGGCCATGTAGGTTTGGATTTTTGTTCTCCCTTCAAAATAAAAAAGTTTGATTTAAAGACTGCATAAATTGTTCAGTTGTGTTGTCACTGACCAATATTTAAATTTGTTTGATGATACGAAACATTTAAGAAAATCAGGAAGGGTACAAACACTTTTTCCACACCTCTGTATGTTCCCCCTTCAACCCCCGACATCATTCCTTTTATAGGCTCTGCTTTTAATTTTACATTTTATATAAAGTCATATCATAAAAATGTACAAACGTAAATAACATACACAGAGGGGAGCAATACGCTTGGATATTTGAGCTAAATTCTGCTAAAAGAAATGGAAAAATAGAAGAGAAATGTAATTTTGCATCATTGTTGGCAGCAAATGTCTGTTTAGGATAAGTGATGGTACAAATAGTTGTAAACATTTGTGAAAGTAGGGACAAAAAAAACAGAGAAACACATCCATCGAAGTGTCAACACAAAGCGAGGGGCTGCGTGTGGGCCTTCAGAAGCCAGGCACGTGGCAGTAGGCCTCCAAGGAGGCCAGCAGGATGTAAATGAACCACAGGGACAGGAAAAGGAAGAATGTAAGGAGCTTGGCTGTCCGTGGGCCCCCGAGCTCTCCGGCCGAAACGCTGGGTCGGCGGCGGTAGAGCAGCACCAGCACGCACACCAGCGCCATGATGGTGAAGAGGGTGACGGAGAAGGCCAGAGAGCCCGGGTTCACCTTGAACATCTTGCCTTTGGTTTTCCAGTATACGGCGGCGATGGTCCACGCCACCCCGATGCCCAGGAAGACGTTGACCGCGTTGCTGCCCGTCACGTTGCCGATTGATGCATCAGCGTATTGGTCCTGGATGGCGGCCACTTTACTTGCAAATGTGTCTGAAGCACAAGAAGGACATGGAGGAATGGGTGCATGTCTGCTTATGATCTTCCAAGCCAAGGCATTCAACCCAAGCCATTATTTCCATCGGAAATCATGTCAAGCCAATTAATCCGTTCCAGTATGGAGCTGTATAAGCTGTATTTGAAAAAAAAAGAATTAGAATCTGAAAAGTTTATACGTTGAATTTTGAAAAATACATTAGCGTATCAAAATACAAATAAGTGGTCAAATATAATTATTAGGGCTGTCAAATGATTAAAAATGTCATTCAAATTAATCACAGTGTTAAAATAATGAATCATGATCAATGACCATTTGCAACCATGTGTGAAATATGCCCATTGTTACGGTATTTTATGAACAAAACGATAAATGTACAAGAAGATAAATTACAGGACACAATTATAAATCTATTTGTATGTATTAAAGGCTCCAAATTCACAAAAAAAATTGAACTCAAGCTAAAAGACAGCACGCATCTATTTGCCCAACACTAGTCTCTTTAACAGTAGCACAACACTTGAATCCCATTTTAACCTCATTACTGCAAGCCATGAAGATTTGCGTTCAAAGACACTAAATAAGTGAAGTTGTCTACAACTGAGAGGGGTGTGGAATCATGACTGACAGCTTACCATACAAGGACTGTGATGTTGCCTTCAGGAAACAGGAAAGGAACTAAAACGATCCATCTAAACATTTTATGTAGGCTACACGTCATTGAAACAATGAGTTCTAACTGTGAGTGTGCATGGTGTGTTGAACAAAGACATGAACTAGTCGAAAACAAGGCGAACGCAAACGAACAGCGTTTATCATTGTGTTTCTCACCTTCTTCATCAAGGCTTTTTTGGCCATCATGGTGGCTTATGTTGCAGCCGTAATAAAAATTCAAAAAAAGCACACAGAAAACTCAGAAATACACAGTGCACTTGAATGCCTCATCAGCACTTGGCGCACATTGCTTGTTAAGGAGACAGATACGGAGTTGTTGATCGTTCTGTGTGCCTTCTCTGAAGAAGTAAACCACAAACACACACATAATAAAGATGATTAAGGGATTCCCTGGCCAGAATCTGTTTTTTGTGTCCCAACTCTGAATCAACTCTTCACAGAGACTGAGTCACCAATGCATAGATGATCTATTTGGGAAGTGTTAGACCGTATGCAAACCAATACATATTTTTGGCAATCATTTTCGTCAAAAAAACTAATTCTACGAAAACAGGGCGTACGCAAACTGAGGTTTCACTGTACAGGCGTTCTTTGCCACATCGTGGTTTGAATTTCGCGGCTTCACTCTTTCGCGATTTAAAAAAAACATTAAAAATGTATAAATCGTGCTGTTTCGGTGTTGAATACGGCCTATTTTCAAGCATAAAAATGGCAAAATGAGCTGAAATACAACTATACAGTAAGGCATTCAAAGAGTAGAATGCTACATTGGTCACTAGGTGTCAGTAATGTCACTGTTGGAACTATCTCACAACAGGCACAATAATAACAACAACAATCATCATCATAACAACACACTCCACTGTTGTGACCTTAATCCACTCAAAGCTAAAACTCAACTGTGAACCCCTGACGTCACTTCCGAGCACGAGTCTTATTTACTTTTATTATGTGTACTATATTGGGTAATATGAGTGTCAAGGTGACCATAGGGGTGTTATTTCATGTCTAGAAGGCTCTAATAATGTTAAAAACAGTTTTTCTATGCTCTACCTATGGAACCATTTCATTTATAAGTAAGGAATCCTACTTTTGCGGAAATTCAACCCTGATAAACGAGGGATTCCTGTCCTGTCCACATGTTCTTCAAAAGCAACCCACAACTCACCTTCTAAACCGCGTTACCGGATACAATGTCAAAGAGTGCAACACCAATTTAGCTCTGAAAACACTGTTGGATCCACAATGGGGCGTTATCAAATGTGAAGGGCACTCTACCCGAACGGCTGATGGAGCTTCACTCCACTGCCAAGTTTCATTAGCCGAGCCCACACTTAAAAAAAAAAAGGCCATAATGCATAAGCTAAATCATCAACTTTAGCAGGCAAACTTTGTGTGTCAGTGCTGAGAGCAAAGCCTTCACTCTAGTGTGCAATAAAAAACATATTGTGAGAGGCTTCAGACTCGGGACAAGAATACACTTTAACACTGCTTGTGTCTTTCATCCGGTGGGTCTTTCTCAGAGGTTTTGGCTCTTGGATGATTTTGTCTCTTCCTATTTATGTGTCGGTTATTGTTAAAGGATCAGCTTTATATATTGTTTGTAATTACATTCTACGCCGACATTTATACTTCATGGCGCCAGCCACGACGAGCTAGCTCGCAGCTCTGCCTCGTTTCCGGAAGTGACGTCATCGGGGTGACACCTCTCAGCTAAAGCAGAGTGAACTAGACAAGCACTCGGAGAGCGCAGACCTCCGCCAAGCCTCATAGTTCCCCCCATATTGTGATTTACACTATAAATATTAGTCCTACATGTATTTCATATACCTATTCTGATTCCTTGACCATGAAAACATACCATTAGCAATTGGATTCATAATGATATCAATATTAGTACAGTAGTTATTCACAAAAATCACATTGTTCGTAATGGCTGATTTCTTCTGGATCTATTTTCATAGCTTTCGAAGATCCGTTGGCACCATCCAGATTCCACGGTGTCTTGGCTACATACAGTATGATGGTGTTTGCTGCATGTTTATAGCTTCATTTGTTGTCTAAAATGCTCCTATCTTGCAATGTTAAAGAATCATTAAAAAAATTCCTGGATCCGGATCACCCCCAAAATTTAATCAGATCTTCCATATCCCATCTACGTCAATTCTTTTAAATTACGTCCAAATCCATTCAGAACTGTTCAAGTTATTTTGGACATAAACAAACAAACAGATAAAGGCCGGCAAAAACATAACAAACGCTTCTCCAGGTAGATGGTCGACTTAGTTGAGTATATTTTTCATTAAAATAGTAGTCAGTTCAAAATGTTGTGCTGCTGCTGGATGTTCATAGTATCCGAGTGATACTGTAAATTTGTTTTCTTTTCCAAAAGAGGAAGGTTTAAGACAACAACAGACAAAGCAAGTGCAGAGAACGAGAGACAGATGGGCGCCCACGTCGAGTTCTGTCCTTTGCAGTGATCGTTACACTGATGACTGTTTCGAAGGAACACCTTAACAAGAAGCAAATGCATTTTGAAAAAGGATGCTATTCCGCCGGTACACAGGAAAAAAATCAAGACAACGAAAAACGACCACTACGTCAAAGTTGGCACAAGAGAGTAGCTCTTTGGTTTGCATGTTGTTTTCACCTCTAAATGAAAAATATGTTGACTGAAAAAATATGTGTTTTTTCAGTCCTGGCTAGTTAATGACTGATTACATCAGTGTTTGTGGCGCCCTCTAGTGGCAAGCAGCCGCTTAGGTGGCATATACGACTTACCCATGACTCAAGGGCCGCAGGTTTAATTCCATCTATCCGCGTGAAAATAAACATCCCACCCAAATCATCACCTAAATGGCTTGAGGGACAATGTGTAATGTGTCTAAGACAGAAAAACTTTGATAATATTTAAGACACTGCAGCTGAGCCAGCACTGTCAGCTGTACAACTTGTCAGGAAAGACAGCGAGGCGAAGGTCACACGGTTCTTCTCAAGCAGCTGCTCCTGCGGTGCCGACAAACATCACACATAACAGCAGCAGACACCCACCTGGGACGGACGTGCCCAGGGCCACGAACACCACGGCGGTGACCGAGTCCTTCAGCCCAACGGTGCACCCGAAATGAGAGGCCAGGTCCCCGGTCACCGCTGTCAGGATGCCAATTAAGGAGATGGAGACGAAGAAGCAGGCCCAGCCGTTCCAGTACTCAGTGGGTGGGACGAAAGCAAATAGCACTTTCCAGAAAACGGTCAGGAAGTGCATGATGTAGTCAAAGCAGGAGGGCAAACGCTCCTCGCCGCTCTCTTCCTCGTCGTCGTCACCTGAAAACACACATCAGATATCACGCATCCGTTAATTCTTCACCATTCTTCATGCCTCTCTTTCTTTTTTCTTTTTTTAAACTATTCTACTGCCTGTCATCAGATTGCTGGTGTAGAACTGTAAATGCTGTATGATTCATTGAGAGGGCCTTGTATAATGGCAGGAAGCGTGCTTTCTATTTATACACAACGTATGTGAACTGGAAAGAGAAAAACAATGAAAAGAGCGTGTTGAAAAGATGACGCATCCGATGTGTGCGTCATCTTTTAGCCCTGATGTTACGTGTACTAGTGCAGGTCTAAAAGGTTCAAAAGTCAAATGAATGGCATAAAAATGAAAAAAAAAGCGCAAACATGGCCATAAATAGTTGATAGCCATTAATTGTGCAGGCGGGGGAGGTCTGGCCGGTTCAGTTTTTAATGATAGAGCACATGCATCTTTAATCAACTGTCTGGCTTGGGGGGGAGAGGGGTGGGGGAATGCAAGAAATAAGCACAAAGCTGCAGAAGTGTTTGCTTGGTGTTTGTCTGCCCACACTGAGCCAAGTGACAGTTTCTGCAGTCTGCTGCACGCGCTCCGACAAGAACGAGGCGACGGTTTCTGCAATCGGCAGCACGTGCTCTGACAAGAACGAGGCGACGGTTTCTGCAATCTGCTGCACGCGCTCCGACAAGAACGAGGCTGTCAATGGCAACAAATGGCCTTTGAAGACACACTCAACCTCACTTAGTGCAGTGTTTCCCATGTATTTGTTTATTTGTGGTGGCCCGCCATAAATACATTTGGCGCTACCTGTTTGGTTTTGCTCATTGACACATTATAATGGCAGCGTCTGTGAATGTAGCTTGTCGTTCCAACTCCGTACAGTAGATGGCGTCGTAACTCTTCTGAACACACCTCATGCACACCTGAGAAGAAGACGACGTAGCAGGAGGGATCGGTTTTGCCAACTTAGTGATATTTACAAATATCTGTTGCTGTTTTTTGGTTGAATACGGACTATTATTAGTAAAAATATACATATTTAGGCAAATTTTACTTATTTTTTGCCTAAATTAAGCATTTTCAAGCATAGAAATGGCTAAATGAAGTAAAATACAAAGGCATTCAGAAAACGCATTCAAAGACGCTATGCGATGATATGTAATATTCTACACTGGTCACTAGGTGTCAGTAATGTTAAATTGATGAGACAATAACCACCGCAGGAAGTACTGTGCAGAACAGGAAGTAAAACAAGACAACAAGGAGCTCTCCCAATGCTAATGTGTGAGTCTATATTATGTGTCTTATTTTCTTTTATGTCTACTATTTTGGGTAATAGGAGTGTAAAGACGACTATCGGGGTGCTGTTTTGTGTCTGGGGGGCTCTAATAATGTTAAAAAAAGGTTAAGAAGGTTGTGAACAGGTTTCTATGCTCTAAGTAGGAAAATATTCCTTTTATAAATGAAGAATCCCACTTTCTTACTTTTCTAAGCTCATTTGTTTTGCTTTTCATGTTTTTTTGTTCCCACTTTTTGTCTCCCACAGCGTCTGTAGAAATGGCATGCACACGCGTCATGGGCAGTTGATGCAAATGAAATGGCAAATTAAGAGAAAATAAAAACAAAATAATAACAACAAAAATTGGTGTGCTGTATTTTTGTTTGTCTGTGTATTAGTTAGCCTCCTATTTAATATTTCATGTTCTTTATGTAGTTAGATAACATAAGATAAGATATGCCTTTAGTAGTCCCACAAGGGGAAAATCCTGTTATTTTATATATTCAATATGAATTATTTCACATTGAATTAAATAGAAGATTGAATATTAATTGTATTTAATATTTTATGTATTTACATTTTTACATTTATATTTCATTTATTAATACAATTATACCATAAATACAACATTAATTAATACAATAATCAATACAATTATTATTATTCATTAATACAATAATGCATAAAATAATTATTACAATATTATTAATTGATTTATTTATGACTTTATTTATTCCATTTAATATTAATTACAAAACAGTATTAATTTAATAGTAAATATTAATTAATATTGTTAAATATAATAATAATAATAATAATAATAGCATGTAATTAGTATTATTTATTATCATTGATAATAATGCCAATAATATAATTTGTTTACTAAATATTGTTAGTAATAATATTAATAAATTGTGAAAAGAGAACATAAATTCCTCTAAATTGCAATGAATGTTTGGGGATTGCTCCCACCCCCAAAAAGGTGGGACTAGTGAGAAGCAGCTGGCAAAGTAGATCAAGCTCGCAGGCGTGACCTTCCACAGGTCACAGCGGAGTGAAGTGATGAGACATTTTAGGATGCGTCAACTCACCTGCACTGACAGTGACGGCACTAACAAACTGTTCTCTCCAGCTGCTGCTCCCCACCACCAGAGCCAGGTTGGTCTTTTTAATCAGCTTGTCAACCGTGCTCTGTGGAGCAACACAAAAACAAAAACATTAAAAAAACAAATTTTTAAAATGGATGTAACCCCCCCCCAAAAAGGTGTTACTAACTCCACCTTCTCCTCACAGTTTGGAGCACAGTGAGTCACCAAAACAGATGCAAGGGAGTACAGAACCAAGTGTCCCTCAGGGGAAAAGCCTCTTTGCCGGCATTATGTCGTCTTTCCACCAGTGCAGAAAATAGAGCTCTTAGTATCTGCACATGAAGTGTTAGTCCAATATGACACACAGAAAGAGGAGAAAATGGCTTCTGTGGCTGGAAAAAGGGGGGGAAATGAACGAAGAATTTGAGATGATTGAGCCTGGAGATTATGCAGCTCTAAAAGAAGGCACAAAAGCAGGGGCTTTTAAAGACACACGTAATAACATTTAATGGCCGTACATTAGAAATAGTGGAGTGAACCTGCATTATTCCCTTTCTTAAAAGCTAATAGTGTGCACCAGATAGTCCATAAACGTGTCTGCTCCATGTTAACCCGTGACAGTTAAAGATACTCTAGTCTGCTTGGCTTGGTTTGGTTCTCACTGCGGGCAACTCGGACAAACAAACTCTTAAATGGAACACTTGTCAGGTGAGGGAAATGATTAGCACGAACCTACATCAGCACACCCTTTCACCTTTCTCTCCCAGTGCCGTGTGTGTGTGTCTTTGTCTCTTGTTTTTCACACAGTTCAGTAATTGATGACATGTTCAATCCGCGCTCCTCTTCTGTGGATTACAGCTGCAACACGCACATTGAAGTCTGCGATGACATTGCCACACATCTCAAGAAGTTCTCCGAATTTCCTGACTGATGTTGTTCTTCAGGGCCTCAGTGGTCTGTGGGTTGTTGCAGTACACTCTCTCCTTCAGGTGTTTCGCACAGAATGTGTGGCAATGTCATCACAAACTTCAATGTGCATGTTGCAGCTGTAATTCACATAACTATAGCCGAAACAACATAATATACTAGTTTAACTAGTTTACTTGCAGCTTGCAATCTGCAGAATAGGGTTTTCTTTTTGGGGGCATTTGTGTTCCGTCTTTCTCAGTTGTCGTTACAAGTCGATGTTTACATTGTACATTTTCAGCGGTACACAAGCGATAAGAGTAGCAGATATAAGCCTAGAGTGTCCTCTCATAGCTGTCAGTGTGAAAAAAAACCATACATACTCCGGAGTATAAGTTGCAGGACCAGCCAAACCATGAAAAAAAGTGAGAGTTATCGTCCGGAAAATACGGTACTTCACCTTCATGTTCTTCTCTGAAATGTATTACATACTCACATTCCTAATACCAGGGGTGTCCAAGTGTGGACTGTTTTTTTTAATTGGCCCGAGGAACATTACTAAAAATATCATTTAACAAGAAAAGTCTAAATATAAAGGGATAACAGTTGCAATCAAATGAGAAAAAGTCAATATTTTACGAGAATAACATCGGAATAGTATGAGATACAAAAAATACTTATTGTTTTAAAGTTGTAACATTATGAGAAACAAACAAAACAACAACAAAAAAGTGGAAAATTTGTTTGCAGAAAAAGTTCTAATCTTAAGAGACTAAAGTCAAAATACCGTATTATCGGAATAAAGTCATAATTACTTACAAGAAGGAAGTTGAAATTGTTGGAAAGTAAAAACAAAAAAATCAAAAGCAGAAATGGAAAAAAAACAGCTGTAATTTCACAAGAATAAAGTCAAAATATGAAGAGAAAAAAGTTTGTGTTCCAACGAGCAAAAAAAAGGTTGCAATTTTACGAGAATAAACTTGTAATATTATGAGGAAAAGTAATGTTGCTTTAGCAGCATAGAGGTGAAATATTCAAGAAAAAATGCACTGTTTTTTAAAGGATGTAAAATCAGAAACAAACAAAACATAATAAACGGGAAAAAGTTATCATAAAACATCACGAAAATAAAATTTCCAAGTATTATTTGGCTCAAGAAAAATGTTCAAGAAATGAACGTGCATCTCTTCAATCGCTTCATCTGAAGCTGCAACAATTAATCAATGAATTGATGACTCATCGATTATCCAATTTTTTGAAAGCTATTTTGGTATTCGATTCGTCATTTTTTTCATTTAAAAATGTAAATATCCTCTGATTTCAGACTCTGAAATGTGAATATTTTTAAATGTCCTTAGTCATCCATGAAAGCAGAGCTATTCTCTTTGACTCTGGTGAACACCGATGAACATTTTAGCCTCTTTTCTGATATGTTTTGCAGACCAAACCACTAACTGTTTGTGTTTGCTTCATATTGATTTGGCCCGTCTAGGGACTCGATGAGTCGAAACGACAGGCTTCAGATTAATCGTTAGTTGCAGCCCTAGTCTGATCCTTAATGGGTGCTGAAATCTCCCCCTGTCCAGTCCCATTGTCAAAGGCCTTTGGACGGAGTCATTCTACTATGTGTTTTTTATTTTAGTTTAATTTATTGATTTATGGCCCCCCAAAAAATTATTTTTTCTCCAAAAATTTGTCGTTTTTTTCTGCAGAAAACACCTTTTATTCACCCAAAGTCGGTAGTAATTGACAAATACGTGATAAAACAGGTACATTGTACAGTATACATGGAGCACTGTTGGAAAAGCCCCCAGTTTCTACGTGATTATGTTTTTATGCTTCACTCATTATGTTTTTTCGTCAAGCGTTGAGATTTTGCACTTTGTTCCACAGCCCTTGAAGGCACCATACTCGCTATGAGATGCAAAAGTGAAACTTATACACAGTGGAACGCTGGTTAGCGCCATTAATCCCCTCCAGACGGTCCGACTCGAACTGAAATGTTCTCTAACTGAGGCCATTTTTCCCATAAGAAATAATGCAAATCCAATTAATCTGTTCCAGAAAGCCAAAAATGTTAACACAAAACACATTTTCATGCGTGCAGAAAACAAGGCTACATACATATAGATCCATACACATGATGAAAGGGATAAATGAACATTTAAGGTTACTTTTACATTCACTGATTGTGGACAAAGACACCATTTGGCAGGGAGATCAACACGAACACCACCTTCCTGTTTTGCCATGAGTATGTTTCTCGAATTCAGTAGTGCTTCTCACATCAAGTCTCTGCTTTTCTTTTGATCACTGCTGCCAAATAACCCAAAATGCAGCCAAAGAACGCTGCAGCGGCCAGCATTTTGGTAAAGATGGTGAGATACGCTATTGCATTCAAGAAATAACTCATAGCAAAACAGGAAAGTGGTGTCTGTGTTGATGTCGATGCCACATCGTGTCTTTGTCAACAATCGCGTCTTCAATGAATGTGAAAGTAACCTTAAATGTTAATTTATCCCTTTCATTGTGTATATGTATCTATTTGTATCTAGCATTGTTTTCTGCCTGCACAAAAACATGTTTTGTGTTAACATTTTTGGCTTTTGGAACAGATTAATTGGAATTACATTATTTCTTACGGGAAAAATGGGCTCAGTTTGAGTACATTTAGAGTCGGACCTTCTGGAAGGTCTTCAACAAAGGTAAAAGTAACCTTAAATGTTCATTTCATTCCTTATTTAAATGCATTTATGATTGTTTTATGCATCTATAATGTGTTTTGAGTTAACATTTTCGAGACTTGTGGTGCAACTGTGTTAGTTAGCAAAGAACGACACTTAGACTTAGACGGATTTTATTGATCCACAAGGGAAATTGCTTGGTTACAGTAGCTCAATTGCAAAAGAAAAAGACACTCTTAAATAAAATGCAATGCTATATGAATAAAATAAAATATAATAAAACAAAAAGAATATAAGATAAACAAGATTTGCGTATTTACAAATAGTGTGTAAAGTAAATACAAAGTAAATACAAGTAAATGTACACTTTATACAAGGGAGGCCAGACAGTACAGCGCAATAATGTTGTGAATGATCTTTTACAGACAGGTAAGGTATTGTTGAGCGGGATGGCGTGTGGAATGAATGAAGTCCTGTAGCGTTCACCGTGGGAACGGAACTGGAGGAGTCTGTTGGAGAATGAGCTCCGCTGCCCCCCTATTGTCCGATGCAGTGGGTGTGTGGGGTTGTCCACGATGGAGACCAGTTTGTCCAGTGTCTTCCTATCTCTCACTGTTACAAACGCCTCCACCTCAGTGCCGATAACTTGTTGGGCTTTCCGGATCAGTTTGTCCATCCGTTTTTTTGCTGGTGCTGCTCCCCCAACAAACCACAGCAAAGTACAGGGCCACAGACTGGTAGAAGATCTCCATCACATTGAAGGACCTCAGGAAGTAGAGTCTGCTCATGCCCTTCTTGTAGACAGCATTGCTGCTGTCCTTCCAGTCTACAGAGTCAACTGGTGATGACATCACCGATGGGCGACGGAGCTGACTTGCGGTTCCTGTTTGCCTGCATTAGCAAGCTAATAGGCTGCTAACAAGGACGTTTTGTGATTTAAAAAAACCTCCATTAAGAACACAGTTGGACTCATGCTAACCGGGAAATGTACGCAAACCAAGGCAAAATTTGAGCTTCTACACCATGACTCCGATTCCATCTGTTCATCGATCACCTTACATTATTAATGTTTGGCCTTTTTACTCATTCCACACCAGACGTATTTATACGTTTTTACAAACCCGAACACCCGATCCCAACAACGTACAGTATTTATACGTCTTTTACATTTTTTTTGCGCGAGAGGCAAAAAGAGGTGATGATGCAACACTCCACTAATGCATTAACACTTCAGGGCACTTATAAGCCATAAAAATGGCCACAAGGTGGCAGAGGTGCATTTGATAAGCGTTTGGCAGGGATCATGTTAGCTGACAAATCACACATGACAGGAAGGAGGAAGTGAGAGAGGTTACAAATTATAGGGAAACTTTAACGCACACGCTCGCAGACGTGTGCACACACACATGCACACACATAGTTCAGTTCCAAATGTGAAAATTGTAAATAGTTCACGGTGTTATGTTTGTAAATAAATTATTTTGATGTTTTGTGTTGTTTCTGTTGGTATACTGTAGTTGTTTAGATATTTGAACTCACAAAAGCAAAAAATATTTGTGTCAAAGTGGAAGTTATGCTTGGAATTTGTCTTTTCACAAAAAGCTGGTTTTCTCCCTGTTTTAGTTGGGAACTGATATTTTCCTGAAACTTACCTATGTTCTGCTGCTGATTACTAAAGAACGGAAAAAGGTAGAAAAAAACTTTTTTCTTCTGATGGAAGATGGGAGTCTAATCTTTCTTTTGGTAGGTTCCATGTTTATATAGCCATACAACACAATATTCTGTGTGCCTTGATAGATTAGTCAAAATCATCCAAAATGGCCGCAACGGAAGGGGTTGTCTTTTGAAAAATGGCTGGGATTGAATGAGTTAATAAGTGTGTGAGGCATACTGACTCTAATCTAATCTTAATCCGAAATCGTAGGGGAACATCAATGTCAAGCTAGCCAGAGAGTCTCAATTATTCTCCGGTGGTCCTGGATCACAAAAGCGGGGATCTGCTGTGTTCGACGTGCGTTTCACATTCAGTCCATGCACGTCCATGGCCTGATTTCCATCATGTGTGTCCTACCAAACGTATTCAAAGCCAGCAGTGCACTCAACTTAATGGAGGCCGGAGACATTGACCCACCCCCCCAATGTTTGTAGCTTTTGTGCCATTTCATTCATTGTCCATGCGGCGCATACCGTGTATTCTACACTGATCTACTCGGTGCATTCAACTCCATAGAACGAGTCACAACAAAAGGCCGAAACGTGCAGCGTTTTCAGCTTGCAACCTGATTAATCACAGATTAATCGATATGAGGATGTGTCAGGCTGTGTAAGGTGAATGGCGGTTAGAGTCGTTATTGACATGCTCTCTGCCCCCCCACCCAACTAAATGCCACATGGGAAGCTTTTTTTCAATACCTCTAGGCCCCCCCCCGGCAATTGTGCAATAATCATCTTCAAGCCTTTTTGTTTGAATACAGCAAATAATTGCACTTAAGTACATTGGTGGAAAACTGGAAGGCTCCGTTCCCCCCCATGTGGTCCTGCACAGAGAAGGCAGCATAGATGAGCTGCGTTGATATTTTTATTAAGTAACCACCACCACCACCCTGTGGTCATTTGAAATCCTGTGAGTTTATTTTTTTTTGCACTCACTAAGTTCTTGTTCAAGTCATGTATCAATCAACTACATCAGGGGTGTCCACGCTTTTCCCAGCGGGGGCCACATACTGAAAAATGAAAGGATGCCACGTTGATATTTTTGTAGATATGCTCAGAAGAAGATATGCTCATTGATTTCAGGAAAAAAAGCTTTGTCATTTAACCTTTTATTAGTATCAACATTCTTTTCGTCCCCCCATTTTTGCTGGTTTTTTTTTAATGTTCCAAATACTTTCATCTCAAATAATGCAATTTTTATATATCTAAATAATAATAATAATATTTTCTTTTTGGGATATTTTTACTTTAAATCCCATAATATTGTAGCTTTTCCCGTTATTTTGGTTTGTGTGTTTGATATTAGAATTTTTAAAAATGCTCTTGGGTTGTTTTTTTTTGTTTTTTTTTTGCATTTTCCAAATATATCAACTTTCTTCTAGTCAATTTTCTTTTCATAATTCTGACTTTATTCCCATAATATTATAAACTTCTTGACCAACCTAATTTTCCAAAAATTACAACATTATTCTGTTTTGTTTCTCATAAATGATGACTTTAAAAAAATGTCTTTAATATTTAAACTTTATGCTACTAAAATGACATTATTTCTCCTCATAATATTACAAATTTATTCTAGTAAAATTTCTTTTTTTTTGTTAGAATATGGCTTTTTTCTCTTAATATTTTGACTTTATTCTCGTAAACTTACAGCTGTTTTTTTTTCATTTCAGCTTTTTTTCCCCAATTTCGGGTCAATTTTCTTCTCATAATTATGGCTTTAAATAAATAATAAATAAATTATAAAATAATCCTTTTATTAGTATCAACTTCGCTCTTTGCTCTTTTGTTTTTGTTTTTTAATATTCCCAATATTTCAACTTTCTTCTTAAATAGTCTTGGTAAAATGTTCTTTATATAACAGATAACTTTATGACTTTATTTCAATAATATTTTGACTTTATTCCCATAATATTAGAACTTTTTCCCCTTTATTTATAAAAAAAATATTTGACCTATATGCTACTAAAATGACATTATTTTTCCTCATAATAAAAGTTTATTCTAGTAAAGCTTTTTTTTTTTTTCTCGTAAGAATATGACTTATTCTCTTGACATTTTGACTGAATTCTCATACAATTACATCTGTTTTTATAATTTTCCATATTCTTGTGAATTTTCTTCTCATAATTACAACTTTATTCCCATAATATTTTGACTTTTTTTCTTAACACTATAACTTTTTCCGCAACCAAATTTGGAAAATTAAAAATATATTTAAAAATATAAATTAAATTAATAAAATATAATTAATACATAATAATTCATCAAATATAATTATTATTAATTTGTTGTTGTGTTTGTTTCTCATAATATTATGACTTTAAATAAATAATAAAACGCCTATTAGTATCAACTTCTTGTTGTTTTGTAATATTCCAATTATTTCAGCTTTCTTCTTAAATAATCTTTGTAAATGTAAATCTTTGTAAATCTTTGTAATGTTCTTTATGTAATATATAATATTATGACTTTATGTCAATAATATTTGGACATTATTCCCATAATATTATAACATTTTCCCCTTAAATAGTGAAATACATAATGAATAAATCGTAAAAAGCCTATTATTAGTATCAACTTCGCTCTTTCCCCCCCATTTTTGTTGTTTTTTTTCAACATTCCAAATATTTCAAGTTTCTTCTTAAATAATCTTCGTAACATTTTCTTCACACAATATACAATTTTATGACTTTTATTATTTTTGTAAATAATATTTTGACTTTATTCCCATACCATTATAACTTTTCCCCTTTATTTTGTTTTGTGTGTTTCCAATATTAGACTTTTAAAAATGTATATTTAAATGAATGCATTTAATGGCACATTAAATATGCGTGAGTATTATTTAATCTAAAACAATACCAATAATACAAATGATAAGATAAGTATGACTATAATGACAATGATGATAAGATGGTAAAAGACTATCAGTGATGTGAGGAACTACCTTAAACTCATAAGACTCCTCAATGACCACCTCCAGGCTGGTATGCTCTCCCAGACACGGGCAGCCCATCTTCGCCACATCCTCGGGCCCAATCGGCGCCTTGTTGTCGTTGGTGTCTCCTGCACGAGAGGACATGGACGGGAGCCGTCGACACGTGTCTACAAAAGTCACAGGAGGTGAACGTCGCGAAGAAGGACTCACCGTGTCTCTGTCCCACTTCCAGCAGAACGGGCTCCTCCAAAATAATGGTGAAGGTCTTGTTCTTCTCGTACTCCTCATCGTCGATGATCTTCACGTTCAGCAGCTTCCTGGAATGGGAAGGTCAAAAGGAGCAAGGGGAGGATGGGAGCACGGAGACGCGGATCGATGAGTGAATAGAATTATTTGGGAAACGGCAAGAAGAAGACAAATGCATCTGTTGGCTCTGTGCCGACAGCGAGCGACTTCTAATGCCAACTTTAAAATCCAAACACAAGCAGAGTAGCCGAAAGGTAGGCGACCCACGCAGTGAATCATGAAGAGCTCTGCTGCACACAATGTGAGGATAGAAGCTCCGCAGTCCAACAGCATGAGACTTGCCAAGGCTGGAAAACAGCATCTATGAACCCCAGAAGATGGGTCACAACCTCAAGGCCGCTAATCTCATTTGCTGAGAATCAATACGTCTCTTGCATGAAAACAAAGCCATTGTCGGAAGCGGCTCAACGTGCGGGTTTGTTCATTGTTTGAGAAGCTGAACGCTTTGAAATGACGGCAAAGTATAAAGTTTCATGGCAAATGGCACAGAAACACGGAAACTCTTTAAACGGGGATGGCGACGGGAAAGAAGGACAAAAATACGCTCGTTTCCCAAGGGCTGACATGTACGGGTAATACTCTTTGTTGAAATGCTGTGTGTTGGTACAGTTACCACACCAAAAGTCTTTTTTTGTGCCATTTTAGAAAGGTGAAGAACGCTTTTAGAAGATTAATGAGCCCAAAGCAGGATGACTGAAGTACTGTGTTTACCAGAGTAAAAGAGGACTGATTTTGGAAAAACATTATGTAAAATAATATAACATACATATAAATCAATCAAAAATAATGAAAATAATACATTCAAATAACGAAAAATTATGAATCAAATTATGAAAAATATATGGAATAAACATTATATCAAAATAATGAAAATATAAATTATATTATAAAAAGAATGAAATAATAAAACTGTATGGACTAAATAATATATAAAATAATGACAATATAATAAATTGTATAAATAAACAAATGAATGAAAAAATACAACTGTATGGAATAAATAATATATTAAAAATATATTAAAATAATGAAAACACATAACAATTTTGAAAAATTATGATTAAAATAATGAAAAATATATGGAATAAATAACAATGAATAACAATACAAAATAATGAAAATATTAACATAAAATAATGAAAACTATATGGAATAAATACATGAAAAAATAATTTTAAAAAATCCCCAAAATTATGAAAATAACATAAAAATTGTGAAAAATTTAGAATAAAATAACTAAATTATAAATAACAATAATACAAAATATAAATAATAAATAACAATAATAATTAAATTGTGAAAATAAATATAATGAGAAATTATGAATATAATAATGAAAAATATATGGAAGAAATAATATAAAAATGAAATAATAAAATAATAAAATAAAACAATAAAAATAATGAAAATAACTAAGAAATTGTGAAAAATTTTGAATAAAATAACAAAATTATAAATAAAATAATAAAAAAATGTATGGAATAAATAACAACAATAATGAAAATAACAAAGAAATATATAATAGTGAAAATAAAAACAATGAGAAATTCTGAATAAAATAATGAAAAATACATGGAATAAATAATATATACAAATATTGAAAAAATAATAATAAAAATGACATGTAAAAATAGGGAAATTCTGAATAAAATAAAAAATATATGGAATAAATAACATAGAATATTAATGAAAAAGAATGAAAGTATAAACATATATATATATAAATAATGAACATAAATAAATGTAATGAAAACTGATGAATACAATAATGAAAGATATATGTATATGGAATATATAATATACAAATATAATGTAAATACATTAAATTATATAAATAATGAAAATGATACATCAAAAAAATGACAAATTACAACTAAAATAATAAAAACTATATGGAATAAATAACATAACAAACATGAAAAATAATGAAATTATAAACAAATATATAAAAATAATGACACGTAAAAATAGTGGAAAATTCTGAATGAAATATGCAAAAGCATATGGAATAAATAACATTGAATAATAATGAAACATAATGAAAATATAAACACTAAAATAATGAACATAAAAATAATGAACATAAACAGCTATAATGAATACAATAACGGGAGATACATGTATATAGAATAAATCACATATAAACATTAAATATCTTAAATTATATGAATAATGAAAAAAAATCACCAAAATAATGATATGAAATATATAATAATAATAATAAATATGGACTAAAAAACAGTAGATGCAGTCAAATAATCACCACTTGCACAATGAAATGAGACGAGTGGTATTAACATAAGAATATGTTTATTATGGTGGTTGTAGTTTGTGCCATGTGGAGGGCTATTGCGTCACAGTGGGAGGAAAAATACTGAAAACTATTCTCAACACGAGGCACTGGTGGAGTCACTAAGACCACAATAATAAACATTTAGTTCTGATATTGTCACTTGAACAGCGTCATTATCTCCTAGCGTTTTATGCTGGAGATCTGCAGTGTTGGATCTCATTCGTCGCATCTAATGAAGTGTCAAGGGAGTGTATATTTCCTTAGCATTCAAGTGGAAACAAATAAAATAGCCCACCCAAAATTCATAATCATTATATTTCTCTGTGGAAATTAAGAAGTGCTTCTCAAGGAAACGACGCAGAAACAAATCCTCCCCAATCCGCAGCTGTCGAAACCCTCCCGCTTCAAACGCGAAGCCGTGCAGTCAAAGTGTGACCGACATATTTCTCTCAAGCCGCCTTCTTCTCCCGCTCTGTCACACCGACTCCTTCTCCCGCTCTCTCCCCGTCTCCCTAATGATATGTGGGCGGCTGTCTATTTCTGTCTGCACATATACGCCCAGGATGCTGCAACGTGCAGGAAGTGCCTTTTTGCTCACAGAAGAAAAGCAGCTTCACTTGAAACAAGGCCGCTGCGTCATCGGGGGAAAGTCATGCCAGTGGGAGCAAAGAGCCCGGAGGCAGCAAAAAACAAGGTCTCAGGTGCATTATGGTCAGGAAGAAGGTGAATTTACTCAGAGGCTCCATGCGAAGACGCTAGAAGGCGATGGACAGTCTCTGAGGGCAGCATCTTTGAGATGCGACACGAACGCCATGTATCTGTTGACTATCATTTCCGTTTCAAAGAATCTCACATACAAGAGATGAATGCCTGACGAAAATGACAGAAATGGGACTTTGAAAGGCTGGAAATGAGTTTAATGGCGATGAGAGGAGGGATGATTTCGCCAAAAAAAAGTCTTAAAAACTTGAATGAGTAGTAAACGTAGCCGGAAAGTGCCATGAGTACCGTAAAAAGAGTACAGTCGTCCCTCCTTTATCACGGTTAATTGGTTCCAGACGCTAAATGCATTTCCGCGAAGTAAGAGTCAATATTAACAAACGGAATATTTTCGTAGTTAGAGCTTAGAAAACCTGTTTACGCGTTTTAACATGATTAGAGCCCTGTAGACATGCAATAACACCCCTATAGTCACCTTTACACTCCATTATTCTTTCTTTACATCACTTTGCGCAGACTACGGGATCACTGCAGGGACATAAGAGACGGCCGCCGCTCACAAACGGAGTGGGGAAGAAAAACAATGCAAGAAGCCAGAAACATACTCCAGTCGTCCCTCGCTGAAGCGACTGACTGGTTCCAGGGGCGACCACGATAAGTGAATTTCCGCGGAGTATGATTCAATATTAATAAACGGAATATTTGAATAGTTAGAGCATAGAAAACCTGTTTATGACTGTCTAAATAAAGGTTTTAACATGATTAGAGCCCTGTACCACCTAAAAACATTGCCAAGATCAAGGGAATAATGTCTCAGCCAGATTTAGAGAAACTAACCCAGGCCTTTGTCTCCAGCAGGCTAGACTACTCTCACCGGGCTCACTAAACGAGCTGTAAAGCAGCTGCAGTACATCCAGAATGCTGCTGCTCAAGTCCTGACTAGAACCTGGAAATAGGACCATATTATTCCAGTGCACAGGTCTCTACACTGGCTTCCTGTCACTCACAGAATAGACTTGAAAACAGTACATCTCTGGCATGTTAGCGCCACATGAACCATCTCCCGCTCTGAGAAGCTCAGGGGGGGGTCTCCTGCGGGTGCCCAGAGTTACAACTAAAGACGGTGAGGCTGTGTTTCAGTTTTATGCTGCCAAAATCTGGAACAGTCTTCCAGAAGATGTGCGACAATCCTCAACTTTGGCAATGTTCAAATCCAAGCTGAAAACTCTTCTATTCAACTGTGCTTTTCACAAATGAAAGTAGTTTATCGGCACTCTTCATTTTTATTTTTTTTGGTTTTATGGAATGATTCATGGAATTTTATAGAATGATTTTAGAATGGCTTTATGTTTTTATGGAATGATTTTGACCCTTCTTTTCTGTAGAGCACTTAATCAGGTGGGACCTTTTATGTATTTTATTTTGTTTTTGTGCTTTTTGGTTGCATTCTGTTCCATTGTGAGTACATAAATAAATCCACATAAATAATAAACATTTTATATTAGAAATTAATTTTACACATATTTTCATAAGAAATCAAATTACGCAACAAAAAAATCTGAGCAGTTGGCTAGCCGAAATGCCAGCTCTTTTTACGGAGTCGGTTCTCTAAAAGAGCCATGCCCTGTACTGCATCATTCTGCGAAATTGCGTGCCCAAAGAAAGCACCCTACGTGTTGCTGACTCATTGTCTGTGCATTTTTTTACTGACTGCGACTGCTAATAACTCACCATGGGGCCAAAAAAGGTTGCGAGTGCCAGCAATCTGATAAAGAAGGTGAGAAACACCATTGAATTCCATCTCACCGGGATTTACGGGAAGTCTGCTTCAACAGTAAGTCCCATTCATTCATCATTTATCATTGTTTCGCATTGTTTTCTGCTTTTTGGGTGTCGTTTTGAACCGATTCATTGGATTTGCATTACTTCCGATGGGAAAAAGTTGTTTTTTGTACGTTTGGGTTCTCTACACATTAGCAAATCCGTCAGGCATTAACAAGAGGTTTGTCGTGGCGGGTTAAAGACCAAATCGAATGAAATTGGTCATAAAACCTCCATTGGTAGATAAAATATGCATACTGTAAATGGTCGCTATGCTTCACAACTGATAAATAATAAACTTCAAATGGTTGCTGCACTTTAGCACTTCTATTTAGGCACCAATGCAATCATCGTTGACCCGTGTGCAGACCATTCAGCTTGCAGCGCCAAGCCTCGGCCTCTAAAAAGGGCACACACATGCACGTTATTGCTTTGACAGACCACCTACATTAGAATGTTATTTTATTGTAAATACATAAAGCCATGGGAGAAAATGAGGGTTGTAACCGCTGCACTCAAAAGGGGTCAGATTTGGCAAAAATGTGCTAAAGGTACTATTTTTGTCACAAATACACACCTTTGCCAGTACGTATCTGTACAATTTGAGCAAGCTTGGTTGAAAAACACGGCTGCTTTTAAGTAAAACGTCTTTTCCAAGGCAAAGGAGGGACTTAGTAACTCATTGGCCGAAAAGGTAATTCATTTAAGACGCCAGTGTTTGCCACATGTTCATTTTTTTGTGGCGCTACAAATAAATCTGGATCTCCACTAACAGACCTGGAGCAGGGGTGTCCAAAGCGCGGGCCGGAGGCCATTTGCGACCCGCGGCTGTTTTTTTATTGGCCTGCGGCACGTTCTAAAAATATAATTTACAGAGAAAGCTAAAAACAACAGCAAAAATGGAAAAAATGAAGTCAAAATAATAACAGCAACAAGGAAAAGTTGTCATTTTAAAACATCAGAAATATTGCGAGGAAAAATAACATCATTTTAGTCGCATAAAGTTGAAATATTAAAGAAAGAAGATGAGAAAGAAACAAAACAACGAATTAAGCTGAAATTTTGGGAAAATCTGGTTGCAGCAAAAGAGTTAGTCACTGTAGTTAGTGAGCGATGAGAATATCCACTTACTGTTTTTCTTTGTCTTTCTGTTTATTCACACCACACATACACACATAATAGAGACGTTATTGAGATTTTCGGAGCACCCCTGAATGCATCTCACAGTCGCACTGCTGTTGACGTGTTCGGGTTATTACAGAGCGGCAGACTCTGTCTGACTGCTGGGAAGCTATTGTGGCAGAGAGATGTGGCTTGACATGATGCGCACTCATTAATGACGATAAAAATGTTAACGTAATTTGTTAAATACATTTGTGGGCTATTTTTCACTGCCCTAATTTCTAAACATATTTGTTTTGCTGTTCATGTTTGTTTTTTGCTCACTCATCCATAAAATGCACATGTGTCACATAGCCACAAATAGATTGCAGCCCTGCGGGAACCACTGCCAGTGAGGTCATGCCAATCAGATCATATATTAGTTATATAACATATATAACAATCTGCAAATGTGAATGTAAACAAATATGTATTATTATTAATATAAGGAGTTAATAATATATAAAAATAATGGGAAAAAAAGGAAAATAACATGAAAATAGTGAAAAATTCTGAATGAAATAACAAAAAATATATGGAATAAACAACACTGAATAATAATGAAAATATAAACACATATATAAAAATAATGAACATAAATAAATATCATGAAACATTATGAATACAATAATGAAAGATACATGTATATGGAATAAATAATATATAAAATCATGAAAAGATATTAACTTATTTAAATAATGAAAATAATACATCAAAATAATGAAAAATTATTAATAAAAAAATACAAAACTATATGGAATAAATAAGAAAAATAATATAAACAAATATAAACAAATATATAAAAATAATTTAAAAATGATGAATAAAATAATGACATATATTTGGATTAAATAATATATGAAAATAATAAACAAATATAAAAATAATGAAAATAACATAAAAAACAGTGAAAAATTCTAAATAAAACAGCAAAAAATATGGAATAAATAACATTCAGTGATAATGAAAAATAATGAAAATATAAACACTAATATAAAAAATAATGAATATAATGACAAATTATGAATACAATAATGAAAGATACCAGTTTATAGAATAAATAATATATAAACATTCGGAAAATATATATTATATTATATAAATAATGAAAATAATACAGCAAAATAATGAATAAAATCATAAAATTATGTGGAATAAATAACATAAAAATAACGAAAATATAAACAAATATATAATAACAATGAAAATAAAAATTATGAAAAATTATGAATAAAATAATGAAAGATACCTGTCTTTAGAATAAATAATATATAATATATAAACAGTCTAAAAATATATTAAATGCTCTAAATAATGAAAATAATACAGCAAAAATAATGACAAATTATGAATAAAATCATGAAATTATGTGGAATAGATAACATAAAAACAATGAAAAAATAAACAAATATTTAATTATAATGACAATAAAAATAATGAAAAATTATGAATAAAACAATAGTGAAAAAATATAAAAATGATGAAAATAACACACCACCACAAATAGATTGCAGCCCAGCAGGAACCACTGCTTTTGAGCTCATGCTAATCATGTCATATAGTCGTTATATAACATTTCAGAAACTACAACACAACGGCGAGTGTATACAATCAACGCTTCTGTGATAATGTCTGCGGTAGTGGATCTGTGTAGGTGTTCCTATTGTGGTGGCCAGTGAGTCCATGCACACATGCATACACAGTGGGTGGCTGATAGGGGAAGTAAAATGCTGGAGCAATTCCTTGAATACTAAAATTGGCGATAAATTCAAGCGGCGTCCGGGGTGTCACTGAGATTTGACACGAGCTTTATGGATGACACCACTCAATTCTACTTCCTGTGTCTCTGCAGGTCACAGTGAACTGTTATTGCTGAGAGTCTAGTCAGGTCCCATCAGCTGGGTGTTACTTTGAACTGGTGCTACTTTGCGGATTTGGCTGCTGGCACTTCTTACTTGTCCAGGAAATAGCACTCGGCTTGCATAGCATCGAACTCTGATGGGCTTTCCCTCCTTTAAATCAAGCAATAAGCTCAACAGTACACGATGATGCTAAAATTAGCACGACTTAATGATTGTCCTGTCCTGAGAAGCCCACCAAAAGGAAGCAGGTAGCGGAAACACAAATGTCCAACATACTTGAAGTGGCCATGAGTGAAGAGGACGCTTCCAATGACTGAAGATGAGCAACACAGTGAATATCTCGGAGGGCTCAGGAGAGTGCGTCAGAGCTGAAAATGAACACTCAAGCGGCACAGAGGCGCCGTGAAGAAATAGGCTTCTCATATCCACCGGCAATATTAGGATCTTGATACATTTGGGATTTAGCCTAGAAATCAATCATCTGCCGAGCTCCCTCCCCAAAAGACTGTGCTCCCCCAACACAAAATCGAAGTAAACCAAATTATTTAACAGTTAACTTTATTGTGGTGTTTACCTGAGTAAAACAGCTTTAAAGTTTTACGCTCATACCCTTCCTTGTATTTAATTCTTTGTTTTAGATGAGTGCTGAGGGAGCTCATTAACGTGTTATTTGTGACTTTCTTTTTATAACTAGACCACGCAAGTCCTTGAACACACCACGGCTGTGGACTGTGTACTTTGTCTCTCGTGCATGCACTCAAGTAAAAAAGCATCAGCAATGCTGTATCGTTTTTTTTTTTGACGATGCGCATCCCCGAGCCGTGGCACATTGACAGCTTAATGTTAATGTAAATGTAGAACTTAACGGTCCGCCCTACAGTAAAACATATTTGCATTCAATTTGAGCGGGCATCACAATGCATGCTGGCAAACTGCCAAACACAAGTCATATTGGAGCAAATCTGCAGAGACGTGAGTGCATATGCACGCTGTATGCATACACATTAGCAGCGTTTCCCACTGGACTGCAGTATATTTGTGGCCACGGGTTTGGGGTGGGGGGGTGACTGTTAAAAAGTGATATTAGAATTAGAATAAAAACACAGTAGTTGCAAAACTCTGCATCGGTCTCAACACCTGGGAGCGTTGGTTCTATAGTGCAGTGGTCCCCAACCTTTTTTGACCCGCGGACAGCCTTTTGTGGGAACAAAAGGGGGGGGGGGGGGGTTCGTACATTATAGCGATCTAATTTATCTTATTTATGATGTATTGTGTAAAAGTAAGACATGAATAACATCAAATTAAAAGCACAAAATGAATGCCGACCCAACATCCACCGGTTCAAGTTCCAGCCAAGTTTTTCCAGAAAGATTATTACATCGCTAGCATGAATTAACTTGAGACAAATGTGCACATTAGCACTCAATAAGCCATCAAAACTTACCTTTATGCATTCCCACATAGTATCAGCATTTGAGACCAAATATGAGGTGAAAGAAAAATGCTAAAAATACACTAGTAGTCTATCTGTGCGGCATGAGAGAAAGTTAGCACACGCACAATGGACATGCGTCAAGTGAGACAGATGTAACAGAGAGAATCACTTTTCAAAATAAAACAAAAAAATTAAATAATGGAAATTATTTTTTTTCTGTGCTTCCCGGTACCAAATGATCCACGGCCCGGTACTGGGCCGCGGCCCAGGGGTTGGGGACCACTGCTATAGTGGAATGAACGGAGTGAGTGAACCCTCCTGTCAGTCATTCAGCCTCTTTGTACCAGTGGGGAGAGGCGGGGCTGCTAGCGAGTGCACCTCATTGTGTACCAAACACATTTTGCAGCATCCAAAACATGTACTTTGACCAAACTCCGACAAAACATGCCACCTCATTAAACGTAAACAGCGTATTACACATATAACGTTGCCAGAAGTGAATCAAGGACGTGTATATGCAAATGAGCTGATGTCATTGACACACAATGTGAACTGATTCAAAACAGATTTATTTTTTCTAATCAATACGCTTTGGGGACCTATTGTTTTACATCATGTTTCCGCGCGCGCTTAATTCATTCAAAAGCTCTCGGCATTCCAATGAAAATGTTAAATAAATTAAGGTTTATTGCTTTGGATATGGTGTACTCACATGATTATGCCACATATTACCATTACATTCATGAAAAGAATGGTCTCAAAATATTGTCGACAATAATATCGTTTATCTACAATAATTTGTAGGACAATTATTGTACAGAAAAATATGTTATGGTGACAGTTTTAACTGACACTGCCAGAGGGGTACAGTGTATGTTTCTTATCCTTGCTGCAGTTTGCAGTGGTGGTCAACTGCACTGCATCATAACATGTTGCCATTGTTATGTTGCTAAATAAGATACATGCAATACTAGAAACGCCGCTTATGTAAGTGAGTTTTTCTTTTCACGTAGCTCCTTTATTGTACTGGATGTAATTAGATTGGAGTTGGTCTGTCAGCGGTCAGTGAGACATTTGGCCTTGAGAGATTGTCACAAATGCTTTTTCTACTTGTGCTTCCTGTGGATGTTATTATTGCTGCACTAGGACAGCCGTGTGCATATGGGAGCCTGCTTTTCATAGACCGTATATGTAATGGACGATGACACTTGGATTCCTCCATTGGGGCATTAGTCTGTAAAGTCCTTGTTCAAGTCCTGCTGCAGACAAAATAATCAGGAAATACAGTAAAGTACAAAAGGAGTGGTTAGCATGCTGGCCACACAGTCAGGAGATCGCGAAGATCTGGGTTTGAATCTCCGTTGGGCATCGCTGTGTGGAGTTTGCGTGTTCTCCCCGTGCGTGTTAGGTGAATTGGCGACTCTAAATTGTCCATAGGTATGAATGTGAGAGTGAATGGTTGTCTATGTGTGCCCTGCGATTAGCTGGCGACCGGTCCAGGGTGTACCCCGCCTCTCGCCCGAAGTCAGCTGGGATAGGCTCCAGCATACCCGCGACCCTAGTGAGGATAAGCGGCATAGAAAATGATTGGATGGATGGTTCAGTTTAGAGATGCACAATATCTTTTTTTTTTCAAACAAATACCGATAACTTTCTGCTTTTCAAGACCGATATGTTACCGATAACTTTTTGTAACTACCTTTTTAAAATTTAGATTTAACTGTAGTTTGTGCACACCTGGAGATAAGAAGGATTCTGACAAATTAGGATTTGACCAACTGTACCTGTTGGTTTGTCCTAATCAAATAGCATGACATTACTACGACCACATCACTACTAGCAGGAGAACCAGAGTATAGAGCGGAAGGAGCCACCTGCTGTGGCCCAGCAAAGTGCACTATATTCGGGCACATGCTCCGAGCAGCCAGTGTGAAGCTATGGAGGTCAGGAGAGCCGGGGTATAGCGTGGCCCGGCAACACAGACACTTTTGCGACACTTTTGTCGCAAAGGACTCCTGACACTTTTCTCAGCCAGTCCACCCTGCCCGCAGGTTGACCCAAAGTACTTAGACTCATCCACCTTCCTCACCTCCACTCCTTGCATCCCCGCACTTCCACCTGATACCCTTTCATTGACACTCATGTAATTCTGTCTTGCTACGCCTGACCTTCATCCCGCCACCTCTCCAGGTTTTCTTCTACCTGCTCTCTGCTCTCACTGCAGGTCACTATGTCATCTGCAAACATCATTGTCCATGGAACCTCCTGTCTGACCTCATCTGTCAATCCGTCCATCACCTTAGCAAACAAGAAGGGGCCCAGGGACGATTTTTGATGCAGTCCAACCTCCACCTGTGACACCTGCAGCACGCCCCAGTGCTGTCCAGCTGCCCCCATACATGTCCTGTAGTTCTCTGCCACCTCAGATTTCTTCATGCTGTACCACCGCTCCTGTCTCAGCACTCGATCTATCGTATGCTTCTTCTAAACTCTAACTCCTTCTATCCATCTCCATCAGTTTGCTTGTTCTTAAAGGGATAGTTCGTTTTTGGTTTTTTTTACATGAAGTTGTATGACGGGCTGCACGGTGGCCTAGTGGTTAGCATGTTGGCCAGTCAGGAGATCGGGAAGATCTGGGTTCGAATCTTTGTTGGGCATCTCCGTGTGGAGTTTTCACGTGCGTGCGTGGGTTTTCTCCGGGTACTCTGGTTTCCTCACAAATTCCAATTGGTTAATTGGCGACTCTAAATTGTCCATAGGTATGAATGTGAGTGTGAATGGTTGTTTGTCTATATGTGCCCTGCGATTGGCTGGCCACCAGTCCAAGGTGTACCCCGCCTCTTGCCCAAAGTCAGCTGGGATAGGCTCCAGCATACCCGCGACCCTAGTGAGGATATGCGGCGTAGAAGATGGATGGATGGAAGTTGTATGACATCCCCATCAGCGGTGACTTACCACCCCCACTTTGTCTGGTTGGATTTCGGTGATGAGGAACGTAGTACTTCCTTTAAAAAGTCAGACCTCACAATCGCTCGCCGTTACTTCCTCTCCCGTCGTACTACTGCGCTCTGTCGCCTGTCGGTTGTTGTGTACGTGTTCCGCAGCCGATGAAGACTTTGTCCGCTCATGTAAACGCTGTGAACCACGGTGTTGTGCTGAACCATCCAAGTTTATTTTGCTGAAAGAGCCACGAGGGTTGAGAAAGTGCGGTCTTTTTCAGGAAATGAGCCAAAGCAATTAAGAAGGATCTCTCCCAAAACTGTTCACTCATGCTTCAAGGCTAATTTCTTTCCCATATAAAGTCAGAGCCACCAAAATGCAAAGATCCTCCTCAATTGCTTTGGCTAATTTTCCTGAAACATTTCCCGGACTTTCGCTTGGTTCTTTTAGCAAAATAAACTTGGGCAGTTCAGCACAACACCTGCAATAGCTCATATCGCTTCCCAAACACTCAAAACTGAATTCTTTTCGTATATAAACTGTCCCTGAATTGTCCCTTATTTTTCATCACAACCCTAAAGATTTGAATCTGTCCAAACGTGTTAGCATTAGCCAACCATGAGCGTGGCGCTCTTGCTTTCATCCACATGCGTCAGGAAGTTCACAATGCTATTGATTGGAAACAAGAAGTTAGGAACGCTGGCTATTGATTTACCTTTCCAGAAGTGTTCCCCTTCCACTCACAGCGGTTTCATCTTGGCTTATGTAACCGCCCCTGTTATCCACTTTAGCCTCAACTGGTGTTGCGGCACACATACTGAGGCGCCAACAAAAACAGATACAAAGGGCGGCTGTGCGCAAGCATCACAGGGTCTGCGCAGGGCTTCAACTAATCCATAAACACAGAATGGAGAACGCTTCTCTGTCAGCTTGTTTATTTTAGCTCAAAGGCTTATGTCTGTGCATCACCATCTATTTGCTGCACTGCAGAATTTAGATGTTGATTTCTTTTTAAATTGAAATGGTTCCTCCCGGCTGCGGGACAAAAGCTTCAAAGTATGTCGTCGTCTTTATGATCCGACACCAATGGGAACAGCGCGGCAGATTTGTAGACAGACACACAGAACCAGTCACACACACAACAGCCGGGAGACCCCTGAAACACTTGGATGGGTGGGAACATCCAGTTGTGCTTGAAGGATGAACATGAGTGGAGCAAGCACGAAAAGGAGGATGTACACTCAACTGGAAGTGTACAAGACAATAGCAGGAGGCTTCAAGATTTGTCACATGCAAGACTATTGAGTGAACGGCTGCCATCCGCGACCGTAATTGCTTTAAGGTCAGGTTTCATCCAGATTGTATTCATTCTGTTCCACGCTAGGAAAATGTAATACTAGCCTACATAATTACAATCTCATCTGGTAAGATAGGAGATATACGCACGTAAACGAATGGTGAATGGAATTTGTCCTGTTACATTTCAATTGCAGCCAAATGGTGAGACTTGCTCTGACATTATAGCTTCTGTGCACACACTCGTTATGTAGCGACTTTTCCACACTTGGACTTTTTATATACAGTAATAGGACTGTCACGCTAACAAATTTTGCCGCTCGATAATTGTGCTACAAATTATCGTCGATAATCGATTTTATCGACAACATTTTTTTTAGACCGTTTTTTTTGTCATGAGAGGTGTAATTCACATTTGAACCACTAGATGGTACTCAAGTATAGTGTACGATGTACCAGTGCGAGACACTAGCTTGACACAGAAGTTGCCTGTATGTATGTTTTTGCAATGTAGGCAGGGACACCGTCTGTGAGCGTGCACCATTTTGCATTGTTTTGTTTATATTTGCAGACCAAACTCGTCAGTAAGCGTTGGCTGTCGGGACGAAGGCTCTGCTGTCCGAGGCACCTACATCGGTATTTTTTTTCTCAGTTGAGAAAACTGTCCGTGTCGGTCGTCTGTGTTGATGCACTCACCGTGTTCGTTCTGTTTAAAACCAAAATGTTCCCACACTGGGGCTGTCGGCTGTGGCATTCGCCCCATAAACCACTGCTTCTACGCCTTCTTCATGTTAGCGTATGCTGCCTCACGAAGCTAACTGCTAAACCCTCTGTACTCCACACACAAGTGGCCCCGCCTCCACAAAGAGGCTGAATGACATGAGGGCCCACATTCTTTGTTCATTCCACGATAGAACCAACGCACACAGACGGATGCAGAGGGAACCCTCTTGTCATCCAGCCTGTGAGGCACAGAGAGACGAGCGGATGAAACACACGCACACATGCCCATGTCAATTTATCGAGGGCGCCATAATTATCGACCTGTTTTTATCTTAGCGTTTGATTAATCAATTTATCGATTATCGTGACAAGCCTATACAGTAAAACTTCACCCGCTTTGCGCTTCGGATTTCACAGCTTCAGTTGATCTCGGTTTATCGAAAATATATTTTGTGGTTGAATGCGGCCTATTTTCAACTTTAAAAAATGCATTTTTATGCAAGTTTTACGTGTTTTTTGTCTAAATTTAAAATGTCCAAGCATAAAAATAGCTACATGAACTAAAATACGAATATAAGGCATTCAGAAGACACACTCAAAGGCATTGTGATGATATGTAGTATTCCACACTGGCCACTAGGTGTCAGTACATTGATGAGACAATAGCCACTGCAGGAACTCTCCCTAACAGTCCTCTATTGAGGTGACTGAGCATCACCTCAATAGGGGACTGGTAGAATGGAATATTTTCCCTCTGCTTTGCGCAATGCATTGTGGGCCGTGGGCATCCAAATTAAGTAAAAGGGATGTTAAATGTTCCGTTGTCCCTTCATTTGTCATTTCTAATTATTTTTGCATCATTTTGTGCATGTAAAACTATAATTATTGTCTATAAAATGTGTTTCGTGTTAAAATTTTTGTGTGTCTGCAACGGATGAGTTTGATTTACATTATATTCTATGGGAAAATTTGCTTTGGTTTGAGTTCGCCCTTCGTTAACCAAGGCACCACTGCATATGCTTTGTCTCACTGTGTCATACTGTGTCTTATAAAACTGTAAATTGACTGATTACCATGTTTTGAGCATTAGCATTTTAGTAACAGCAACATTTTGATGAACGTTTCGTGTTGAATCTCATTACATTTTGTTCCTAATGTTGCGCCTTAAGCACACGAATGCAAGCTGACCCGCTCAGAGACGAAACAGGTCACTCACATAGACAGCAGCCGAAAACTTTCAGTGAAGACACACTATTCCATCTGCATGTTTCAAGAGGACAGACTGCTTGAATAGCTTTGAATTAAAAAAAGATATGATAAAAAATTCAGTCTGGCTCGAGCTTTCGCGTAGCTTGCAGCAGGAACACAATTTGATCTTGTAAAAGATTTAGGCCTCAGTGCAGAACTTTAGCATGCGCTTTGGTAAATACATTTATTTCACCCACGTGTTCTTACAAAGGGTCTAGCAGAGAAAGCTGATGCAAGCTGAGATAAATGTCATATGTTTCTCATTAGAAATGCACAATATCTTTTTTTTCAAACCGATACCGATCACTTTCTGCTTCTCAAGACCGATATGATACCAATAACCAATCAATTTTTTACATTTAGATTTAAGTGTAGTTTGTGCACACCTGGAGGTAAGATGGACTGGAAGAAATTAGGATTTGACCAACTGTACCCGTTGATTCATCCTAATCAAATGTCATGACATTCCTACTACCACATCACTGCTATCAGGAGAACTATCAGGAGTCCAGAGTGGAGGGAGCCACCTGCTGTGGCTCAGCAAAGTGTACTGTATTCAGACACACGCTCCAACCAACCTGTGTGACGCCACGGAGGTCTCTGACAAACCTTTTGCACTTTTCAAATGCTGCGGCACAGCGAGCCCCAAGTGTCGTAGCGATGTGGTTTTTCAGGTGGCTGATAAAGTTTTTTGTGTGCTCAACGTTTTTCTTCTTCCCCTCATCGTAGAGCGTTTGGTACAGCTAGCACGCAAAATGTCTCTGAAAGTGAATGTTTACAAGTGAGCTAAGGGGAAGTTACGACAGGCCATTAACCTCACACACAGGAGAAAAAATGAGTGCTTGTTTTGCTCACCTGCACAGTACTTTTTTTATTATCGGTTATCAGAGATATTTTTAATGTTATTGGATTTATTGGTATGATGCCATGATTCCCTCATATCGGCCCGATAATTATTGTGCACCCATAGTTCAATTCAGAATGGCCTTTACTTGCCACTTTTACAGAGGTACAAGCGTGCAACCACCCTTCCGTACATATACAACACACCGTACGATTTGACAGGACAGGATGACTGGGCGATGAAAGGGGGAGAAGAAAGGGAAGAACAAGAGGAGAGGGGAGGAGAAAAAAAAGCAACTCCAAACTACGCTCCTATGGGGGAGTGCAGTGTGGGACTGGCAACATAGGCACAAATAAGCACACTTTACAACATAAGAACTCAAAGACTTGCACCAGGGGAGGGGCAAACGGGGTGGAGGTGTTCATTACTAAAGTTATATTTTCCTCTGCTGTGCCTCGCCCGAAGTCTTCTGGTGCCTCCCAGGCAAGGACCGCCTCGCCTTTTGAAAACTTTGGCCTACCGTATCTGCCCCAGCCGCTGGAGCTCTCCTGTCCCAAGCTTGGATTAATGGCAGGGAAGGACATCTAAAAAATCGGCCACAACAAGTGACTCACACTGACAGATCAATGCAGAGACTGCAAGCCTACAAGATACAAAACGAGTGAGCAGTGGCCCCTGTTTCGCTAGCCTTGAAATGTGGCATGAAAACCCGTATTAATATTCTAACATTTGTAGGCTGTATCTAGGAGAAAAAAATGTGGATTTACTTACTGCCACTGTGGTACGCTTTGCCACAGTCGCACGTCCTCTGAGTCGTAGAAAGATAGTCGGGACAGCTGATGGTACAGCGCTGCTAATCCACATGCACTCCCAAACGTTCTTTCGCGACACAGTGCCAAAGCGGAATACCAAACAATCTGACGTGTCTTTTGGAAATGTGAACAGGCTTACTCCGTCTGCGTTTGGGCAAACGCCTGCCACATGACGAGTGGGCGTAATATCCAAAACGCATATGATATTATGTATTATATTATAACCAAAAAAATGCACCACAACAATATAGGAACAATGTACTCCACGGGTAGTTCCGGGTGGGAGGGTTTTTGAGGAAACATCACTTCCTCCTTCTTCTCCAGAGACTGGTTTCAATGACGAGGCGGTGTCACCACATGGTACGCAAGATTGGGACTACGAGAATGAGACGAGGTGAGAGTTTAACATTAGTTTTAAGAAAAGTACAATGAAAAATATAAAAAAAATGTATGACAATGTATTGTTACACTCTTAAACGTTACACTCTTCTGCACTGTGTGTGTATGCTAGCGGCCCCGCCCTCCACCCACAGAGACAAAGAGACTGTTTGACTGACAAAAGGGCTCACTCTGTTCATGCTGTTGTTGTACAGAACAAACGCGCCAAGGCGCTGGAACCAGTGCACAGAGCGCCTGTTTGGAGGCGGGAGACGAGGAAAACAGACTCGCATGCACGTGGCAATATATTGCGGCCGGCAAAATGATCCGGTTCATTTTCATTTATTGTGTGATTCATTTATTTATTATCACTCCAGGCCTAGTGCACACAAGACATCTTGTCTTCTTGTCACGTTTTAATCTTGTGAGATCTTGTGACACACCTAGTAAATATGCCAAAGTTGGAGCACACAATTAACATATACTGTATGCCTTTCAATAACAAAATCAATGTGTTTTGGGGACACGAGCACTTTAACATCTTGCTTGTGTTGCTTGTATTTTTTTAGCCTCTCCCTTGAAAGCACAGCACACCAAAGACGACGTACCGTATGGCCATTAATGAGCCACAATCTGACAAACAGTAAGTACCGACTCTCCTTCCCAATGTAGATACAAGCTGCCTGCGACCCTCCAATTTCACTTAGTTGTACACTATTGGCTCATTAACCGCAGTGTGTGTAGCTGTCTGCATTCTGTGGAGATCATTAGGGACTCCGGGAACCTCTCTCAACTTCCTGTAATTGTGCTGGATGCTGGGGAAAACCTTTTTAGTAGCGCTATGGCGTGACATTTTGTTCGAGGCCGGTTTTATACACAGTCACACGTCAAAGGAAAACTGCACTTGTTTTAGGAATTTGGCCCATCATCCACAATCTTTATGTGAGACAACAACACACGTCTTTCCCTTTTCTGTGCATTTTCGATAGCCGCCTTGTGCAGGCAGTTTTTTACTAACAATGCAGGTAATAAGGAAACATCCAAAAACCTCCAGCAACGTTTTAAATACATGCTGTAAGCATGTCGTAACAGGCACAGTCATGACGAGAGTGCACAGCAACTAACGCTACTTCCGTGTGTTACTATCAGTAAACACGGCAGACGTCGTGAGAGCCGCCGCCGACTACTTTGAGACAAATGAGGATCCAGAACCTTATCTTTTAGAACCTGAATATACGGAGTGTGAACTGCAGGTTTTAGAAACTGAGCAGGCAAGAAGAGAGTGAAACATCAGAGCAGAGAAAGTCAGGTCCGGCATACCTCGGTGGGGTAAATGTGGAGCTTTCCGAGCCCTGCCGACAGAAATCGAGTGTTTCTGCCGCACTGAATGGCGCACAGTGTTACCATTAATGGAAAGGCTTTGTGTATCTGGCGAGGCGGACACTGCTCCAAGAGACTGCATCACAACAAAGAACTGTTAACACTAACAAACCCTGCAGCGGTAGAAACTTTTTTCCCACCTACCCAACTGGAATGAACTGGAAAAGACGCCCCAGGTCAGCTGGACCAGACGGACCATTGAGTCACCTTGATATTGATTCTGTAACAATGGAGCATATGGTGCTTGATATTGCAGCTATATACAGTCCATCTATCCCTGTCACGATGCCAGAAAAGAAGTTCCTCTGTGTTAGCTCCTACAATAACAATGTCTGCCTGTTCCCGGTGAATGTTGGCCTCCGCCCTCCGGGTTGGAAGTGAGGTCTTGCCCCTGGAGGAGTTCAAGTATGTCGGGGTCTTGTTCATGAGTGAGGGACGATCGGAGCTTGAGGTCGACAGGCGGATTGGCGCGGCGTCTGCAATAATGTGGTTGCCGTACCGGACCGTTGTGGTGAAGAAAGAGCCGGAAGGCAAAGCTCTCAATTTACCAGTCGATTTGTGTTCTAACCTTCACCTGTGGTCATCAGCTTTGGGTCGTGATACAAAATGAGCTTCCTCCGTAGGGTGGCTGGACTCACCCTACGAGACAGGGTGAGGAGTTCGGTCATCCGGGAGGAGCTCAGAGTAGAGCCGCTGCTCCTTCACCTCGAAAGGAGCCAGTTGAGGCCATCTAGTTCGGATGCCTCCTGGACGCCTCCCTTGTGAGCTGTTCCAGGTATGCTCGGCCGGGGTAGGGCCCGAGGCTGACCTAGGACATGCTGGAGAAATTATGTCTCACAGGTGGCCTGGGAACGCCTTGGTGTCCTCCTGGTGGAAATGGAAGAGGTGGCCGGAGACCAGGAAGCCTGGGCTTCTCTACTGAGACTGCTGCCCTCCGCAGCAGAAAAAGGATGGATGGATAGAATAACAATGTCGATATAGCTTGGTTAATATGCAGGTACTGCGTTTGGCTGGCGACCAGTCCAGGGTGTACCCCGCCTCTCGCCCGAAATCAGCTGGGATAGGCTCCAGCATACCCCCGCGGCCCTAATGAGGATATGCGGCATAGAAGATGGATGGAAGGATGGACTAAGCAGGTAAATAGAGCGTTGTAGGCAGTTTGTGGGATGCTTTTTTAGAAGGCGTCAAGGCAAAATAGGTGAATTCTCATTATCTGCATTCTTAGTGAAAACCTGCCAGCAGGAGGCAGCTATCTAAAATGCACAGAAAAAGGAAAGAGTGTGGTCTTACCTCACATAGGGATTGAGGATGATGGCCAATTTTTTTTTTTTTTTTAAAGTACACTCGTCCTTTAATGAAATGTATGCAAACTGCACGCAAATCGACACAAACAATCACATTTCACCTGCAACGTGAGGCTTGGAGATGTGAATTCTCTCTCTGTGCATTCACCTGCCTTTTTCCCTCCCTCGGCGCGCTCAGCCGACCCACACAATACGCCCACACGCTCACCCTGCAATCCTCCACATTTATTTGACACGTTTTATTCTGTGCTTCTCCTCTTTGTCTAAATGCTACTCACGCTGTCGCTCGCTGCAAATCATTCAGCCGTCACAGAAGAAAGAGTTCTCATCTGTTTTTCTTTTCTTTTGATCAGCTGACATTGTCGTGAATGCGCTGAGTGAAATGATCACACGGACACGTTTTAGTAGCGTCTTTACATGCAGCCTTTTCTGCGTTTGCCCACCATTAGTTTTGTGGAGCCACATTACTGTGAACTCCTGTGTGACCTCAAAAGGGTAAAACCAGCGTTCATTCATAGACATCTTCCTCTTTACACCGGCTATTATCTGCCTCACAATGATATCCTCTCATCCTCCCACATCATCTGAGCTGCTAGAGCCAACATGTCAACATGTGGGCTCTAATATTTGATCAAGACAAATAATAACCAGCACTCACATGGTCTCGTCGTTCTGAAACTCCAGCTTGCCAGACACTTCCTCGTAGTCCTCCCCGGCCTTGGCGGTTCCCTCGACGGTGTGGTAAGGCACCGCGACCTTCCCCCTCGCTCCGGACGTCCGGTGAACCTTGAGCTGCATGTTGCCGATGCTCTCGCTGACCCTGGTGGACTTGCTCTCGAAGGTAAAGATGCCGGCGTGGTCGTCGTCATAGATGGTCACGGTGGCGGTGTGAGCGCTGCCGAGGGCGGCTTTGGGCGGGATGTGGGAGGAGATGCCTACCATGCTGTTGCTGGAGGAGATGGAGCGCGGCTCCAGGATGGACACCTCAGCTCGGTGCACTATTCGGGGGTTGCTGAGGCGCACGTAGAAGTGCTCGTCCTCTTCGAAAATGTCGTCGTCGATGACGCCGACGGTGAACTCTTTTGTGGTCTCGCCAGGCTTGAAGACCAAAGTGCCCTCAGCAAACTCGTAGTCCGAGCCAGCGTTGGCAGTCCCATCTTCTGTGCGGTAGTCCACCTGTTTGAGAGCAAACATAGGAGATGGTTGAACTTTTACTGGCTGGTGTAACAAAATACTAAGTTATTCATGCTTTCTTCTCACCTTCACTGTACAGCCACTCTCTCCTCCATGGCGGCTCACTGAGAGCTTTAAGGAGCCACAGTTTTCAAAGCACTGGTAATGGGAGGGGTCAAACTGCAGGTAGATGGTGTTCGGATCCTCTTCTTGTCCACTGGCCTCGTGGCAGCTCACCACCTTCCTGGCTTGGTCGGCAGCGTGCTTTTTCAGGATGTTTCCAGCTCCAATCATCATGCGTGTGGCCTGGATGCGGTAGAAGGCCCGGCTCTTCTGTTGCTGCACCAGAACTTGGTAGTTGGCCATCTCAATCAGCTGCTCCATGTCCTTCTCTGGATGCCTCTGCTTCAATTCTTTCAGGGTGCGAGCCATCTCCCTCCTGGCTTCCTCCTCCTGGTCTTGTTCCGCACTCGTCCCTCCGCCTTCCTCCACCCCCTCCAGCATACCATCCAGAGCCTCCTTGGGGTGCGTGTGGGAGTTGACCCCCTGGCCGTCCATCTCCAAGTCCATTTTGGTGAACATGGCGTCCCCCTCCGATTCGATGATAATGCCGCGATTCTTGTCGGTGCGGTAGCGTCTGTTGACGTACTTGTAGAAGAGCAGGCGGCGATCTGCGATCCAAGCTTGCAGCACACAGAGTGGGAAGAAGAGGAAGGTGAGGACTGCCTCCCAAACCTCCACCTCCCCAGGGGAGAAGACAGACAGAATGAGGTACAGCCAGATGTAGGCAAAGATGCTCCAGGCGGCAGTGACAAAAAACACCCTCAGGTGCTTTATCTTGCGAGTCTCATTTTCTGGCACCACATAGACACAGAGCGCTATGATGATGAACATGTTGAACGCGGCACTGCCCACGATGGTACTCGGTCCGAGTGCTCCAGATTCAAAATTATGACCGACCACCTCAATGACAGACAACAGGATTTCAGGGGCTGAGGAGCCTAAAGCCATTAAGGTCAGGTTGGACACGGTCTCGTTCCAAATACGCACCGTCGTGGTTGTTGTCTCTCCGTTGGGCTTCTTGATGGTGATCTCTTTTTCCTGGGATGTGATGACCTCAATGGAGGACATGAAGCGGTCCGCAATGATGGACATGCCCAGGAACATGTATATTAGCGCTGCAAAGTAAACAATGGCCCGTGCCACCTTGTCACCCACCACAGGGTTCTGGGGATTCCACATGGGAAGCACCACTCCGTCAGAGCAGTTATCTTCACTGGTGCAGTTCCTTGGTGGGCTGCCAGGACCTTCATGGCTGGAACTGCCTTGGGACACGTGGGTGACTCCCGGGAGCAGGAGCAGCAGGATTGAGATGAACATACAAGGAGTGAAAGATGGAGTCCTCTTGTGGAGTAACATGGCTCAGTGACAATGTTTGCTAGTCTGCTGAGTTCAATCCATGTGGAGGTTTATTGATAGCAACCTCTACAAGAAAATAAGGGAAAAAGGTCAGTTTTTGCACAATGAGATTCAGATACTCCATCAGAGTGTGAATGCTGAGAGAGCGCGCTGCGGAAATTGTATCTTATGATTGCTGAGAGACAGGTGTTCACACTACAGGTGGTCCTCGGGTCGCAAATGAGTTCCATTCCTATGAAAGTCAAAATTTTGTGTGAGTCAGAACTCAAACCTAAATTAACGCTAACTTTCAAGCGTGTTTATTCCGCCCTCTTCCTGCTCCGACCCTGCGAGCCACGGCCCTCGCAAAAACACACACGCACGTGCCTTAGTTGTGTTTGTTGCCAGCTAATAGTAGCGATTTGGTGAAGTTTAGCTTCTCGCGTTATCATAAACACACAGTGACTGCAAATTGTTGATTGTTTTTCTGAGCCTTTTGCTGCGTATGTGCACGTGCGATGGACATGCCCGCGTATACGTGAATGAAAGCCACGAACGTCAGCAATTGTTTTTACAAAGTTTAACTTCAAATCACACAATCTGTTCTTTGACATCCGCTAGCCGGTGGTGTTGTCTTATATAATAGGGTTGAAAAAAGTGGAGGAACAGCAGTGTTACCATTGATGGAAAGGCTTTGTGTATATGGCGCGGAGGACACTGCTCCAAAAGACTGCATCACAACAAACAACTCTCAGCGCTAACAAACTCTGCAGTGGTAGAAACTTTTTCCCACCTGGCCAAAATCAAGCTGGACTATCAAGTAAGTCACCATGATATTGATTCAGATACACACAGCACGTAGTGCTTGATATCCATCCAGCGTATCACTACTGCAGAAAAGTAGTTCCTCTGTGTTAGCTCCTACAATAACAATGTCGATAAACTTGGTTAACATGCTTGGTCACAGCATGTAAATGGATGTTTTTTTAGAGGGCTTTATAGGCGAAATAGGTGAATCATCATTACTTGTTAGTGATTGGCATTGCTGGTGAATAACTGAAGCCTTTAACATGCTTGAGGATACTGTAAGCGACCTGGCAGTAGAAGAGATTTGTGATTTCCGACCGTCTTTTAACGTGACACGAATCCCAGCCGTGTATATGGCTGTGTTGCTGACCGACCGACTTCTCGTCACCGTCCGGGTCGACGTTACAGTACGGCCTTTATCCTTAATGACGGTCGAAATGACAAAGACCACATGTATTGCTGTGAGACAAGCATTTACAATATGCTATATAAATATACTGAGTGTCCAAATTTGCCTTTTGCTTAAACTCTGAGACGTGTTGAAACATTATTGTTTGCTACAAAGAGAAATCAGTCCCACTACTTCTACTGTGCGTGAAAATGTGCAGTGTGTTAGTGCTGAGAGACAAGCATGTACAGTCATGCCATACAAACATTTTGCATCAATACTGTAAGCCAATCCAAGCAAAAGCATTGGAAGAGAATTGCAATTGTAGTTCCGAGTCAGAGTCCGAAAATAAATTTGTATAACAGAAGCACTCATGCTCTTTTATATGCAAATGACGTGGGATCCAATCGCTCGGCAGGTTTGGGCTTCGGAAAGCAGAAATATTGGTACCTACTAATCGTTGAGTCATTGCCGTTGAACCTCTCGGCCCTGTCCCCCTCCCACGCACGCTGTGTAATGCGGTCATTTTGTGTGAAGCGGTGGTGGAAATGTTACCCCTCTGAACTTGCGGCACGAAGAGAAAAAGTGACTCAGTCCGGAATGTAACGTCAAGTTAGATGGGATGCCAAACAGGGCTGCCCCTGACCAAACAGGAGCTCTAAGCAGAATTTTATCTGGAGGCTCCCACCCCCATTCTAAATAGACTGCATTATGTTTTTTGGGCCCCGACTGGGCGGCTGCGGCGGCTACATCTTTAGGACCTAACTGACACATGTCGAGTAACCTGGGAGGGTCACTAAATATTCTTATATTTTATTTTATTATTATATTATGATAGATCGTTTATGCACTTTGTTGTATGGCAGGAAGACTATTGTATTGCATTTTATGGTAGAATAGTAGTTACGAAGAGCTGTGAGTGACACTAAAAAGACACAGATGCTCACCTGAAAGTTTGCAGGTGACAATGAGGTTTTATGAAGGCTGGAAAAGGTTGTGGAAAGTTATGTAAGATGCAAAGTTCAAAAGAGGCCGTGCTCATATTGCATGATCTGATGCTCTCGGGGAGAAGAATAGAGAAAGCAGAAAAAGCAGTCTTAGAAGAGAGAGAAAAACATCTTATCTTCATCGGTCGCTTTATAGAGGAAACAGGAAATGTTAACTCATGTTTGATACATGGAAACATTTGCATTTAACCACTTAAGGGGTCTTTGCAAAATATATGGCAATAGCTCAGCATATTATTTTTACCCTTTTTTGTCCATCCATCCATTTTCTGTGGCGCTTATCCTCAGTAGGGTCGCGGGGGTATGCTGGAGCCTATCCCAGCTGACTTCGTGCGAGAGGCGGGGTACACCCTGGACTGGTCAGCCAATCGCAGGGCACAGATAGACAAGCAATCATTCCTGTGGACCATTTAGAGTCGCCAATTAACCTAACATGCATGTTTTTGGAAAGTGGGAGGAAACCGGAGTACCCGGAGAAAACCCACACACGCACGGGGAGAACATGCAAACTCCACACAGAGATGCCCAACGGAGATGGGAAACCAGGTCTTCCCGATCTCCTGTCTGTGTAGCCAGCATGCTAACCACTCGGCCACCGTGTGGCCTAGCCTTTTTTATGTTAAGAAGATAATTGTGTCATAATTGTATGATTTAACGGAAGTGAAATGAGAAAGTAACCATTGGGGGTGTAACGATTCATTCATACATCAATGCATCGATTTAAATTTGCATAATGTCCCTCACCTTTGGCTGCAAATCCTTTGCATTGCACTATTTAAAGTAAATAATTCATCACGGCAAGCTATACCACCCTCTGTTCATCCTTATTTTGTATTGCGTTTTTAACTCATTTTTTGTACTCGATAATTAATAATTTATACCGGATTCCTTAACAAAACACAACAGGAATCTAGAAAACTTCACCAGCACTGTCCAGTATCCACGTATTTATTTCACAGTTACACTGGTTGAATTTTTGCTAAAAAGTTACTGGATCGTTTCGGATCGTATCGCTCTAAATGAACCAGTATCATCCTTGAATCGAATTGGCAATCACGAATCGAATTATTATTAAAACGAATCGTTACACCCTTAGTAAGAATGTATTTGTATGCTGGACTATATCAAGAAGTCGTCTACATTGCGTGGAAGTTAGACAAATACTCTCCTCTAGACAAACTTGGATTCAAACTTTAACTTCAACGGTGCTGAACTGAGGAAGTGAGGAAGGTCTTAGAGGAAATGGGAGCCAGCCAGATCAGCAGTCCATCTGTCCTCACAAACCAAAAGCAACCCAGAGCCTGGGACTTTACTGGATTAGAGTCGACATTCACCAGAATTAGGATTATCCCCGAGTAGCGAATACTACTTTTTTAACTTTTTCGCCTTTGGTTCTCGATTTTATATCGGGAAAAAATTAAAGGGGACCTATTCTACTAATTTTCGGGCCTTTGTGTTGAGTTCTGGACTCCTATAGCAGCTACACACGATAACCCGCACAGAAAGCTTTTTAGATCTTCCAGACTCTGCACCTCTTCCTGCAGTGTTTCCTGCCTCCCAAACGGTCTATGTAATTTACTCCACCCCCGGCCCTCCTCCAGCTACGCCTCCCGCCGAGCCCACTCTGCTGTGATTGGACACACTCCCAAGCACTCCCGAGGACTTCCGGGCAACTGCCGAACCCCTTTTGTCCGATTACTTATGCAAAATAAACACTGATAAATTGTTACTTACAGCTTGCTCTTCTGACTCTTCAACACGACCAAGTAATGTTGGAAAGGCGTCGGACTTCAGCAACAGCTTTGTATGGGTCCACATTCCCGTGTGAAATGCCGCCGACCGACGAGCATATTTTTCTCTTGCTGGCCGGGAATCAGCAACTCCAACCACTGCCTGATGCTTGCCTCTTTAGGCACACCCAAACAAACATTTCCCGGGAGCCATACGTGCTAATGGTGAACAGAGAAGAGCAAAGCAGAGCGGTGGGAGGGCAGGCCTACAGCGTTTGCCTGGGCATGCCCATATAAGGAAGCCCGGGTTGCATTGACGTCAATGGAACTCGGTGTTAAAAAAAACTCAGCGTGCAGAGCCGTCCAAAACTGTTATCAGGTCTCACTTCCAAATGCGCAAACCTCATTATCTGACGCGTTGGCATCGTTTAACACGAGAATACAACATTGCAACAACATTTATAGGTCAGAAAAGAGGAAAAGCATAACAGGTCCCCTTTAAGGTTTTAGATAAAGACTTTTTAGTGTTTCTTTTCCAAGAACTTTGGACAGAGGACTTGTTCTAAGGTTTTATGTTTCTTTTTGTCCAGATATATGTGAATGGAGCTCAATTTGTATCTATTCGTATCAATCAAATCGTATTTAGATGAGTCAATTATCCCAGGTCAATTCCAAGTGCACTAAATCATAAGAAGAGCAGCGCCTCCCGTATGACATGTCTATGATGTCACACTTACATTAAGAACGTTACACAGGGCGTAGAAAGTCATGGTGTAGAATAAATGTTTCTGCAACATTACATAACTGGCCACATGCCGACTAACAGGAACTGACAGGTGCCATGAGTGCACTCAGACAGTGCGCACTAAGCCAAGAGGATAGGTTTCTGCCCGGTATTTAATCAGGAAATGTGCAAATTCTGTGATTCTTACTTAAGAAAATGATCAAAACGATTGGAAATACAATAAGAATACAGTTCAAATATTAATATTAATATAAATATAAATCATTAAAATACAAGACAAATATGAATATTTGTTTTATGTTATCGTTACGAGTGTCACGAGAGACTCAGTTCATGAGATGAGACGACACACGAGATTGGGTCTTTGAACTTTACTTTTAAAAAAAAGTTCAATGACAAAATATATGACAATATATGGCAAACTACAAATATAGTTTCTACTATGTTACACTCTTCTGCACTCTGTTTGCATGCTAGCGGCCCCGCCTCCACCCACAGAGACAAAGAGACATTATGACTGACAAAAGGGCTCCCTCAGTTCATGCTGTTGTTCTACGGAACAAACGTGCCAAGGTGCTGGAAGCAATGCACAGAGTGAGTCCTCTTCCTACCTGTTTGGAGGCGGCAGACGAGGAAAACAGACACACATGCACGTGGCAATATACTGAGGCCGGCAAAATGATCCGGTTCATTTTCATTTATTGTGTGATGAATTTATTTATTAGCATCCCAGGCCTAGTGCCCCCGAGACTTGTCGTGTTTTAATCTCGTGAGATCTTGTGACACCCCCGGGGGCAATGTCCACACGGAAACATTTTCAAGTCAAAACAGCAAAGTATTTTATCGTTTCAGCCTCTCAACCACACGAAAACGCCGTTCTGCGTGCCCTGGAATAATATATTTTGACAACGGCTTCCAGAGTGGGAAAATCTGAAAACGCCGGCTCGTCGTTGCGGTGTAGATGAGCAATCTGCTTCTTCTTTAAAACGGTGACTTCAGCGACCCATCGCCGTCACGTGACCAGAAGTGAGCTTTGACGACCAGCCACCATAATATCGGAATATTTCGAGTGTCATGACTCACCGCGATCGAAATTCTCCTGGTATCTTTTTGTCTTATCCTCCCAAAGTGACGCACGTATATTCCACTTCGTCATAAGTGTAGCCGAGCCTTGGAAAGCGAAGGACGACGGACGTATGCGCATGTGTTCGTTCTTCTTCTATGGCTTGGTGTGTCACGTGGTTCCGTCTGCGTGTCTGTTCACAGCGTCACACGGTGGCGTGCCTGCTGTATTAATCGTTTTCACTCAGGGATCCGTTCCCATCTACTCCTGCCACTATTTCGTCATCCAACACGGTGAGGACGCACATTTTTTTCATCACGCCAAACAAAAAAGAATACCTCAGGAGCGTTCCCGTATGGACGGGGCCCTGGTTATCACGATTAGGTTTTTTAACATTTTTCATTCTGACAGGTGAGGCTCTGCCTCTGTTGACCCTGTCCGCAGCTGGGATCCAACCCACGCCCTGTGCTTTAAAAGGCAGCAGCGGTACCATTACACCAGCAAGGACTGACAGGCGAGTGTGTGAATTCTGCCATTTTACTCTCTCTCTCGGGCAGACTTGGTGCTCCGTGCCTCACGGCAGCGATGTGCATCCTTTGCGCATTTGCAGAGAATGCACACCCTTGCACAAAACTGATAGCACAGGGAGTATGATGGGGTATGATGCCAAAGATAGAACTGACTGAAAATAAGAACAATGCAGTTGATTGCGAACATCCATTGGCCATTTTCCACAAGGATGAATCCAGCGGAGACTCTTCCTTTCCTTCTTGCTTTCCTTTACATTTATTTAATCGTAAAATGTGTCTATTTACAGACTGACGTTTTTGTCCCTAACCCTACTATTCCAGCTTTTTCATTCATCCCATTCCTTTGACCTAGATGGTTAAAATGTTATCCTTGTTTTCACGTCTCATTGTGCTGTGTGTGTGATTGGGTCGGACAGTAAACGCGAGTGCTGCAGTTTCCCTTGCACGCAGCCCACTTAATCCACTTTTGTCGTATAAAAACGCCACACTCACACACTTGAGGTTGACACAAGAACGCAAGAAAAAAAAGTACCATATTACGTCGTTTAAGCTACATCAGAGGCAAACTTATTCCCGCTGGATTTCTTGGCAGCAAAATGACTGTTTCAACGGCTTGAGTGAATAATTCAGAGTGGAGCGCCAGTGCAACCCAGAGGCTTCACATCGGCGTCAGTCTGAACGGGGAGAGGAACAGCACACCGGGGAAGGTGTAATCTGATGCGCCTGATCAAAATTTTAAGACCGTCTCAAAAATAGGTTGCCTGCCTACAGCTGAGGGGATGTGACAAGGCTTCAGCCACGCCGTGCGCGCTCATTGGCATGCAGCGGGGGAAGCGCTGCAAACGCCACACGCTGACCCGCGAGCGCACGTTTTGGCAGCACCGCCGCGTTTCAAGGTGAAGCGGCGCGGTCGTGCAAATCAAAGACACATGCCTTCTTGTGTGGCGCACGAAGTCGCTATTGTGCCTCAGCTGGTGTGACAAATCAGCACTTGACCTCTCCGAGCTCTACTTTTAGACCATTTAATGCTTCAAAGGCGTTGTGGTGAAGTGTCATGTGGATCTGATATGATTGCAATCATGCACAAATGTTGAGTGGGCGATGTTTCGATGGTAAAGGCAAGCGCACCAACTGCTGGGACTACGCCTGGCATTTGCTCAGTGGCACACATTTCATTTATAGCAACAAGGTAGAGTAAGCGGCTGTTTAATATAATCGGAATAACCACAGGATTTTCAGCCTTTATTGAATGCAACCAAAGAATAATTCACTACCTGGAACTACCTGGAATGCCACAGGGCAACCTCGGTTAGTGTACGCTATGTGTTTTTCGGTTAACGTCCAGAATTTTGCCTCGATTCGTTTTGAGGTTAGCACTTCTTGTCATGTTGTTAAAACACCGTGTGAGTCCAACTGTGTTCTTAACTCTTAACTCATCAATACCAAAGATGTATTTATACTTTTTTATAATCCCGAACGCCCGATCCCAACCACATACTTATACGTCTTTTACATTTTTTGCGCCAGAGGCACAAAGAGGTGATGATGCAACTCTCCACTAATGCATTTCACTTCAGAGCAATTTTAAGCCATGAAAACGGCCACAAGGCGGAAGACGTGCATTTGGGAAGAGCTCGGTGGAGATTATGTGGATGGAAAAATCACACATGACAGGAAGGAGGAAGTGAGAGAGCGTGGAAGAGTGTGGTGTGCAGAATGTTACACATTGTAGGCAAATATTAACGCATGCACACATACTGTAGTTCAGTTCCAAATGTGAAAATTAGTTCATGGTTTTACATTTGTAAATAAACTGGTATTTTGATGTAAAACAACCCATTTTTTGTGTTGTTTATGTTGTTTAGATATTTGAGCTGTCACAAAAGCAAAAAATATTTGTGTCAAAGTGAAAGTTATGCTTTTGGCTTTTCACAAAAAGCTGTTTATCTCCATTTTCTAGTCGGGAAACTTAACTTTTGGTAGGTTCCATGTTTATGTAGCCGTAGAACACAATATTCTGTGTGCCTTGAAAGATCAATCAAAATGGTCTAAAATGGCCGCTACCGAAGGGGTTGTCTTTTGAAAAATGGATGGGATTGAATGAGTTAATGTTTTTTTTTTTTTAAACACAAGACGTTCTTGTTAGCATCCTATGAGCTCGCTAACCCGTGCAAATCAGTGGTTGACTGTGTAGTTCTTTGCTAACAGTTAGTTTAACGGCTATGCCACCATGCTCAAAAATGTTAAAACATGTTTTTATAGTTTTACCATTTTAATTTCACATGCATAAAACAACTGGAAATGCATATTAATGATATGAATACATTTTAATGAACGCAATAAATGAATTTTTACCTTCAAGGAAGACTATGTGATAGTTGCCAAAGACGGCAATGTGGCAGAGAGATCAGCACATGACGCCACCTTCTTGTTTTGCTATGAGTTATTTCTTGAATTTATTAGTGTTTCTCACCGTCTTTATCAAAATGCTGGCATTTGCAACTTTCTCTGGCTCCATTTTAGGTTATTTTGCCGCCGTGATCAAAAGAAAAGCAGAGCCAACACAATGGAATTCAAGAAAAAAAACAGGAAGTTGGTGTCTGTATTGATCTCGCCGCCACATTGTGTCTTTGGGAATCAAACATGTCTTCAATGAAGGTAAAAGTAACCTTAAATGTTCATTCATCTCTTTAGGTCATCATCTATATGTATTTTTATTTTTTTCTGCATTTATAAAACTATAAAAGTGAGTTTTGTGTAACATTTTTGGCTTCCTGGAATGGATTAATTGGATATAGAGTGGAACTTCGGTTAGAATCCTCCCCGGTTATGGTTCAAAATTCACGCCACCGTTTTGCCCGGGTTCTTTCTCGTGCATTCTCCGGTTCGTGTTGCATTTGGACTCATGCAGTGTGTCAACAGCACAATTGTACACTAACTGGAGAACGCACGCAAACCGAGACAAAACGTTAACCAAGGCTTCACTGTAAATGAGGAATGAAAGGAATAAATGAACATCTGAGGTGAATTTTACCATCACTGAAGACGTGATTGTTGCCAAAGACGCTGTGTGGCAGCGGGATCAACCACCACCACCACCTTGCTGTTTTCAGTTTCAGTTGTGTCAACAATCAGGTCTTCACTGAACCTTAAATGTCAATTTATCCCTTTCGTTCATCATTTATATGTATTTTTATGCGTTTTCTGCGTGTCAAACTATAATTGTAGAACTACAAAACTGTGTTTTGTGTTAACATTTAGTGCAGATTAACTGGATTTTTTGACTAGCGGGCCACATTGGGTTAAAAAATGTGGCCGAGGGGCCACAGTGTATTGGCGGTCGTCAAACAACAACATACTCATGGTGCAACGAAACGAAAACACTACGCATCCACAGCAAGTTAACGCATTACATAAATCAACTACTACTACTACCACGTGGGTGATAAACAACAACTAAGCACTGAACATAACACACAACTTAAGATGTTGTTTACAAGTACCCGCAAGGCATGCTGGGTAGCCCAGCAGCAACTATGATATGAACTTTGAACGATAAAACACTGGACATCAAGAGTATGTTTAACGTCCCTCCACGTTTGCTTCCCCGATGACCTCCTCAACACATTTTACAATCAAGCAGTAGTGTGACAAACACAACAAAATGTTGGGAGAGAGCGTAGCACGAGCTACACAGCATGCCTCGTGGAGGGGAAATATGGGTGTCATTTTGGCACGGGTATTGTGTGTACACATTTGTTGGTATGCTCACATGGTGCAGTACGTTGTGTGTGATGTGTGTTGTTTTTTCATGTGCTAGCTACAGATGACATCTGACTATCTCCTGCGCGACTCAATCGTGCCACAATAGCACTGAAAGTCGTGTTGTCGGCTACATCTTAGATGTTAAAAGGTTTGAAAAAAAGGAATTTGGAAACAACGGTGGGGCCTGGATTAAGACGCTTGGCGGGCCCCATGTGGCCCGCGGACCGCAGTTTGCCCATCCCTGGGTTATCATGTTGGCCACACAGTCAGTCGATCTGGAGGATATGGGCACGTATCTCCGTTGGACATCTTTGTGTGTGGGCTTGCACGTTAGACATGCATGTTAGGTTCATTGGAGACTCAAAATTGTCTGAACTGTAGTATGAATGTGAGTGTGAATGGTTTGTTTGACGAGCCTCTCGCCTGAAGTCAGCTGGGATAGGCTCCAGCATTCACTCGCCACCCTGGTGAGGATAAGCGGCATAGAAAATAGACGGATGGATAGTTGGATTTACGTTATTTCTTATAGGAAAACTGGATTTTGGCTGTAGGCTGACCTTCTGGGACGGACTAATGACCAGCGCTCCACTGTATGGATATTCATATCATGCACAACAACAGCCCGTCACTGCGCCCATTCTCTCTTACATTTAATATCCCAAGAGACATTTCTACTCACCTTGCAACAGTTGAGTCCTCAGGAGCGGAACAACACACTTTTCATTTCTCCCTGCAGAAACAGGAGCACATCCTTTGAGATAAAGTTGTATCATCATCAGCACACGTCATTAAAGACACACTCTCAGTGCAACTAAAAAAAAAACATAATTGCAAATGCATCGGCATGCACGAGAGGCTAATTGACGTCTCCTTTTGATGCAGCATCACATGTACTCACAGGAGCCTGCTTTTAGTGCCTCTAGCCTGCAGATGAGCAGATCCACTGATGTTGCCTTGCTTGCGCTTATGTGTTGGAGTCAACCCCCCCACCCCACCACTCTTTTTTTACATCAAACTTAACACATCCGGATTAGTTCATCTTGATAGAAAAATGCCTCTTTTGCTCCACAGCGACAAAAAAAAACCACAATGCATGCATGTGATTTGCATACGCCAATTGTTCGGTGCGTAAAATATGACTCTCCTCTTTGGTCGCCAAATTCCAGCAAAGTGTCCTCTTAGGAAAGCGTTCCCTCAGTGTTTTCATCCGATAAATCTACTGGGAGTGCATAAAAAAATGGGAAATCCCTCTCTTGTGAGCGGAGGAGAAGGCAAAGCGGTGCACATGAGAGAGAGGAGGCGTGGATGGGAGGGTGCTGGTGGACCGACATCTGCACATCATCACATCACAAGGACCAGGACAAGATGGATATGGAGCGTGGGGATGGTGCATGGCAGGCGAGAAAGAGGCGTGTGTGTGTGTGTGTGTGTAAAAAAAAAAAAAAAAAAAAGCATGTCTTACTCTGGCGGTGGGCGGAATTGGCACAAGAGGCGAGGAGCGAGAAGGAGGAGAAGCAGGAACACTGCAGTGGAGGCAAGGGAGGACCTCCTGACTGCGCATCAGAAGTCCACAATGAAGGCTTTTACTCCCGTTTGTTTTACATCATCACTCAGCTGCACCCATCATCACCTGTTGTCATCCATCCAGCACCCCCCCCCCCCCCCCCCCCCCCCCCCCCCCGCTGGACACGGCATTAGGAACACCTGCCCACTCCGATGTCAAACAATATATCGCTTTTAGTCGTCTATTAATTCTCATTTTCAAAGGATTTCATGAGTTTATAAATGTGCTTGTAGTTTCCACTGCTAGATGACTGCATTGCATCATACTGTTGACTGTTTTTATTATTATTTATGCCGAAATATTGGAAACATCTCTCAGTGTGATGCAGTGCAGTTGTTCAGCACTCTAAGCGACAAGCAACATAACGTTCACACGTTTTTATGCGCTCACTAATAAGTGGGGGCACTTTGCAGTCGTTCTGGTAAATCAGCGGTGTGTGTGCCATTTATGGTCCACAGGTCTTTTTTATTGGGCTGTGGCATGATGTAGAAATAAAATTAAACCAAAAAAAAAAAACAGGAAAAATGGGGAAAAATAGAGGAAAGAGGCACAATGCCGAGAGAAAAGGCTGAAATGTTGATACAAGTAATACAGTGGTGCCTTGGTTAACATCATTAATCCGTTCCAGAAGACCCGACTCAAACCAAAACGGACTCTAACCAAAGCACATTTTCCCATGTAAAATAATGCAAATATATTATGAATCAATGAATCTGCTCCAGACACCCAAAAATGTTAACACAAAACACATTTCATAGACAATAATTATAGTTTTACATGCAGAAAATGGTGGGAAAATTCTTTCAAATGACAAATGAATGGTCAGCTGAACATTGAACATCACTTTTACCTAGTTTTGTTGGAACCCCCCCCCTTCCCCCCCCCCATCATCAATTAACAAAATAAGACAAAATAAACACATTATTCTGCTGCAACAACAATTTGCAAACATTTAAAAAACATATCAAACTAAATATCAACCTTCTAGAGCCAATAAGCATGTACCTTGCTGTTTAAGTGATGTTGCGGAAGTGCTCCGGCAAGGATGCCTTATAAGGTGACGTGTGCCACAGGATGCTTACGTGTTGTTGCTGGAGCCAGAAATAAGACACGCAGAAACACCGAGTGACTGCGTGACACACTGTGTGCACCGCAGCAGATGACGGAGCCACTTCCGTCACATTCACATACAGTACCTCTGAAATGACAACAGTCTTCTCTTTAGCTGTAAAATTCGGACGTCTTGCACCCTAAAAAAACAACAACCCTAAAATAGAAATAAAATGTTCAAAAAAGAACTTGCGTAATGAGGAGCTGTGCCATTCTTGTTAATCACCTCAGCATGCTTGCTGTCAGTGTTGGTGTCCAGATCTGGGAGGAGATCCCCCAGGACGCCATCCGTAGTCTCATTAGGAGCATGCCCCCACGTTGTCAGGCATGCGTACAAGCACGTGGGGGCCACACAAACTACTGAGAATCATTTTGAGTTGCTACAATGACATTTTAGCAAAATGGACCAGTGTGCTGCATCATTTTTTCACTTTCATTTTTGGGGTGTCTTTGATTTCCCCCTCTATAGGGTGATCATTTTCATTTCTATCAAATGATGTGGCATCATTTTGTTACTAATACATCACCCACTTATTATCAGGAAACATATTCAACATCATTTTCCCCCCAGTTTAGATCTGACGTGTTTTCCAAGTGTTCCTCTAACAGGGCTATATTTCCATTTCTAGATGACACTTTTACAGCAACATGAGTTTTGTCACTGTTGCTATGGCAATGTTTGTAGCACAGTACAGTACACGCATCGGTAGACGTGGAGGACGTTTTTAAAGCTGGTGTCCAGCTCGGTTATCTGCTTGACACGTGCTGGGTCGTCTCTGTGTTGCATGTAGCTTCAAGGTATGCTGCCTGATTACAACCACACCTTCATGTATGGATTTTTTAATCCGGGGCGGATGTAGCATTATGCAAACGCAGCCAATTGCCTACGGCCCCGAGATTTCCAGGGACCCCCAAACATCTTATAAAGACTCATTATTGTATTTTATTTTTTTATTAAAAGAAAATATTACCGTTCACGGGCTTAAAACTACATCAAAATGCATAATCTATCAAGACTGTTTCGACTGATCCCCCCCCCCACTCTTCTTATGCATGTTGCTGAGCATGTGCAGGTTGATTCAGGAAGACGGTAGACAAAAAAAACTTGATGAGATTTGTAGAAAAATGAAGCGGAGTTACCCCCCGTGGAGCAGAGAAGGCAGTTTTTTTTTATCAAAACTCCCGAAGCTGTCAACCTTTTCCACGGTCACAACGAACGTAGACACACGACAACAGCAGCAGCAGCATCGCTAACGCCCGTGTCAGCCACGGAGAATGTTAATATTTAAATTTGTTTTAAAATAGAACAAAGCTTTTGTCAGGAGGCAGGGCCCCAATGATCGGGTTTGCTTTGGGCCCCCAAATGACCAAATACGCCCCTGATTTTCATACGTTGGAGCTGTTGTGCATGTGTGCCTAATGTTGTGTCCCATTACGAACTGTGAACTAATGAATATGGCTAACGTCTGTGGTATCGCCCCCAGGCCTTCCTTGTTGAAGTACTCAGTGGAACAGCGAGGAACACGTTTACTAGACCCAAAGGGCAGCAGGTCACAAGTTGTTTCATTGATTTTTCTTTGCGCACGGATGATGGCTTTAACCTAATCATTTTCCTCCCTCGGGACACGCCAGTTATTCCTCGCCGCAGTGCCCCACTAAATGCTGCACTCTGTCACTCAACTCGCAGAGCACCACTTCAAGTTCCGCTGAGGCCGCGCGAGTCAGGTTAATTGGTTTTCTGTCTGGCTTTGTGCAGGATCTCTCCATTCAAACTTGCTGCACATTATCGTGATGACTTTTTTAAAAACAATAACCAAAACTGAAGCTGGAGGAACTGGAGGAAATTGAAACTGGCACTTTGTTAATCACACCTAACTTGACCATCTGTTGCTGTCTCCGTCATGTCGCCCTCTTGTGGACGATTTAAAATGTGTCATTCTTCATATTCATGAGAATATTCTAGTCCCTTTGGATTTGGGGTTAAAAAACAAAAATCTAAATTAATTTCAATGTCAATCTTCACTGTTGTGTGTGTGCGTGTAGGATTAAAGTGAGATGAGATGAAAGCCCTCCAGTATATTTCATAGTATATAATAATAATATAGTAGCATATATTAGCATCTTTATTCCATAAAGTATTTTGGGGGTTCTACATTTTATGTCCCCTTGGTGCAGTTAAAGTGTCGAACTACTTTTGCATGGTATATGCTATGGCCAACTATCACCACAAGAGGGCAGACTCAAGCCATCAATGGCGACTCTGCAGCCTTAAATCAAAAGTGATTTGCCAATCGATTATTTTCTGTCCTTAATAAACATCTTAGTTTGCCAAAACTTCACAAACAGCATATGTTTGGATTGTGGACTGCCAATACACTCATTGTTGTACAAGCTATGAATAATATATATGAGCAGTTATCTGTACAGTTCTTTCAGATTAATGGCACAAAAAGCCAAGTACTGTATTACGTTTGTTCTCAAATGCTCTCAACCTGGGACTCACATTTTCCAATGGTCATGAAGTCCCAACCCACTTTTATTTACACATTTTTATTTTTTTTACACATTTATTAAAGTCATTTTTATTTTTTACACTGCAAGTCATTTTTTTTTGCATTTAGTACACTTTTATTCAAGCCATTTTTCACTTTTATTTTTTTGTATTATTTTTATGCTTTTTTTAAAAGCATTATTATTTATTTGGGGTTTTTTCTACTTTTCTTTAAGTCATGTTTATTGCATTTAATTATTTTTCACACTTTGTGATTTGTATTTTTTAAATTATTTTTTACGTTTTTATTTACAGTAAGTCATTTATTAAAATTATTTTTTATTTGTATAAATTTTTTTACATTTTTATGCAAGTCATTTTTGTTTCTTACACTTTTATTTAAGTCATTTTTATTTGTATTTTTTCTAATTATTTTTTTACACTTTAAGTCATTTTAATTTTTAGTTATTTTTCACGATTGTAACTTCTTTTTTATTTTTACATTTGTAAGTCATTTATATTTGTATTTATTTTAACTGTTTTCCAGACTTTTATTTGCGTTATTTTTATTTAATTATTTTTTACACTTTTATACAAAAAATCTTATTATTATAATTTATTTAAAGATGTGTTTTTCGCCTATCATCTTTTGAAACATTAATACACATAATTACATGTCCACAGTGCATTGTGGAAGACTGCATTAAGGCATGATGTCAAGGAAATGAGGAAAATTTGCCGTATTTTGATGTGATTTTCGACCACCTGACTCAGGATGAATCCGCAACCCACTTTTGGGTCCCCACCCAGCAGATGAGAACCCCTGCGTGTAGATAAGTGCATCTGTACTTGGAGACGGGGCAGGGTGAGGGCGGGAGGTGATTCATTTGCTTTCTAATCATAGCCATTACTGCTGAGGGTTATGGGAAGACATGGATCAATAGCGCTTTGGCTCTTTGTCAACCTGTCCACTGCTCAATTAAAGAAGAGTGATAGGCTGCTCTGACATCACAGACCAGCCTTTTGATATATTCCATTGTTGGGTCCGAGCTAAAGCAAGATTAGATGGGCACGGCGCCATTTCCTGTCAAGATCTTGGCTGTAACTCATACATTTGGACCACGGAAGCTTCTCTTTTTCTCCTTTTACTTTTCATATTTCATCCGCAGTGGTCGTCTTGATGTTGCTTCATTCTTCACTGGACATTGCATTGGCCACCTTTCACCTTCTCATACTGTTACTACTGGAGGACACCCACCACACGTCCCCCGGTTGGTGAAGCTGCATGTGTAAATTCTACCATAAAAGCGCTCAATCAAAGGTAAGTTTGGAGTCTATATTACCATACGTCTTGTTTTCTCCTATTATGTCTCCTATATTGGGCAATACAAGTGTAAAGGTGTTAGTTCATGTCTAGAGGGCTCTAATCATGTTAAAAATCGTATTTAGAAGGTCATAAACAGGTTTTCTGTGCTCTAACCATGAAAACAAGTCAGTTATAAAGAGGGAAAAAGAATAACAAATACATTGGAAACTCAAATGGGAGAAGAAAAACATGACAAGAGTAAAGAAAAAAGTCAAAGGTGTTAACAAATGAAGACAAAAAGAAAAATGGTGACGTAAATACTGCGCATGAATAAATGAGGAAATGTTTTTATTAATAATTATTAGAAAATTAACTAAGTTCAAGAAAGCAGCGAGATTATTGATGAATGACTAAATAAGCAAATAATGGAGTAGTAAAAATACAAGACAAACATGTGCAGCAATCCCTCGCCACTTTGCAATTCAAATTTCGGGGCTTCACTCTATCACGGCTTTTCAAAAATCTATGAATTCATACATTGAGCTGTTTCGTGGTTGCGTGCGGTCTAATATTATTCAAAAATATGCCTGTTTAAGCAAATGTTATGTCATTTTTGCCTAAATTAAGCGTTTTCAAGGATAAAAATGAAGTAAAATAGAAATAGAAGGCATTCAGAAGACGCATTCAAAGACGTTGTACTGTTCTACACTGGTCACTAGATGTCAGTAATGTTACCTTGAGATAATAAAAAGAAAAGAAAACAATAAGGAACCTAATCCTAATCCCATGTCTTATTTTCTATTGTTATGTCTTGGAGTGTAAAGGTGACTATAGGGGTGCTATTTCATGACTAGAGGGCTCTAACAATGTTAAAAAACGTATTTAGAAGTTCGCAAACAGGTTTTCTATGCGCTAACTACAAAAATGTTCCATTTATAAACAGGGAAAAAGAATAAAACAGAAAATAATAAAGTGGGTACAGAACAAAAAAGATGTTAAAAAATAAAGCTAAAATAAAAACTAAAAATGTTCAGCACAATAATATGCATAAACAGTAAAGTATGAATGAATCATTTAAAAAAATTAAATACACAGCGCGATTAAAGATGACTGAATAAATAAGTAAATACTGGAGCAATAAAAATATGCCGTTTTTACGTAAAAATGAAAATGAAATGTGAATAAAATAAATGTAAAAAATAAAAATACATAAAAAATAACAAATTAATTTTTTTTAAATAATAATAATATCATAAAAATAAACGTGTAATTCTTCAATAAATGTTGGCTGTAAATGAAGCAATAACCAGTTAATAACCAATGAATGAAGCACTTTGCTAAACATTGTGAAACGTTTTGTTTGACTTTTGAGTGGTTCCACCGTACTTTTAGGGCTTTGGTGGCTTGTGACTGCAGTTGGCATGATCGCAGCCATTATTCCTTTGGGGTACAATACATGTCGTCCTGCTATTGGCCATGCATGCTGAAGGACGTTCTCGGGTGAAAGTCACACACGTCTTTGAAGTGTATCGTGGCATAAAAGGAGACCCTTAGAGAGGAGCGAGGGCCTGCAGCTGGTTCTTGGAAGGCTGTACTGCACTGTGCTGGACCTTTCCCAGCCTTCTCACATCTCCACCCTTTCTCACCACCACATCACAGCAGGAAACTGTTGTCCAGAGGCAATAGAATTTATGTAATGAGGGTGAGAGGTGGACGGAACAAATGGAGCAAAAAAAAAAAAGGGCTGTCAAAAATAGTGCGTTAACGGCGGTAACTGATTTATTTCATTAATTACGTTAATTTTTTTAGCATAATTAACGCATACGCATCATGACAAGCCACGGCTCGTTATGACAACAGACGTCAGCACAGTGTTGTGCCCCACAGAGTCACACGGTGTCTCCGATGCTCTTTTTAATGTTATTCTTCCCTGAACACATCAACAGCAGTGCAATTCCAACACCTTATATTAGGCGTGTAACAATACGTGCATCTGTATCGAACCGTTCAATGACCCCTGTATCGAACAATACCCAGTTTCATATTTGTTTTAGCAGCTTCTGCCGGCGCTCTGTGCTGAAAGCTCAGTGTATCTGTGATCAACTACTCTGGCTTAGGTTGCGTTGTCAAGCACAGAGTCACAGAGCTGCGCCTCCCACATTCAGACCATGCTGAAAATGTTGACAAATGTTGAAAAATGTTGGCAATTTCAATAAAATGAAAAAAGGCAAGGTCCTTTTTGTATCGAAAAAATATCAAACCGTAGCACAAACCTATCGAGCCGAACCGAACCGTGAATTTAGTGTATCGTTGCACCCCTGCCGTTCGTGCATCTCCAACTGAAAACAAACACGTCTCCAGTCCATTTGCCATTGCAACGACACTTCCTCATTGTCACGAGACAGACCGCGAGATGCATTCACGGACACTCGGAACGTCACGACCATGTCTTTAATGCGCGTGTACTGTACGTGCGGCCTAAATCAACACAAATGCAAAGAAAAACAGTGAGCGGATATTCTGACCTCATTTTGTAACTCCTCATGCGCAAGTACGATTCGCTGCATTTAAGTATGCCCGAAATCCCAGGAAATTCACTCAAAATGTGAATTGGACTCAAATGACGTGTTGTCTTTGAACGCAACGCATAAATGCTGCTATTCTTAAAGAAACAGTGTTAATAGATGCAAATGTATGAGATTCTACTTTCTTTGGGCATATTTCAGACATCGTGTGACATAGTGATTAATCATGATTAATTCATTTGAAAGCCGTGATTAATCTGATTTAAAAGTTTAATCATTCGACAGCCCTAAAAAAAAAAAAAAAAAAACATTTTCAGGCTTCCCTGCCCCCCCCACCAGCCTGCAGGGACCAGGTGATTATGGAAACGCTTAAACGGGTGAGAGAGGAAGCGAGAGGGAGGCGAGAGAGGCGGGAGGCAGAGCGAGAGAGAGCAAATAAGAGACGGGGGGGGACGCTATTGGCCGACGCTTCCAATATTGAGCGTGATAGAAACGTTTCTCTTCCAGAGGGAAGAGCAGAGTCAGGCCGCCTTCTTAAAAAGAGACCATTTGGATGGAGATGCTCTGCTTCCGTGCTTTCCTTACGAAGGGAAGCCAGGGTGAGGGATGAGGAAAAGATGCCAGGCAGGCAGCTCTGACACGGTGCCGACCCAAATTGGCCAAGACGAGGGCAGAGTGGACCGTTGCAGGTATTCTCCATCCGTAATATCATCTCCTGTGACTACTTACATGAGTGACGCTGGCTTTGTGTGAAACAATTTAGAGCTGGAATGACTCGGACGTGCGCTTCGACGATGCTCTCGCTCGGAAGCAACAGTTGGACTGAAAGCCTTAAGAAAACATTTGCCGATAATTGTCCGTGTGACATGTGATTACACCACTTAAAGACATTCCAACTGCACTTCCTTCCAGAGACTGAGCTGTAACTTACCCTTATTGATTACAGCCGAGGTTCCACCCACCTGGATGACACAGAGCAGCACCTGAGGGGGTGGGGGGTGGGGGGTAAAGTGAGACAGAGAAACTAAAAGAAGAGTGACGGGGAAGGGGAGCGGGGGGGTCTTCCCTTTCTCTCGCTCCCACCCGTCCCGTCGCCAGGCTGGCAGGCACGGCCATGGCGTTCACCTTTGCGGCCTTCTGCTACATGCTCACCTTGGTGCTGTGCGCCGCCCTCATCTTCTTTGTCATCTGGCAGGTGAGTACAGCGTCCAGCAGCGAAGGTCTGTGCCCCACAAGACACACACACACACACACACACACACATACGTGCGCACACACACACACACACACTTGTGCAACGGAAACACAGCACAGGTACACAGCAGGGATAAATGTGTGCGATTATGTCTCAACGTACGGTTATTGCACATACGGTGGTGTGAAAAAGTGTTCGCCCCCGTCCTGGTTTCTTATTTTTTGCGTGTTTGTCACACTTAAATGTTTCAGATCATCAAACCAATGTAAATATTAGTCAATATTAAGGAATGCAGTTTTTAAATGAAAGTTTTTATTGTTAAGAGAGACAAAAAAATTCCAACCTACATGCCCCCCCCCCCCAAAAAAAAAAAACATAACTTAACTGAGATTAATTGAGATCTATGCTGTCTGGAAAAGGTTACAAAGCCATTTCTAAAGCTTTGGGACTCCAGCCAACCACAGTGAGAGCCATTATCCATAAATGGTGAAAACATGGAACAGTGGTGAACCTTCCCAGGAGTCGCCGGCCAACCAAAATGACCCCAAGAGCGCAGCCACGACTCACCCAAAAAGTCACAAAAGACCCCACAACAACATCCAAAGAAGTGCAGGTCTCACTTGCCTCAGTTAAGGTCAGTGTTCATGACTCCACCATAAGAAAGACACTGGGCAAAAACGGCCTACATGGCAGAGTTCCAAGACCAAAACCACTGCTGAACAAAAAGAACATTAAGGCTCATCTCAATTTTTCCAGAAAACATCTTGATGGTTCTCATGACCTTTGGGAAAATACTCTGTGGTCTGACGAGACAAAAGTTGAACTTTTTGGAAGGTGTGTGTCCCATTACATCTGGTGTAAAAGTAACACCACATTTCAGAAAAAGAACATCATACCAACAGTAAAATATGGTGGTGGTAGTGTGATGGTCTGGGGTTGTTTTGCTGCTTCAGGACCTGGAAGACTTGCTGTGATAGATGAACCATGAATTGTGCTGAAGGAGAATGTCCGGCCATCTGTTGGTGACCTCAAGCTGAAACCAACTTAGGTTCTGCAGCAGGACAATGATCCAAAACACACCAGCAAGTCCACCTCTGAATGGCTGAAGAAAAACCAAATGAAGACTTTGGAGTGGCCTAGTCCAAGTCCTGACCTGAATCCTATTGAGATGCTGTGGCATGACCTTAAAAAGGCGCTTCATGTTGGAAAAGCCTCCAATGCGGCTGAATGACAACAATTCTGCAAAGATGAGTGGGCCAAAATTCCTCCCCAGCGCTGTAAGAGACTCATTGCAAGTTATCACAAACGCTTGATTGCAGTTGTTGCTGCTAAGGGGGGCCCAACCAGTTATTAGGTTTAGGGGACAATCACTTTTTCACACAGGACCACGTAGCTTTGGATTTTTTTCCCTCCCTTAATAAGAAAAAGTTTTCTATAAAAACTGCATTTTGTGTTCAGTTGTGTTGTCGTTGGCTAATGTTTCAATTTGTTTGATGACCTGAAACATTGAAGTGTGAAGAAATCAGGAAAGGGGCAAACACGTTTTCACACCACTGTATGTGTTGCTGCCTGGAGCGTCACATGATGACTTCCACTGTTCTTGTTGGCAGCAAACGCCACACACGGAAGATACACTCACTCCACTTGGAGAAGATTCAACAGCCTGACAATACCGCCGTGTAAACTGAGCAGGACTCTCACACTGTGAACATGATGCAGACGTGTGCTAAAAAGCTGGACTGTAATATGTTACATACTTTACATACCAGAGGTGTCCAAAGTGTGGCCCGGGGGGGCCATTTGCGGACTGTGGCTGATTTTTGAAATTATATTTAAAGAATACAGTTAAACAAAAAAACAAACAAAACCGAGACAAACCAAAAAAGAGCAGTAAGTTTATGAGAATAAAGTAGAATATTCGAATATGGTCATCATGACAAGACAGTGGTGATATCGAAAGTGGAAAAACAAGACTGTGGTAGACTGTGGTCTATTTTTAGTCAAAACATATGGAAACACAAGTGATACTTTATGTAGTATTGTGGTCACTAGGCGGCAGGAATGAGACAAAACGTTGAGACATTAGCTTACATGACATTACCTGAACACTGCATGGAGTCATGAAGGCAGCCATGGCTTGTCCCACATGATAGCGTGAAAATATTATGGGAATAAAGTCATAATTATGAGAAGAAACTTTACAAGAAGAAAGAGTTGGAAAATTGCCAATTAATCATTTTACGAGAATAAAGTCCAAATATTGAGTGTAAACATGTATTTTAACGAGAAAAAAGTCCCAATTTCAGAAGGATAAACTCGTAATATTGTGAGGACAAATTTGGTCATTTTAGTAGCATAGAGTTGAAATATTAAAAAAATATATATTTTTTTAAAAGTCGTCATATTGTCAAAAACAAACAAAACAAGTTGTAATTTTTGGTAAATTAGATTGGGGGGAAAAGTTATCATATCATGGGAATAAAGTCAAAATATTAAGGGAATGAAGTCATAATTATGAGAAGAAACTTTACAAGAAGGAAGTTGAAATACGGTAGTTGAAAATTACTAATTAATAATTTTACAACAATGAAGTCCAAATATTAAGTGCAACATGTAGTTTAACGAGAAAAAAGTCACAATTAAGTCACAATTAAGAATAAACTTGTATAACAACAACAAAAGCAGAAATGGAAGAAAAAAAAACGCTGAAATTTTACAAGAATAAAGTCAAAATATTGAGTGAATAATGTATTTTAACGAGAAAAACGTCGCAATTTTACAAGAATTAACTCTTAATATTATGAGAAAAAATAATGTCACAGTGGTAGCATAGAGTTGAAATCTTAAAGAAAAAACATGTTATTTTTTAAAGCCATAATATTACAAAAAACAAACAAAAGAAGTTGTAATTTTTGCCAAATTAGGTTGGGGGGAAAAGTAATAGTATTATGGGAAAAAAGTCCAAATATTACGGGAATAAAGTCATAAATATGAGCAGAAACTTTACAAGAAGAAAGTTGAAATAGTTGGAAAATTAAAATAACAACAACAAAAGTGGAAATGGAAAAAAAACGCTGTAATTTTACAAGAATAAAGTCAAAATATTGAGTGAAAAATGTATTATTTATTCTTAGCATGGAGTTGAACTAGTAAAGAAAAAATATGTTTAAAAAACATATATTTTTTTAAAGTCATAATGTTATGAGAAACAAACAAAACAAGTTGTAATTTTTGGTAAATTAGGTTGGGGAAAAAAAGTAATAATATTATGGGAATAAAGTCATAATTATGAGAAGAATTAGCTGGAAAATTACTCACGTCATTAATAATTTTAATAAAGTCAAAATATTAAGTGAAACATGTAATTTAAGGAGAAAAAAGTCACAATTATACAAGAATAAACTTGAAAAATAATGTCATTTTAGTAGCATCAAGTTGAAACATTGAAGAAAAAGTTATTTTTAATAAGTAATATTATGAGAAACAAATATAAGAAAATAAAGCTGTCGTTTTTGGTAAATGAGTTTGGGGGAAAAGTTATAATATTATGGGAATAAAGCAATAATATTACGTAAAGAAAATATATTTGAAACATTTTTTTTTAAATAAACAGCAAAAATGGGGGAAAAAAGAGCAATTCATACTAATAATATGCTTTTTCACCGCTATGACAAAGCTGAGATGAAATATGTAGAACTTCTTTGCTATCTACATGTGTTGCTCTACAAAATATCAAAGTCGCATCCTTTCATTTTTCACTGTGGCCCACACTGGAAAAAATGTGGACACCCCTGAGTTAAAAGGATACTTTTTGTACAGAATCTTACCAAAAAAGCTGTTTCTTTCAGCAGAAGAGCTTGCATGTTGACAATAAACAAGGTGCTCAGACTTGGGCAAACTGCATGATGGATTCGGGGAGGCGGCAAAGCACTGGTCTCTTTGCTCGGCTGCTGCAAACCCGCAGCATTTTTCACTGAAATTTGCACAGTCGTCACCAGAGACGCTTGCTGGGACTCGACAAACAAAACAGTCGCTCCTCGCTAGCACAAAATAACAGGAAAAAGAAAGTGACAAATATACTTGTACTGTAAGGCTTGAAATGGCTCACGTAGCGACTGGCTGAAGTGGGCGAGACCACATATGAGTCAGCCGGCGTGTCTGTGAGAAAGCGGGTCGGTTGGTAGCGGACGTCTGGGTTGCCGTTCAACCATGTGATTAAAAAGCTTATCAAAGTATGATCCACCCACCAACCCCCACCCACTGCCAGAGCATCCCCTTTCTACGAGGCCCTCAGCCAATAAGATCACTCCTTCACTGCTATAGTAACCATGGCGCCCAGTGAGGGGTTCGCCATGTTGCTATGGAAACTGTATCTGTTTACAAGTGTGACAACGACGAGGAGACTCACACGGACTCGCAGGAAATAACCCCCGAGCGGGGGGTACAAGCGCAAGCGACCCACTCATCTGCACAAATGTCTGCTTTTAATGATCGCCCGTGACTCACAAACCCACAAAGCGGCTGAGCAGCACAGCAGGAGACCTTTTGCACTCCAGCTTTTTTTGAGAGGTATTCATCACAGAAATGTTTGGAAAAAACTACCACTCACATATTTTCCTCCCAAATATGCATTTTTACCTTCAAAAAACACAATCAAATAACTTCATCTGTTATGGACAACATATACACGTCAGTAGAGCTGCACAATTTACACATTGGGATGCTGGGAAATGCTAACATTTCAACCCTGCAGTTTTTGTGGATGCAACTTTTTAAAATTCCCTTTGTTTTTGTCATTTAAATTTGCTACAATGATCGTTAGGGCCACACTGAAAAAACATAATCTGACTTTTCAAGAAAAACAAGCCGTAAATTTACAAGAAAAAAAGTCGTAATATTACCTTTGCCCAAGGCCAAAGGTCACCTAAGTCCCCCGTTTTCATAACTTTCTCCGTCAATGCCTGTTAGGAGCGAGTATTAAAGTAATCGGCGATTTCGAAAACAAAGTCGTAAATTCACGGATTTAGAATTTAGAATAAAGAATAAAGTTTAGAATAAAGTCGAATATAGTCAAATAAAGCCGGAAAGTCGTAAATGTACGCCTTTAGTCTCAAAATAAAGTCGTAAATTTACGAGAAAAAAAAGTTGTATACTTACGAGAATAAGGTCAAAAATTTACAACAAAAAAGTCGTACATTTACAAGAAAAGAAGTCGTAATATCACGAGAATACATTTTAAAATAAATTTACGACTTTACTCTCATAAATTTACGAGAGAAAAGTCGTATGTTTACGAGAATAAAGTCGTAAATGTGAGGAGAAAAAAGTCGTAAATTTACAAGAAAAACATGTAATATTACGACTTCATTCTTGTAATTTACAACTTTTTTAGTCATAAATTTATTACGTTATTCTCGTAAATTTAGGAGAACAAGGTTGTAAAATTACGAGACCAATCTCATAAATTTACGAGACTAAAGTCGTAAATTACAAGAAGGAAGTCGTAATATTACATGTTTTTCTTGAAAATTTACGACTTTTTTCTCTCACATTTACGACTTTACTCTTAGAAATTTACGACTTTACTCTTGTAAATTTATGACTTCATTCTTGTGATATTCCGACTTCTTTTCTTGTAAATGTACGACTTTTTTCTTGTAAATTTATGACTTTATTCTTGTAAATGTACAACTTTTTTTCTTGTAAATTGAGTTTATTTTGAGACTAAAGGTGTAAATTTCCGACTTTAGTCTCTTATTTGTTATTTAATGCAAAAATGCAAAAAAAATTTGCAATTTCCATTTTTCTGGGTCGCAGAAAAGAGTGCGATGGAGTAGTAGCGCCACATTGAGAAAAAAAACAACGCCAGAGATTTTGAGACTAAAGCCTTAAATTTCTGAGAATAAAGCAATAAATTTACAAGAAAAAAAGTCGGAAATTTATAACAATGCGGTCATAAATTTGAGAGAAGAAGTGGATGAGTGTAAGTGAGTACGTGTGTGCTTTTTGCAGATTATTGCCTTTGATGAGCTGCGCACGGACTTCAAAAACCCCATCGATCAGAGCAATCCCACCAGAGCGGTAAGAGATGGAGACGCCTCATGTGTTGCATGTTCATGCAGGGAAATATACCTTTAAGTGGAAAGAACATTTAAACGTTGTCAGGAAAATATGGGGTCACACTTTACAATCAGGTACACAATAATACAGTAGTTACTGAGGAACTAATGAGGAACTAATAAGGAACTAATGACGAAGGCACATAAATTTAGATTTGTTACTGAGGAACTAACGAGGAACTAATAAGGAACTAATGACTAAGGCACATAAATTTAGACTTGTTACTGAGGACCTAATGAGGAACTAATAAGGAAGTAATGACTAAGGCACATAAATTTAGATTTGTTACTGAGGAACTAATGAGGAACTAATGTCTAAGGCACATAAATTTAGATTTGTTACTGAGGAACTAATGAGGAACTAATGTCTAAGGGACATAAATTTAGATTTGTTACTGAGGAACTAATGAGGAATTAATGACTAAGGCACATAAATTTAGATTTGTTACTGAGGAACTAATGAGAAACTAATGACTACGGCACATAAATTTAGATTTGTTACTGAGGAACTAATGAGGAACTAATGACTAAGGCACATAAATTTAGAGTAGTTACTGAGGAACTAATGAGGAACTAATGACTAAGGCACACCAATTTTGACTAGTTCCTGAGGAACTAATGACTAAAGCACATAAATTTTGACTAGTTACCGAGGAACTAATGAGGAACTAATGACTAAGGCACATACATTTAGAATAGTTACTGTGGAACAAATGAAGAACTAATGAGGAACTAATGAGTAGAGTTGTTACTGAGGAACTAAGGCATATAAATTTAGAGTAGTTACTGAGGAACTAATGAAGAATTAATGAGTAGTGGTTAGGGTTTATATAAGGTCGTACCTTATTAACTACTGTCATTTTGTGTACCTTATTGTAAAGTGTTACCAAATATGGTTTGTTATCACACTTATAAAGTGGTTTGTGTCCATTATTCCATTTGATGTTACTAATATTATATTCTAATTATGCGCTAACTGCTAAAATACACATTAATGTCACGTTGACTTGCTATAGTTAGCTTCTCTCCAACACACGTCCTCCACATGCTTGGGGGGGGGGGACACATTGAGTTATTGAGAGGCTCTGATATGAACTCTAATTGAATCCTGGAAATAAAAATACACACACAAATTTTTGCTACACAAATAATATTGACAGGAAAGTACAGGAAACTTTTGTGTCCACCGCCATCACACGCGTTATTAGCGGGAGAAGCACCCCGAACGCCTTCTGTTTTGCTAGCTGAAAATCAAGAAGCTAGTATTTTCAAATGACTTAATAGAAATGACTCCTTACTTAATTGCTGTCCAACCATCACGATTGTTATCCCTGTTATCCCTTCCATGAGTGCAAGGTTTCACTGCACAGTCATCTTTTCATATGTTTTTTTTTTGAGGACATGGCAGTGATTGAACACTGCAAAAAATAAGTTTTGAGTGCACCTCAACTTTAAATTTTGACTCCTTTGTCAAGTTTTCAGTCAGCTGGTGTCTTACACGAGCAAATTGAGGGTTTAATTCTTGCGACTTTGAGCATTAAATGTTTGTTGCACTAATCCAGGCTTCCAGGTGATTTCACCTGGAGCACAGAGGCACCGAACGCTTGCCTTGAGCGCTCATTGGTATGCAGATTTGACTAATCAACCTATTCAAAGATGCCGGCTTGTTGGCTGGCTGAATTTAAAAGGGCCGCATGCAAATGAGGCTGCTGTTTGCACAATGAAACGCCAACAGCTTGATCTCGCTGTAATAAGAACGAGACAAAATGTTCCCCGGCATTGCTGATTCATACAACACGTATACGTTTCTCCTGACAACATGCATGAGAGGTGAGTGCCGTTATCCATTTAGCAAGTTGATCAGCTGGGAGCTTCTGGGAGCCAACGTTCCAGCAAGCATGCGAAGCTGCAAGGCGAGAGTGGCGAGGAGTGGGAGAGGAAACTGTGAAATCAAACTGTAGGAGTGTGGAGGTGTGCCAGCCGCGCGCAAACACACACACACACACACACACACACACACACACACACACACACACACACACACTTGCAGTCTAATAGGGTGAAAGGAACTCATCCTAGCAGTTTGCTGGTGTGGAAAAGTGAAAAGAAGAAATGCCCACAAAGAAAGGGTGAAGGGCTGCCACACGCTAGCATGAATATACATGGAGTAGTTTATCTCTATTAGACATGGGAACTATCAAAATGATTCCAGTGGTTTCTGAAGCCAGAGACTCCGCGCTTTCTAATGATGCACGGGTCATTACGGTAATCATAGAGACAACGTCTGTGCACAGAGAAGCTCGAGCCCGTGTGACCAAGAGGCTCGGAGAAGCAAGTCTTCTTAGATGTCACGGGTGTTTCGCCGTGTTTTTGCTTGATTTTTCGAGGAGGTCGTCCGGGAAGTAAACAAGAAAGGACGTTCACATGCTATTAATAGTGAATGTTTTATAGTTCACAGTTCATATTGTAAATCCCGCGTCCTCTATTCATATACATTCTGGGTGTTTAATTCAGTAAAAACCTGGAAAGTTCAATTCCGTTTTTTGAGGTTTTCCCAGCCCGATCTAATTATTTAAATGTACCGTATTTTCCGGACTATAAGTCGCACTTTTTTCATGGTTTGGCCGGTGCTGCAACTTGTTCCCTGGAGCGACTTATATATGTTTTTTTTCCACACTGACCACCATGACAGGGCGCTCTAGGCTTGCGTGCCAGTGAGTTATAATTAGTGGGAATTAATCAAAATGTAAGTCATTAATGAACGGTATTTATCTGAGTTATTATGATATTATTACTATTTACTTATTTCTATATTCCTTTTTTTCTATTTTTTATCAGCCATCTGAGGTTTTCCCACGCCTGGTCTATAATCTTTATATTTATCTTAATGTCATTATCATTTTTGTATTTCCATCTATTCATCTAATTATTATTTTATTAATTAACCTTAACTAAATTATTTGGGGTTTTTTTCTCCCGGTCACATTCAGTAAAAACTAAAATTCAATTTCATTTTTTGAGGATTTCCCACTCCTGATCTATAATCTCTTCATTTATTCTGTGTTTTTATGTCATTAGCATTTTTGTATTTCCGTGCATTCGTCGAATTATTATTTTTGTATTATTTGATTAATTAATATAATTAACCGTAAATTGAATTAATTGTATTTATTTATAATGTATTTATGACATTAATGATTACTATTTACACATTTATATATAGTCAGTCATTGCTGAGATACGGAGAAGGTGTAGGATTGAATAAACGCTTCTTCGTACTCCTTTTCGGACATGCAGAACTGTGCAAGGGTAAACATGTGACGAAGCTCCCCGTGTAACTTTTTAAGCATGTTTGAAACAACTAAATCATAACCAGGATGCTACAAAATGAGTTTACAGCAAAGGCAATTGGGTTTGCAGGCATCTTGCTGTATGTTCAGCCATGTACCGTCTATCAAAGGGTGTTGATGGCGTCCACGACGCTGCTGGCCAACCGCATCATCAATTAATGCACAGCCAGGCGAAGACTTTCATAGCGAAGGCCTCAGAAAATAAACAGCAGTGATTTATGTATGATGTTTGCAGAGGCGACACATTCTCAGCTGCTTTTGTTAAAAAAAAAGAAAAAAAAAAAAGCAAGCGGTACATTAGAGAGAGCGGCTCGGGAAGGACAAAATGAAAGAGTGAAAGAGTGACTATTCACAGGAACAGTCTCATAGCGGACCCGGCGCCAAAGCACAAAAATCGGGACTCGTTTGTTCTTGAAAGCTGGACAAGTTGAGGTGGCGACGCTGCTCCTGCGTGTCCGCGTGTGAAATCACAATTTACAATTTCATTTTCATCCCGCAGCATCGATGCGTGCTTTGCAGTGTTATCACCAGCAGCCACGCCAACCAAGCACACTTACGCCGTCTAATTGCGAACGCTGCAGGTGAGCGACAGGTCTAATTTTGGATCCCATGCCAAGTAAGTACAGCGCCAGTAGCGCTACTGCCAATGAAGATCCTTATTTCCAACAAAATAGTCCAATTATTCCCTTTTATTGTTTGAGGACCACAGTGTTCCCTCACCACATCGCAGATTTCGCATGGTTTTTTTTCTTGCAGCGTATGAACGCGCATTGTGTTCTGCGTCCTTGTGGTGTATTGGAGCGATCTATCGGTGCTCTGTTGTATGTGTCTGTTATTGTATTTACTACTGCTACCAGTAGAGGGTGTTGTATGCTCATGTGAGAGTTGAAGACGTGTGCAGCTGCACCTCGTCTCAGACTGTACGAGCACATCAGGAACCCACAGTCGAGCTCCAATAGCCGGCTGAACACAAAGCCACAACAGTCCTGATTGGCTAAGGGAGAACCCGCCAATTGTGTTCTGCTGTGTTCTGATTGGCTGTAGACCATTGTCAATCAATCTCCTTCGTGCAGCCCTGCCCTGTTTCCTGTTGTATGATCACTAGAAAACAACAACCAGTGCGACTCTGATTACTGTACGTTTGTACGTTTCCTGCCTGACAAAACCCACAATGTCGACGAATCGTTCTGCAGAGGACGCCAGCCATCACACAAAACGTTGGACTTCTGGACATGCTAGGGGAAGGTAGAAGTTACGTGGCTGTCGGGCGCCATTACGGAATACTGTAAATGAATCTTCAGTTCATGGAGGAGTAAAATACCACGACAGAAGCGATACGTTTTAACAAGGATGCAACAACGCTACAGCCGAACGGCGCCGGGACGTTACTCATTAGTTCCTCAGTAACTACCCTAAATTTATGTGACTTAGTTCCTCAGTAACTACTGTACTCATTAGTTCCTCCTTAGTTCCTCCTGGCCTGTTTATGTGTTTATGTTTCTTATGTTCTTATTCTTTCTTGTGTTTCCTTTCTTTTCTTGGGAGTATGAACAGAATAAGATTTTCATTGCATGGTATAACTGCTGTTTTACTATGCACATGACAATAAAACTCTTGAATCTTGAATCTCAGTAACTAGTCTAAATGTATGTGCCTCAGTCATTAGTTCCTCAATAGTTCCTCATTAGTTCCTCAGTAACTAGTCTAAATGTATGTGCCTCAGTCATTAGTTCCTCATTAGTTCTTCATTAGTTCCTCAGCAACTACTGTATTTTTGTGTACCTTATTGTAAAGTGTGACCAGAACTACTTTAATCATGAAAACTTTATCTAAATCACACATGGCTCAGTTTACATCGCTCATCGTTTCAACAGACAAACATTACTGAAGTATCGGAAGTATTGATATTTCAATTGGAAATTTGCGGTGATTTCATTGGTGATGATTGATATTTCAGTATCGATCCTCCTGTGTTCAGGACTTATTCCCTCAGTTTGTAAAATATTGAACAATATATAAATATAAATATAAATATAAATATAAATATAAATATAAATATAAATATAAATATGTAATTGAACAAAACAACAAAAACACACAGCTATTTCTGAAAATCAACAGAAAAATATCAATCTCATCACACTGGTATCGATCTGATACTGATAATACACTTGGTATCAATAATATTATACTTTTGTATTATTTTTACTTGGTTTTATATTTATATTTATTATATTATTTGTTATATACATTGATATTTGGATCGATCCGCCAACCTCATAGATATTATTTGGAATTATTACACGGGATGGAAATATATAAGAAGGCCTTTTCAGTATGATTCAGTGAATTTACAATCCGACCACAATAACACACACTGCCCCAGTCGAGCCTGAGCATGATTATCACGGTAAATGCATATTATTGATGATTGACAGCTCTTTAGCGGGGTATGATTACATGTGCTGTAACATCAGGGCTGCGTGTGCGGTGCGTGACAGTCATGCAATGCAACCTATAGCATGTACAAGCACAAATGACCCAAAGCAAGTGCAGGGGGGGATGGCGAAGAGATGGCTGGAGAGTCAAGTTTAGAATCGGGAATCAGGGCAAAGTCCACTTTAAGGTCACCAGGGGAATTTGAATTGATGCTGTCACATTCACAACAAGGTCTGGCTAGCGTGTGGCTCTGGCTAACGGGGAGCGCCGGAGTGCAAACAGGGGCTGTTATAGGTTAAAAAAATGAGAATCACGGGTTTAGACTTGAGGAAGGTCAATCATCGGCATGACCAGTACGATGCAAATGTATTGGACCACCATGAATTTCATTTGTTTGCCTCTTTCACCGGAATCACTTTGCCACAGTAAAACAATTATGGACCCAGCAAGACGCCACTATGTTTTGGTGAGGATCTGGATAACAGGGGCCAATAAAAATTGGATTCCAGTAATCCCTCACCACTTTGAATTTTACGGCTTCACTCTATCACACTTATTCAAAAACATATTAATGAATACATCTGCTTCACGGTTGAATACGGCCTATTATTAGTACACAAAAATATGCATATTTAAGCCAATTTTACATATTTTTTGTGGAGATGCACGATATATTTTTGTCAAACTGATAACCGATCACTTTTTTATATCTACTTTTTAAAATTTAGTTTGAACTGTAGTTTGTGCACACCTAGAGGCTCAAACAAGACTCAAACAAATTAGGATTTGATCATGTGTACCTGTTTATTTGTCCTAATCAAACATCATGACATTACTACTACTACATCAGTGGTCCCCAACCCCCGGGCCGCGGCCCGGTACCGGGCCGTGGGTCATTTGGTACCGGGCAGCACAGAAAGAAAAAATAATTTCCATTATTTCATTTTTTAATGTTTTATTTTTGAAAAGTGGCCGGATTCTCTCTGTTACATCCGTCTCACTTGACGCATGTCCATTGTGCGTATGCTAACTTTCTCTCATGCCGCACAGATAGACTACTGCCGTATTTTTACCATTTTTCTTTCACCTCATCTTTGGTGTCAAATGCTGATACTATGTGGGAATGCATAAAGGTAAGTTTTGATGACTTACTGAGTTCTAATGTGCTCATTTGTTAATTCATGCTAGCGATGTAATAATCTCTCTGGACAAACTTGGCTGGAACTCGAACCGGTGGATGGTGGGTCGGCATTCATTTTGTGCTTTTAATTTGATGTTATTCATGTCTTAGTTTTACACAATTCATAATAAATAAGATAAATTTGATCGCTATAATGTACGGACCCCCCAACCTCCGGTCCGTGGGAGATGGTTGGGGACCACTGGTCTACATCACTACTATCAGGAGAACCAGAGTATACAGCGGAGGAGCCACCTGCCGTGGCCTAGCAAGGTGCACTGTATTCAGGCACTCGCTCCGAGCAGCCGGTGTGGCGCCATGGAGGTCTCTGGCAAACCTTTTTCACGTTTCAAATGTCACGGCGCTGGCGTTTCAGGCTGACTGGCAAGGTTTTTTGTGCGCTCTACAGTATGTTTTTCTTTTTCCCTTAATCGCAATGTAGAACGTCCTTACGTCTTAGAATGTTTGTTGACAAGTGAGGAAGTTACGACAGGCCGTTAACGTCACAGGCAGGAGAAAAAAAGAGCGCTTGGTTTGCTCACATGCACCGCATAGGTAATCTCGCTATTTTGAATTATCGGATTTATCACGCACCCGTAATTTTTTTGCCTAAATCAAGCATTTTCAAGCATAAACATGGCAAAAATAAGCTAAAATACAAATATAAGGCATTCAGAAGACGCAGTCAAGGTCGTTGTAATGATATGTAGTAGTCTACACTGCTCGGCGAGACACACAAGCAACAGATTTGATCGCTGGAGCAACAGGCTTTTACAGGCACAATAATCCCTAACTCATCGGCTACTGTTGCGGCCGTAACCCACGCAAAGCTAAAACTCATCTCTGTACGCCCAACGTCACTTCCTGTCCTCCTGTCCAATAATAAAAGCCCCCATGGGTCAGTGCATTCCAGTGATGAGAAAATAGCCACCGCAGGAAGTACTGTACAGAACAGGAAGTAAAGTACAAGAACTAACAAAACTAACAACTGAGTCTATATAGTCGTCCCTCGTTTATAGCGGTTAATTGGTTCCAGACCAAAACGGTGATAAACGAATTTTCATGATATAGGATTCAATGTTAATAAATGTTAATTATTAATTATTAATTCATAGTTAGACAATAGAAAACCTGTTTATGACTTTCTAAATACAGTTTTTACCATTATTAGAGCCCTGTAGACAAGAAATAACACCCCTGTGGTCAACTTTACACTCCTATTACTCATTATTTATACCACATTGCAACGCTTATGCTGCAGGGACTCGAGGCGGCTGCAAGCTAGCGAGCTAACAAGCTGGCGAGCTAACCAGTTAGCCTCAAAACGTTTTTCGTCTAAACGTAAGATTACCACTTCCACAGGGAATGGGAGGAGAACTGTTTTTTGCTCTATCATTTCGGACAGGCCATGACTTCATGCAGTGTTAATGTCATGTAATCTAAGGTAATGTTTTGTGTCATTACTGCTGCCTGGTGACTACAGAATTACATATCCCTTGTATTTCAATATGTTTTGGCTAATAATAGACCATAGTCTACCAGGAAACAGCCATCATTTATTAATAAATTTCTGAAAAACCGCAATATTGCAAAAGACGGCTGTATTATGTCTTCTTTATGTCTTATTTTCTCTTATTATGTCTACTATATTGGGTAACATGAATGTAAAGGTGACTAAAGGGGTGTTATTTCATGTCTAGATGACTCTAATGATGTTAAAAAAACATATTTATAAGGCTGTAAACAGATGTTCTATGTTCAATCTACCAAAATATTCAATTTATAAATAAGGAATCCTACTTCACGGAAATTCCCTTATCACAGTCGGGTCTGGAATCAATTAACAGTGATAAATGAGGGATGACTGTATTACAGTGTGCGCCAGTACGGTACCATCGGACTGAGCCACCCCCCAGAATCATAATGGCAGCCCCCGTATTTGTCATCATCCATGAAGCAGGAAGTACAGATGGACAAACAAACACACATGCACTCCACAACTGTTTGGGTTTTTACAAACATTTCGGACCACCAAGCCTTGGTGGGGGTCTGCGCTCTACCAAGTGATCGCAGGACCCGCTGAGCGACGAGTGCGTTCATGTTGAGACCAGATTACTTTACAGACATTACATGCTGTAGGTAACAAAAAAAAAATGGGCGAAGGAACCTAAAAAAGACTGTCTTTGTTTCCACTCCACAGAGGGAAAGGATTCTCAATATCGAGCGAATCTGCAACCTTCTTCGCAGAGTGAGTAATATCTGCTTTTCACCTGCAGCTGCTCGATAATGACACCAGAGGGGCTTCATTTGTCTCTGCCTCCGGTGGGAGAGCCGTGACACACACACACACACACACACACACACACACACACTCACACACACACACACACACTCCATTTCACATGGAGTCATCACCACAGGCCACCTTCACTGCATGCTACCCACCCACATGCAAATTCACAACTCCGACTTGCTCATATTGTGATCTCTCTTTGCATTCGACAGGGAAAAATGTCTGCAACATCTGTCCCACACAGAGGAGACCATTTTGATTGTTATAAAACACAATAACAGAGCTTTTGGCAAAGCATATCATGTAATAAATCAGCACCAGATTTCATTGAAATATAAGAATTACCGTTGTAAAATAATTCCAAAAAATGAATACATGATTAAAATACATTCGATACAAGACAGAACAGACAGCAAATAATATGTTGAATTTATAAGAAACCAAGTAAACCAATAAAAAACAACACATTATGGGAGCTCAGTGTAATATTAGTGTAGTTATAGTAAAGCAAATATTTGCAACTTTCAGGATGAGAGAGAAACAAACCCACGGATGCACTTATTGTGGAACCACTGACTATTGTGCTGGCATTTTCAACAATGACGGCAGCTGTTTAGAGCAAAAATAGTCTCTAATAAGCCGACAGAATACCACCTGGCCAACGCAAATGGACAAAAGAAAAAGTCAGCATCCAGACAAACACTTAAATTGGTCCAAATCTGAACAGAGTGACTTTCTATTAAGTGAACTGAAAGTGAATTACGGAGTTGCGGTAATGCGCCTCAATGCTGGTTGCCACTCCACTCTCGCCACCCGCAACACCACCATGCAGACAGGTCTGCAGTGTAAGTTAGTTTCACGTTGTACGTTGGATATTCGGCTCCGTAGCTACAGCGGTAGTTCCCCCTCACTGTGCCCGGACTGCTGTGGCTTAGCTACATGGTGGTCGTGGCCACCCTTGGTCACTCTCCGGCCACCCACTGGCCATCTAGACATTTCAGGTATCAACTTATTGCCCCCACTATGCGAGTAACGGTCTCACTTTGGCCACACCAGTGAAACATTGCCAATGCTCACACGGGAAGTGTTTGTAACCGCTGGTTATTTATACTAGGGACCGTCAATAAATTACTATTGCATACTATTGAAGAGAGTTTGTTAAAAAAAAAAAAAAAGCCCTACATTCTAAATCACACCACAAATTGATCTATAACCACGTCAAATGATTAGTCCTACCCTAAAAGTATTTTGCACACCCATTTTTTCAAATTTGATCTTTTATTGGATAGATGTTTATTGGATCTTTTACTGGATTACAGACCTGACTCACAGAGGTTTGGTACAAAAGCCAAACAATATTGTTGGTCATGCTGTGTAACAAAAAAGTTAATTCAGCGATACTTTGGTTCGGTACCAGATTGGATCAGCAACACTATAGAAAAAAAATCAGATGGGATCGAAAGCCAAAAAATGTGGATCGGGACATCCCTACCTCACACTGAAGAAATAACTGACTGAGACTATCATACATATACAGTATACAGTATAAATACAGTATGTATTATTTAAAACACAAAAGGCGATGGTGCCATCTATCCATGCAGGCCACCATTACGGCGCCTCATTCCTCCTCTTTTCCTGTTTTCCTATTGTTTGTAATGATGTAACTATGCATAAACACCCACGTCTCCTTACAAATGACACTATAGTGTTCCCTCGTTTATCGCGGGGGATAGGTTCCCAAAATAGCCTGCAATAAGTGAAATCTGCAAAGTAGCCAGCTTCATTTTCTTTTACAATGATTATACATGTTTTCAGGCTGTAAATCCCCTCAACATACACTTTACACACTTTTCTCAGACAGGCACGAACATTTTATCACATTAAAACCTTCGTTTGAATGTGATAAAATGGTTTCGGTTTTGTATCCTTGTTAAAACATATTGCTGCAGACGAACCGAAGATTTATTTACAAGCTAGCAAGCAAGCAAGCTAGTGATGACACAGGAGACATGGCAGGACGGCACGAAGAAGGAGATTGATTGACAATTATCTAGAGCCAATCAGGACGCAGAAAACAATGGGCGGTGCAGACAGACGAGAGAGGGAAGAGATAGAGACTCACCTTCCCACAATGCAATTCTTCTTAAAGGGCCAGGCTCAGCCTGTAACAGCGTTCATACGCTGTCGTAAAAAAAAAAATCCACGAAACAGCAAATCTGCGAAAGGTGAACCGCGATAGCAAGAACCCATTCAATGTTTTACATTTTACAACATCCGAATGCAATAATGAACTGGTGTCCAGTCATGGAAACGATATACACTCCTGATCAAAATCCTAAGACCAGTTGGAAAATTGCAGGTATTTACATTTTGCACTGCAGTATTTTAAGGAGGTGCTAGGTAGCACTTCCAAATGCAAAAAGAAGAAATGGGAGTGAGACAAAAAACATTTTGAGTAAGCAATTTATTGCAAACAAGCACTCAAGAGTAATTTAAGACCATAGCTGAAAAAAAAGTGAAACCCCACTAAAATAGAAATAAAATGATCAAAAAAGGACTCAATAATGAGTAGCTGCACCATTTGTGTTACTCACAACAAAAATGGGATTGTGCATGCTTGATGCCAGTGTTTCCAGGAGGCTAGTGCGAATGTTGCTCCAGGTGGTGAAGATGGCTTCACGGAGGGCATCCGCTGTCTGGAACTGATGTCCATTTTTGTAAACTTCCCTCGCCATCCATCCCCAAATGTTCTCATTTGGATTTAGATCAGCAAAAGAGTGATCTTTTTCCTCTGGAAGAAGTCCTTTGTCAGGCGGGCCTGCAGTCATGAGGGATGCCCCCTGCAACATCTCCACGTAGCCAGCTGCCGTTTGACGCCCCTTCACAACCTGAAGCTCCGTTGTTCCATTGAAAGATCATGACGGCGCCCCCTCCACTGTGCCGTGTGAAAAACATCTCAGGTGGGATCTCCTTGTCATGCCAGTAACGCTGGAAGCCATCGGGACCGTCAAGGTTGCATTATTTCTCATCAGAATAGAATTTTCTTCCACCTTTCAATGTCCCATGTTTGGTGCTCTCCTGAAAATTCCAAAACGGGCAATGTTGCGGCGTTGAAGACGTTGTTTTTTACGTTCTTAAAAGCCTTCTCTTGCAGATGCCGTCTGATGATTGATGATTAGACTTCACTCGGCATCAGTAACAACCATCATTTGGGCCGAGGATGGTCCCGTGTCTTGACAGACAGCCATCAGATTGTCCAGCTCAGGGCCGGTGACATTTTTTTGGGTCTACCACTTGAAATTTTTTTCCATATACCTCGGGATGTGTGGAGAAGTTTCAAATGACTGTCTTACTGCGTCCAACCTCAGCAGCAATGGCGCGGTGTGAGAGGCCTTGCTTATGGAGCTCAACAATCCCACCGCGTTCAACGAGAGAAAGCTCTTTTGCCTTCGTCATGAAGAGAACATGACAGAAAATCACACTGAAGCCACATTTTTGCCAAGATTTTTGTTTTTTAAAGGCTGTGGTCTTAAACTTTTGATCAACTGATGGACAGCTTATTTCACGTCCTGCTTGTTTGCGTACTCACAATGTTTTTTGTCTCACTCCCATTTCTTATTTGAAGCTCTACGTAGAACCTCCAACAGTGCAAAATGTGCATTCTTGCAATTTTTAACTGGTCTTAAGATTTTGATCAGGAGTGATTAATGACATCATGATATCACCAAACAACTAGAGCTGATATTTCAAGGTACTTTAACACATTTCTGTGTGTGTTGTGTTTAGCTGGTGGTCCCAGAGTATTCTATCCATGGGCTCTTTTGCCTCATGTTCATGTGCGCTGGAGAGTGGGTCACACTTGGCCTAAATATCCCGCTTCTCTTCTACCATCTGTGGAGGTACGGATCAACCCGCTCCCCTAGCTGATGTCTTCAAACGTTCTTTTGAAATGAGTCTATATCTGTCTTGTTAGGTTTTTCCATCGACCGGCTGATGGGTCAGAGGTTATGTACGATCCCGTGAGTGTGATGAACGCCGACATCCTCAACTACTGTCAGAAGGAGTCCTGGTGTAAGCTGGGTTTTTATCTGCTCTCTTTCTTCTATTATCTCTACAGGTATGTTTAACTCTACGATCTTCTCCATGATCATGTAGACTGCATTTACACTGCAGGTCTTCCAATTACTGACTTTCCCAAGCAGTGTTGGGCAAATTGCTTTTAAAAAAGGTAATTGGTTTTAGGTCTACTGTAAAACTGAACACGAAAAATTAATACATCAACATAAACAAAAGCATTTAAACAAATGCTCTAGCTCGATGCTAATTTGCACTGAAAATCCCATCAAGGCACTACTGATTAGCATTTTACAAGGCGAATGAAATGGATAACTAAGATGCACCTTCCACTTAAGCAACTGATATGTAGTATGCATACGCAAAGATTTTCTAAAGCTCAAAAAGATACAGGTCTGGCACATTCAACATCTTCATGGCAGTGGACTACTAACAGACGTTGCGGGTGTTCTTCTATGACAGCGGGTTTCAAATAGAAGGACAGTGTTGATGCCAAGTATCGGTCTATTATTTAAAAAAACAAAAAAACCCTCCAGAATAACAGTGCAAGATTAAGACCCACTGAAACGAGCTGAGAATCACTGGCTCAGACATGTGATGTTCACACGTTTCTGTACATTAAAGACACTAAAACCCATCCAATGTAGGTCAATACATATAGGCTACGCTCTCTGAACAAAATAGCTTTGTGTAATGGGGGGGATGAGAGGGGGACAAAAAAAAAAGAGAGACAAGAGACAAGGACAACAGCCATCCATTTACTTTCGCTGATCCGGGTCTGAGTTGTAGGGGCAGCAGTCTCAGTAGGGAAGCTAAGACTTCCCAGTCTCTTGCAGTTCCACCAGGAAGACACCAAAGCGTTCCCAGGCCAGCTGTGAGACACGGTCCCTGCAGCATGTCCTAGGTCTGCCCTGGGGCCTCCTCCCAGCTGGGATCAACAGTTCATTTTATTTTTAGATAATACAGAGGGCTGCACTAGCTGATTGGAGCTGTGGCCGTAAAGTGGTTGGCGCCTGTCGTGGCGGTCATCCCAGAACCCGTTGGTGGACACCAGTGGTCAGGGATGCCGTCAAGATGAAGAAGGAGTCTTTTGGCTTTTGGCTTATGGGACTCCGGAAGCAGCTGACAGGTATCGGCAGGCCAAACGGTCTGCGGTTCTGGCAGTCACTAAGGCAAAAACTCGGACATGGGAGGAGTTCGGAGAAGCCATGGAGGACGACTTCCAGACGGCTTCAAAGAGATTCTGGACCACCATTCGGCGTCTCAGGAGAGGGAAGCAGTGCACAGTCAACACCGTGTATGGTGGGGATGGTGTGCTGCTGACCTCGACTTGGGATGTTGTGGATCGGTGGAAAGAATCCTTTGAAGACCTCCTCAATCCCACCGACACGTATTCCGATGAGGAAGCAGAGCCTGGGGACTTCACGGTGGGCTCTCCTATCTCTGGGGCTGAGGTTGCTGAGGTTGTCAAAAAGCTCTTCGGTGGCAAGGCCCCGGGAGCAGATGGGATCTGCCCGGAGTTCCTTAAGGCCATGGATGCTGTAGACATGTCTTGGTTCACATGAGTCTGCAGCATCGCGTGGACATCGGGGGAACCATACTCCTCAGCCTCTCTGGTAAGGTCTATTCAGGGGTTCTGGAGAGGAGGATCCGCTGGAGGGTTGAATCTCGGATTCAGGAGGAGCAGTGTGGTTTTCGTCCTGGTCGTGGAACTGTGGACCAGCTCTACGCTCTCAGCAGGGTCCTTGAGGGTGCATGGGAGTTTGCCCAACCAGTCTACATGTGTTTTGTGGACTTGGAGAAGGCATTCGACCGTGTTCCTCGAGGAATTCTGTGGGAAGTACTCCGGGAGTATGGGGTATCAGACCAGCTAATTCAGGCTGTTCATTCCCTTTGGTTCACATTGCCGGCCATAAGTTGGACCCGTTTCCAGTGAGGGTTGGACTCCGCCAGGGCTGCCCTTTGTCACCAATTCTGTTCATTATTTTTATGGACAGAATTTCTAGGCGCAGCCAGGACGTTGAGGGGTTCCGGTTTGGTGGATGCAGGATTGAGTCTCTGCTTTTTGCAGATGATGTGATCCTGCTGGCTTCATCGAGCCGTGAACTTTAACTTTCACTGGATTGGTTCGCAGCCGAGTGTGAAGCGGCCAGGATGAGAATCAGCACCTCCAAGTCCGAGTCCACGGTTCTCACCCAGAAAAGGGTGGAGTGCCATCTCCGGGTCGGGGATGAGATCCTGCTCCAAATGGAGGAGTTTAGGTACCTCGGTGTCTTGTTCACAAGTGCGAGGGAGGGATGGAACGCGAGATCGACAAGCGAATTGGTGCGGTGTCTGCAGTGATGCGGACTCTACATCGGTCCGTTGTGGTGAAGAGAGAGCTAAGCCGAAAGGCAAAGCTCTCAATTTACTGGTCGATCTACGTTTCTACCCGCACCTGTGGTCATGAGCTTTGGGTACTGACCGAAAGGACAAGATTGCGGGTACAAGCGGCTGAAATGAGTTTTCACCGTAGGGTGGCTGGGCTCTCCCTTAGAGATAAGGTGAGAAGCACTGTCATCCAGGAGTGACTCGGAGTAGAACCGCTGCTCCTCCTCCGCATTGAGAGGAGCCAGATGAGGTGGCTTGGGCATCTGGTCAGAAAGACCCAGGACACGTTGGGGAGAGTATGTCTCCCAACTGTCCTGGGAACGCCTCGGGATCCGCCGGGAGGAGCTGGACGAAGTGGCCGGGGAGATGAAAATCTGGGCCTCCCTGCTTAGGCTGCTGCCCCCTCAGATAAGCGGTAGAAGATGGATGGATGGATGGAAACCCCTGCCTTAAGACTATAGAAGTAGAAGTTCTTCTTCTCAGACATCAGCGCAGAAGATGGTGTCACTTAAGGGTCAAAAAGGCTCAAGTAGAAGTGGACTGGAGAGCCACGTAACAGGTCCCACTCAAGGCCACAAAAAAAAGATAAGAATCAGGTCAACTGAACCATGCAGTGTAAATGCAGCCTTCATTTCAGTTCCAGTGTTATAGCAAAGTGCATGAACTGTCCGTTTGTGTCTATTCATCCGCTGCTGATACAGCATGGTCTACGCCCTGGTGAGCTTCTAACAAACTCACGCTGAGACCGAGGTACAACGTCATCCAAAAGAAAAGAACCTTCCCGTCTGCGGCTTGGGTTTTCCACGGTCTCACCTTGGAATACGACACAAACAACACCCGATATGAGTGTCATTGTGAATGTAAAAGGTGTGGCCTCCGCTCCATTTATATTGCTTTATGTCAAACACCGCAGTGAGACAGAGGGACAAAGGTATGAATGAAGGATGGAAGTGATGCTGACGATGGAAAAGGTGTTTGTGCTGCCTTTTACGCCTCATTACAAAACTTAACAATGACTCTGAAGGGCTGGAGTAATCCCGTGCTGCTCTTACTGATCCAGTCTCTCAACTCACTGTGACCCTCCAAACACTTAACATGGGCTGGAACACGAAACAATATGTCTGTAATCTCTGAAAGTGTGCACATGGCCAGATGTTTGCTATTATTGTGTATATTTCAAATAATAGACACCTCTAATATCCAACCACTGTTTTTCTGTTGAGTTTTAAAAAAAAAAGCACTGAAAATGCAGACAGGAATATAACAGATCGGTGCGTGCACAGACACTTTCAACCAAGATGGAGATAAAGCTTTGACCATCAGGTTCATCAAGAACATTTTCACATTGTAGTAATAATAATAATAATAATAATAGCAAGGTTGAAGTCTCCATGCTGACAATTCATTCACCTTTAAGTGTGTTCTTAGCTGTAAGGACGTATTTTGTGCTAAAGATAGCTAGAGGAGGGCTTTTTGCTCATAGATTCAATGCCAAATGTTCGTATCTGAAAAAAACAACAACATTGTGCCAAAGAACATGAAGCAAGTGAAAACAAAAAGCGGCGAGCTATAAAAAGAAATGCCTGTTGTATATCTGCGTCCAAACGCTAAGGCGCCAGCAGCCGACTGTGTCTCGGTTTTCACTTTCTTCAAGACGTATTTAACCTTGGCGCAATGGTTTGCTTACAAGAAAAGAAAAAAGAAGAAAAAAAAAAGAAAACTAACTATAGTCTGTATTTTTTTGTGTGCAGAAAAGCCTTATTTCCAGTGATGTTTACTCGTTAGCATATATGCTAGCCATTTTAGCGCAGCGACATTTCTCAGATCTGTTGTAAAGCGTACAGCTCTTACGTATGAAAAGCAATTAAATACTCCAAACTAGCAATGTCATAGGTTAGATGAGGTGTCTGCGTTTGTGTATGTATAGTGGAACCTGCTTAAGTTGGTCCCGTTCATATCGACAGCGCGTCAATTCCGATTTTTTGCTTGTTGTACCTAATATTTTCATGTCAGTGTGAACCGTACAATTCCATTTTTCCAAATGAGACCCAGGCCTCTTTCGTTTGTAGATATAAATCCGATATTAATGTTCAGCCAATACGTCTTTGGCTACGTTCACAATGCAGATCAATTCAGATGTTTTTGCTCATACTGTGGTGTTGTTCCATGTTTGTCACACTTAAATGTTTCAGATCATCAAACAATTTTAGTGAGTGACAACACAACTGAACACAAAATCCAATTTTCAGATGAAATTTTTTAATATTAAGAGAGAAAAAAATCCAAACCGATGGCCCTGTGTGAAAAAGTGCCATTTCTAACGGTTTTGGTTTTCCAGCCAACCACACTGAGAGCCATTATCCACAAATGGCGAAAAAATATGGTGGTGGTAGTGTGAGGGTCTGGGGCTGTTTTGCTGCTTCAGGACCTGGAAGACTTGCTGTGATAAATGAACCATGAATTGTGCTGAAAGAGAATGTCCAGCCATCTGTTGGTGACCTCAAGCTGAAACCAACTTGGGTTCTGCAGCAGGACAATGATCCAAAACACACCAGCAAGTCCACCTCTGAATGGCTGAAGAAAAACCAAATGAAGACTTTGGAGTGGCCTAGTCCAAGTCCTGACCTGAATCCTATTGAGATGCTGTGGCATGACCTTAAAAAGGCGCTTCATGCTGGAAAAGCCTCCAGTGTGGCTGAATGACAACAATTCTGCAAAGATGAGTGGGCCAAAATTCCTCCACAGCGCTGTAAGAGACTCATTGCAAATTATCACAAACGCTTGATTGCAGTTGTGTTTTCACTTTTCACACACAGGGCCATGTAGGTTTGGATTTGCTTTTCTCCCTTAATAATAAAAAAACAGCATTTTGTGTTTAGTTGTGTTGTCATCGGCTAATATTTACATTTGTTTGATGATCTGAAACGCAAAAAAAGAAGAAATCAGGAAGGGGGCAAACACTTTTTCACACCACTGTACGAAATTAGTGCGGCCAACGCACGTTCAGAAATTTTGCACGTCCTCCATGCGTGTCAACATCTTACTCCTTCACGGTCACCACAACTATGTTCTCCACGCAGCGGCCAAAAAAAATCGTACACTCGGTTGTGACCTAAGCTTAAGATAAGAGTATAAAATATCACATAATAATAATATGCACAAATGGAAGAAAATCCTTTATTTTCACCAATTTTCCTGATGTCTCTGGGCAAAGTCACAAGCAAATGCGCACCCATGGCTAGTTTCAGTTTGGGTTATGTTTACGTGAGGCAGCCAGTCCGAGACGCGTCGACATGAACGGGTTCCGCTGTAGTAGGTGAGGGGGACAGATAATGACTCGGTGATAACCATTATTTGTAATATGTAAAGAGTCATTTGGATAACACAATCACACACGTGAAATAATTGTTGCTTGACGACCAAGCCTTTGCTCACCTGCTCTTTTTCATTCGTTGGACTTATTTGTAGATAAGCGATGGTTCTATTGTGATTCCAACAGCGGTAGAAATACAGCCATTCAGGGGCCTGATGACAACGTGGTTCATAGCCGGCTCCGCGTGTCGGATGTACGTGTTTGATATCAATACTTAGGAGTAAAAGTGTCAACATCCACACTGTTTTAGAAATCTAACTTTTCCTGTACGTTCAAGTGTATGAAAGTCACTCATTTGTATTAGACAGCAATACCAGGACAAAAGACTGATAGAAATAATGCAAATCAGCAGTGGCTATGTTTACATGGACAATTTCATTCAACTTTATTCGGTTGCCATGATACAGAAGATTTAAAAAAATGTATAACATATGATGATAACATAAACAAAATTATATTTGTCCATTGAAGCGTGCTATAAATGTGTTTTCTGTATGAGTCCAATCATTCCCACGACTTCTTAGCCCTGCTGGCCCTCTGAGTGCACGGAGTCGGATCACGGCGCCTGCCAGTTTCAGTTTGTCAGCATGTCGCCAGTTATATAATGTTGCAGAAACATTTATTATACAACATGAGTTTCTAATGTCTTTCATGTAAGCGGGACATCATTACTCTTACTAATCGGACAATGAAATCAAGAGAAATGTCACACGCGGACACGCTGCAGTACTCGCCTCATCCTGAAGGGGCCAGGGCATCATGCGTGTTACTGCCGTCCTTCCGTGTAGAGGAAAAAACTTTTTTTTTTGTTAGTTTTGATAGCAGCAGCACTATCTGGAGAGCAGTAAGCTGAACAAATGAATGAATTTGACTGCCAAGATGGAGTATTACAGTACTGTATATATCCAAGCTCACCAGAAGGAAAGCAAACTTTTACAACAAAGTACCAGCGTTTTTCCTGCAGAAGGATAGGGTGCTTGTACTTCATGTACAGTACAGATAAAAGGTATGACCATGACCATCATTACATCTGAATGGTTTTCCGTTAGTAACGCCGTCCTTTCTGCCACCTAATATTGGAATATTGACGTTCATGTAAATGTAGCCATTGCGTGCATGGCAAAACAAGATGTCCATCAGTCTATTTGTATACAGTGTAGTTTGTTTTGATTAAATTCACATAAATTCCCTTAAATCTCATTAGAACATTAACAAAGTCTCCGGACGGACCTCATCTAAAAAGTCCTATGGGAGGAAAAAAGGTCAAATTTGTATCTGACCTTTGAGTTGATGGTAATTTGGATGAGTCACTGAAATCCACAACATAACATGAGAGAACGTCCTCAAATTCAACAAAAAAACACCAATCAATCGATCGCAACTGGACTGTTCAGGTTGTCTTAGAAGACCTTTGGCCTCTCGTCCGAGCAGGCTTCATCCGTTCATGCTGAAAGACTACGTGGGATAAACACGAGTCCGACTAAATAGGACAGCTCTAGTCCGAGAACCTGGTACAAAATCCTCTAAAGGAGGAGCCATCTCTGAACGGAGGGGGAGGTCTGCGACACCACCTTCCTCCCACATACATGCTGTGCTTCCATCCCTTCCCAAAAGATTCAAACATTTAGCCTCCAACAAACAAGGCACAACCACCTTGGCGTCAGGTGGGTCCATGACCATCATGACATGGACAATGGAATGCTAATGAGGGCGATACCACCAAAACGACCATCAGTGACGGGCAGGGGCCCCACTACATTTGAATCCTAACTTCCGTCCTTTGACACCTCATAAGAGCGAACGTTCTCAGACTAGAGCTGTCCTACTTAGTCTGACTAGTGTTTGTCCCACCTCGTCATTCAGCATGAACGGATGAAGCCTCACATGAGAGGCCAAACGTCTTCTCAGACAAGCCGAACAGGCCAGTTGCGATCGATTCAACGCCTTGAGAACACAGTGACCTGCATGAATGAGAATATTCACAGGCACAATTAATGAAGCAACATACTGTCCACTCAACAACGCTGGTGACAACATGAGACACCCACAACCAGAGCCATGACAAAGATATTCATGGTCACTTCTGTACCTAATGTTGTGTCCAGGGCGTGGACAAATGCTGAGTCAGGACAATCACCACTGAAGCACACGGACAAACACATTTTGGTTCAACGTCGCCATGTATGTGCTGTTTAATTAAACATTCTAGGAACTGGTAACAGCATTTGTAACAGTCTTTTATACATTTCTGATCATTGTACGCTTCCGACAGTTTGGTGGACAACTTTAGATCTATCAGGTTATACTAACGATGTACAGTTCATATACAGCGATTCATATGTATTCTAATAAAAGAACTACCAAAATCAGCACGTTTCTTACCGCCCGTCTTGGGAGCCGGCACTTTATCTTGCCCATCTGTGCAGCCTTTTGCAGAGCTGACACTGGGCCAAGAGCAGGGATGCACCAGAGGAGGCGAATCCAAGTTAGCTGAGGAGATGAGAAGACGTGGGGCCACATCGGAAGATGTTAGTAATATTTATGCTTACGCACAACAACAATGTCCTGCGTTTACATCCTGTACGATTGCATTGGTGGGTCGCACAACACTCCGGAGTCCTGCGCTTGGAAAGGCATTGGAGGGTGTTTACTTCTGCGAAACAGGACTAGTTGGTCCACACCTTTACAAGAAAAAGGTGTAGGTGAAGAACATTCCATGGATTACACTTTGATTCTTGTAAAGAAATGGTAGACTCTTCTTAAGCCTCGGTCACAAGCGGTCGTAAGGGCTCCTTTTTTAGGTTGCGAGACAAACTTCGTACGTCTTTGGCCAACGAGTGTCTTTTGTACGTTTTGCTGGTGTCAGGTTTGGGTAAAATCTAAGTTTTTGTGTCGTGCGCCACGCGTGAACCCCACATACGCAATTTGTGCGGCCAACGAACATTCAGATGTTTGGTATGTCCTCCTTGCGTGTCGAGTAAGTCAGTCGTGCGTTGGCCGTACGACAGTGCGGATCGATACTGAAATATGAATTCTTCCGACATCAACTCTTCATGCTCTAAAGTCGATTCTCAAATCGAAATATCAATACTTTTGATACTTCAGATACAGTTGTGTTGTAAATGATTCAACCCCGAAAAGATTACCACTCTTAAGAACTCATCAGAGGTTTCAATCAGGGCGCGGTTGTTCGCCGGTCAACCGTGAAATATGGCTTGTTCACGTCGCTACTTACCGTGTGGTTGACATCACTCGTCAGCGCCAATATATCCCACAATTCCTCATTTTGCTGACTTGCGGTTTAGCGGAAAAATTGATAGTGAAACGATTTAACAAATTAAAAAAGAAATTAAACTAAAATATTTTAGTTAAATACATTATTAATTGAAGTAAGCAATATTGAACATAGTTTCTAGCTTTACAGCAAAATGGAGCTCGGGCCCTACATCGGATACCGAAACTACTCAAACAGCCTTCAACACAATTAAATAAAAATGTTTTCGGTTAAAAATATTTTGCTCAGCATAAGCTGAGTTTGGAAAAATACTGACATTCGGCTCGCCTTCAAAGTAAGAGTCTTAGGGTTCAACCTAATATTGGTGCCAAGATGATAATACGCATGCCAGCTATTGATGTATCAAACAGTATCAAAGGTATGTTTCATTTGTTCTTGTTACACAAGTGTACAAACACAGCTTTCCATACATCGCAAAGGCACCGTCAGACACGCTATACCTACACTTCCTCTGGAAAGATTTCAAAATAATGTAACTATCGCCTCAAACTGCGAGTTCATAAAAATACAATCTTGTGACGCCGACAAAGCCTCAAAAAGCTCTAAGTACAATTATGCCATCCAAATAGTTGTTCTCAAACATGACTAAGAAAGAACTTGCAAGCTTCACACGGGTCAGTAAAAGAGTTTCCTTTCAAATCTAGGCAGTTCAAAGCAGGTTTTTCGTTAACGTTAAAGGTTGGTTACGTCTACTTAACCAGTGGTTAAATAAATAACCGAGTTTTGAACAACCAGGCGCGGTCTTTTCAATCAGGTGTGGAAAAGACCTGCAGATGTGGACAGAACCATAACGAGCAACAATCCAGCAGATTTAAAACGACTGAGATGCTCGGCTCCTTCGAGACAGTCAATGATGTCTTTGCAACATGGTGAAGTCCAGGGAATGGTCACAGAAGTCAAGAGAGGAGGTAATGTCTCTTCATAAGCAAGATAGCAAAGGCATTACACATTTCAAAAGACACAACTGGAAGCATAATTAGCCAATTTAAAGCTAAAGGCACAGTGGAAACACTACCTGGGCGGGGCAGAAAGAGGACGCTGTCGGCGACCGCTGTCCGGCAACTGAGGCGAAAGGTGGAGAAAAATCCCCGGGTAAGAGCTGAGGAGCTGTGACAGGACTTGTCAGAGGGTGCTACTCAGGTTTCGGCCAAGACTGTAGAAGATGAAGGCGCACCCCCTGCTGACTCCAAAGCACAAGAAGAGTCGACTCCAGTTCACCAAAAAACATGTGGACAAACCACAGAGGTTTTGGATACTGTTCTTTGGAGCGACGAGACAAAGTTGCAACTCTGGGCCGATGGATCAACCGTATGTCTGGAGGAGGAAGAAGGAGGCCTGCAAAGAAAAGAACACCTTGCCTACCGTGAAGCATGGCGGGTGGTCAGTCACGCTCTGCTGCTGTTTCTCTCCTTCAGGCACAGGGAATCTCCAGCGTGTGCACGGCACCATGAATTCCATCAACCACCAGGAGATCCTGGGTGTAAATGTCACGCAGTCCGTGACAAAACTGAAGAGACGTTTGGGAGACGTCGGACCATCCAACAGGACAATGATCCCAAGCGTACCTCCAAATCTACCAAAGCTTGGTTGCAGACCAAGGCATGGAAGACTCGGAGTGGCCATCACAATCGCCTGACTTAAATCCGAGGCAGCTGCAGCACGCAAACCCAAGAATGCCAACGAACTGGACACAGAGACACAGAGGGCGGTAGAGATGGAGGTATGCTTGTGCACAGTTTTTGCAACCTTCATACAAAGCCCACCTGGAACGCACGGGTAGTACGTTTACTGCAAATTAGACGCACGTCGGTCTTCCAACCTACGTTGGCGGCACGAATGGAGCGACAGCCGTACGTCCGAGCAGCCTGAGATATCGAGCGGGGTATGCAGATTGTACTTCCAGGTTATATGTCGGGTGTTTGTGTTTGTGACCACAATACTACATTTGTCTTTCAATGTTTTTCGAAGCGGTAATTAATTATTTATTGTTTTTTTAAAACCTGCGATACGGTGAGGGGGTGATATCCGAGACACAATATAGCGAGGGACGACTTATTTGAAAAGGCGTCTGTCAGGTTCAAACTCCTGTGCCAGCAAAATTACAGAAGAGACAAGACAACAAGCGTGTCTTTTTACTCGCGAGGAGAACGGAGGAACGTACCAGAGTTGCCTTCCCGCGCCGCCCTGATACGTTCTCTGAGATCTCGCTTTTTATTTGGGCGTTCCGTATCTACAAGGTTGTGCAACTCCAAGGGATGGGGTGAGCAACGCAGCTGCACAAGTGTACTTGGTTTCGTCTATGTGTGTGCGTCTCTGTGGCGGTTATCGGTACTACATGTGTGGTGTGAAGCACATTTCAGCACAGCCTCGAAGGACATCGGTTAGCGTGCGATCCTTGGAATCAGCAGACACGGTGGCGCCATGAGTCGTCACTTTCTCTGAGTGATATATGAGTAATGATTATATTGCTGGTTAATTCATGTCCAGTTCCAACAGCGTCCTGTACAGTTCAGATAAAAATGCACCGACCACCTGTTGTCTTTCAACAACAAAGTACGAAGCTGAACAAATTGCACGAAGTTGTTCTCCTTGAGTGTCTAGTCTGCGCTCCCAAAACGCTGCACTGCATGAATATTTTCATGGCAATCCCTGAGTTACGGTTTGCACAATCTCAAATTTAGGCCACCAAAAATCAACAACACAGCGATTAGCCAGGAATCAAAGCAGCGACAAGGCACCCGGCTGATATTTTTCCTCTCAGTGAAGAGACATATCATTCTCCACTGTCACCATGGAAACAAAATTGGATTCGACATTCCTGTTGACTCACTCAGAGGCGCTCACTCAAAACCCAGAAACATTCCAGCTCATCTGCAGCGTGCATGCCTTGCAGCATTTCCTTGCACATTACATACGTGTTCAGACGATGGAATGTCTGCGCATGCACGTCGCCATGGGAACCGTACGGATGTATAACATTACAACACAGTCTTATCACGCACACGCACGATGCATCTGTTTCTCCCACGACTCGCACGGCTTCACACTCATCAGCCCGGGCTCTTCCTTTTTCTTCGCCCTCCGCACCGCCATAATTGTCTCAACTCCTTTCCCCTCTCTTCCTACGTCTGTGCTCTCGCAGACACGTTGCCATGGAAACTGGCTACAACTGCAGGGCTGGAAACGGTAAGATTGGCATCCACATGGGCGCACACACGCTGAATAGCTAATCAATCATTACACAAGACACTCACTGTAGGTTGCCGCATATTATTTTGGCCGTGCAGACATGAAACATAAGGATGTACTCCTCCTAGACGAGTCAACTTGAGCAATATATCACATTTCATAGCCAAGTTGCGCTCAAATGATGGAAATTAAATATAAATTGACATATTAAATCTGATAAAGGGAGAAAATTGCTGTTTGCTGACCATACTGGCCGTTAAGAACTGAATGAAAAACTCTTCAAGTTAGGAAATGATGAAAAGGTTAAAAAAAAAAGTGAATCCACATTTTTTCCACCATGTAATGCGCTCACATTTCGTTCATCATCCTATTTGTCCTTATGACAAAATACGACATGACACTGTGTAGGCTACCACATCATCCGCATCCGCTATTCTGTACGGGTGTCCGTATCCGAACATGCACAGGTGTGGTGCTTATGGAGCTTTCAGGCTTTGGTGTAGACATGGCGTCTCGGCAGGTTTGTCATGAGCACGCCGCACATGAAAAAGCAAGACAACGTAGCTTGAGTGCGGCGTGGGCGAAGCCAGAGGCAAAGTGTACTTAAGTGGGTTGCATGGAGGTGACAAATGGAGGTGTCCATCAACAGGGTGCACTCTCACCTCTATTTGCACAACGCGCTGCGTGTGACAGAAATAATATTTGCTGTCCGAGTGCAACGCGTAAATCCAATGCAAATGTCGGCTGATAGAATATGGCTTTAAATCAAACAACTGTACCCTCCTGGTGTGACTAACTAATGTGACACAACACAGTGCAATTCATTTGGACTCTAATTACAACACTGCGATAAGTAGAAATACACACAAACTTTCTTCTGACGCTTACTTTTGTGGGGGGGGGGGGTTATGTCACAAGCAAGACAAAGCCACACGTGAGTGCTTTCAGATGGGGGTGGGGCGACGTGCTTTTATGTTCATCTCCAAAAGTGTCTAATAAGACCAGAAAAGTTGTTCGAATCTTGCCGTTTTTCAGAAATATACAAATTAACTCATTCAATACCAAGGATGTATTCATACGTCATTTACGTTTTTTGCACGAGAGGCAAAAAGATGACGCAACTGCACGCTAATGGATGTCACCTTTAGAGCAGCTTTAAGCCATAAAAACGGCCACCAGGTGGCAAAAGTAAGCGCTTGGCATGGATCATTTGCATGTAAAAACAGCAAGGAGGAAGTGGAAGCGCATGGAGGAGTGTAGCGTGCAGAAGGTTACGCACTGTACGGAAATTTTAACGCATGCACATGCACACACATGCACACAGTTTAGTTCCAAATGTGAAAACTGTAAATAGTTCATGGTGTTATATTTGTAAATAAATTGTTATTTTGATGTAAAACAACACTTTTTTTGTGTTATGTTGTGTGTAGTTGTTTAGATATTTGAGCCGACTCAAAGGCAAAAAAAAACGTGTCAAAGTGAAAGTTATACTTGAAATGTATCTTTTCACAAAAAGTTACTTTTTGCCCCGTTTTAGTCGGGAACTGATATTTTCCTGAAACTTAGCTATGTTCTACTGCTGATTACTAAAGAATGGAAAAAGTTGGAAACAAACTCTTTTTTTGTGATGAAAGATGGGAGTCTAATCTCCATGTTTTTGTAGCCATACGACACAATATTCCGTGCGCCTTGAAAGAGCAGTCAAAATCGTCTAAAATGGCCGCTATTGAAGGGGTTGAATTTTCAAAAATGGCTGAGATTGAATGAGTTAATTAATAAATTACGCTGTTTCGTTTTGTGGTTGAATAGGGCTTATTATTAGTATAAAAAAATATGCATATTTAAGCAAATGTTACAATTTCTTTTCCCAAATCAACTATTTTTAAGCATAAAAATGGCTAAATGAACTAAAATGCAAATAAGGTATTCAGAAGACGCGTTCAAAGATGCTGTGATGATATGTTGTATTCTACACCGGTCACTAGGTGTCAGTAATGTTACTGTAATGTTTGGTGAGACACACAAGCACCAGACTTGATGGGTGGAACAACAGGCTTTTATTGCAGGTTTGAACCTCACAACAGGCACAATAATCCCTAACTCATCGGCTACTGTTGCGGCCGTAAACCACGCCAAGCTAAAACTCAACTCTGAACCCCCGACGTCACTTCCTGTCCACCCTCCCACTCAGCTCTCCTAGTCTCATTTATGTTTTAAATGGCTTATTTTTGCTTATTATGTCTGCTATTTTTGGTAATAGCAGTGTAAAGGTGACTATAGGGGTGTTATTTTATGTCTAGAGGGCTCTAATCATGTTAAAACCCGTATTGAGAAGATTGTAAACACTTTTTTATGCTGTAACTACAAAAATATCCCCTCTGGAAATGGAATTATCACGGTCGGGTCTGGAACTGATAAACGAGCGATGGCTGTAATGTATTCATGAGCGAGGGCGAACGGGTAGCGCCCAATCTATTTGTGGCGAGCCACTGCAACATGCCCTTTTTTGTTTGTTTTGTTGTTAGGGTCTTTTTAAAGCCAAGTACATATACAGCCAGACTCGTATGGACACTAGAAAGGGAATCAACTTCAACAGCACAACGATAGCAGCTATTGTATGATAAATGGGTTTTCATGTATTTCTATCATCAGGTTGCTCAAGGATGTACTCATGTTTACACGGGACTCATGAGAAACATTCTTCACATCGATAGCAACCCGATGTAAAGTGGATTAGACTGGACGTTGCTGAAGAAGCAGCTGTATTGAAATGAAACACGCTTTCTATTCAAAGATATTTGCTTATGTGCTTGGCCTCCACTATAATAAAGGTGACCAAAAAATAAAAAAATCAGCCGTGTTGGCGTAGCAAATCCCTCTGTCACTGGAAAGCGATTAAGAAGCTAAAATTATGCTCAAAGCAAACAATAACCTGCTACCTAAAAATGTCATACGATCCTTCTCAACTAGAGAGGATCCCGTATGACCTCGGGGAAACGTGTAACGTCAAACATTTCTACGCGAGAACAACCTTCAGCATTTCAGTATGAAATCACGGAAAGGATTGAGTAAAGAACTCAAACAACGCACTTAAATGTAGCGATTTCAAGAAACAGTACAAGCAGCTGACGTTTACAAGGTACAAGGGAGAAGAGTCCTGAACCGCCGTGTACCTCCAATCACATGTCTCACTACTACCCCACTTCCCTCAACATTGTCCAACGCATCTTAACAAATGTGAACAAATGTATTGCACATGATGTGAAACGGATGGTGGGTAGGATTAACTAAGCTTTGCTTCTTCCTACTCCTTTTTGGACATGTGGAACTGTGACCTGTACTATGTGATGTATTCCAGTGTAACTTATAAATACAAGCATTACCATTACGCTTTACCAAACGTGTGAAAGCGGACTTACAAAGGCATCATTGGACAGTTTGGTCTCCCCCCCGTGGGCTTCTTAATTTACCTTTCAGTAAATATAAGGGAGGATCCTGTAGGGGACACGTCGGCAGTATGTGTCCCACGCAAGCCCGTATTTGGCCCGACACTGTCTCTCGTCACGGGCCTCTCGGTGAATCAGCAAGACGGTGAAATATATCACGTAGAAGTAAGGCAGAAGATGTGAGAAACCTACCCAAGAGAAGCAGATGGGAAAGATGAGCGGGGGACCTTTACTTTTCTAAATAACTGCAAATGTTCTTCCGCAGCTATATAGTGGGTGGGGGTGAGATCATTCCCCACTTTGACTCAATAGGGGGTTTTATTTTCTGTCTTCTCGATCGAACACCCCTTTGAGTTTGTTGGGTTGGAGGGGCTGTCTCATCCACCGCTCACCTTTGTGCTTTTCCAGATTTCTTTCTCTGAAACTTTTGTGCTTCTCGGTTACAAAAGCGGCTAAATAATGAGTCACGTCCTGTTATATGGCGCAGTACGTGTCAGCGGTAACAAAGGACTGACAGCCTCCATTTTAGACAATGCGTGCCAGACAGGAACAATGAGACCAGATCGTCAGTGTGTCACTGCAGCCAAACACATGATCTGATAATAACAGGATGGCGACGGCTGTGGGTTGCAAACATTACCAGACAGAAAGCGATCCGTCACTGACATTTGGAGTAAGTCTTCTTACTATACAGATTTGTCACGCTTGTGGTAGTAGGAGTGCATCACTTCGATTAATTCATGAATTCATCTTTCGTTTTGCATCGCTCCACGCAACGTTCATATCACCAAGTTTGTGTTGTGTAAGAAGCTTTGGAGGAGAAAGGCATTCCGGTATGAAGCAGCAACTTTCCACGTCTTTTACTTTTACGTCTGGATCGGATGCACTGCTTAGAAGACAGCAGCTTTTGTTTTTTTCATGTGAGCAAAAGTATTGGAACATGTGACTGCCAGATGTGTTTTGTTGCCCGGGTGTGTCCTATTGCATTGCTTAGACAATCAATAAACGGCACTTTCAGGTTGGGTAGGATTGGTTTTCATGTTGTTTTCACCTCTAAAACCGCAGAGCTGTGTACGGGCGAAAAACAAGCAATTGTGAATCTGAGAGAAGATCAATCATAATAAATGTACACATTTATTATTATTGATTATGATTATTATTATATTTGTTGTATTTTATGATATAACATATACAGTATATACACATAGTATATACAATGTAAAGTGAATTTCAGCATCTTTGAGTACAGTCGTCCCTCGATACATCGTGGTTCAAACGTCACACAATCACTGTCGCGTTTTTCAAAAATGTATTTCTAAATGATCGCTGTTTTGTAGTTGAATATAGTCCTACATATTTAAGCAAATTATATGTATTCATGGCCTAAATTAAGCATTTCTAAGCATAAAATGGCTAAGGATCCGAAAATACAAAAATAAGGTATTTAAAAGACATGATATGAAGTGTAAAACAAAATCTGTGACTTGTTGTCTGCGCCTTTAAGAAGCGGGGAAGCGACGTTTGTGACGTCAGCTGGCTGGAGTTGACTCTTAGCAGACTGGAGTGCTAGCAGCAGGTTAGCAGTGTAGAGCGTGGCCTACAGCAGCTCCTGTGTGAATGTTCACTGCATGGGTTCTCTGCTTGTTCATCAAGCCATTGAAGTGCATCGTGAGTCTCTCCCTAAACAGCGGCAGTAGGGTAGTATTCTACACAGGTGTCTCAGTGTTAGTAACATCACATTGATGTAACAACAGGCACCAGGAAGTACGCATGCACACACCTGCGTGGCCGCTACTGAAGGGTTGTCTTTCGAAAAATGGCTGGGATTGAATGAGTTAATATTGAAACCTACTTTGCGGAAATTCACTTATCACGGTCGGATCTAGAACCAATTAACCGCGATGAACGAGAGACGACTGTATCTTGACAAGCGCTCTATAAATCCAATTTGTTATTATTACTAAATATTACTCAATAATGTACGATTTACTAACTAGCTTCTGGCATTGTGTCGATTGTGGGAGTTCTTACCACATGGCAGAGACCATGCCAAGGCCATGAGGAGATCGCCCAAGTAATTGGGATGACGAACAAGCCCCCACCAGCCAGACACCAGCAAACGCTTCCCTGTTGCTGTGGCGATGGTCACCAGCCCTGCGAGCAGCCGTGGATGATGCAGAGTAGAATCTTGCAATCACTTCAGCTTACTATCATTTCAGTAAAAAAAATTAAAAAAAAGTGATGACTAACTTGCAACACTTGGATGTTCAGGGTTTCTCCTAAACTGATTCTTCTCTGAGTTGGATTTTCTGAAAATGTAATATCCGATACCTAATAGCAAGGAGAGAAATAGTCCTTTTAAGTATGAAATGCAAGATCTTAGAGGGCATTTTAAAAGGCATTCAGTGTAGGGTTACCATTCAGTGTTATTATTGCTGCTGCTCCCAGGGGACTTAGAGCCTGAGGATGTCCGACCAGAAAGGCCGCCTGCAGGCCGTATGTGAAGGGAACCCAGGCCAGGTCTCCAAAGGCCAGCATGAAGCCAAAACCGTCATGCACAATGTCCATGGTGGTCAGAACTGCCTCCTGTCGGCAGACACGACAAATTAAGCCGAATCGCAGTCGATGAAGCTGAAAGTCATCGGTACTTCAGATGCTGCTAATTGGCGTCTCACCTCATTCCACAGGGCGTCAGCCACATACAACAACTGAAAACTATTGACCAGGATCATGGCCAGCGAGGGGGAACCTCGAAGTTCCGCCTCTTTCATCAGCATGCCAAGGTTTATGACCACCTGAGGGAATGTCAACAGATGCGAGGACTGATGTCATGTCCATGATGTTTTTCATCCTTCAACCATCACTTGGTCAAGCAATGTCGAAACTTGTGTGTCACTTTTAAGAAAATCATGTGCCATAATTAGTAGAGATGCTCGATATTGGCTTTTTACTGATATCTGACATACAGTGACTTCAAAATACAGGAAACCATCTGATTCCATAACGCTTTAGTTTGTTAATTACGATATTCTGAAAACTCACTCAGTACCAAAGACGTATTTATATATATTTTTATAAACCCGAACGCCCGATCCCGAAGATGTATTTATACACCATTTATGTTGTTTTGCACGAGAGCCATGAAAACGGCCACAAGGTGGCAGAAGTGCATTTGGTAAAAGCTCAGCATGGATCTTTTGCATGTAAAAACACACGACAGCAAGGAGGAAGTGGAAGAGCGTGGAGGAGTGTAGTGTACAGACGGTTACGCATTGTAGGGAATTTTTAACGCATGCACACGCACACAGTTGAGTTCCAAATGTGAAAATTGTAAATAGTTAATGTTGTTATTTATGTAAATAAATAGTTATTTTGATGTAAAACAACCCTTTTTTGCATTGTTTCTGTTGTGTTAGTTCTTTAGATATTTGAGCTGTAACAAAAGCAAAGAATTTGTGTCAAAGTGAAACGAACGCCCGATCACAAACGTCTTTTATGTTGTTTTTTTGCGCAAGAGGCAAAAAGGTGAGGACGCAACTGCACACTAATAGATGTCACTTTTACAGCAGTTTTAAGCCATGAAAACGGGCACAATGTGGCAGAAGTGCATTTGATGAAAGCTCGGCATGGATCTTTTGCATGTAAAAACACTCGACAGCAATGAGGAAGTGGAAGAGCATGGCGGAGTGTAGCGTGCAAAAGGCTACAAATTGTATGGGAACTTTTAACGCATGCACACGCACACAGTTGAGTTCCAAATGTGAAAATTGTAAATAGTTCATGGTTATATTTGTAAATAAATAGTTGTTTTTTGTATTGTTTACGTTGTGGTATAGTTGTTTAGATATTTCAGCTGTCACATTGTGTCAAAGTGAAAGTCATGCTTTTCACAAAAAGCTTTTCTCCCTTTTTTAGTCGGGAACTGATATTTTCCTGAAACTTACCTATGTTCCACTGCTGTTTACTAAAGAACGGAAAACGGTAGAAACAAACTGATTTCCTGATGAAAGACGAGAGTCTAATCTTTCTTTTGGTAGGTTCCATGTTTATATAGCCATTGAACACAATATTCTGTGTGCCTTGCAAAATCAGGCAAAATCGTCTAAAATGGTCGGTACTGAAAGAGTTGTCTTTTGAAAAATGCCTGGGATTGAATGAGTTAATAGTCTGAAATGCTTTTGTTAAATCCATAAATATTGTGGCTCCGCACTTTCTGCTGTCTATAGCGTAAGAGTCTTATTTATACCTTAAATGGCTTGTTTTTGTTATTATGTCTACTATATTGTGTAATAGGAGTGTAAAGGTGACTATAGGGCTGTAATTTCATGTCTAGAGGGCTCCAATAAAGGTAAAAATATATATTGAAAAGGTTGTAAACAGGTTTTCTATGTTCTAACTACGAAACCCTTTGTGGAAAATCACTTATCACAGTCGAGTCTGAAACCAATTAACAGTTATTAACGAGGGACGACTGCACTGCAATATGCCGTGGAAGTGATAGAAAAAAGTGCCATGTTTATTTTTAACATTTTGTCCCATCAAAATAGTCATAAAAAAATAACATGTTCTCCTACTAACAACAAGACAGGTTAGTCTTATTCACATTTCAGAATCCAATGAAATAATTCTGGCAAGGATACAAGATGCAAAGCTACAACAACAAAGTCAAGTTCAAAGTAAAAAACTCTGGACTTTTACAATCAGTGTTTATTAATGCATCTGCTGACGCTTATTTTTGTGCTGCAGGTACTGCGTGTGAGTCCGAGTCATTCTTCCTAGGTGTGATGTGAGATTAAACGTATTAAAGGAAGACACCTTACTCCCCCCTCGCAGTGCTTTACGATCATTGCAAATTGCATATTTACATTCCGAAGACGAAATTTGGAAATGATTGCAGACCATGGACGTAGTCAGATATCAAGCTTGTTGCTCTGTGGAGAACGACGTCATCACTCGCACACTGATATCCTTATCAGCAGATCAGGATAGCAAGAATAAGATAAGGAAAATGAAACTGGTATGAACCAATATCTCATTTTTATGCAAATATCGGCCATTATTATCAGTCGGCTGATGTTATTGGACATCCCTAATAAGTAGAACATCTTCTATTGCCTCCTTGGACGATTTCACACTCACTTTTCAGATACAGTACAGGGCAAACATGATATTGTAAGAAAACCAAGACAGTATACAAAAATCGCAGTAAAATGTTTATGAATATTTTCACCAAAAACGATTCATACAAAAACTGGGGCGTATGAAAAACGAGGTTGCTAGAAGCGTCCCAATCCAATACTGATATTGGATATCAGAAGAAAAAGAAAAACAAGTATCGGAGTATATCAGCCTGCATCTAAAACCTTCGTCAGTGCCGGGCATTTTAGACTATTTTGCCTGATTTTTCAAGGCACACAGAATATTGTGTTCTATGGCTATATAAACATGGAACCTGCCAAAAGTAAGATTACACTCCCGTCTTTCATCACAAAAAAAGGTTTGTTTCTACCTTTTTCCGTTCTTTAGTAATCAGCAGTAGAACATAGGTAAGTTTCAGGAAAATATCAGCTCCCAACTAGAAAAGGGAGAAAAACAGCTTTTTGTAAAAAGATACATTTCAAGCATAACTTTCACTTTGACACAAATTGTTTGCTTTTGTGACAGTTGTTTCAAATATCGAAACAACTATACCACAACTATATTTACACAGAAAACGGTTGTTTTACATCAAAATAACAATTTATTTACAAAAATAACACCATGAACTATTTACAATTTTCACATTTAGATGTAAATTGTGTGTGTGCATGCGTTAAAATGTCCCTACATTGTGTAACCTTCTGCACGCTACGCTCCACCACGCTCTTCCACTTCCTCCTTGCTGTCGAGTGTGTTTTTACAGGGAAATGATCCATGCCGAGCTCTCATCAAATGCACTTCTGCCACCTTGTGCCCGTTTTTATGGCTTAAAACTGCTGTAAAAGTGACATCTATTCGTGTGCAGTTGCATCATCACCTCTTTTTGCCTCTCGCTCAAAAAAAATGAAAAAGACTGGGCCGGATTAAGACGCTTGGTGAGCCTGATGCCATCCACGAGCCGCAGTTTGCCCATCCCCGCACCACATGCATAAGAAGAAGTAAATGGGTCTTTTGTCTAACATTCCACACTACAAATTTGTGGAAGTATCGTAACAGTATTGTATTGGAAGTGAAAAAGTTGCAGCGGGACACCCCTATAATTTCTTGCAAGTCGTGTGGAAGAGTGAAAGCATTTTGGGCCACAGAATGACTGGTTAAGTCTCATGCACACAAGCAGAGTATGCGTTATCATTTATTCATCCGTGCCCTCAATTAAAATCACTTATTTTAGAAGCGTCCACAAAGCTCACATTACAGCCTGAACATGAGAGAATGACCTCATGCGAATGTTGCGTCTAGTCTCTCTATCCTTGGTTCCTTTCGAGACGAGACGGAACAAAGCTGCAAACGTTCACTAAGTGGGACAGTGGCGCTTGAGAACACCCCTCGCTGCATTGATTTGCCAAAAGTGCCAATATTGTGGATCTTTCTCATCAGCATAAGTCAGTACGCTGATCTCAGTTGAACCGAGTTTACCCTCCCACTGATTCTTACATGAACTGTCACAGAAAACGGCATCCTGGACAAAACAATATCATATATTGATGTTCCATCTGTTCCATGTCACGCTTGTGTTTGCGGCACGTGCCCAAAAGACTCCAGCACAGGACACGACCATTCATCCTCCAGATGCATTTTAGGAAATGCTTCGAGTCACTTGGTGCACCGATATCTAAGTTTAGGTCAGGTTTCCAAGTGGCAGGAAGGAGGAAGTAGATGAAGAGGCACACATTTGGAGACAAAGAAGGGCTCTCAGGGGTTTTTGTTGGATGCTTTACATCATGTCTGCATGTGATGATGACTCACAGACAATATACTGTAGATCGGGGGTGTCCAAACTTTTTCCACGGAGGGCCACATACCGAAAAATCAAAGTATGCAAGGGCCACTTTGATATTTTCTACACCCACACACACAGACTTACAGATTACAGTCGTCCCTCGCTATATCACGGTTTGAATATCACTCCCTCATTATACCGCGTTTGTTTTTGTCTTTATTATTAATTAATAACTGATGGTTGTTCCGTGGTTAATATTAGAGCATATTAGAGCAAAAAAATATTGAAAGACAAGTTCTATGTAGTATTGTGGTCACCAGGCATCAGTAATGCTGAGACATGACGTTAGATTACATTACCTTTCACACTGCATGGAGACTGGCTACTGAGCCAGGAGAGCCCAGCCGACATGACATGGCTGAGATCGAGTGGGGGGGGAAAAAAAGGTTCTCCTCTCATTCCGTGTGGAAGTGGTAAGTGTTTGACTTCTTTGTCCTTCTTCCCCACTCCGTTTGAAACGTTTTCTTGAGTTTAGAATAGGTCAACTGGAGCGGCTAACTAGTTAGCTCGCTAGCTTGCTATGCTAGCTGCGGCTGTCTGTTTTGTCCCTGCAGTGATCCCGTAGCGTGCGCAATGTGATCAAAGAATAATAGGAGTGTAAAGGTGACTATAGGGCTGTTATTTCATGTCCAGAGGGCTCTAATAATGTTAAAACAGGTTTTCTAAACTGTAACTATGACAATATTCTGTTTAATAATACTGAATCCTACTTCGAAGAAATTCACTTATCGCGTTCGGGACCGAAACCAATTAACCGCGATTAACGAGGGCCGACTGTATTTCTGTATTTCTTTCTTCTTAAATAATTTCGTACATTTACTTTTTGTAATATTATGACTTTGTTCTTATATTTAACTTTTTCCCCCAACTTAATTTTCCAAAAATCACAACTTTTTTGATTTTGTTTGTTTCTCACATTACGACTTTTAAAAAACAATATACTTTTCTTTCATGTTTCAACACTATTTTTCCTCATATGTTTTTATTCTTGTAAAGTTAAAACTTTTTTTTGTTTTGTTTATCACATTACGACTTTTAAAAATAATATACTTTTCTTATTTTAACATATATTTTTATTTCAACAATATATACATGCAGTATATTTCAACACTAAGCTACTTAAATCCGCCAAGTATGTTTTTGTTCTTATAAAATGTATTTTAAAAACTTTTTTTCTATCATTAGAATACAACTTCTTTGTCTTTACATTTCGATTTATTTTCGGAAAATTACAGCTGTTTCTTCCTTTTCTGCTGTTGTTTTTTTCCCCCAATATTTCAACTTTATACATTTTCTTCTCGTAATTATGACTTTATTGCCATAATATTTTGACTTTATTCTCGTAACATTATAACTTTTTCCGCAACCTCATTTCCAAACAACTTTATTCGTTGTTTTGGTTGTTTCTCATATTACAATGTTATTTTTTTCAGTTAAGACTCATTTTCCTCTTAATATTTTGACTTTATTGTTTATCGATTTTTTTCCGTATTTGTTTTTTTTTGTGGTAAATTATATTTTTCGAATGTGCCGCTGGTTGCAGCTTGGACACCCCTGCTGTAGATGGTCTTAAGATTAATACGTTACATAGTCTGTGAGAAGTAGTTGGCAATGGCAAGCAAGTCATTCTGAGATGCTGTCAAAAATTCAACCAAAATCTCCCACACACTCGGTTAGTGGGAGGTTTTTGTGCTCTCTCCTACACACTTGACTTTAAAACGATCGGATGTACAAAGCCTTTGCTGTGAGATGAGGAGGATAGATGCTCACCTAATAAAGGATTCACTACGGCTAGATTTATAGAACAATTGTTTTGTGTTCAAACAAATACTGATTCTTTTTTTTTACCAGGCTTTTAGTAATTTGCAGTGTGAAATTTAAACCTTGAAACAGTGTAACGAGTCCCACGCAGACGGCTATTGCAGCTATGTCCCCGATTAAATACCTCAGGTCAACGTGTCACTTCAACAGGAAAACATTTTGTGATTCTAAGGCGTGAGAATTGAAATGATGTCTTGAGTGGAATAATACCGCCACCTGCTGGCAGCATTGGGTTCTCATCTCTACACTTTAGTACATGTTTGTTTTAGGGATACTTTGAATTTAAGACACACATTTAAGAAAATTACTAAAACGCTGAAAAATAAAATACAAATAACTATAAAATATGTTAAGTATAAATACTAAATAATCAAAAATAAAAATGACAACTCGGTCAACTCACCCAGCCAATCAGACCTGGTCTGAGCTCGCAGAAATATTTCAGGTCAAAATGACCAATCCGTGGATTTAGCTCCCGTCCGATGAAGAAGTCATAGAGAGGATTTCCTACACAAAACAGAGGGACAGATCCAATGTAACAGCATGTCATCTCAGTATCACACAATGTGCTTTATGGTGGTTTAAAAGAACAGATTGATAAAGTAAATGTCTATATTTGTCCCATTTCAAAGTTAAACATTGCAAAAATGACAGAATAAAATGCCTGCGACTCACAATTTGGAGTCATTGCGTGGTTATGATAGGCTACAGTATAACAAAGTGTCCAAAGCGCCACTTGCTGTTTTCAGGTTGTTTTTTTATTGACCCGCGGTGCAATGTAGAAATAAAATTCAACTCAGCAAAAAGGCAAAATGTAAAGAGAAAAAGTTGAATGTTAATACTAATAACTAATAATAAAACAAAGACTTCGCCTCTCATTCCGTGTGGAAGTGGTAAGTTTTTGGCTTCTTTGTCCTTCTTCCTCACTCCGTTTGAAACACTTTCTGAAGTTTAGAATAAGTAAATTGGAGAGGCTAACTAGTTAGCTCGCTAGATTGCTATGCTAGCGGCAACCGCCTGTTATGTCCCAGCAGTGATCCCGTAGTCTGCGCAATGGGATGGAAACAAAGAATAACAGGAGTGTAAAGGTGACTATAGGGGTGTTAATTCATGTCTACAGGGCTCTAATAATGTTTGGATGGATAAGATAGATAAGTACTTATTCATTTCCAGGAGAAATTCACATCCAACATGTCATAAACAGGTTTTCTATGCTTTAACTCTGAAAATATTCCGTTTATTAATACTGAATCCTACTTGGTGGAAATTCACTTATCACGGCCGGGTATGCAAGCAATTAACCGCGACAAAGGAGGGACGACTGCAATCCATTTTAGTTTTATTTTCCCCATTTTTGTTTGTTTTGTTTTCCCTTTATTTGATTCATTGTTTTTCCAGTATATAACCCACTTTTCATTTAGTGACACATCTGGCGACAACGCAGAGCCCTCCCTTCCTCTTGTACACCCTTGTCATTTGTTCTATGTGTTGTGTTCTATGACCTAACTTCTGCAAATATGCACTTTATTTATCCATCACTGCTGTAAGTACACACGCAATGTTTGCAAAATAAAAAATGACAATAATCCTATTGTTATACTAACAATACTATACGCCTGAAAGCTGCTGGAAAGCTGTTACGTCACAAGAACATGTTTCAGCTTCGTTCTCTTCCACCACTCACCTTCTGAAACCTTCAGCAAACGTCGGTAGGACCTTTCCACCACCTCTGTCTTTTTATTATTAAACCTTCTTTCTCACCTGTGGTGCCCCCCAATGCCAGAGCATGAGGAGGAGCCAAAAAGGAGCGCAGGTAGAGGTAGATGGACAGCACGGAGGAGACTCCTACTGCACACACAGCCAGAGGCAACATCAGCTCGTACAGACGCCCCAGAGGAGCCTGGAGCATCAGAAGCAACATCAGCAACGCGCCGCTGATGCACAAGCTGTGGAAACCTGAGGGAGAGAAACACACATGCACTAAACGTTGCTCACCTCGGGTGGGGATGTGTGCATTGGATTGTTGAGAAATGTAAAGGTTGTAAGTAAATGTAAGGACTGTAAATAAAGCTGAAGGTTCTGGCATGGAGACAGTGCTCATATTACATCACACTGATGCACATAGCTGTTAAATAGTTCAACGAGCGCTAAAGACAATCAACATGTAAATGCTAAATCCCCAAAACTCCCTTCCAAAAAGCCAACTGTACCGTTTATTGGATACTTGAGGCGTGTCCCATCCCGCAGCACTAATCCCTCAGAGACCTAAGGGAACACGTCGTTATTTACATTCTTACAACGTGCACACAACCAAACATGATTATTAATACCTCTTTTAGCAACATTATCTTTGCAAAGGTTTTCACTACAGACATAACATAACTACAGTGCAGTGATCCCTCGCTTGTAATCCCTCAGAGCACTTTTAAGCCATAAAAACGGCCACAAGGCGGCAGAAGTGCATTTGATAAGAGCTCGGCAGGGATCATGTGAACGGAAACATCACACATGACAGGAGGGAGAAAGAGGGAGAGCATGGAGGAGTGTAAGCGTGCAGAAGGTTACGCATTGTGGGGAAATTTTTAACACATGCACACGCGCGCACACGCGTGCACACACATAGTTCAGTTCCAAATGTGAACATTGTGAACAGCTCATGGTGTTATATTTGTAAATAAATTATTTGGATGTAAAACCCCTTTTTGTGTTGTTTATGTTGGTCTAGTTGTTTAGATATTTGAACTCACAAAAGCAAAAAATATTTGCGTCCAAGTGAAAGTTATGCCTGAAATGTATCTTTTCACAAAAAGCTAGTTTTCTCCCTTTTTTAGTCGGGAACTGATATTTTCCTGAAACTTACCTATGTTCTACTGCTGATTACTAAAGAACGGAAAAAGGTAGAAACAAACTTTTTTTCTGATGAAAGACGGGAGTCTAATCTTTCTTTTGGTAGGTTCCATGTTTATATAACCATACAACACAATAATCTGTGTGCCCTGAAAGATCAGTCAAAATTGTCTAAAATGGCCGCTACTGAATGGTTGGGATTGAATGAGTTAATTAATAAATCATTGCTGTTCTGTAGTTAAACAGGACCTACTATAAAATTTGTAAAAAAAAAAAAAATGCAAATTTTCCTTTTTTTTTTTTTTACCAAAATCAAGCATTTTCAAGCATAAAAATGGCTAAATGAAGTAAAATCCTCATTGAAAGACGTTGTGATGATGTGTAGTATTCTACACTGGTCACTAGGTGTCAGTAACCTTACATTGATGAGACGTTACTTTGCATGCATGACGGAAGCATGACGCTTTTAACTGTTGAGCCGTTATTCCCGTAAAATGACAGATGTTCTATTTCTGCCGTGATTTAAAAAATAGTATTTTTTCATGGATTTAAATACGTATCACGTCTTTGAATGCATCTTGTGAATGCCTTGTATTTGTATTTTAGTTCATTTAGCCATTTTTAGGCTTGAAAATGCTTAATTTAGGCCAGTAAAATTTGCTGAAATATGCATATTTTTTCACTAATGATTGGCTGTAGTCAACCAAGAAACAGTGTTGATTTATTCATTCATATAATTTGAAAAACCACGACAGAGGGAAGACGCAAAATTAGAAGCGCACAGCGGTGAAGGACGACTGTAGCAAAATACATTTTTTACATTTTATTATTTTCTTTTCTAACTGTTTAAAAAACTTAACATTATCACTGAACCACATTTTAAATAATCTGTCAGCATAATGTTTTATAATAATAAATACTTATATATAGTAGCGCAGCGCAATGCGCAAGCGCAGCGTGGATGTTAACGTTTTTGCCGGCGTTTATGTGTTTGTTTGTGTTCAGAATAACTTGAAGAGTTCTGAATGGATTTGGATGAAATTTTCAGGAATTGTCAGAAATGGGACATGGAAGAACTGATAACATTTTGGGGGTGATCCGGATCACCGTCTGGATCCAGGAATTTTTTTTAAAGGATTCTTTAACATTGCAAGACAGGACCATTTTCGGCATTTGTGCTTATAACGCCACAAAAAATGCTCAGAGCACTTGGAAAAAAAACACAGGACAAGTTTCCGATAGGTTCTACAAAATATCAAAGACTGATACAAACAATGTAGGATTATTATTTTGGGGTGAATCACAATGTGAGGAGGAACTACGACGCTTGGCGGAGGTCTGCGCTTTCCGAGTGCTTCTCTAGTTGTGACTTTTTTCATTATTGCTCACAAATAATTGTTTACCCCTTTTTAAAAAAAAAATCATCATTTGCTCGACTCCAGCAAGCTCGTCTCTATTGTATGAGGTGTGATGTGCGACTTGTTATACCTTTCCTAATGGCAACAAATAGATGACAGCATGCAGAAATATCCAGCCCAGCAAGAGAAGGGGAGCCAGAGGGTCCCACAGCTGGTCCATGGAGGGGAAAGGCGGGGGCCACTGGAGCACAGCTGCCTCGGGAGATCGACTCACACAGATCAGGAACAGCACCGTCAGCGGCAGAAAGATGGGAATGCAAACAGCCCCTTGGGAAGCGACACGGAAGTGAAACATTGGAAATAATTCAAGCGTCTCAAATTGGGAGTTCAGTCATTCTGAAGCCTGTGAAGCTTGCTTGCTGTCACATGCAAAGTACGTTATTATTGTCCGTAGACTGGAGATGATAACTCTCTGAAACAAACGCTTCTGTTGGTGATGATCAGGGGTTTGCTTGTCTTTTTCAATATAAGAACTATCTCCAGTTAAAATGTATAGCAAACATTTGGCAGATTGATTGTAGTATTTATGAAAAATGTTAATTTTAAAATGTATGATGTGTGTAATACGTCAAATCATATTAGTGACTCACCCAGGGCTCCTCCAAATTCTCTTGGTGTGTTATGGGAAGCCTTGCCATTGGCTGCTTGATTCTTTGGCGTCATTATTAAGTTTCCTGTAAAATAAAAATAAAAACAAAAAACAAAAACAAAAAATTACAACATATAATTTGGGGCTGGAGTTTGCATGTCCTGTTCTATGCATTGGTTTTTGTACCACTCCACATCCCAGGGCCATGCAGTATACTGAAAAATGAAAGGATGCAAATGTCAATTTGACATTTATAAAGCATATGCTCAAAGTTTTATATATATCTCTATATATATATATAGAGATATATATCAAGAAAAAAACAGCATCTCAGCGTTGTCATATAGTGTAGGTGAAAAAGCCTATTATTAATATCAGTTTCGCTCTTTGCTCCTTTTTTCCCCATTTTTGATGTTTTTCTTTTTCAATTTTCCAAATACTTCAACTTTCTTCTTAAATACTCTTTGCAAATTTTCTGTTCGTAGTGCTACGACTTTATTACCATAATATTTTGATTTTATTCCCATCATATTCTGACTTTTTTCCCAACCTAATCTTTTAAAACTGACTTTATTTTGTTTTCTTTCTTTCTCATAATATCACGACTTCTTAAAAAATAACATTTTTATTCAATATTTCAACTTTATGCTAGTAAAATGACATCATTTTTCATATTATGATGTTATTCTCAGATGTTAGATGTTATTTTACGACTGTTCTCGTTAGAATACAAAATTTTTTCTTAATAGTTGGACTTTATTCTGGTAAAATGGCAGCTCTTTTTTCCATTTGTGCTGCTGATATGTTTTCTTCTTCTTGTAATTATGACTTTATTCCCATAACATTTTGACCATATCCTCATAACATTATAATTTTTCCTGCAACTTAAGTTTATTCTTTTTTTTTGTCAACCATATTACGACTTTTATCAACTTTATGCTACTAAAATATTATTTTTCCTCACAATATTACGATGTTAATCTCGTAAAACAATTTTCGTTAGAATACAACTTTTTTCTCTTAATATTTTGACTTTATTCTTGCTAAATTATTGCAGATTATTTTTTTATTTTAAATTTTTTAGAATGTGCCATGGGCCAGTAAAAAAAACAGCCAAGGGCTACAAATGGCTCCGGGGCCGCACTTTGGACACCCCTGCTCTAAATCGTTCATTAGTGTGAATGTGAATAAATTGCATGAGTTGTAATGCACTACAATAATATTGCCTTAACAAAATAATATGTTGACTCACACTGTCAGGGAAGTATTACTTAACCAGTATGTTTATTATTATTGTGGTTATAGTTAGTTTTGGGCTGGATCTAATGAGATTGTGCAAGTGTACTTAATGATGTGGCCGGACAGTGGATGTTCTGTAGCTATAACACTACAATAATCCGATTTACTATGCAAAAATACAATAAAGCAAGAATTACATGTATTTTACTCTGAAGCTGACCTAAACAGACCACTGACAAGGGTTAGTTTTGATGTAATCATAGAAATACAGTACAGGTATTGGCGTTCGCTTTACTAGGTAAAACTGCTGCCGTATATTCGAGACTTTTCCACTCAAATAGTTCGAATATGTGGTTTTCATTACAAAGCAAAGCGTGGTAACTTACCAGTGCGAAGTACGTTGGGTGATATCCAACAGAAGGCGTGTGCATCAGTCACCAAAAAGCCTTCACGAGGAACCGCCCCCTCACAGTTTCTTAGCGCCGAATACTACCACAGCCAATCCTATCTCCTAATGGGAATCAGAAGAGGGCGGAGACAAGAGGCTTTGTCCAATCAGATTGGCTTCTCGGGTGGCGTCAGCAATATCCGCACGGTTCAGATGTTGTGAAACACCTGAATGTCAGCAAAAGCATACTTCATATCAGGGGTCACCAACGTTTATTTTAACATTTATTTTCAGAGTTATTTTAAACCCAAACAAAGCAAATATGCTTGTTTTACCAGAACATGAACAAAATGCTGGTGTCCACAACTCACATTTTGTATTTCAGAATGCATTTCTTTCTACTGTTCTTTCATTATTAACTGAAAACCTGAATGAAAAGCAGCCTTGCGGGCACCTCATGTGGTCGTGGCGGGCTACCTGGTGCCCGCGGGCACCGCTTTTGTGACCCCTGCTTTATATCATAGTAGCAATCCGTAGGACAGTTTCTCCAACGAAATGAACTGCACAAACATCAAATAAAACAACTTAAAAACAACTTTAGTTCGAAAGTTGGCGGAATTGCTCAGGTTCTGTGTTTTTGTGGTAGAATGTAGCCGCTTGTTGCTCGGCAGAATTGTTGGGGGCACTGTGTGCGTGCCACAAGACGGGGGAGAGGCAGTAGGAACAGAGTGGCACAAGTCTGACAGTGAAATAATGGTAAGGAAATTACTTTCAAACAGGACTATGCTGATTTGGAGGCACATTTATTTTGACATTTTATACTCATTTTACAATTCCATCACTCATCAGTATTACATATAAATTACGTGGTGGGATGTGTCCCACTACAACAAGGCATGTGAACACTAGAGATCAATTGTCATCGTTGTTAAATAAACAAAATGTATGATTTGTAGTTAATCGCTACACTTAGATAAATGATTCCACAAAACATCTGTAGGCTATGTTTTTATCCTTCATTCATCACATTTGTGGGAGTAACCTTACGTGTTGAGAATATATTAAACACCCGCACATACTCACACACAGAAAATGCTATTTTTGTCAATTTCTCTAAAGTTTTTGTAAAAATAATAATTAAGTATCACTTAAAGATATGAAAACAGCTTACTTATAGTGATAGCTTACTTATTTTTTTTTAGTGTCTGAAGCATTCAAAACAATTATAAATTATACCTGTTTAAAAGGGGTGTTAAACAGGTGTTTTGACCGTTTCAATGGGCATTTATCAGTAATAAATAACCAACAGAACTCCAGTATTTGACAATATCCAGTAATGCGTTCTTGCGTGACCAGTCAGTGTTGCACTTTGAGCTTTAACCTCTTTCACAGATCACTTCAATGACGCTCTGCTCCATCGGGGCCGGATCCAGGCAGCGGTGGGCGGAGCTCCCCACAATCTCATCCAGCAGGAAATGCACGAGGTTCTCGTCAGACACGAAGCGCCACAGGTACATCTGCAGGTAGTGACAGTCGACTTGGATTTGCTGCAGCCCGTAGCGGCCAAAGGTGCGCAGGCGGACGCACTCCAGGAACGTCTTTAAGCCGATTTTGATGATCCCTGTCATCACAGACACCTGCGACAGACGAGTGAGCGAGTGTGTCAGTGACGACACGTGAGGACATGATAAAGAAGTGCACTCACCTTGTTGAACTCCACCGAGCTGAAGATGTCAATCCGCTCAGAAAACAGCTTGTGAATGTTGCTTAGTAGGTTGGTGTCCATGGGAGCGCTGCAGAGTCAAAATGAAAACAATACAACCAAAATTTGCATAAGAGTCAGCATGTGTATCACTTGTTTTATTGTTTTGCAGGAAGCACTGTACAGAACAGGAAGTAAACAAGAACAACGATGAACTCTCCCAATGCTAACATGTGTGAGTCTATGTTATGTGCTACAAACAAGCAGCAGACTTGATTGCCGCAACAACAGGCTTTTATTGCAGGTTTAAATAAACAAGCTATTGTGGCTGAAACCAACGCCAAGCTAAAAAAAATTCCTGTCTGCCCCCCACTCGGTTCCCCAAGCAACACACCCAAGCACGGGTCTTATTTATGCCTTATTTTCTCTTATTATGTCTACTATATTGGGTAATATGATAACAGTGACTATAAAAGGTGTTATTTTATGTCTGGACAGCGCTAATAATGTTAAAAAACGCATTTAGAAGATCCTAAACAGGTTTTCTATATTCAATTTGTAAATTAGGAATCCTACTTGGGGGAAATTCACCAATTAGAGTCAAGTCTGGAACTGATTAACCGCGATACATGAGAGATTACTATATGTATTAGGGATGCTCCGATCAGGGTTTTATGCTGCTGATTCCGATTCTCTCTTTTCGATGTTGCTCTTCATTGTCGCGGGGCAAATGAGACATTTAGCTTGAGCAATCCTCTTCATTCAGTCCAGCTTTTTGAAAACCGTTGGTGATAGTGGACTGCTGGCTATCCGAGCAGTCTAAACAGAAGCTGTAGTACTTCTACACTTGATCAAGCTTAATTAAGATGTGTCAGAGATCTCTGCATACGACTTCAAAACATGACATTAGCTTCCACTTCACTCGTCCACATCACTACTTCCTGAAGCTGCACTCTAGGCATCATGGGAATTGCAGTTTTTAGCCGTAAATTAGTCGCATCACTGTACAAGCCGCAGAGTTCAGTTCAGAGCATGAGAAAAAAGTAGCAGCTTACACACCGGAAACTACAGTACATTTTCGAAAGCGCAATTAATGCTCTCGTGTCCCGTGGTTTGGAGAAAAAGGAAGCGATGCAGTCGGCAATGTGTGCAAGATGCTGACACACACCTCCTTAGTTGGTCAGACATAGCTCCAAATCCCGCCCTTTTTCTTATAATTTAGTTAGTCGCTGTGAACTGAGTTGCCACCACAGTACGTTGTGCTCATCATTTCATTGTACAGTTGTCCCTCGCAATATTGCAGTTCGCCGCTGCCTCACTATAACACGTTTTTTCAGAAATTAATGAATGATCGCTGTTGACTATGGTCTATTTTTAGTCAAAACGAATTGAAATGAGTGGAAAAAAGGTTCTCCTCCCATCCTGTGTGGAAGTGGTAAGTTTGCGGCTTCTTACTTTGTCCTTTCCCCCCGCCCCAACTTTTGAAACCCTTTATCTTTAGAAGAAATAAATTCGAGGCTAACTGGTAGAGCTCGCTAGCTTGCAAGCTTCAAGTCCTCGAGTAATAGTTGTGCAATCGGGTGTAAACAATAAATAATAGGAGTGTAAAGGTAACTATAGGGGTGTTATTTATTGTCTACAGGGCTGGCAGGCTTTGCTGTAACTAGGAAAATATTACATTTATTAACAATGAATTCTTGCAAAAACTCATTTATCGCTGTCTGGTCTGGAACCAATTAACCGCTATAAATGAGGGCACAGTGTACTGCAATTTATCTTATGTGATGCATTATTGTCATTGTGCGTTCATCATGTCATCATGGCCGGGGCACTCCTGTCCAAATGACCAAAGTACCTTGGTGTGTAGCTTGCAGCGTAGCGCGCTTGCTGCCTCGAGCTGCTGTAGACAGAGAAGGTCCTTTTACTGGAGTCGCTGCTGTGTGCTTTCCTCACGCCTTCCTCGTACAGAAGACCAACCTGTAGCGACACATAAAGCCACCGTAAGGCGTCCTGCTCAAATGAAAGCGTGAAGAGATGCCCTCGAAGGCCAGATGTCACCTGCACGTCAATGGAGGTGGTGTCTTCGACCACCCTCTTCATCACCGCGCGGACATTTCGCGGCTCGATGGTGTTGACCCAGTCTCGTGTTTCAACGCTCTTTCGAAGCATCTGAGAAATAATGAGGCCTTGAACCTGCAAACATGGACACAGACACATCTACTTGATTTATCTCGTAATTAGAGATGCACGATATCTTTTTTCAGACAGAAAACGATAACCTTCTGCTTCTCAAGACCGATATGGTACCGACAACCGAACTTTTTTTATATCTACCTTTTTTTAAATTTCGATTTAAGTGTAGTTTGTGCACACCTGGAGGTAAGAAGGACTTGAACAAATTTGGATTTGACCAGATGTACCTGTTGATTTGTCCTAATCAAATATCATGACATTACTACTACCACATCACTACTACCAGGAGAACCAGAGTATAGAGCAGGAGGAGCCACCTGGCCTGGTCCAGCAAGGTGCACTGTATTCAGGCACACGCTCCGAGCAGGATGTGTGACGCCACGGAGGTCTCTGGCAAACCTTTTCTCACTTTTCAAACGCCGTGGAGCTGGCGTTTCAGGTGGCTGATAAGGTTTTTTGCGTGCTGATGTTGTTTTTTTTTTTCCCTCATTGCCGAGCATTTGGTACAATGTCCTTCCTCTTACAGGGACAGTTCGGATTTTTTGACATGAAGTTGTCTGACATCCCCATCAGCAATGTAGTCAACAGCGACATACCACCCACTTGGTCTCATAAGTCCAGTTCTGGTCAGATTTCGGTGGTGAAGATCGTAGTTCCACGTAATTGCTGGGGTTTGACCAGTAAGGAGTTTAGCTTCTCAAAACAATATGCATTCCACAGAGTAATACATTTGCATCACAAAAATGCCTACTCAAAAAAAAATCAGACCTCAGAAATTGCTCGGTGCTGTATTTGTCTCCCACCGTATCCCTGCACAATGTCGCCCGTCCATTCTTGTGTATGTGACGAAGTAATACGGCAGGAGACAAACATAACGCAGAGTGATTTGTGAGGTCTTGATTTTTCCGAGTGGGCATTTTTGTGATGCAAATGTATTACTCTTTTGAAAGTATATTGTTCTGAGAAGCCATACTCCTTACTTGTGTAACCCCAGCGACGACCTGGAACTATGTTCTTCATCACCGAAATCCGACCGGAACTGGACTCAGGAGACCAAGTGGGGGGTAAGTCGCTGTTAATGGACTACACTGCTGATGTGGATGTCATACAACTCCATGTACCAAAATCCAAACTATCCCTTTAAAGTGAATGTTTGTTCACAAGTGAGCTCAGGGGACGTTCCGACAGGCCTTTGACGCCACAGGCAGGAGAAAAAAAGAGTGCTCGATCTGCTCACCTGCACAGTACGGGTAATCTCGCCTCATAATGTGGTTTAAAGACAAATATGACACTGCCCAGGTTCTCCAACCACAATGATCAAGGACTTGCATGGCAAGGAAGAGTAACTACCTTGACATAATGGTTCAGTAGTTTCTGTGCTGCCTCCCTGGCTTCTGCACAGAGAGCGGTCACGGGTGTCACTGGACTGTGGTGCTGCCAACATATTAATAAGGTTACAGTTAGCAAGAACTAGATTCAATGATACTAAATGCCATTACATGGTGAAAGGTTGTGACTACCTGTGCCAGGAACTGTTCATCTGTAAGAGTGAGTATGTAAGAGATGGCGGAGGTTTCATAGTCCAAGCAGAGCCGAGAAAGCAGCAGCAGGAGGGCCGGAGGGGTAGACCCTCCCTTGTCTCCAGCGCTCTCACAAAACTGGCGAGAGGACTGACACACAAACTTTATAAAGCTCACAACCAGGCTCTCGCGAACACCCCGGCAGCAGAATTCACCCTGCACGAACAAACAAAAAGTGTGCATGCATTAAAGATGAAGTCACATTACACAGCTGCATTGTTACACACTGCAAGGACACGCCACCAGTGTAGACGGTCAACATACACGTGCCCTGCACATTGATTATTACTGTCATTAAGATGCATGCAAAGAAAAGTGGACGTGTACATGAAAAATTGTAAATAAACGAAGACTGTCACTCATTTGGCTCAGCATCCAATTGTACACCTTTAGAAATACAGTGGAACCTTGGTCAGCATCATTAATACGTTCCAGAAGGCCCGGCTCACATCAAAACGAACTCTAACCAATTAATAAATTTTTCCCACAAGAAAAAATATAATGTATAATAAAAATGTGTATAAATATGTATATTATGTATAATTATAAATAAAATCCAATTAACTCATTCAATACCAAAGACGTATTTATGGCTTTTTTTAAACTCGAACGCCCGCTCCCAAAGACGTATTTAAGCGTCTTTTAAGTTTTTTTGCGCGAGAGGCAAAATAAGGTGATGACGCAAGTGCACAATAAAAGAGTTGACTTTTCAAGCAGTTTTAAGCCATAAAAATGGCCACAAGGTGGCAGAAGTCCATTTGATAAGAGCTCGGCATGATCTTTTGTATGTAGTAAAGCTCCACGGCAAGGAGGAAGTGAGAGAGCGTGGAGGAGTGCAGAAGGTTACGCATTGTAGGGAAATTCTAACGCATGCACACGCACACACGCGGTTTAGTCTACCTTTTCACGTCAGTCCTATTTTATAGTTTATTTATCTATGACAGCAGTATGACAAAGATGTTTTATTAAGTGAGTGCTTTCATTTTATTACCATTTATTATCTTGTCATGAGCACGACGTTTGTGACGAAACTAATGTTAAATATTCATTTTCCCTTGAATTTGTCATTTATATGTATTTCGCTTTTTTTTCTGCATTGGATTTATATTATTTCTTATGGGAAAAACTGATTCCTTTTTGGAATGGATCAGTGATGAAAACAAGAGGTTCCACTGTCCCCACTTTGTCATTAAGATCCATAAATTTTGCATTGAGAAGTGAAATCCTCCCCTAAAGGGATGCCCTAAAAGAGATATACTAGCAATAAAACGAGCACACTGAGTATCCACCTTGAAGTACGGCTTGTTGGAGAAAGTGATGTCCTTGGCTGTGAAGAGGTGCACCGATGCCAATACTGACTTGATTTGGTTTAGGATAGACGCTGACAGGGAGGAGAGCAGCTCTGGGAGGCTGCTCGGAGCATCTCTGCTGGAGGCTGTACCGCCCAAATGAGCCCCACCCCCTGGACCAGCCATGGATAGGCGAGGCGTCGCAAGGGCCTGCCTGACGTCCGTCAAACTGTCCATGTAGAAGCTCTGGAGAGCGGTGAGGTACTGCTTGACTCGTTCGTTTGCGGCACGGATTACGATCTCGGTGCCTTGGTTTGGCACCGAGGAGCCCGGCAACAGCTTGGCCACGGCCTGGAGTCTGCGGTGGAAGCGATCCAGGGCGCGGACCAAGAGGGAGTTATCCGCCACGCTCTTTTCCTCTTGGATCCTCCGCTCCACAAGCGAGAAATAACGAACTGCGAGGTCACCCACGAAGGCGTGCAGCTTGCTGTTTGCCATCTGAGGAATATTCTTGGACGCGAGCTCGCCTGTCTGAGCGTGGTTGATGAAAAGTTCTTGATAAGAAGTAATTACTAAACATAAGCTGCTGACAAATTCATTGCAGCCTCTGTCGATGAACTCCAGGATATCTGTGTTTGAGGCGGGAGAGGGGAGAGTTCTCATTTTGGGGGCACCGTCAGGCGGCGACTCGGCAGCGGCGGCGCCAGGGGAAGGCCTGCGTGCAGGAGCATCTTTCACAGCGGAAGCAGGCGGGCTCGACCTTATCTCAACCTCCAGGCCCTGCAAGTCCACTTCCAGGCGAGAGCGCGCGTGGCTAAGAAACTTCTCGCAGAGCTCCTCCGCTGGCTCGTCCAACTGCAGCAGCAGCTCCACGCACTCGGATAAATCCTTAGCGCTTGATCCACCATCCCTGTGAGCAACACAAGAAATATTACACACAAAAAAATTACATCATCTCATCTTCTATTTTGCATAATTGGCCATGACACATGCGCTTGTAGTTTTTTTAAAAGGCAAAAGAAAAAAAAAGTGAAACAGTTATTAGTATCAACAATTCAGCTTTTTCTTGTTACATTGCTACCTTTTTGCTGTATTTTTTTCCATTTTTGCCGCACTTTGGATACTTTCATGTATTTCACCGGGAAGGGCGAAGTGTTACCAAAGACGGAAGAGTGTTTCATGACTCCTGCTGGTCAAAGGCTGGGCTGCACGCTTGTAGGAGGTGTTCAGCACGCTCCCATGCCTCGCCTTTCACGTCAAGACATACGCGATATTGGCTTTCAATGGATACAGTAAACCCTCGCCACTTTGCAGTTCGAATTTCGTGGATTCAGTCTATCATGGTTATTCGCAAATATATTAATAAATCATCACTGGTTCACGTGAAACAGATGCCAGCCAGAGCGGCTGCACCACCTGCTCAAGTGTACGTTGGTAAAACCTCACTCCCTCGGCCTTAAGAGCTGCGCTGAACGCTGGGTCGACAGTCCGGGCTTTTGGCCCAACCGTCAGTTCTCTCGTCTCCCATTTCAAAGGTCCTGTGTTCGAGCCTCGGTGCGGGCTGTGTGACGCAGGCGGGTTAAACAGCGTTTAATTGATTTTATTATGAGTCAAAAAAATATGCATATTGAAGCAAATTTTCCATATTGTTTTCAAACATAAAAATGGCTAAATTAACTAAAATACAAATATAAGGCATTCAGAAGATACATTCAAAAACGTTATGATGTGACTGGTCACTGTGTTTCAGTGATGTTACATTGATGAGACAAAAGCCACTTTAGGAAGTGCCGTACAGACACCAGAAGAAGATACAAGGAAATCTCAAGGAACTCAATGCTAACATGTGTGAGTCTATGTTATGTCTTATTTATGTCTCATTTTATCTTATTACGTCTGCTAAATTGGGTATCAGGAGTGTAAAGGTGACTATAGGGGTGTTATTTCATGTCTAGACCACTCTAATAATGGTGAAAACTGTATTTAGAAGGTTGTAAACAGGTATTCTATGCTCTAACTATGAAAATATCCCATTTATAAATATGGAATTCTACTGCACCGAAAGTTCACATATCACGGTTTGGTCTGGAACCAATTAACCGCAATAAACTGTGACCAGTGATCATTTATCAATGAATACATTTTTGAAAAACCTCGACACTGAGGGAGCGATGTTCGAACTGCGATGTAGTGAGGGACAACTGTACTGCAATATGCAATTTAAGTTATAGAAAAAGTGGCTTTTTTTTTCTTTTTTTTGCCTCCACAGAATAAATTTAAACATTCATGACCAATAGTCAAATACAATATGTTCTAGGACAGATTAGACTAAATACATTCACAAGTAAGAATCCAATTAAATAATGCTGGCAACGATACAATTTGGAAAGCTGTAACAAGATACAGTATGGAATTCTGGACTAATAAACCGGGCTCATCAACAAACACGTCTCTGGTCGCTTGTTACTGAGCTGCCGGTATGCTTGCTGCGTGTGAGCCTGAGTGATTCTTCCAGAGCTGTGATCTTAGAAGTATTAAAGGAAGACCTGTAACTCCCCCCTCGCAGTGCTTTACAATCATTGCAAATTGTTAATAATAGAAAGGCGGACATGCTGCGCTAGCAAGCTTGTTGCTATGTGGAGCACAACGCCATCGCTTGCGTGCCGGTACAATACCGATATGAACTGACATCTCATTTTTATGCCAATATCCCGACAGCCCTACAAGAAACACTTCCTATCTTTCGCTTTTAATTCATTTGTGGCATCTGTTATCCAATATTTTAGTCCAGAAAGTAAAATGCATTAAGACTGTAATGAAATGCATTCATTTATGTTTGCCCATTTGCAAAATATGGAGTTTTTCTTTCCCCTTATTGCGTCATTACAAAGACAGATGACAGAGACGTCACGTTGAAAAAACAATCTGACCTGAACTTCTGCCGAAGCTCCTGCGCCAGTTTCTCCATGATGTCCAGGCAGTCATCCTGGATGCCCTTGAAGGAGGGCAGGTGGCTGTACTGCTGCAGCACACAGCGAGCACGGCGGTGAGCGCTCACCGCCTGAGCGTAGGCCTGCAGCTCCAAGCATTTGTTTAATCTGGCAGGTAGTTCAAACAGGAACTGCAGCTTCCTTAACAAAGTATGCACCCCTAAGGAATGGAAGAGGATCATCAATGGCCATGAAGCATTCCGCAACCAGCTCAGCAAAACTAACGGGTTTCAGAGCCTCACCGGAGAGTTTTGTAATCTGAGCGTGCTGGTCTTCGAGGGTACCACTGATGCGAGCGCTAAAATCTGTGATGGCCGCCATGTTAGCCGAGAGACAGTCCATTTCGTCTTCCATCTTTTTGAAATCATTTTTCATCTTTCTTATAGTGTCTGGAGGAAGACAGGAAGAGAGATGGTGGGATAATTTGATCGGACAACACTTTGGACGGCAAATCCCTCACCTGTCGCAGATATGAATTTGTTGTAGTTTTCATACACCAGCGTCTGCATGTCACTGTCCAAAGAACGGATCTGCTTGACCATGCAGGTCTCCTGGTCCATCAGCTCTGCTAGAGAGCATTCCCTTCGGAGCTGCATCAGGTCAGAAAGGAAACGCACACGCAGTGGTCACAATTTCACCACATTTATAAGTCATTGAGCACATGTTTGGTCAGTTAGAGCAAGTCAAAAGTTGCTAGAAATGACAACCGTCTGAAAGAAAGCACTTTGAGATGACATCTACACTAAAGAGCAATGACGTTCATAATATTCTATGGAATCTAACGGCATCTAAACTCTTTTATAAAGATAATAAAACTTACACTGTCAGTAACAATGTGCTTATTTTTCTAGTTTTTGTTTGCAGTGTTGCAGAAAAATCTGTACACCACTTCCAAGTACAACCACAATAATGAACATATTGTTAGATTAGTGGATCTGCTGTTCAGCCCTATATTAAGCTGTACCCAATGTGTAATGACTGTGTATAATTGACATTAATGGTCACTTACCTTGTTTAGGTAGTGCTCCGGGTCAAAATGCGGCCCGTTGATGTCACAGGGATCCAGGGACTCTGGCTTCTCTCCGGTCTTTCCTTCTTCGTTGAGCCCGTAGTAGAGCTTCAACATACCGTGCACCCTGCGCCTCCTCCCGGGGTCCTCGGAGCTCGCCACCGGACCGTCTGCTTCCATTGCGTCCATAGCAAACAAACGGCAACCGGCTGATTGAAGTGTCAAAAATGGCTAAAAGCCTACGAGTCAGACGAGGAGCGTCCAGCTAGCATAAAATAATTTGCGGTGGGTTTCAGACCGTAAGAGGAATCGGGGTGCAGAGCAGCTGCTTGTTATTACGTAAATGTAAAGCCGATTTCAGCAAAAGAAATGAGAAAATGCAACATAACTGTAATTCAGTATACCACTTCCGGATGTGTGGAACGCCCAGCGTCGCGTTGCGTGCAGTGTTGCCAGGTCTCGCGAGAGAAAACAACAGGGAGCATGGGAATTTGCAAGCGCCTTGACAATAAACACAAACTAAATGTCGCGTAGAATTCGCGGACCTGGCAATAACTATTACCTGTTGTCAATAGTTAAGCTACCCAATACATATATAGACGCCGTATCGAACGCTGAGCCGTACGCTATATTGGCTGGGTCAAGTCTGCGCTGTAAATTAATACAAGTAACTTACTTACTTTCATAAAGCGCCTTTCTACAAAGAAATTTAAGTTAATTCCTCTCCTTTATACATTCACACACAAAGTAATATACGTGAGAAACAGTTAGGCACCAAAAACAATGTATTTGATGTTCTCAAATTTACGGCGCAGCTTTGACATATCCAATATGGAGGTGACGTTGACATATCGCCGCAGTGGACAAACCCACTCGATGCGGCGTCTATCTACAGTATGTCTATGTGTTTGTCTACGGCTGCGATACGTCAACGTCGCCGCGGACCTGGCAATAACTATTACCTGTTGTCAATAGTTATGCTACCCAATACATATATATATAGACGCAGTATCGAACGCTGAGCCGTACGTCAACGTCGCCGCCATATTGGCTGGGTCAAGGCTGCGCTGTAAATGAATACAAGTAAATGTACTTACTTTCATAAAGCGCCTTTCTATAAAGAAATTTCAAGTTAAAGCCTCTCGTTTATATATTCACATATTCTCTAACATACTTAGGAAACAGGCACCAAAAATTTGAGAGATCAAATACATTGTTTCTGGTGCCTAACTGTTTCCCAAGTATATTAGTGCGTAATTATGAGATAAAAAGTCAAAATTATGAGATAAAAAATGGAAATTATGAGATAAAATCGAAATTATGAGAATATATATAGTATATATAATACAAGTCTAAGTCTAGGTTACATTGTGTAAAAATAAAGTGCTGTAATTTGCTATGATATGTTATGAAAATATACATTAAAGTTGGTAAATGGCCAGTATTTGTATGACAAAGTATTAGGGCCACGTTGAGAAAAAAAAAATACTCTGACATTTCGAGAATAAATTTACAAAAATAACGTCATAAATTTATGAGAAAAAAAACTCTTAATATTATGAGAATAAAGTCGCTAATTTACGAGAATGAAGTTGTAAATTTACGAGAAAAAACGCTCAATATTACGAAAATAAAGTTGTACATTTACAAGAAAAAACTTGTAATATTACAAGAATAAAGTTGCAAATTTATGAGAAAAAACACATACCTTCATGTTCCTGAGACAGCGATGAAAAGGGGGGACTTATGTGACCTTTAGCCTTGGGCATGTGGAGGGTGCGGGTAAGGAAGATGGAAGTGTGAGCACCACATCCTGGAGAAGGGCTGGATATGCTAATCTGTTTGTGCTCAACTGTTCTGTTTTGCTGCCACGTTATAAATAAAAGCTTGTCTGAAGCAAGAGGAAAATTTCCATCCATCTTCCATGCCACTTATCCTCACTAGGGTCGCGCGTATGCTGGAGCCTATCCCAGCTGAGAAAACCCACGCACACAAGGGGAGAACATGCAAACTCCACACAGAGATGTCTAGCGGAGATTCTGAATTATTCTCGTAATAGTGCGAGTTTTGTCTTGTAAATTTAAGAATTTATTCACGTAAATGTACGACTTTATTCTCGTAATATGAGTTTTTTCTCATGAATTTTATTCTCGTAATATAAAACATTTTTTTCTGGTAAATTTACTTTATTTTTCTCGAAATCTCAGATTATTATTTTTTTCTCAATGTGGCCCTAATACTCCGTTGTAGTAATTGCCAATTGCCAATTTTTTTATTATAGGCATCTGTATGTTAAAAATGCCCAAAAAGTGGTATCGGTATCTATGTTCGCCCATCGCGTCTTTTAATCCATGTGATTGGTATCGGTGACAGCCGATCTCACTCATGGATGACCGGTAGCGGAATCCAAACCCTGATGGGAGCGTCTCTAGTTTTTTTTTTTTTTTTGCTACAGTAATTGTTTGTCATACTGTTTTTATTGTCATTAAAAACAAATCTGACACGATCAGTATTTTAATAGTGCTATATCTATCCTAAAATCGTAATTACATTAGCACCACTAATTCATGATTTTTACTATTTGTTTCAACGCCCGAGAATGTGGCGCTCACAAATCCGAGCCCCCCTGAATGCGACGTCCTGAAGTAGGCAGGCCGGTGACGTTAAGACACATATATTTGCCGTGGCTAACGTAGTTTTGGTCTTCTGCGTTGCAGATGAACCCGTGGTAAGTACTGCTAACACGATAAACGACTTATACATACACACAAACAGTTATTTCTGATGTGCATTTTACGATTTATCCTCATTTTGCATAGTTAAGGTTCAAACTGAAAGTACTTTTAGACCGAATGTTTACAAAATGATGCTTCAAAAGAGATCCTTCTAGCTGATAACTCATCAAATTAGATTTTTAAAAAGCACGGATAGGAAATGAGAAGTTAACAACAGCCACAGCCACAATAACAAATTCAAACAGACAAAGGTTTTCTAACTGTGGCAGTTTGATGCATCAACACTATCTAGGGTGAGAAAAATGTTTAATCAATTCCGAGGGTCCATCACTCATTAAATGTTATTTCATGTTTGCAGGACATGTCTGAGAAAGAGCTGAAAGAAGCATTTGTCAGTAATCTCAACGGAACCACTTTACAGGAAGTGGTGGTGGGCTCATTTCTCACCCCTCTGTGCATCCTCAATCGAGCGCTCATTCTCATCCTCCACCATCAAGCCAAGGGGAGTCTCCCTCTGCCGTTTCCACAGATTTCTCACCTGCTTCTCGATTTCTCGGCGCTGGTCCTCCCCCTCGTGCTGTCCTGCACCATCCTGAGCGATGTTCTTCTTCAGGTGGTCCTGAGCTTCACCTTTGTGCTGTCATGTGCGCTTTGCCGCATCTGCCGCACCGAGCGCCAGACCACTCTCGGCGCCTTCCTCGGCGGGACCGCTCACTTCAGACAGGTTCCCTTTGTGACCGTCTTTCGAGTGATGGTGAACGTGCAAACAGCCATCAGTATTCTCGCTGTGGACTTTAGAGTCTTCCCAAGGCGATACGCTAAAACGGAAACGTACGGAACTGGCGTTATGGACTTCGGGGTTGGCGCATTCATCCTCGCCAATGGTCTGGTCTGCCCAGAAGCACGTGGGAGGAACGTGTCGGGATCCAGGATGAAACATATCTCCAAGCAGCTCCGGTCTGTGTGGCCCCTGGTTCTCCTCGGTGTGGCGCGACTTGTCTTTGTCAAAATGAGGAACTACCAAGAACATGTGACCGAGTATGGCGTCCACTGGAACTTTTTCTTCACACTGGCCGTTGTCAGAGTTGTGACAAAAATGGTTTTGGTTGTTGTTTCGGCACGAAAGTCGTGGGTTTTGTGTCTTGTCATCTGTGGAGTTTATCAGTGTGCTTTGGAGACAACAGGCCTGAAGGCTTTCATCATGCACAACCATGACAGAGGAAAGGACTTCCTGCATGCTAACAAGGAGGGGATATTCTCTATAGCAGGTTTTGTTGCCATTTACATGGCGGGAGTTCAGATTGGATGCTATGTGATGCAGCCCAGATCCCACGTTAGAGACTGGCTCAAAGCCATTTTTACCCTCCTCACGGCAACTCTGCTATTATTTGCTGCTTTGTGCGCGTGTCAGGCTTTTGTGGAGCCGGTGTCTCGCCGCTTGGCTAATTTACCCTTCTGCCTCTGGAGCGTCGCTCAGTCGCTGCTTTTCCTGTCCTGCATCGCTTTAGCCGACGTGATTTTACTCTTTTCCCAGACAGCTTCCGGCTGCCACTTTGTGCCGTCGTCGTGGAATTCAAATTCAGACTCCTGGAAGAAGAAAGACGAGATGGAAGGCTTGTGTCTTGTTCAGGCTGTCGACAAGAATCAGATGTTGTTTTTCTTGCTTGCAAACCTCTTGACAATATTCACCAACATCTCGCTGGACACGCTTGGCTGCAGCAGCTTCTTTTCGGTGTGTTTTTTGTTGTCATACATGTTCGTGAATTGCTTGGGAATATATGCTTTACACCTTTTTGGAATAACAGTTAGATTCTAAAGTCTTTCTCCCAACAGTTTGAAGTGAAAGTTTACTGCTGTGTTTTTATTTGAAAGCGGAAGACGTTTTCTCATGTACATGAAGCACAGGCTTTTTTTGAAATACCAATATACTATGACGTTTTGGCATCCTGTGTTGTGTTTCATTTACTGTTCACTATCCATGACATGAACACACATTGCTTTTTTTCTGTGCGTTCTAAAGAGAGAAAAACAGTTAGCACAAGGGAGCTAACCATGCACGTCATGGGAGACACCTATTTCGACGATAAGGCTCTCCCAAAAAGCTTTATTGTTTTATATCCATGCTGTGAACATGCAGTAACAGGTACATTCATGATAACATGTGACACTTACAGTATTTTGCCGTATTTTCATCATTTTAAACATTACCGGAACTCCTTTCCTGGGCGCATTGATTTCACAGAGCCCATAGACAGGAACTAGCAGTACGTCTGTCAACAACAGCAGCAAAGAAAGCGCGTGTCTCTAATCATGGCAGACTTCGTGAGAGCTGCTGACGACTTTTGGACAAATGAGGCTACAGAAACTTGTGTTTTTGAGCCTGAATGTACGGAGGATGAGTTACAGGTTTTAGAAGCTAAGCGGGCAAGAAGAGAGACTGAAGCGTCGGAGCAGACAGTCCGGACCGGCATGATTTGTTGGTGTAAATGTGGACCTTGCCGAGCCATGCCTATCGAAATTGTGTGTTTCTGCTGGCCTGAATGGCATTCAGTGTTACCATGGCAAGGAGGACACTGCTCCAAGTGACTGCATCATAACGAGCAAAGAATTGTTAGCGCTAACAAACCCTGCAGGGATAGAAACTTTTTTTCCACCTACCCTAAATCAACTGGAACACGCCCAGGCCAGCTTAACCAGCTGGTCAACTGACTATGGAGTAAGTCACCATGATATTGATCGTGATACATGGAGCACATAGCACATGGTATCGCAACACAGTCCATCTAGCCGTGTAGAAACAAAACATGGAATACTTTACACATCATTTGGTTGTCTATTCCTAGTTCCTCATATGCTTGTTCTTGTTTCCCAGTCAGTACACATCAGTGTCCTATCGCGTTGTTTTGGAGTGGGCCGGTTACCTCTCGGTAGTGACGTGAGGCGCTGCGTCACATTTCTGATGTTGTTTCGTTTTACTATTTACCTCTTACAGCTGCCTCTTGAAAAATAACGTCATTTTTCTTTAAAATGGCATTATTTTCCTCACGATATTACGAGTTTATTCTAGACTTTTTTTTCCTCATTAAAATATGATTTTTTTTCTTAGTAGTTTGACTTTATTTCTGCTGTTTTTTTTTCAATAATTTTACAGTAACTTTACATCATATTTTGACTTTATAAAAGTTAATATAACATGATCACCAACCAAATTTTTCAAAAATTACAACTTCATTCTTTGTTTTGTTTAAAAAAAAATTACGTTATTATTATGATTTATTTAATCCTCTTTTTTTCTTTAATATTTCAACTCTATGCTACTAAAATGTAATTTTTTTGTCTTAATATTTTGACTTTGTTCTTGGAAAATGACTGCTAATTTTTCCATTGTTCCTGTTGTTTTTTTAAGAAGTTTTCTTCTTAAAATATATTTTGGAATGTGCCACGGGCCAATAAAAAAAGTCGCAGGCTGCAGGAGACCCATGTATCATGAGAAACGGCTGTAATTTTGCAAGAATACAGTCAAAACATTAAGACAGAAAAAGCTGTAACCGAATGAGGGAAAACAAGTAACAATTTTACAACAAACTGGTGATATTCTGGCCAAAAATAATGTAATTTTAGTAGCATTTGAAATATATACTCCATAACTTCTTAGTATAGCTACACATGTTCTTAACAAAATATTAAAGTGGCAAAGTTGCATCCTTTCGTCTTTCACTATGTAGCCCTTGCCGGAAAAGGTTTGGACACCCCTGGACTAGAAGTCTCCTTGTAACAGCGCATGGAATCCATGACCCCTCTAGCATTCAGTAACCTTTATCCTTAAAGATGGTCGCGACAGTCAGGCTGGGAGCAAAAAGAGAGACCAATATTGGTGAGCGTTTGTCATCTTTCATCGCTTTTTATGATGTTCACGCTCACTTCCATGGCGATGGCTTTCCTTTTCTTTGGCGCACTGCGGCTTGGGAGACATGATGACGTGTAAAAAGCTCATAAGCGGTGGCGTTCTTCTTCAGTGTGGCTGAGCAGGCACACCATGTTCTTCCATCAGCCACACGCTGGAAATAGTTTTGGAGGGAGTTTCGTGTTTACAGGCCAAAATTAAGTTTTTAATTCATTCTTGGGTATGTGTGCCTATGTACAGTACCGGGTACCAAGGGTGGGTGATAGACCTACAGCAAATTTTGGTATTGATATTGATACATAGATACAGAACCAGTATTGCTGATACAGATACTTTTTACTTACATTTTCGAGACTGTTGAATGACTTTGTGATTTTGTCTTCATTAGGCAAACAAATATTTTTTTCTACGTGAATAATTTAACAATATGTATAAAAAAGAAACCAAATAATACAATTATTCCATTTTATTACACACAATTGTTCGGACTAAATCTGCGATTGGCTGGCGACCAGTCCAGGGTGTACCCCGCCTATCGCCCGAAGTCAGGTGGGATAAGCTCGAGCATACCCCCGTGACCCTAATGAGGAGAAGCGGCATAGAAAATGGATGAATGGATGGATGTTCGAACTAAATATAGTGTAAAATACACTTACCTGTATGGCTTTCATTCACATCTTTTTTTGCCCCCAAAGCCCTCCTGTGTCCACTTATTCGCAGTATCAACAATATGAGCGACACACACACAAAAACACATATTTGCTCAAATCAAACTAGAAGAGGGATAAATAACATCAATCTAATCGCGCTAGTATCGATATCAATCATTTTGATGGATCCGCCCACCCCTACTATGGGCAAGCTCGCGTCCAAATACACCCCATCAAATGTGCACGTGCAGTCAGCGTCAAATACATCAACGTACTTCTGGAAGGACTCGTCAAAATATCCCAAAGAAGACACGTAACGTCACAAAAAAAAACAAACTTACATGTGGACACGGTTGTATATTCCAAATGAGTGGACGGGTGGAAACAAATAAACGTCACACACCATTTCGAGATAGCAATATGTTCATATCGTGCTTACGGGTAATTATGCAAACATCATAGGAGTAACTCTGATGCAGTTTTGGTGAAGCAACAATTTATGACAGACAAAGTGGGGAAAATAAACCCGTTTCAGCTTTAAGTTTTGTTGACACGTCTGGTGGCCATTTTGAAAATTACAGCCAGGCGCTCGAGGGGCGGGGCGTTCCATTTATGTTTCCCGACTGAAACCTCTGAAATCCCGACTTCCGAAAGTCACTGGAACGCAGCACCAACTCAGCCGCACTTATTTATTTTCTGCTGTAAGTAACTTTGCGAGCGGGTGAGTTCAAACTGTTACTTGGCCTCGACAAATGTCCATATATCCACAAAGGCGGACAACTGATCTCACGCAAAATGCTAAAAAAAGGAAGATGACTGAAGGTTTGCCAGTCTTACTGCCGAATATAGGCTATAGTCGAGCTTGCTAACGCTAGCGGTGTAATAGGCAGCGATGCTAACAAGTGGGTTGTCAGGTTTGCTAGAATCTACCGGGTACGAACAGCAACAACACAAATTACACAACACTCTATTTAAAACAGACCACTTATCTGAGTATAGTTAACTCATATAAAGCGCGTTACCTCAATTTTACCTGTGTGTATGTCATGTTTCCCACAAGTTAGCTAACGACTAGTCGCCGGTTGATGGTTTTCCTGGCCAGACGATTAACGTTAGCATGACGTCGCCCATTACCTACTACCGCGACACAAACGATCGTGGCAAACAACACGGGCCGTTAAATAACCCACACATGAGTGGGTTATATATATTATCGAGCTTCTTTGCACTAAATCTAGGTCACACCCAAAGGGTGTTCATATGCAGGAGTTGACTGCACCGGCAGCGCGACGAAGTTAATCATTTGTGCTGCAGCCATGTTATCTACTAGAAAACCTTATTTTAGCTACAGTTCGACTGTGCCGTTGTAGATGTGATTGAGTTGCAATGTGTTTACCGGGACTCCTGTGAAACCTGCAGGTGAGCCGCATTTGGAGGTGGAGAAGAACATCATGGCACGTCTGGTAGCTGTTTGCAGGGAAAATGAGGAGGACTACCCTTTTCTTGCCAGACAGATCCCCCTGTATATCGATGACGTTTGGACGGTAGGTCAGCATTGATATGGATGTAACTGCCAAAAAAGAATTATTTAGTTAGTTAGCCAGTGGCTTGGGCCTAGTTATCATACAACCAGAGAAACTGGAAGCCTTGGCCAAAGAATTATATTTTTCATTGTTCGCTATGAATCCTTAGACTAGTGGAATTTAGAACAAGTTTTACTACTTGCCCACCGTGTCAACATTTTGTATTCAACCGATCTCATTGTGCCATTTTAAGACATCAGTCAGTTGTGGCTGTTGTTTGTAACTCATTGCCGGTATCACATATCAGCAGCTTTAAAATAAAATATGAGAAGATACACGAGTTCCACATCTAAAAAAATAAAATAAAATTAAGATCATAAATTAATTCGTACTGCGTGAAATAAGTATTTCTTCCCCCAAGCAAACCGGGACTTATTACTTTGTGGAGACACTCTTGTTGCTGAGCATAGAACGCAGACATTTCTTGAAGTAAATAGGCCACTCCCCGTGCGGATATGCGCCAAGTCTTGAAGATTTCGAGGACATCACTTGGCAACTCGTACATTTTAGATCCCGCCACAGATTTTCTGTGGGATTAAGGGTCCAGACACTGGCTAGCCCTCCATCCATCCATTTTCTGTACCGCTTATCCCCACTAGGGGCGTGGGGGTATGCTGGAGCCTATCTCAGCTGACTTCAGCCAAGAGGCGGGGTACACCCCGGCCTACTGGTTAGCCCATTCCAAGATATTAATGTACAGTAATTCCTTGTTTATTGCCATTGCTGTATTTTCCGGACCATAAGTTGCTCCGGAGTACAAGTCGCACCAGTCGAATATGCACAATGAAGAAGAAAATAACACATAAGTCGCACTAGGCTATGCCTTATCGCATTTTTGGGGGGGAATTTATTTGATCAAATCAGAGATCAAGAACAGATATTTCATCTTGAAAGGCAAGTTATAGTAATAAGAATAAAGGCCATCAGACTTCTCAACGAAGCACTCACACGCCGCACGCAACACACGCACACACTCATAGCACTTTTATTTATTTACTTATTTATTCATTTATTAGTATTATTTATCTGTATTAATGTCTCTTCTGTTGTTGTTGCTTAATTTATTGGTATTAATGTTTCTTATGTTCTTATTCTTTCTTGTGTTTTCTTTCTTTTCTTGGGAGAATGAACAGGATAAGAATTTCATTGCATAGTATAACTGCCTATTTTACTATGCATATGACAATAAAACTCTTGAAAATGGAGAACGACAGGCTAAATAGGCGTCTGATAATGTAACGTGAATAGGTGGTACGTTAACGTGGCATATTAACGGTTATTCAGATAACTACAGCCTAAACAACGTAACATAGCTAGTTTACTTACAGCTTGTAATCTGCACAATATGATTTTCATTTTGGGGGCATTTGTCTTTCTCAGTTGTCTAGTTGATGTTTACATTGTACATTTTCAGTGGTACAGCAGTGATGGCAGTAGCAGATACTGGCACACAAGCCTAGAGCACCCTCTCATGGCTGTCAGTGTGGGGGGGGAGAACCCAAACATATATATAATAGGGAAGTCCCGATCCGATCTTTAGGATCGGGATCGGGTATTTCGAAGATCGGATAATATCGGCTTCCGCCACGAGATCGTGCCGATCCGGTTGCCGTATGCTAGATGCGGTAATGCGCCTCAAAGCTGATCGCCACTTGACTCCCGCCACTGGTAAGAAGAAGAAAACGCAACATCACCATGCAGATATGTCTGCGGTGTACCGTAGTGAAGTTAACTTCACGTTGGATGTTCGATATTCGACTCCGATGCTACAGCAGTCGTTCCCCCTCACTGTGCCATTGTGGGGGGGAGCTCACACGGTGGCGGAGCTACGTGGTGGCCGTGGCCACCCTTGGTCACTCTCCGGCCATTTTTTCCAATTTTATCTTTTACTGGATTAGGGACCTGACTTAGAGGTTTGTTACAAAAGCCAAACAATATTGTTGGTCATGCTGTGTAACAAAAAAAGTACATTCAGCAATACTTTGTTTGCATTATTTTTAATGCTTAGGAGAGCTATTTTCATAACCATATTCAATTCCACAAATTCATGTTTGTAACAAAGCTTATTAGAAAAAGCAAAAGGATCGGTACCAGAGCGGATTGACAAGACTATAAAAAAAATCGGATCAGAAGTTAAAAAATGTGGATCGGGACATCCCTAATATATAAGTCGCTCCGGAGTATAAGTCGCAGGACCAGCCAAACCCTGAAAAAGTGTGTCCGGAAAATACGGTAATTGGTTCCAGACCCAACCACGATAAGAGAACTTGGTAGGATTCAATGTTAATAAACAGAATTTTAAACAAAAACAGAAAACCTGTTTATTACTTGCTTTAGTCCATTAAATACAAATCGAGGAAAAGGCTTCTTGAGACGTCATCTGTACTTCTGTGTAGAAGGTGTCGGACGTTTCGCTCCTCATCCAAAGAGCTTCGTCAGCAAACTAATAAGTGCTGGTAGCTTAGGCCTTAAATACAGTAAGAGTGGGCGAAATTGGTGTGCCAACACCCTCCTCCTATTGGTTCGTTACACTAAGCCTGGGCGGAGCAGTGGTATAATCCTATCCTGTTATTCACACCTACGATAAAAGGGAAGTGTCGCTCCCTGAATTGGGTATGAACGACTCTGATACTGGCTTGTTAGCATCTATTGTTCTGGCTCGGCCCTGCCTTCACCTCATTTGCAAGACTAAGAGCTGTGGGTTTTGGTCTCAGTAACCTGCTGAACACAGGGTCCAAATTAAACCTCAAACCACCATTCCGATTCAATGATGGGTTCTGTTGTTTGACAAAAATAGCTTCCTTTACTCCTCTTTCAAACCATCTGTTTTCTTTGGCCAAAATCTTTACCTCGCTGTCCTGAAAAGAGTGATTGGTAGCTTTAAGGTGTAGATGTACTGCTGATTGAGGACCACTAGCAGAAACAGAGCAATGTGGTCTATTCCATCCACTGTAAAGATGAGGAATGCAAAGAGCACTACATTGGGGAAACTAAGCAAATGCTCCAAAAAAGGCTTTATCAACATCGCAGGGACAATGCTAGTGGTCCTCAATCAGCAGTACATCTACACCTTAAAGCTACCAATCACTCTTTTCAGGACAGCGAGGTAAAGATTTTGGCCAAAGAAAACAGATGGTTTGAAAGAGGAGTAAAGGAAGCTATTTTTGTCAAACAACAGAACCCATCATTGAATCGGAATGGTGGTTTGAGGTTTAATTTGGACCCTGTGTTCAGCAGGTTACTGAGACCAAAACCCACAGCTCTTAGTCTTGCAAATGAGGTGAAGGCAGGGCCGAGCCAGAACAATAGATGCTAACAAGCCAGTATCAGAGTCGTTCATACCCAATTCAGGGAGCGACACTTCCCTTTTATCGTAGGTGTGAATAACAGGATAGGATTATACCACTGCTCCGCCCAGGCTTAGTGTAACGAACCAATAGGAGGAGGGTGTTGGCACACCAATTTCGCCCACTCTTACTGTATTTAAGGCCTAAGCTACCAGCACTTATTAGTTTGCTGACGAAGCTCTTCGGATGAGGAGCGAAACGTCCGACACCTTCTACACAGAAGTACAGATGACGTCTCAAGAAGCCTTTTCCTCGATGGACAACTCCTGTACGACTGAGAGCCTACACAGACGCATTAAATACAAATGAATGTCTGAAATAAAATAAATAATGAATAAACCTACCCAACAATGTTTGACTTTTTATGTGAGGGCATAACCTTATGAAATCAACAGGATGAAGTATTTTCCCCACTGTACATGACGTCCAAACTCAAATTTGAAAGATGCAAAGCTGTGTATGTCACGTTCATACATATTTGTTGTTTGCAGATGGTGATGGAGTTTCCTGAGAGTGGCATGGATGTGGACAGACATGTAATTAGTACTTCCCATTGGAAACAATTTGCAGAGGTTGGTACACTGTGGATCTGAAATTGACTTCCATCGTAACACTAAATATTAACTCATTCAATGCCAAAGACTTATTTATAAATGTTTTTGAATTAAAACCCGAACGCTCACTCCCAAAGATGTATTTATACATCCTTTTTTTTTTTTTTCACGAGAGGAAAAAAGAGGTGATGACGCAAGTGCACAATAAAAGAGATGACTTTTCAAGCAGTTTCAAGCCATAAAAACAGCCAGAAGGTGGCAGAAGCGCATTTGATAAGAGCTCGGCATGATCTTTTGCATGTATTAACACACTCGACAGCAAGGAGGAACTGAGAGAACGTGGAGGAGTGTAGCGTGCAGAAGGTTACGCATTGCAGGGAAACTTTTAACGCATACACGCGTGCGTGCACGCGCACAGTTTAGTTCCGAATGTGAAAGTTGTAAATGGTTCATGGTGTTATATTTGTAAAGAAATTGTTATTTTAACGTAAAACAACCCTTTTTTGTGTTGTTTATGTTGGTATAGTTTTAGATATTTGAGCTGTCACAAAAGAAAAAGTATTGTCAAAGTGAAAGCTATGTTTGAAATATGTTTTCAGAAAAAGCTGTTTTTCTCCCTTTTTTGTTGGGATTTTTTTGTTTCCTGAAACTTAGCTATGATCTACTGCTGATTACTAAAGAACTGAAAAGGTGGAAACAAACTTTTTTTTTCTTTTCCCCTGATGAAAGACGAGAGTCTAATCTTTCTTTTGTTTATATACTGTAGCCATAGAACACAATATTCTGTGTGCCATGAAAAATCAGTCAAAATTGTCTAAATTGGGGGGTGCTGAAGGGGGTTGAATTTTGAAGAATGTCTGGGATTGAATGAGTTAAGTTTGCAGGCAATGCACTTTGGGCAGGTGAACTGTTGGAAATGTGCTATATACAGTAAATAAATTTGACCTTCACTGTAAGTATTTTTTTTTTTTTATCATTCTTAACTATTGCACAAGTGTAAACAAAGGTTAGCCGATGTGTGATTAAAACAATCTATCGTGTACTTTCAACGACTGCGATATATTAACACACAATTACGAACCCTTGGCCTTTAGGGTCACCACAAGTTGACGCAGCAGGACCTGACGATGGCCCTGACGGTGCCATCAAGGGACTTGTACAGAGCATTATCCCAGATGGTGCCGTGCGTGGGTTGCAGACGCAGTGTGGAGCGCCTCTTCTCCCATTTAGTGGAGTCGGGGACCCCGGCCTTAGAGCCGCTCACAGTGAAGCCCACAGGAATGCTGTCTGTCACCAGGGCTTGTTTAGCAGATATCAAGAAGCTATACAGCCTCTTCTACATCCAAGGGTAAGATGTACTGTATGTTTATTTGCACACAGTCTACATTGCAGTTTCACTTGCGAAATTCAGATGTCTTTGTATTTATGCATATTTTTTTAAATCTTTTTCAGTGTCAGTCAGATGCCAACACTTGTTGTATTTTACGTCCGTCCTCTTATTTTTTTGACAGGTCAAAGTTGAACGATGTGATTAACGCCATTCCCAAAAGTAAAAAGAGCAACCGATGTCAGTTGCACTCCTTGGACACAAACAAACTCAGACCTTTGGGGTAAGGACATTCTCATCTCCGTTCCTCATAAAAATCTTGTATGATGCAACCGAAGTACTGAATCTTGAGTCAGCATCAAAACCACTTCCACTGTTGAATTTGGTACGGTGCGGTGGTTCACTCGAGGTGAAATGTGAACGCTACACGCAGAGGACACAGCGACTTTATAATTGCGTGCCGTCTCTCCCTCTGTGTGGCCTAGAGCTCGCTTTGGAAGTATATTTTGGAAGTTAAATGGCTTATTTTCTCAGATTATATCGACTATATTGGGTAATAGGAGAGTAAATGTGACTATGGGGGTGTTATTTCATGTCTACAGGGCTCTAATAATGTTAAGAAGGTTGTAAACAGGTTTTCTATGCTCTAACTATGAACAATTAGTTTGGTCGTATTAAACGTCCCCGGTTCTGTGCCACTACGAGAAACACGCAGCGTCTTTTTACTGCCATACGGCTGACAACTCTTGTCCCTTGCTACTTTGGGCCGGAGACAGGAATCGATTGCTGGAGTGCCAATAGTGCCAAAGATTTGAGCTGCACGCTGTTATAATCTATTATTTATTTATTTTTTTGTAATACAGTCAAACTTGTCTATCGCGGCCACTAAAGGGAGTCTGCAAAAGTGGCCGCTATAGACAGGTTGCCGTCCAGTTTGAATGTTGACCAGTAGAGGAAAAAAAAGGGGGGAAAAAAATAATAATAATAATAATGTTGACCAGCAGAGGGCACTGCGGACTGCGGATAAAAGTTGTACAGCACTACTAGGCTTGTTGTTATCATGGTTCATGGTTTTAATCCTGAACATGCATGAGTCAAACAGTAGCACATCACATAGTACAATTCACAATTTTGCATGTCCAAAAAGGAGTAGGAAGAAGCAAAGCTTATTTAATCCTACCCCTCATCAGTTTCACATCAGTTGCAATACATTTATTCACCTCTTGTTCTTCCAAGTGTACTTTGTAGGTCTACATGACAATGTAGTGCAATCATAGCCAAGGTTTTTACTTACTAAAAGGAAGCTAGAGGCTTAATAATAACTGATAGTATATATCCACCACCCACAGAACAAAGCTGTGCTAGTAATGTCTTACGCTTGTTTTTAATATTTTACTTTTTATACGGCAGAGTGTCATTATAGCTTTAGTTCATCAGGAAGTGACGGGAAGTGACAGGAAGTGACGGTGGGCGTCCCGAGCAGGAGAGCTAGGCTCAGTGCTAGCTGTGAGTTTCGAGAGAGTTGGGAAGTGTGTTTATGTTGGCGTGGATGTAAAGTCCTGCAGTGTTCTCCGCTGTTAATAAAGCCATTAAAGTGCATCGGCGACGTGAGTCTCTCCTTCCCCACAACAAGCGGCATTACAGTATTGACCAGTGCACACCAGGAAATAAACGGTGTCATTTCTTACAGGCATTGGCTGGACAGCTATGTAGTGGGGCTTGTTTAACCTTTGCCTTGTGGGCAAGCAGGAAGGAGAGACGATGCTGAGAGATGTGTGTGTGTTCTGAGCTGCTGTCTGGTGGCCCCGTTCAGTAAATAAAGTTGGCAGAAGCAACAGGAGAAGTTTTCCTTGCTTCGGAGCTGAATAACACTGACAAGTTAACAGACTAGTAGCGAACGAAAAAGAAGACGGCTTTGTTTGTGTCGAATACAGAAGATGAGGACTTTGATGGATTTGTGGATGAGGATTGATGAAAAATAATGTGAGTACATTCTAAAATACTTCAATTAAGTACAACCAAACTCAGTTTTGCTCTCGCTGCCACATGCATGCTAGCGTATGTTTATTTTTTTTATTGTAGCGTTGCTGGGAGCACGTCCTGTTCCCAGCCTAATTAGCGGTAATGTTTAGGTGCAAATGCTCTTAAAGTCACATGTTTGACCAGGAAATAGCAAGCTCAAAAGAAGACGGCTTTTTTACGTGGAACAACTGACAGTTTGTGTGGATCTTGTGAATGATTTTGACTGAGCTAGGACTCAGTAATTAAAGTCTACACTTGACAGCTTCATTGATTGAAAAACGAAACTTTTTCGTGCATGAAGCTTCTACTTGAGTTGGTAATTTGGCCACTATATGCAGTCGGATATTGACCAAGGGAGACAAAATGGGTGGCTGCTGGCCGCGTTGGACAGGTGACTGCTATACACAGGGTCTATAACATGTAAATTTGCTGGGGGGGATTTTTCAGTGGCTGCTATAGGCAGGTGGCCGTTCTATAAAGGTGGCCGTTAAGACAGATTTGACTGTATCTGCCCAATATCGGATTAGGACATCCCTGCTTTTTAACTGTTCAAGCATGTCTTGAAGTACTTTTATTGATTTTTGCATGTTTAATAAACAAAAAGAGGAAGAATATCAAAGTGGTCGCCTACATGCTTCCATTTTCTCCATGGAAAAAGTTTGGGCACCCCTACAACAACAATAACCGCAACCACAATTACAAGCTATTTCTGAAGCCTCCTTATCCCCTAAAAAATACCTCCAGTTCTAACCAAATTGTGTCGCCTCATTATTATCCACGATAGAAGCATGACAAAACCTTGCAGACAAGAATTGAGGAACTGAGAAAGTTGTACTGCTATGAGAAAGAGTTGAAATGTCAACCACAGTGGCACTTCCCGTGGTTGCAGTATGACAGAAGAACACCTCAAGCTAATGTGAACTTCTAACCTGCACTGTTGAAGCCTCAAACTGCGGTGTCCACAGCATCATAGAAACTCCTAGCCTGTAGAGACAGTCTATACACTGGCAACGTAACATTGATGCGATGATGCACAGCATAACATTGCATGCGTTAGCAGCGGCGCAGTCTTGTATGTTTTCATCTGTGCGACGATTTCTTTTTTTTCTGTGCAAATTGTACTTAGTTCAGTTGCTTCAGTCCTGTCAAATCATATCCAGTTGTAAGACAATGTGTCTGCATTGTCCAACTTTTTATGTTCGATTTAAACAGCGTGTTTTTCAGTAAATGTATCTTTATTCTCTTCTGACACAGAATTGTTGTAAAAAACCTAATCTTGGCTATTATAGCACGGCTGTCCAAAGTTTGGCCTGGGGACCATTTGCAGCCCACGGCTTTTTATTCATTGGTCTGTGGCGCGCACAAAATACAAATCAATAAAATGAAAAAATCAACAGCAAAAATGGGAAAAACAGCAGTAAGTTTGAGAATAAAGTTGAAATATTAGGAGAATGAAGTCATAGTGCGAGGGGTAATTTTACGAGAATTATGTCGTAATATTATGAGGAAAAACATAATTATTGAACTTAAAATTAAATAAATCAATACAATAAAAATAAGATTAAAGTTGTCATATCGTTATGTAAAACAAAGAATAAAGTTGCAATTCTGACAAAATTTGATTTATAACACGATGATCCTCCGCCATCCCTCTCTTGCCCACCTCCTCCACCTGTTCCAGAGGACATCCCAGGACAGAGTTGTCCTTCTTAATCAGTTTGTCCAGCCTCTTCCTGGCAGCTGCTGTGAAGCTGCTCCCCCAGCAGACCATGCTATAGAAGATGGTAGAGGCCACAACAGTCATACAACCCCTGGCAAAAATTATGGAATGACCAGTCTCGGAGGATGTTCATTCAGTTGTTTAAATTTGTAGAAAAAAAGCAGATCAGACATGACACAAAACTAAAGTCATTTCAAATGGCAACTTTCTGGCTTTAAGAAACACTAAAAGAAATCAAGAAAAAAAGATGTGGTAGTCAGTAACAGTTACTTTTTTAGACCAATCAGAGGGAAAAAATTACGGAATCACTCAATTCTGAGGAAAAAATTATGGAATCACCCTGTAAATTTCCATTCCCAAAACTAACACCTGCATCAGATTAGATCTGCTCGTTAGTCTGCAGTTAAACAGGAGTGATCACACCTTGGAGAGCTGTTGCACCAAGTAGACTGACATGAATCATGGCTCCAACACAAGAGATGTCAATTGAAACAAAGGAGAGGATTATCAAACTTCTTAAAGAAGGTAAATCTTCACGCAATGTTGCAAAAGATGTTGGTTGTTCACAGTCAGCTGTGTCTAAAATCTGGACCAAGTACAAACAACATGGGAAGGTTGTTAAAGGCAAGCATACTGGTAGATCAAGGAAGACATCAAAGCGTCAAGACAGAAAACAAAGCAATATGTCTTGAAAACAGAAAATGCACAGCAAAACAAATGAGGAACAAATGGGAGGAAACTGGAGTCAACGTCTGTGACCGAACTGTAAGAAACCGCTTAAAGGAAATGGGATTTACATACAGGAAAGCTAAACGAAAGCCATCATTAACACCTAAACAGAAAAAAACAAGGTTACAATGGGCTAAGGAAAAGCAATCGTGGACTGTGGATGACTGGATGAAAGTCATATTCAGTGATGAATCGCGAATCTGCATTGGGCAAGGTGATGATGCTGGAACTTTTGTTTGGTGCCATTCCAATGAGATTTATGAAGACGACTGCCTGAAGAAAACATGCAAATTTCCACAGTCATTGATGATATGGGGCTGCATGTCAGGTAAAGGCACTGGGGAGATGGCTGTCATTACATCTTCAATAAATGCACAAGTTTACGTTGACATTTTGGACACTTTTCTTATCCCATCAATTGAAAGGGCGTTTGGGGATGATGAAATCATTTTTCAGGATGATAATGCATCTTGCCATAGAGCAAAAACCGTGAAAACATTCCTTGAAGAAAGACACATAAGGTCAATGTCATGGCCTGCAAATAGTCCGGATCTCAATCCAATTGAAAATCTGTGGTGGAAGTTGAAGAAAATGGTCCAACCTGCAAAGCTGATCTGGCAAAAGCAATCAGAGAAAGTTGGAGCCAGATTGATGAAGAGTACTGTTTGTCACTCATTAAGTCCATGCCTCTGAGACTGCGAGCTGTTATAAAAGCCAGAGGTGGTGCAACAAAGTACTAGTGGTGTGTTTGAAGTATTATTTTGTTGTTGTTTTTTTCATGATTCCATAATTTTTTCCTCATAATTGAGTGATTCCATAATTTTTTCCCTCTGATTGGTCTAAAAAAGTAACTTACTGACTACCATATCTTTTTTTCTTGATTTCTTTTAGTGTTTCTTAAAGCCAGAAAGTTGCCATTTGAAATGACTTTAGTTTTGTGTCATGTCTGTGATCTGCTTTTTTTCTACAAAATTAAACAACTGAATGAACATCCTCCGAGACTGGTGATTCCATAATTTTTGCCAGGGGTTGTAGAAGGTTTTCAGGAGTGCCCCCTGCCTCCCAAAGGACCTCAGCCTCCTGAGCAGATGGTCTGCTCTGACATTTTTTGTAACGTGCCGTTGTGTTGTCAGTCCAGTCCAGCTTATAGTTCGGATGAACACCCAGATACTTCCCGGTGTGGGGGCGCCAATGAATGTCCACAACCAGTTCCCTGAGCTGCTGGCATTTAATGAAATAGAGCATAAAAATGCATGTACACCCTTTCAATTGTAATACACTTCTAGTTTTTTTTACCATAGTGTTTGGAATCTCTGTGTATTACATCACACTACTGTTTGGTAGACTATAACATCAGTGTGAAAACAGCGCCATCGTGTGGTTTGAAAGTATGAACTGCCTCAGTAACTGTATGACATCAGACACATAGCAGGGGCTCGTCTTCATCATACTCTTTGTAGATAACGGATTTATTAAAATCTGATTTGTGGACCTGCTTATTAACACATCAAAGCGAGAGCCCACATAGTACAGAACAACGCAAATCTGTTTGTAAATTATCATCGGCCATCTGTCTAGTATCCATGGTTCCGATTTGGGCTCATTTAGTCAACATCTGTGGGGTGAGTTGGTCAGAATACGAAAGCTGGTCTGCGGCCGGTTCTAACTCAAATTGCCGGCCTCCTGTGCGTTTTAGAACATGGGCTGCGCTAACTTTTTTTGTTCATCCCGTCACAGACAGACCTGCTCCACCAGATTTAAACAGGCAACAGGCTTTTATTGCAGGCTTGAATAATTTCACAACAGGCACAATCATCCCTAACACAGGCTACTGTTGCGGCCGTAACCCACACCAAGCTAAAACTCAGCTCAGAACCCACGGTGTCACTTCCTGTCTCCTAGCAACAGAAGGAACACATTTACAGCAGCACACACCAGCATGTGTCTTATGTCTCAAATGGCTTATTGTCTCTTGTTATGTCAACTATATTGGCTAATAGTAGTGTAAAGTTGACAATAGAGGTGTTCTTTCATGTGTTTTCCGGAATTTTCCGGAAATTTATCATGGTCTGGTCTGGAACCAATTAACCGCGATAAAGGAGCGTCCTTGGGTTATGAAACTGTTCCTTTTCTAGTCTGTGATGTAAGTTGAGTTCTAAGTTTTTAATGAATTTATGGGAGCGCATCCATAACGACCAAAAGTCGCAACACTGAACATCACAAACAGAGGTCCACCTGTAGCCATTCGGTCATTGATTTTACAGGTGGCAAATGTTGAACCCTTTTCCCTTTTGAGTGCTCTTGTTTATTAAGATAATGCTGTATTTACTTCCAGGGGGAGCTGGATCGACGTGTGGGAGCGAATGTCTCAGGAGTGCCGGGATGAGGTGGTCCTTGTCGACAGTGCCTGTCTTTTGGAGACACTGGAGACGCACTTGCAAAAACACATGTAATGTGTGCGTAAAGTGTGATGGCTCTTTAAAAAGAAAGGTTTCTTCATTTTACCGCTTCCCCCCCCCCCACCTCAGGTTTTGCACTGACTGTAAGAATAAAGTGCTGAGGGCATACAACATCCTGGTTGGGGAGGTGGAAAGTAGTGAAGAGAAGGACTACTGCGCTGCGTTGTATGAGGGACTGTGCTGCTGCCCTCGCGAGCACCACATCCACGTGTGCTATGAGACTGACTTCATCGCTCATCTCCTCGGTCGAGCTGAGTCGGAGTTTGCCGGAGGCTACGAGTATGTAAACATTCTTAAAGCAGATGTAGACTCGCTATTTTTTTTCTCCAATGTAAACATTCTTAAATCAGATGTGGACTCACAATTTTTTTTTTTTTTTTTTTTTAAACCCATTTTTTGTTTTCATTTTAGGGAGAGACATGCCAAGACCATTGACATTGCACAAGAAGAAGTCCTGACTTGTTTGGGCATTCATCTCTATGAGCGACTGCACAGAATCTGGCAGAAACTACGAGCAGAAGAGCAGACGTGGCAGATATTGTACCATCTGGGCGTTGATGAACTGCGCAAAAGCTTTGAGGTACAGTAATCCCTCGTTTATCATGGTTAATTGGTTCCTGACACGACCGTGAGGAGTTTCCTAGTTATAAATGGAATATTTTTGGCGTTGGAGCATAGAAAACCTGTCTACGACCTTCTAAATACGGGTTTTAACATTATTCAAGCCCTCTCGACATGTAATAACACCCCTATAGTCACCTTTACACTCGTAGTACGCAATATAGGAGACACATTTAAGACATAAAAGACTTGTAGCCATGCGTGTTACTGTAAATATGTTCTGGTGCTAGGTGAGCTAAGTAGGGGCGGACAAGGAAGTGATGTTGGGGGTTCAGAGTTGAGTTTTAGCTTGGCATGGTTTACTGCCGCAACAGTAGCCCGTGTTTGCAGTAAAAGCCTGGTGTTTGTCTCACTGACACCTAGTGACCAGTGTAGAATACTACATATTGTCAGGTCTTTGTATATTAGTATTTTGACATTTTTATGCTTGTGTTTAATTTAAGGCAAAAGTATATCAAATGTGCATACAGTATTTTTTTGACGCAATATTCAACCACAAAAAAGCATGATTTACTAATGAATATATGTTTGGAAAAAGAGTGAATCCAGTGTGAAGTGGCGAGGGATTATTGTGCTCACCCTGAAACCCAGTGTGGGTTTTAATTCTTCTTCATCTTCTTCTTATTCTTAGTCTTAATCCTAATCTTAATCTTAATCTTATTAAAATATTCCTGAATTGTTATGTCCTAGATGGCAGTGGAGAAGATTCAGGGGTTCAGTCGACTTGAGCAATTTGTGGAGGAGCAGTCTGAGAAGGAGCGAGCCAGACAGCTCAAGCAGGAGAAGAAGAGACAAAAACGGAAAATTCGACGCAAAAACAGGTGCGGCTTTGACATCCAGGAGGAAGAGCTCAAGGAAGAGAAGAATCACAAGGAGGTGAGGAGACTGGAACACCTGCTGGAAATACACGTTCATGTGAAAGCATGTACCCTCACATCCGCACATGCTTTCTTGTGTGGAAGGGTTCTCTCGAGGCTGAGGAGCGTCGTTGCAGCGCATGTGGGAGCCATGGTGAGGGGGAGTCTGTCTGTGAGAACAGTTCTGCTAATACAAGCGCATCCTCCAGCTGTCCAGGTAAACAAGGTAAGGATTTACACAGACAACTGCCAGTCATCTTGACTGGTGGTGCTCGGGTTCTGAACAAGTTCCATTCTTAGGCTGTGCTATAACATGGAACTTATACCTAAATCACTCACACTGTACACAGAAAAGCACGGTAATAACGTGAACTTAAATGAAACTCCTCCTTGTAGCAGCGCACGGAATCCATGACCCCTTTAGCCTTTTATTAGCATTCACTAATCTTTACCATTAATCATTGTTGCGACAGTCGAGTGGTTGGGGAACCAATATTGGTGGGCGTGTCTCCTCTCTTTGAGGTTTTTATGGTGTTCCTTTCACTTCCATAGTGATGGCTTTCCTATTCTTTGGCGTACTGCCGCTTGGGAGACATAATGTACTGCAAAACGTTCACTAATAAAGTAGGGATGCTCCTATCGATCGGCCACTGAAGAATATCGTCCGATTTCCATTAAATATGTGATCAGCATATGCCTTTCAAAGCTGATCACAAAAACCGGTTGGCGTGCGGCGGTGAACTGTACATGTGTGCTGTGTCACGTAGGGTTGCCAACACCCGGATTGAGCCGACAAGGGACTCCCTTTGACCCGTATTGCCGCGAGAATCAAAACTCGTCTGTAAAACCTCAATGGCTTCAGTTAGACACAGGCTACACCAATCCATGCCAGCGTGTTTGATCACTCCCTTGTCAAACCTATGGCCGTTCGATTTTTCTTGCATCTTTGTTTACACGCTTTGCGTAGCTGTCACTACCGGTTACTAAATTTTAGCACAATTATCGACCAGAAAATTTGTTATCGTGACAGGCCTACCTGTGAGAAAATGCATGTCATAAACGACAATTTCACAAGTTTACAGAGTGAAAGATGACATTTTAAAAGCAAATATTGCATTATTATGATTATTATATATCATTATTTTTATTATTATTATTATTATTATATATTATCATAACATTAGTGGTTTATTTGGTCTAAAAAAAAATGCAGTCAGTCATATCCCTTTAGTGTCAATTTGGGGGACAAACATTTCAAAACACAGCTGTTTTGTGACTCATTTAAATTTTAAAAAAATCATGTTTTCATTATACTATTCTAAAAATGTAATGTTAACACCTCCTCTCGTTCTCGTGGACCCTTTCTTGTGCATCATCTCGTCTGGTGACACCCTTAATCTCCACGCAAATAGGGCCCTTTTACCCTGATTTGACCACCAAAATGAAGGTTTTAATTCATGTGCACACGTTCGTAACCCACGAAATGTCACAAACCAGCAAACCACCTATATTTGGTAAAATAGTTTTCCTTCCTTTCTCCAGATTTGACTTCCCACAGCACTGGTAGCGATTGTGGCTACTCCTCAAGCATTGAGGGCAGTGAGAACGGGTCACGAGAAGGTTCCGACATCGCCTGCTCCGAGGGACTCTGCAACCATGATGAAAGAGGTCTGATGTGGACATCTCTGCAATGAAACGCATGGTGCTGTGTCTTTTTAAACCCTGTTTTAACCTCACTTCTCCAAAGGTGAGTCAAACGAACATGACTACGCCGAAGACAGAGAAGAGGAGGCCACAGACAGCTGTGTTGACTGCTGGCCACAGGCTGAGGAAAAGCCACAATGCAAGAGTAAAAAGAAGAAAAGAAAGGGGAATACCTTATGTAGGAATCAGGTAAAAGTATTCACTGATAGGTTCTGAAGGTCCAGGCACTGCATTTGTGTACCAATCCAAGTGCTGCATGTAAAATGTGTCTACAGAGATATAAACATGAAGGCTGTGCATCAGGGGGAAAGATGAGTCACAGTGCGCCATCATCTCAAGCATGCCAAACCAAAGATCTTAACTCCTCCTTATGCTGTGATAAGACAGAAGATAGTTTTCCACTAGACTTACCATGGATGGAACATGGGAGGAACCTCAGCCTTAATGCAAAACACCCAGAGGCCAACATGAGTCTAATGGACCTCCTGGTGAGTGAGACGTACAGTGTGATGTCGTAGGCCCTGTCCACACGGGAACGTTACCGAGATTTGTTTAATTTTTTGTTTTATTGACGGGTTGGAAAAAAAAATGGCGTCCACACTGTGCCGGATTAGTAAACGGTTGCATCCACGGTGAAAACGACGTAACACACAAGGCACACCTGCATCAGCCACACACACGGAACCATGTGACACAGCAAACCATAGAAGTAGTTCATGTAAAAAGTACATATCAAATGTTTTTTATTGAAATGAATTTGGTTAAATCCTCACCAAAGACCCATCTCAATAGACAAGGTCAAATCTCACCATGCAAATGTCTAACTAAACACAACATCAACAAAATAAGGTAACAGTTGTCTTTACTGAAGATTCGCATTCAAAAACTCCTTTTTCTGTCACTCATGTTTGTCCGTACACTTTCCTAGCGCGTGTGTCTTCTTCCTTCCTGTTTGTGTGCTGCTCTGTTGCGCTCTGTGTTTAACACCGCCCCTCCCCCTGCTCGGTGTGGACACGGAGACGCCACCACACATCTTGGCCAATGACATTTGCTTTTAACAGGGAAAAAACTAAATCGGCTCCCAACGACGTGAGCGATTCGTCGGCGACCTAACACATCAGTACCGTCTACACGAAAACGATAAGCCGGCGTTTTCTGATTTTCCCACTCTGGAAAGCGTTTTTCAAAAACAGGCAACCAGAACGCCGTTTGCGATACTTTGCTGTTTTGACCTGAAAATGTTTCCGTGTGGACGTAGCCCCTCAGACCTTTTGAAAAGTTGTCCGTGCTCAAGCTTGCGCTCTTCTGGCAGGATGACTCTGAAGTGACTTCAGATGAGGAGAGCTGTCTCACCCAGGATGAAATTCAGGCATTTCTAGAAAGACATCAGTTGTTCTACAACAACCGCCACAAGTACCGACAGCACCTTAAGGACAAGTTCACCAGATACTGCTGCGCCACTGAGAGAAAGACCGTCTGCGGCAACTGGTTTGCCACCACCGGCGTGAATTAAGTACACTCATGACATCTCCAGGAAAACCCTCACGACCACTGCTGCAACAAATACAGAAGATTCTTATCTTTGGTGTTTGATTTTCTCATTTGTCTTTTTATCAAATGTGATTTGTCGCATCTCAGGTTTGCACTCGTAAGATCCGACTCCTAATTTCCAACTTCCATGGTGTTGATTCTCATTGACCGAGCCTGGAAACTCAGTGGTGGTTGTGGGTTTTCGGACTCAAAAGCACATTGGAACGGCACATCAAGCTTTGTAATCTGGGACGACTTGTTCATGTTTTAGTCTACGGGAGGGTTCTCTTTGTTTCACATTCTCTTTGGTGATGGCTGCACTCTTAAGTGTGTACAGAAATTCTAAATAGGTTTTAAGAGATTAACATCCACTTACAATGAGCATTTGGGTGTGACATGAAGAGCAGAATGTGAAAATTGATTAAATAAAGGATATTTATTAATCTGCATTCATTTGTCGCTTTTTTTTAAATAAATTGATGGGGAATTTTTGTGTTTACCTTTTTTAAACTACAACCAATTCAATGTAAATATTAAAGAAAAATGTACACGTTACATAGGTGACAATGGGGGTACTTGAGAAGTGAGTTTAGTGGGTTAAAGCAGCTATATCGTCATGGTAATTTAGGATAAAAACAGCCTGGTCAGGACCAGGTTACGTCCAGGCTTTCAGCTTAAAATCAGCTACGAAAGTGCCACTGTTTCATTTCACCATTTATTTAAAACCTACGAGGGGAAATTAAATTTTTTTTAAAAGGTTATTCCCTGATATCATCTATCTATAAATGGGATAGATTTTCAGCCGAGGAAGTACGTTAGGTATGCTCACACGAGCATCAGAAATAAAATTAAATATAAAATAATGTTAACAGATGTAAATGTCACAGTAGTCCTTGCATGAGTACTGAGCCTGTTAGTCTTCTTATATTACAATATATACTGGAGGAATAAACACATCAATCAGCTGCTTTAAAGCACTTGTTTTGTTATAAAAAGGAAACAAATTAGAAAACAAAACACGTCACACGCAAAACAGTGCCATCTCGTGGTCACAAAGAGATGCAGCCGATTGTAATATTTCATGAACTTATAACATCAAAAACAAAAGTTGTTGCTCCAATGTATTTATTTTTTAAATGGATAAGTTTTAATATGTGAAAGTTGTGCAATGTTGAGCGTTGATAATGTAATAATTCGGTACTCATTTTTTGTCAAATACACTGGCCGGGATCGCTTCACTTTTCAGTGGAAGTAGAATGATGACGTCAAACGCACAAAGCCGAAAACCGGACTTGACAAAGTAAATCGATAACCACCGTCTGATTGCGGATGTTAGGTTTTGTCGAGCCCTGCGATTGGCTGGCCCAGTCCAGGGTGTACCCCGCCTGTCGCCCGAAGTCAGCTGGGATAGGCTTCAGTATGCCCCGCGACCCTAAAGAGGAGAAGCGGTATAGAGGATGGATGGATGGAGGTTTTGTCGAGTTGCATCTTGACCACAAAGCCTGGGTTTGTGGAGCCACTTTCGTTGTATACCCCCAATGTCTATTATTAGCATCAGCAGTTAAACTCTCTCACGTTATGCACTGAATGCATTTTGTTTTTTTAATTTCCAATGAAATTAATATTCTAATATTACTATTCTAAAAACACAATTCATATACTGTGTAATAATATGCATATATTTTTAAGCAAGTCAATGGAGAGATTAATAAAGTGTTTACAACGTCACGGTAACACGACATACAGGTATGTGTCTCAGTTCTCACACTTTCGTATTTACACAAACCATTTTGAGTGCACTTAAAGGAAGACTGCACTTTTTGGGAGGAATTTTGCCCATCCACAGTCCCTATGTGAGACATGAACACGTCTTTCTCGTTTGTGTGCGTTCTAAAGATATAAAAAATGCTAAAAAGAGGGACCTAACACCTATTCTGCCTAAAAAGCGCCAACAACGCTCCATTTACATAATGTGACATGCATATTAACCAAGCTACAGCGACGTTGTTATTCTTGTTATTAACATCGTTACGTCCAAGAACTACAGTACTTTACCGGCTAGCTACTAGCTGGCTCGCGACTAGCTTTGCCACACACTCGCTCACAATTCCTCAGGCCCCTACCGACAGGTAATGCTACACATTGGAGCTCCCGCCATTGCTTCTGTGTTTTTGTTTTTGCGTTTGGAAACGTTAACGCTAGGTTTAGCGTTCCTTTCTATGTTGCTATGTGAAATCAATGCGCCCAGGAAGGAAGTTCCGCTAATGCTTAAAATGACCAAAATACGGCAGTATTACATGTTATCATGAATGTACCTGTTACTATGTGGTTCAAGCACGTTTATAAAACCATAACACCTTGTTGGAGGTTTCTGGAGATGTTTTAATAGCGGCTTTGTAGGCAGAATAGGTGTGTCCCATTACGTGAATTAATTTGCTGTCACTTTTTAGCTGTTTTTGTATCTTTAGAACGCACAGAAAATACGTTTTTTTCTGATAGTAGACAGCGAGCGGGAAGGTAAAAAAAAAATAAAGAAAATCAATTGCAGTGTTTGTTGTTTTCCGGTAGGTGGCGGAAGTGACCCAGACATCGACAGTACTTGAGCACGAGCAGATAAGAACAAGAAAGTGGGCGGTGTTGTGAAGTAAACGTTGAACACAAGCAGGGCTCATGTCAGCCAGAGGAGCGCATGGATCTGCTGCCTTTACGCACCACTGCCGCCGTGCTCTTGGATGCTGCACAGTCTGAGGCGGGGAGATAGAAGCATCCCGCAAATCGAGAACCGCGTTATTTACCAGTATTACCAGGAGACGCCCACCGGAACCAAGCAGACTGAAGTTAAAGAATCGTGGGCTTAAGTGTACTTAAGTGTACCGTGCCGGTGAGGACTGCGTTGCTGGCGATGGAGCGGTGGATAGGCAGAGTGGCCCTGGTGACCGGAGCCTCTGTGGGCATTGGAGCGGCTGTGGCCCGGGCGCTGGTCCAGCAAGGCATGAGGGTGGTGGGCTGTGCCAGGAATGTCGACAAAATCGAGGTATTGAATTGAATATCGTGAACTAAATCGTTGAGCATTGACTCACAGGGGAGGCTAGTGCAACACCTACCTAGCTAACGTTAGGGCTACAACTTTAGCTAACGTTAGGCAACAGAACGACATATTGAACGTAAAAAAACGTCGTTTACTTAAATCATGCGCACATTGAATTAAAAGTGCACTCACCGGACACCGTATGAGGCACCGTCATCAACAACACTATAAATAATGACATAGATCGAGACACTCGTTTCTGTTTCAGTTTTAGCAATGACTGCTTTTATTGCACGCAGGAACAATACAGCAAAACCATTACATTGAACAATAAATGACTGAATTATCCCGATACAATGTACTTCATTCATTGCTCATTATTAAGATGTTATTGCATAATTTATTATTTTTGCTACAGTATTGATTTATTTACACATTCGTCTTTAATCTCTACTTATTTTAACTTATTTCCTTGTCTATAGATTATTAATTCAAACTCTTAACACCTTTTTTTCAGTTTTATTTGATTTTTGTTTTTTTATATTTTATTATTGTTGTTATTTTATTATTGTATTTATTTTATTGTTTGGATTCTAATTGTATTATTATTTGTTTTTATTTTATTATTTCACTTTTTCACCTTTTTTCATACTTTTGGCACTGCATAAGGCATTTTAAAAGAAATAAAATAAAATTTAAAAAAAAAGAATCAAAAGAACCAAAAAAACAGTTACAAATGGAAAAAATAAAGCAAAGAGTAAATACTGAAATGTTGATACTAATCACTCGAATCAAAATAATGCTTTGTCTTTAAATATGTATCAAAAAATGAAATCCTCTTTACAAAATTAAAAGAAAAATATTCAAAGTATGCAAATATATTCAAAGTATGGCCATAGGCTATCAACGTATTGCTGCACACTCTTTATTTTTTTCTTGACTAATTAGAAAATGGTGACACCTAAACAGGAAGTGAAGAACCCTTTTCATGACCAAACGTAAACGTGAATGATTGCAAGAGAGACAACATGTTAAACACATGGCGTGAATGAAATATCAGTAACGGGGATGTGGCTGTAGTCCTACTCCTCTACACTGACCCAGTGTTTCGTGCAATGAGGAATTTTGCACTAATACGCTAATGCGTTAGAGTCTTTGAGCAATCATTTTTTTGGGGGTGGGGGGATGACCGTCTTTAGAGAGGTCAAAAAAACACCAGGGAGTGAAGACGTAACCAGCAAAGCTTGTTGTGTACTTTTACTCCAGCGACACATTTAGAAAGGAGGATGATTGCTGCTAATTGTGTGTGTGTGCGCGCGCGCAAGTAACTCGTGATCCATCTGCTGCAAGTGTTGGAGCGATCGGTTGCCTCTTCAGGAGGTGACAGATTGTCTCACCCTGTCACTACAATCGATGAAAAAACAACAAAGTTGATCATTTTGCCGCCTTGCTAAATTGACATGTGCATATGCCTGTTTGTTTTCCTCGTTTCTCTGTACCGCACAGACAGGATGACAAGAGTGTTCACTCTGCATGTGTCTGTGTGCATTGGTCCTATAGTGGAATGACTGGAGAGAGTTAAACCTCCTGTCAGCCTCTTTTGAGTGCTAGCAGTTAGCAAGCAAACGCTGACATGAATGAAGGCACAAACGCCATGGTTTCCAAGCCGGATGTCACAACTCCGGTGTGGAGGTGCGGCAGAGCCGTCATCCCGACCGTCAGCGCTTACTGAGGCGTTCGAACGGCAAAGTAAATATAAAACAAAATAGTGCAAAATGGTGCACGCTCGTAGGCAGTGTGGCTCGCTGCATGGCAAAAGAAGCGCAATCTTTTAATCCGGTTGAAAAGTTGTTTAAGTGCAATTTTTGCTAAAAGAGAATGAGAGTCCATTTTTTTTTCATTCAGTTTTTATGCCTTTTTCCATCCATTTTCTGTGCCGCTCGTCCTCATTAAGGTCGCGGGGGCATGCTGGAGCCTATCCCAGCTGACTTCGGGCGACAGGCGGGGTACACCCTGGACTGGTCGCCAGCCAATGGCAGGGCACATATAGACAAACAACCATTCACACTCACATTCATACCTATGGACAATTTAGAGTCACCAATTGACCTAACATGCATGTTTTTGGAATGTGGGAGGAAACCGGAGTACCCGGAGAAAACCCAAAGAGAACATGCAAACTCCACACAGAGATGGCCAAGCAGAGATTCAAACTCAGGTCTTTCCAATCTCCTGACTGTGTGACCACTCGGCCGCCGTGCGGCCCTTTTTTTGGTCTTTTTTTGTTTGTTTGTTTAATTTATTTAAAAGATCTTGGCATTCCAATTACAATGTTAAATACCCTTGAGAAATGAAAGTTTATTGCTTTTGATTTTTGAAAAATGGTCTCAAAAAACGTTAATAATATCGATTATCGACAATAATTTGTAGGACAATTATCACCCAGTACAATGTGTTATCTTGACAGGTCTACCCGCCACACTTTCAAAGTGGTGTCCTTGCTTCTGTCACTTACACATGTCACTCTCAAAATAAGTTTTTTTGTGTGTTGTTGTTTTCTGTGTGGCCCGTTATTTCAAGAAAAGAGCTGTGGCCCGCAAATGGCCCCCGGTCCACACTTTGGACACCCCAGTGTAGTGGTTGACTCTTTTGACTTCAGTTGCAGCAGCGCGGGTTCAGTTTTCACCTGGTGATGGCGTGAATGTGAGTGTCCTGTGATTGGCTGGCGACCAGTCCAGGGTGCAGTGCACCTTTTTGCCCAAAGACAGCTGGGATCAGAAGCTGTATAAATGGAGACATGGATGGGTGAATACCACAAAAAGCAGCCAATTCTCAGCAAAGAATTTTTGTAACAGTGTTTCCTACAGGACTGCAATCTATTTGTGGTGGTGGTGGACTGGGGGGGGTTGATGATGCAATCGTTGCATGTGCATAGTTGGGCGTGACACATTTGCAGAAAGTGAGTAAAATACATGAAAAGCAAAACCAAAACGTTTTGAACCGGCCCGGAGCAGCACCTGCTGCTCGTTGAGAAGAGCGACACATGCTTTCACGTCAGAGTCGCCAAAAGGCTCTTGACTCGATTTGTCTGTAGTCGCTCTTTTGAAAAAGAGTATTTAGAGGGTTCTCGTGAAATATACCGACCATGTCGCTAAGTTGGCAACAGCGGTCCCTCCTGCTTTGTCTTCTTATTCTGTGGCAGACCAGGTGAAGATAGAAACGAGTGATGCATATGAATAAAGCAGACAACAAAACGAGCGCTAGATACGGATAAAGTGGACGGCGAGACAAGTGAAAGTCACCACATGGTGCTACTCAGCCAGTCACATCTGTGCATTGCCATGAAACATTGCCGCTCTAAATACAGCAGAGACAGATGAAAGAGGAGAGAAGCGAAGCGAGTGGCACGGAAGAATGAGTGAAACATACATGGAAAGAAGATAGAAACGAGTGATAGATATGAATAAAGTGGATAGCGAAACGACCGATAGATATGGATAAAGAGGACAGCAAAACGAGCGATAAAGTGGACAGCGAGATGAGTGGAAGGTCACCACATGGCGCTACTCTGCAAATTTTTGCATTGCCGTTAAACATCGCTGCTCTAAATACAACTGAGACAGATGAAAGAGGAGACAAGCGAAGCGAGTGGCACGGAAGAATGAGTGAAACATACAAGGAAAGAAGATAGAAATGAGTGATATGGATAAAGAGGACAGCGAAACCAATGACATATTTGCGTTACACATTGCGACTTTAAATACAACAGAGATGGATGAAAGGAGAGGAGAGAAGAAAAGCAAGCGGCACAAAAGAACGAGTGAAACCTACAGGGAAAGGAGTGATAGATATGAATAAAGAGGACAGCAAAACGAGTGAAAGTTACGGGGAAAGAAGAGTGATACCAGCGCCTCTGCTGGTTGCAACCAAGTATTGCACTCCATCGTGCCTTGATTGCTTATTAATCCACCAGGAAGTCCACACAATCACCTGAATTCCATCAGTTCGATGGATTTGTTATGCAACAACCTGCTTCTGATATTAAATGTCATCATACAACCTTTCTGCGGTCATACGTTGATACCCGTATCGTAAAGTATCGTAAAGCTAACCTTAAAAAATAGGTGATAAACAAATCTGAATCTTGGAGTCTCCCAATTGTTCTTTTCTGAGTTGTTGTTTGACTTCATGACACGCAGACATTCTTGCTCACCAACCTCTTGGCCATAAGGGACTGCACCGTCCTTATCTTGTCAGCCAATAATTAAGCCTCCCTCCGTCTCAAAGTGTCTCAGTGACAATCAGTGGCATGCTACAGGTCAGCTGCACAGGCCAGCCTTTCATGTGCATCTTTTCTTGTCGGCTTGTATTTGGCTCATTGGCGGCTGTTACTGCTTTATTTAAGCATTCTAATTATGTAGAAAAGTAATGGACTAAAAAAAAGTAATGGACTAAAAGCTATACTGAAATGCAGTAGGGGTGTTCCGATACAAATTTTTCACTTAGATGTTGCAGTCCTCAGTATCGGCCAATATGGATATATCAGTCCGATAGTAGGATGACTCATACATACTGTATTTCCCGCAGTATGAATCACACTTTTTTCCCCAAAGATTAGCTGGTCCTTTATGCCACTGATATATCACTATATACAGTATATATAAATTGGGGTGTCGGGTGTTTTTTTTTTTTTTTGGCAACACGTACTGGCCGAAATTGAGTTGAGCTTGTGATGCAGTTAGGCACACAGATTGAATGACACAAAGGATACCGGTCGCTTTTTGTTCCAGAATACTTATTAATACACTTCTGCCTTGGAGACGGTGTGTCTGTAAGTAATGTGCAACTGTAATGATATGATACCTGTGTGGATTCACAGGGCATCTGCGGGGTCTTAAAAAGTGTAAAATCCAATCATTTGAATTTTAAGTAGAATCAAGGAATCAATGGTTAATAGATTATCTAGTGTCGAACAATTTTTGTATTTGATTGTTTTTTTTTATTTAAAAATGTAAATATCCTCTGATTTCAGCCTTTCATATGTGAATATTTTTAAAATTTTCTTCGCCATCCCTAAAAGCAGAGCTATTATCTTTTTCTATGTTCTATTTTCTTAGATATTCACATGCATCAGCTTTGGCTTTGGAACAGTGATTGACATTTTTGCCCCTTTTCTGATTGCGGCCCAAACTACTAACTTGTTAAATTATATTTTTAGAATGTGCTGCGCGCCCAAAAAAAAATTGCCCCCCCCCCCAAAGCTGCACTTTGGATAGCCCTGTTCTAGAGCCTAACTGATTACTCGATTAATCGTAACAACAAGCTTCAGATTAACTGACTAAGAAAATGATCATTAGTTGCAGCCCTAAATGTATGGCCTTAAGATCCTTATGATCTTAAAATGTCTTAAATACGATTTTGAAAGGTCTTAAAGTGTATTAATGTTACTTTTGTTTCAAACAAATGCATACATTTCGGTTTTGTTTTTTTGAGGACGCTGTAACTACAAAACTGGAAAACGGTACCTGTGCAGCCCGTTTAGAATTTATTGAACACAACCAGCTAGTGCGCTGTGCACGTTTCCTTCGTGTCTTTTGGACCTTTTTTTTTTTTTTTTTGACCTGTATGTATGTGAAATGGGTCTGAAGTTGTATTCATTATGGTCTTAAAGTCTAAAAATGGGGTATTTTGGACAGCAGTGTTGTGTCATTAGGACACTAATTGTGTCTAGCTTGGAGATTGTAGCTGCTGTGTCAGCCACTGACTAACTAAATACACGTGTAGAATTTTCAGTCTAAGTTTTGGTGTTTGTCTGTTTTCAGCAGTTCTGCTGTAGACGGTCAAATACAGTAAATCATGTTAGGTTGTTTTGCGGTCGTAAAGAGTGATTAACGATTAACTCTTTATTCATGTATGCCTTGTTTTTGACACACAAACACATCTCCCACCTTGACTCCACGCACTTGTCCACGCCCATACATGCTTCCTGTGAGTGTGGCTTGCGCAATAAGGCTGCCTTACCGCCATTCATACTCTGGTCACATGTCCTCTCCTGTCAATAGTTAACTGCAGCAGAAGCTGTCATTGCTTCTGTCACTTAGACATAACATATAGACTCTCAAAACAAGGTCAAATTGGATATTGCGGTGTGCAAATGGGCGTCATGGTTAAAGCGTTTGGCTACATTTCAGCCAGAGCAGCCTTAGTTACTCTTAGTCACTTACCAAATATGATGCCACAGAGCTGAATAGCGAGATTAAAGGAGTGAGAGGTTGCTGTCTTCCATTTGACAACAGATCCTTGATAAGTTGTCTGTGTGAGATGAGAGACAAAGGCGGTATTGTGTGCTCCCCGCTATGTAAACTGGGCTGTAGCTGTGCCAAAGCAAGTGGGGGATGCAAGTGTCTGTCACTGAGCAATTGTTCTTGACTTCCCTTTTGGTGCGTATTTCTTTCACATGTGCAAAAAAAGACCGTTATTGTTCGTACGGTATTAGATGAGCGCAGATGGAAGCACGGAGAGCAGCGAAAGATGGATTTAAATGGTGTCGCATCTGTGCAACTTTGAGAAAGAAAAGTTAAGCGTAGCAGCAATTTTGCTGTGCTATCTTGTAAGACTTTGGAGCAGGCAGTGGTGGGGGCAGACGGGAGACGTGTGGTCACCATGGGCTTTCTGGAGGAATGGGTGAGATGGGACCGCATCCAAGAAGCAGCGATACACTTTCTCGTTAACTCTTTTCAGACCAAATGGAGGAAGGTTCTATTCTGTTGAAAGACAAATCTTGCCACTGTGTATTCTTCCAAGTACAAACGTGTCCCCTTTTCTTACTACAGTTGACCCCGCTTAAAGGCTCCCTGACATGATTTATCAACTTTGCTTTAATATGTTATATATTGCTTGGAATTATGTTCTACATTGTTCAGTTTTTGAAAGAGAACGATACGTTCGCAAACATTTGCACCAGCCCTGACGAGCGAGCTCTTGCTGTTCAGTCTCATGTCCGGAAGTGGCGCCATAGGGGTGACACCTCTCAGCTAAAGCACAGTAAGCAAACGCTTCTCAAGGTAGATCGTCGACTTGGTTCAGCCTATTTTTCAGCAAAATTGTAGTCATGCCAAAGTGTTTTGTTGCTGCTGGATGTTCAGCGTACCCGAGTGATACTGTAGCTTGTTTTCTCTTCCAAAAGAGGAAGGTTTAAGACAAAAATGGATGAAGCAAGTGCAGAGAACGAGTGACAGATGGACGCCCACCTCAACTTCTGGTCCTTTCAGTGATCATTTCACTGATGACTGCTATGAAGGAACATCTTTACAAGAAGCATTTGACTTGAAAGTAAAGTATAGCAGGGCTACACAAGGGGAAAAAAAAGACAAGAAGAACGAAAACAAAGTTGCCACAGAACAGAGTAAGTCATGTCTTGGTCACAGAATGTCTTCTAAACACTTCCATGATAGCAACAAGCCTGTAAAGCATTACACATGTTATATAAACATCTTTTCACAGCGCTACGTGCAGTATGTTTACTGTGGGGGGGCGGGGTTAACAAACAATAATTGAAGGGTAAGCAACTCCAGAGTAATTTACACTTACCATTCTGTGTTTCTCCATGTCTTAAGTCCACATTCTGCAAGTTCTCTATTTCATCCCCATTTCTGCTCGAAAACTATTGACACATTGTTCAAATCACATCGCTGTAATCACTGTAAACATCCTCGGTGTTGTTTACCTGCGTGATAGCACTCCGGTCGTGTCACTTCCGGAAATGAGGCTGAAAGGAAGTAAAAATATATTCATTAGAGGATAGAAAAAAATTTAAATAAAAAAAAAACTAGGGATGCACAATGTTTATTTTTTTCTAAGCCGATACCGATAAATTTCTGCTTCTCAAGACCTAAACCGATTACAATAACATTTTTGTATCTGTTATTTTTTTATTTTGATTTGACTGTAGTTTGTGCACACCTGGAGGTAAGAATGACTCAAAGAAAGCTGGATTTGACGAGCTGCGCCTGTAGATTTGTCAGAATCAAATATCACAAGACTATGACTAAAATTGTTTGTTTTCTATTGCCATCAGTCATCTGTGCATCGTGTGTGTGCATGTGTGTTGTTTGAGTCACTAGACTGTCAATGGAAGTGCCGTAACATAACAACAGGATCAAAATGGGCTGTTGTAAACATCCTACGTCATCCTCCATCAACCAGGAAGTACTTTGCTAACCAGTACACAGATGGACATGCAAACACAAGTAAGGCACTTCACTAGTTCCACATTTTTTCCCCTCTGTTGCTGGTAACTTTTTGGCCTTGGCAGAGGTCTGCGTCCTCCTACATTCCATTCTTGTTGTCCTTTAGTTGTGTTGTTCTTCGTTTTCTATTGAGAATGGCAGATTGCAGAGTGTTGTCCAGTAAGATACAGTCATGGTCAAACTCTGAAGACCAGTTGAAAAATTGCAATACTTTTGCTCTGTTGGATCTTAAGGAGGTTGTAAGTAGAGCTTCAAAATGCAAAAAGAAGAAATGGGACTGAGACAAAAAACAATTAAAGTAAGCAATTTATTGCAAACAAGCATTGACGTGAAATAGGCTGTTCATCAGCTGGACAAACTTTTAAGACCACAGCTTTTAAAAGCCGAAATCTTGGCAAAAATGTGGATAAAGCAAATATTCACGCTGTCCTGATCTCTTGATGGCAAAGGCAAAAGAGCTTTCTCTCTTTGAACGCGGTGGGATTGTTGAGCTCCATAAGCAAGGCCTCTCGCAGCGCGCCATTGCCGCCGAGGTTGGACGCAGTAAGTCAGTCATTTTAAACCTCTTCAAAGATCCTGAGGGTTATGGAACAAAAAAGTTAAGTGGTAGAATCCAAAAAATGTCACAGCTCTAAACCGGAGGATCCGATTGCCTGTCCGTCAAGACACGGGACCATCCTTGGCCTAAAAATGAAGGTTGTTAGTGGTGCCGAGTCCAGTCCAGTAACCATCAGACGGCATCTGCAAGAGAAGGGTTTTAAGAAAAAAAAATGTCCTCAAAGGCCTCGTCTCCTTCAACGCCACAAAATTGCCCGTTTTGGAATTTGCAGGAGAGCACCAAACATGGGACATTGAAAGGTGGAAGAAAGTTTTATTCTCTGATGAAGAAAATGGAACCTTGACGGTCCTGATGGTTTTCAACGTTACTAGCATGAATATGGAGATCCCACCTGAGATGTTTTCCATACGGCACAGTGGAGGGGGAGCCGTCATGATCCTTCAATGGAACAATGGAGCCTCAGGTTGTGCATGGGCGTCAAACGGAAGCTGGCTATGTGGAGATGTTGCAGGGGGCATCCCTCATGACAGAAGGCCCTCACCTGTGTGGTAATGACCGGCTTTTTCAACAGGACAACACTGCACTTAACAAAAGGACTTCTTCCAGAGGAATAACCAGCGTGTACCCTAGGATTTTCTGAAGCTGTGGTGGTGGGCTGCATGGGAGGGCGGACTGCCGCCGCTGTGTCGTGCCGCTTTATTTATTTTTTTTAATGATGATGCCAATTTTTTATGACTTATTTATTTAACTGTTTTCAACAACTAGCCAAACATGAACCAAGAACATTGCAAAACTATTAATTTAATGGCAAAGTTGCTGAGAGCACTGCCAACATTTAAGTGGCACTTTATTTACAAAGCACATCTCCACTCAGTGTGCTCCTTTGCCATTAAATACAGGTGCCATGTTTGAATAGAACATTTATAAGAATATTAAGAGGTGAAGCAAATATTCCTTGGTGAACTACTCAACATCAGTTGGTGAGCTACTGCTAGCTTACTTGCTACCTGTTGGAGACCCCTGTGATAGCATCACTGTCTCAAGCTGTACACGCTACGTGTTTCAGGTGCACAACTTCGACACACAACTAGTGTTTTGAAGACAAGCCATAAGTATTATAATGACAACAAGAGAGCAAGACTGTTAAGTGACACTTTTAAAAAGCAAGTTGTGATGATAATTGATGGTTGATGTATCCCATGAACATAATAGCCACTTGTAGCTCCGAGCTAGCTAGATGCCGCCAGCCAGGCATGTAAACAAAAATGCCAGAAAGTGGAATGATACCGAAACGTGAGTGATCAGACACGTTGGCATAGATACGATTGGCATGTGACATGTTGTCGTCAATTGACTACACATTTCACGGGCTATTGTTCATTCTCTTCTCAAAGTGAATGTCAACGCAAGACGTGTCGCATATGTGGTCCCTGGTCAAGTGCCAGCAAGGCAGACAGGCAATTCCGGTGCGTGCTTATCAAAATAAAGCGCAGTGAAACATTTTCATAATATTTTAAATTGTTTTCAAAGTAACTGTGGTCAATATGTGCATAAATAATAAGCTATATACAGTCACGGAAAAAATGATTAGGCCACCCTTGTTTCTTCAGTATATTGATCCATTTTAATGCCTCGTAAAGGTACATTTGTTTGGACAAATACAATGATTATAACAAATATAGCTCATAAGAGTTGAATTTAAGAGCTGATATCTAGCAACTTCCATGGTTCTCTTGATAATAACCAAAATCACTTACGTTCTTACATGAATAGCGATAGCACTGTACTGCCAAAAATTGTAACTCTTATGAGCTATTTTTGTTGTCATTGTCATATTTGTCCAAACAAAGGTACCTTTAGTTGTATCAGGCATTAAAATGAACAAAAAACTGAAGAAACAAAGGTGGTCTAATCATTTTTTCCATGACCGTACTTAAAGCCAGCGCTCCCAACAAGTGAATATGGACGTAATCTCGTGGCTGTAAAAACTCCAATACCGTGTGTTACTGCTTTGGCCCGGTCAGAGTTGCTTGCTAGAGGTTGTTTACATGCTGAAGTTATGGGTGTTTGCACTAAGCTGGTTGTCTTTCTTGTAGATCAGGGGTCGCCATGATGTCGATCGCGAGCCACCGGTAGATCGCCAAGGTAGTTTGGGTCGATGGCGTAAATGTCACTTTGTAGTTGTCATATGACATCAGTCAGCTGACATTAAGCTTCCCTCCTGATTGGCGCTTGCTCCCCCGCAGCGTTTCAAGCTACACACGAAGATGCAACTTTCATCTTTATGATTGTAATTATGGATGAACTAACTCTGCGGTAAGATGTCTATGATGTCTATATCTATAACTAAAGCTATCTGTTCACTTGTAGCGGCTAGCTACGTAGAAAAAAAGTGTATTGTTTACTGGCTTTGCTTGGCGTCATGAACTCTACTAGAGAAATCAGTGTTTTCTACACATTGGCCTCTTAAACTATTATTTCATGATGAAATAAAAAATGTGCCCATTGGTGAAACCTTTTCAATATGTTGCCTTGACTTGGGCTGCATTGTCTTTTGCATCATCATTTTATATTCTTGTATGTGGCTAATGTTTGCTAGCAAATGCTAACTGGATGTAATACATGAAGTGTGTGCCCTAATGAACGTTACGTAGCTAATGTGACTGACATATCACCAGTACTCACTCGCTAGTACACAACTACAGTCAAACTTGTCTATAGCGGCCACTAGAGTGAGTCTGCAAAAGTGGCCGCTATAGACAGGTGGCCTCTATAGACAGGTTGGCGTCCAGTTTGAATGTTGACCAGTAGAGGAAAAAAAGGGAAAAAAAATAATAATGTTGACCAGTAGATGGCACTGCGGACTGCTGATAAAAGTTGTACAGCACTACTAGGCTTGTTATTATCATGGTTCATGGTTTTAATCCTGAACATGCATGAGTCAAACAGTAGCACATCACATAGTACAATTCACAATTTTGCATGTCCAAAAGGAGTAGGAAGAAGTAAAGCTTATTTAATCCTACCCCTCATCAGTTTCACATCAGTTGCAATACATTTATTCACCTCTTGTTCTTCCAAGTCTACTTTGTAAGTCTACATGACAATGTAGTGCAATCATAGCCAAGGTTTTTACTTACTAAAAGGAAGCTAGAGGCTTAATAATAACTGATAACTGATAAAATACTTCAATGCTCCCGCTGCCGCATGCATTATAGCATATGTTTTTTTTTTAATTGTAGCGTCGATGGGAGCATGTCCTGTTCCCAGCCTAATTTGCGGTAATGTTTTGGTGCAAATGCTCTTAAAGTTACATGTTTGACCAGGAAATAGCAAGCTCAAAAGAAGACGGCTTTTTTATGTGGAACAACTGACAGTTTGTGTGGATCTTGTGAATGATTGTGACTGAGCTAGGACTCAGTAATTAAAGTCTACACACGACTCCTTCATTGATTGAAAAACAAAACTTTTTCATGCATGAAGCTTCTACTTGAGTTGGTAATTTGGCTGCTATATGCAGTCAGATATTGACCAAGGGAGACAAAATGGGTGGCTGCTGGCTGCGTTGGACAGGTGACTGCTATACACAGGGTCTATAACATGTAAATTTGCTGGGGGGGATTTTTCAGTGGCTGCTATAGGCAGGTGGCCCTTCTATAAAGGTGGCCGCTAAGACCGGTTTGACTGTATTTAGGACTTATGTGGAATGATCTTTATTTCCATATTGAAGTGAATTATGATAGCAACTACTTTGATTACCTGGAATCTTTGAAAATGTGAATGTGAAATACTAATCATGACTATTTACAATAGAATTTCACAGTTTCCTGCTTACATTTTGTATATGTTCTATGTTTTATAGAAAGAGTGCGTGCACTCCTGATATACATGTATAACCTACTTAAATACCTACTCATATTTTAATAAATATAGTAAATACTGTATATACTGTATACTTTCTATATTTATAGTAGCAGGTAGATCTTTGGGACTTGGTCATGTACTGTAGATGTAACATTCACTGCCGGATGATGCTGTTTTAAGTGCGCTAACATGTTAGACGTGTCTCCTGCAGCATTGGCGATATCCATGGAAGAATGTCCACACATAACTTTGGATTTATCCACTCGCCTTTTTCCAGCCATAATTTTAACAGGGAAGCCAAAGTGTTCCCAAACAGGAGACCGTAGTGAGATGGGAGGGTCTTCCAGCTCAGGCTTCTCGCTTGCATTTGCCATGATGCCATTTGTCACGCCTGCGAGCTACTAGCGGTCCTCCCCCTCAGTCAGTAGTGTGCGACACTCAGAGGCGTCCGTGCGGAAACTCGCCCAGGACTTTAGTTCCGCGTGAAGCGCTTAGATCACTCCAGTCATAAATTTAATGAGAAAAATAGTATAAAATATAAGCAAAACGGTACGCAAGTGGACCAAACCGAACATGCAGAACCGAAACGTTCAATGCATCCATGTGAACCGGATCCAGACAGTGGATTCATTCCGTGAAGCCATCTTCACCACCTGGAGCAACATTCCCACTAGCCTCCCGGAAACACTGGCATCATGCATGCCCAAATCCATTTTTGAGGTGATAAACAAGAATGGCACAGCGACTCATTACTGACTTCTTTTTTCAACATTTTATTTCTATTTTAGGGGGACTTTGTTTTTTTTATTTTGAGTTATGGTCTGAAACGATCAACAACCTGCTTCACTTTAATGCTTGTTTGCAATAAATTGCCTACTTAAAAATATTTTGTCTCACTCCTATTTCTTCTTTTTGCATTTCGAAGCTCTGCTTTGAACCACCTTAAGATCCAACAGTGCAAAATTTTAATTCTTCTTTCTCAACGGGCCTTAACATTTTGATGAGGAGCGTGTGTCAGCACAGCCCCCCGGTGGAAAATAGAAACAAGACCAGGGGTCCAAACTGTACGGGAGCGAACTGAACACACCGACACTACTTGGTTGAAATGTGGATCAAATCCCCCCCATTTTTAACAGCTCTTTAGCCAGCATAGCCCACATCCATGTGTTTGCCGAGCGAGATGTGATGCGAATACAGTTATCACAAAATCGACAACTCAATTCTTAGCCCCTAAACACACCTAAAAAAGCCTTATGCTCAGCAAAAGCTGCTTAATCCTTTCACTTTAATTATTTCCAGAACATTATGTAATCATTTCCATTTTTAACCCAGTTTAGCTATAGGCAACTAAATGCTCTGTCACATTCAGGATTGATGGTGGATTGGTTGGGTGGATTGGCAGCACAGGCACTGTGCTACACATTGGACCCCATTTATGTGGACAACCCGTTTTGTTACAAGTTGTTTCCTATCGGTTAATTGCCCAGATGTTTAATCTCTGTCTGCAAATCCGTCTCGGCCACCTACTGTAGCATAGGTAATGTCTGGACAAGCCTGTCCTTTTTTTATTTCACAACGGATTGATTTCATTCCTGAAAGGATTTGAATTGTGTGCGGTCGGGTCAGACAGATTTTGCTCTCTTTTATCTCACACCCTCAGCCTTCTCTTGGTGTTTTCATTTCTCTTCTGCTGTACCGCTCAAACAGCTTTTCCGCTGATGTTTTCCACTTGAACTTTGAGCCAACAAAGACTTAAATCAAAACGAGAATAATCCATCGTGTGTTTGTTGATTCAGAGGGGAAGAGAAGCAACATTCACAGCTTTCTTTCGGAGTGCACCTAGTCCTTTTAAAAGCAACCACAGACAGGCGGGCTAGTTATTGACCGTTGTTTTCCCTCCGTACACCATGGGAACTGAACCATGATATTGCTTTACAGTCACAACCTGCGCGTTTCCACGTAAATTCCTATTATTGTTTTTCATGTAGCCAAGAGTGTCGTATGGTCACTGTGGTCTCGTGTGGTCGACAGTCTAATGAGGCAGGACAGTCCGGTGACCCCTAAGAGCCGCACCACCACTGAGCTGTCCTCTCTGTTCTTATCACCTTTTCAAGGTTTAAGGTTTACTGGCCTTGACACTCCCTGGTTGAGCCTCCTGCCATGATAGGTGGGGCGCGTCCTGTCCCGTCCTGTCTTGTCAAAGACACTTTATGCATGTGCTGGCTCTCTGATCCTGCTTGTACATGCACGAGACGAGGGGAGTGATTTGAGGGAAGAAGTGGAAAATGAGTGCAACAGTGGCAGCTCCAAGCCAGTGTATTCGCTAGCCACTACATTGGGTACACCAGCACAAATAACAGATCCAATACGGTACTGCCTAGTTCTCAAACCTACTGTTGCGGACTGTTGTTCTCTATTTGAGTAATATCACTTGATCAAGCCTTTTCAAGTCATAAAAGTATGTATGATTCGTGTTTGTATCGGATCAATATCGACAATATAGGCAATATTGGCATCATTGTATCGGGACACCCGTAATTTCTACCACTGAGCAGATACGTAATAAAAGAAAGGGATAATACAGATTCCCATCGTAAAGGTCGACGTGCAGATTGTTTTCAGCTGTTCTTTGGCTGGTACTCTGCGAGAGGTTGACAGTAAAACTCACCCATTTACTTTTTTGTGCATGTGTATGCAGTATACCATCATTTCCGGACTATAGAGCGCACCTGTTTATAAGCCGCAGGTGTTCGTGTCGTAACATGGGCTCTTTAGTACACAGAAAGATGTTACACCCAAAGATTTATTTTTACTTTTGAATAACATGTTTTTTTTCCCCAAATAGAGCCAAACAGGTTGTGTAATATGGCTAGATAAACTGTGACGAACTGTGCATCTAATACAACTAGTTAAAAAGTGCCGAACAGTGCGTGTAACACAGCTAGCTAAACCATGCCGAACAGTGCGTGTAATATGGTTAGTTAAACAATGCCGAACAATGCGTGGAACACGCCTAGTTAAACAGGAGCCTACAAGAAAAGTCATTCATCACCGTCCTCATCCTCCTCCTGGGAACTAAAACCAACCAAAACCAGCCTCATAATTCCTTCGTCACGCACTTTGTCAGTCTCTCGGCGTCTTTCGTCTGGAGGCAAATTAGCCCTTTAGCTTGAGTTGTCCTCTTCGTCGCCAGTCATGCATGCAACCCATTTTCCGAGCATGACCAATCAACCTACTCTAAATCAAAGTGTTACAATAGTGACAGTTGGCGGTCCGAGCAGTCCGAATAGAAGGTGTAGTAATGATCTAACTTGTCAGATTGGGTCAAAACCTAAAACTTCAAAACGTGATCCTAGTGTCTACTTCACTACTTCCTGAAGCTGCACTCTAAGCATCATGGGAGTGTAGTTTTAGCCAGGGATCAAAGCGTGAGGGGAAAAAAAGTAGTGGCTTATACCCTAAAAATTACGGTAGCTTTGTCCACAATGTAGTGGCAGCTAGGCATAATATAGCAACATTGGAGACGCTCAATTAAGCGTTTCAAACGAACATTACTTGCTCTTTTCTGTTACAACTACTACCTTTTTGCCATCCAGTGGGAGTTTCCAGTGTGATGCCGCTTCACATGTGCAATGAGGTCGGTGGTATTAAACATCCCCGGTTCTGTGCCACCACAGGAAATGTGTGCATGACAAGTTTTGTGCTCAGCTGCAACGTCTTTTTCACTACCACACGGCTGACGTCACTCCTGCTCCTTGGTACTTTGTCAGCACGCTAGCAAACTCTTGCTAAACTGTTGTTGTGATGGATAGACGTGCTGGAGCAGAGTCTGGAAATGCCTGCTAGTATCGGAGTGCCAATATTGGAGATTTGAGATGCAGGCCGATATAAAATCATCCCTCGTTTATCGTGGTTAATTGGTTCCAGACCCGACCATAAGAGAATTTCCGCAAAGTTGGATTCAATATTAATAAATTGGATATTTTTGTAGTTAGAATGTACAAAACCTGTTTATGACCTTCTAAATACGGATTTTACCATTATTAGATCCCTGTAGACATGAAATAACACCCCTATAGTCACCTTTACGCTTGTATTACCCAATATAGTAGACATAATAATAAAAAATAAGCCATCTTAGACATAAACATGATCAGATAGATGCGCACATTAGCATTGTCAGCTCCTGCGGTTGCATTTGTCTCATTAATGTAACGTTACTGACACATAGAGACCAGTGCAGAATATGACTCTACTGCCGCTGTTTGTGTTTAAGGAGAGACAGATGATGCACTTCAAATGCTTTATTAAAAAGCAGAGAACCCATGCAGTGAACATTCACACAGGAGCTGCTGTCGGCCACTCTCTACACTCCTTTGCTAACCTGCTGCTCGCACTCAGCTGACAGTTGACTCTAGCTAGCTGACGTCACACACGTCACTCCCTAGGCTCCGCTTCTTCAAGGCGCCCTGCTTCTTAAAAGCGCACACAAGTCACCGATACTGTCATTACTTCATATCACGTCTTTTGAATACCTTATGTTTGTATTTTCCTTCATTTAGCCGTTTTTATGCTTGAAAATGCTTAATTTAGGCCATGAATACGTACAATTTGCTTAGATATGCATTTAAAAAAAAAAATAATGGACCATATTCAACCAGTTAATTTTGGGAAAACACTTTTTTGCTGACATCCGCCGGATATCAATATCGTATCGGGACATCCCTAGTAGAAATCCTATCAATATGACATATGTACTGTTTGTATGTGTAATGGCGAGTTCACACAATCTGATGGATTGTCACATGTGCAGAGCAAACACAGACTCAGTTTTGCTGCAAATTGGAATAAAAACGTGGATAGAGTAATCCTGCTAACTAACACGCAAGCACACTGTAATAAATACGTTGGTAGATTCATCAAATAACAAGTGTTATTGTCTTTGTAACGGTAGATTGTATGGATTTGATTTCATTAGTGTGTGTCTGTTGTGGCCTGTGAGTGCATATCAGCAGCAGGGAGCAAAGGTGAAAGAATGTTGTTGATTCGTAAACACGAACTCTGTGAGGCGACTAGAGGGCAAGCTATGTGGGATCCAGATGGAGCTGAGCTCCCGTGAAGTCATGTCCATCCATCCAGCCATAGCCGCTACATTACCAACTACTTGTCTTACACGCTTAATGCTGGGACTAATAGTGGCCATGAGACTGACAACAATTTTATATTTTACTGCTCCGATTCACAACAAATGTCACCTCAGAGGAGTAGGTTCAGGAAGAGTAGTGTAGTGGTTCACACCGCTGATCCGTGCAGCTGCCGTATAAATTCTCAGTCAGTGAAGATTTCGAAACGGCCCGGAATGGCTGTTGAACAGTCAAGCGTGTAGTTTGTGAGGATGGGTGCAAGTCCTGCAGTGACCCGAACAGAATAAATCAGGGGTGTCCAATGTGCTTTTTCACATTTCAAAAATATAATTTAACAAGGAAACTAAAAAATAAACAGCAAAAATGGAAAAACATGCAGTAATTTTCCAACAATAAAGTCAAAATATTAAGAGAAAGAAGTTGTAATCTAACGAGAAAAAGTCGAAATTTTACGAGAATAACATTGCAATATGACAAAAAATAACGTAATTTTAGTACCATCAAGTTATAATGTTACGAGAATAAAGCCAAAATATTATGTGAATAAAGTCCTAATTAGGAGAAGAAAATTGTTGGGGGAAAAAACATCAGAAATGGGAAAAAACAACTTGTGTTTGAACGTACTATATCCTGCCCTCTTCCTACTCAACCATGACTGCTACTTGTTGGTAGCTTCTCTGCATGTTTAGGCGACAGTCCTATTATAATGTCATAGTGAGCAACGGCAAGCAGATAGTGCCAAATCCTTCTGCGGCAGTCCAATCATGCTGGGTCGCCACAAATAAATGAATGTATAGAAAATGGTTGCATGGAATGATAGCACCATGTCACTTACTGTATGATCGAATAGACCCACCAAAGCCCCAAACAGTGAGTAGTTTTGCAAATAATAAGCGAGTCAGGTGAGATGGAGGACACACATAATGTATGGACTTCAAACCTCAGCATGTCTCAACTGCAAACAAAAGGGCCACTTTTGTCACATGATTACCGTGTGAACATGCCAGTGCTGGCTTCTCTCATGGTCAATCTTACTGCTGACACAAATGTACCACACTGCTGCACCTTGCTTGTGATTATGACTTTGTTTGGGGAAATACAACCTTACCTCACTGGTTGCACCAGTCTATTACGACACCCCTCCTCCCCCCTCCGCCCCTGTTAGAGTACCACCCTTTGTCTTGTACTCCAACTGAGTTGAGTTGGCCATCAACAGACCAACTGAGGCTTTCCTAAATTGCCAAGTCTCCATGAGGTCCTGAGCACAGTTACAAACAAGTAATCAAGTTGCTTATCTCCCCCAGTGTGATTGAGACCATAACAAGCAAAGTGCTATAAAACCATCCCGTTCAACCTTTAGACCTTTTAGTGGAAGGAAGAGATTATCACTTAACCGTCTACACTGCACTACACTCACCTTCGACCCCATTAGGTAAACCTGAATGTTTGGCATTGAGTGTTTTTGCTCGCAAGGATGAGTCCTCACAAGGTCTCTTGTCCCCAATAGATAAGGAGTGGATTTTTATTCTGTCTCTTCAAGTTGCATTTTGTCAGACATCAGCTCACAAGTGGTACTCCTGACGGTGCAATTATGTCGAAGATGGAATCGGTGCAATTTGTCTTTTGTTTGGTCATGCCGTGCATTTGTAGCACACCTTGTCTTTCAGGTTTCTTGTACAGTAAATCACAGTGCAATGTATATCAGTCAGGTTCAATACAGATTTTATGCGGCCCATTTTACCACAGTTTCACTTTTTTTTTTTTTTTCCTGTAATTTCTTGCTCCCAAAGGCTGCAAAGGTTTTGTGGACATTGCACAACAGTCTCGTTAATGATGATGGAAATCTAGTATGACAGGCAAAATTGCTTTGTGTGTCTGAGGTACTAAAAGGGAAACTTTTCTACAGATATTGACCAGCTTTTTCATACTATAACACGTATTTTCCGGACCCATAACCAAGTACAGTGGAACCTCGGTTAGCGTACAATATGCCACGCATCTCGTTATTATTAATACACTGCATGAGTCCGTCTGTGTTCTTAACTCATTCAATCCAAGCCATTTTTCCAAAAACAACCCCTTCAATACTGGCCATTTTAGACAATTTTGACTGATCTTTCAAGACACAGATTATTGTGTTCTATGCCTATATAAAAATTGAACCTACCAAAAGAAAGATTAGACTCTTGTCTTTCATCAGAAATAAAAGTTAGTTTCTACCTTTTTCCGTTCTTTTGTCATCAGCAGTAGAACAAAGGTAAGTTTCAGGAAAATATCAGTTCCTGACCAGAAAAGGGGGAAAACCAGCCTTTTGTGAAAAGATTGACATATATTTTGCTTTTGACAGCTCAAGTATAATATAAACCTATACCAACATAACCAACACAAAAAAGGGGTTTTGCATCAAAATAACAATTTCTTTACAAATATTAACTTTTTACAATTTTAACATTTGGAACTGCACTATATGTGTGCATGCGTGTGGACGCGCTGTGTGTGTGTGTGTGTGTGTGTGTGTGTGTGTGCGTGTGCGTGTGCATGCGTAAAATTTCCCTACAAAGCATAACATTCTCCACGCTACACTCCTCCATGCTCTCTCACTTCTTCCTTCCTATCATGTGTGATTTTTCCGTTCACATGTTCCATGCTGAGCTCTTATCAAATGCACATCTGCCACCTTGTGGCCGTTTTTATGGCTTAAAATCGCTCTGAAGTGAAATGCATTCGTGGAGAGTTGCATCATCACCTCTTTTGCCTAAAAAACCCCGTAAAAGACGTATAAATACGTTGTTGGGATCGGGCGATAAACAAGATTGGCATATTTACAAATAGTGTCTAAAAATATAAGTAAATAGAAGTAAATGTACACTTTATACAAGAGAGGGCAGACAAGTACAGCGCAATAATGTTGTATTATCTTTTACAGACAGGTGAGGTATTGTACAACTGGACGGGGTGTGAAATGAATGAAGTCCTGTAGCGTTCACCGTGGGAACGGAACTGGAGGAGTTTGTTGGAAAATGAGTTCCTACTGCCCCTCTGTTGTCCGATGGAGTGGGTGGGTGGGGTTGTCCACGATGGAGAGCAGTTTGTCCAGTGTCTTCCTGTCTCTCACTGTTACAAACGCTTGCAGAAAGCAATTCTAAATGTATGTAAATGACAAAAGAGAGGGATAAATCAGCATTTAAGGTTTCTTGTACCTTCACTGAGGACATGATTGTTGCCTAAGATGTGGCAGCCAGATCAAGTCGGACACCATAGTAATTGCGATTAATTACAAGTTAACTATGGTCAAAATGTGATTAATCGCAATTAAATATTTTAATCGGTTGACAGCCCTAGTTTTAATTTATGTATATTTCACACAATATGTTTGCACACCTTGCATAACTGCATGAATCCTAATGGCACGCTACAACCAAGTAAATGTCTGCTCGTACTATAATACATACACTACTATACATAGTACCCTGATGAATTGTACTGCATGGAATAAAATCCTTCATTATCGCCCATTCCCCTGATGTCTCTGGCCGAAGTCGCAAGTGAATGTGCAAGCATTGGCTAGTTTTGGTTATGTCAATCAGTCGGACATACCAGTCCACTGTAGTCTATTTATAAACCCTCTTTTGTCAAGGGACGCAGTGTTCTCTTGAGCCAATCTCAGACAAATCACATTTTTTCACTTCTCTTTACTCACGGCTGCCGCCTCCCGATATTGATTTGGCTCTCCACATTAAATGTGTCTGCCTTCTACTCTTAGAGCTCAGCTAATGTTCTTTCCACTTCCTCCTGAGTGCGTTTTGGACGGCCTTTAAACACGTCTCTCTCATGGATTGAACACATTTCTGTCTGTGGCGCAGTCAGAAATAGAGGTGCAGTTGGTGCTCATTTCTGGCTCTCTCAAGATATACAGATATGATCCCAAGTACGTGATGTACTGTACATCTAAAATCTCACTATATTGATGAACAGATGCGCTTTAATGCCCGACCAAGTCAGCTGTAGTAGCTTTTTCAGGGGGGGAAAAAATGTGCATATCTGAAATGATCTGTGTTCCTGTGGACGTGGCCTTAGGTGATCTCTCATACGTTATTTAATGTTAGCTTCTCCAAAAGTGTCCAATAAAACCCGAAAACAGTCACTAGATTTGTCGCTAGTCACTTAATTCCCGCCTGTGACGTCCTCTTATTCTCTGGTGTTAGGAAGCAGAGTTACGGTGCCATCTACGGTACGTAGTTGTCACAACAATCTGCAGACAGTCCAATTGAGATGTGTTTACGAGCGAGGACAGGTGGCGCCAAATCTAAAAAAAAATTTAAAAAAAAGGTTTTAGCGAAAAAGAGTGCTAAAAATTTATCTGTGGCAGTCCAAATGTATCTGTGGTGGGACGCATTAAAAGCATTGTGTTGCAGATGCCCTTGACAGATGTAGTTTTTGTCACACGACAGCAAAAAGAGGTTGAGGTGGGTTCATCTTTGAAAATAGTAAAAGGCCAAAGAAAAAGCACACATGCAGTGTTCAGTTTGCATGAGTGGGTGTGTATAATATATATATATATATATATATATATATATATATACATATATATATATATATATATATATATATATATATATATATATATATATACAGACCCTTTCCAAAAAATTTGAATGTCATGGAAAGGTTGTTTAATTTCCATAATTCCATTCAAAAAGTTAAACTTTCATAGATTATAGATTCAGGGCCCACAATTTAAACGATTTCAAGTATTTATTTGTTTATTTTTTCGTAATTTGGGCTTCCAGCTCATAAAACCCACGAAAACAGGAATTCAAAAAATTAGAATACTGTGACGAAATCACCATTTACTTCTCAGTTTTTGCAGGAAAAAAAAGAAAGAAATTAGGATCACATCAAATCAATCAAAATATGGTACTTTCAAAACGATATGTCAATCATCAATACTTGGTTGGGAATCCCTTTGCCTTAATCACTGCCTCGATGCCACGTGGCATTGAAGCAATCAGCCTGTGGCATTGCCTGGGAGTTATGGAAGCCCAGATTTCCTTAATGCTTGCTGTCAGCTCTTCTTTGTTGTTGGGTCTGGTGCCCCTCATTTTCCTCTTGAGAATACCCCATAGATTCTCAATGGGGTTTAGATCCGGTGAGTTGGCTGGCCAGTCAAGCACTGTGATGGCATGGGCATCAAACCAGGTTTTGGTGCTTCTGGCGGTACGGGCAGGGGCCAGGTCCTGCTGGAAGATGAAATCTGCATCTCCATACAGATCCTCAGCAGAAGGAATCATGAAGTCCTCTAAAACATTCTGGTAGACTGTTGCGGTGACCTTGGATTTAAGAAAGCAGAGTTTACCAACACCTGCACCGGACATTGCACCCCAAATCATGACGGACTGTGGATATTTCACACTGGACCTCAGGCAGCTTGGGTTCTGTTCCTCAACCGTCTTCCTCCAAACCCTTGGACCTTGATTCCCAAATGAAAGGCACACTTTACTTTCATCAGAAAAGAGGACCTTGGACCACTGGCCTACAGTCCAGTCCTTCTTCTCCTTGGCCCAGTGGAGACGCTTCCTACGTTGGCTCAGGTTCAGAAGTGGCTTGACCCGAGGAACCCGACAGTTGTAGCCCACCTCCCGGATGCGTCTGGATGTGGTGATTTTTGAAGCTGTGACTCCCGCCTCATTCCACTCTTTCTGGATCTCTGCCAGATTCTTGAATCTTCCCTGTTTGATAATCCGCTGAAGCCCACGGTCATCTCTTTTGCTGGTGCATCTTCTCCTGCCACATTTTGCCCTTCCTCTAGACTTTCCATTGATATGCTTGGACACAGCACTCTGTGAACAACCAGCCTCCTTAGCTATGAACGTTTGTGGCTTACCCATCCTATGGAGGGTATCAATGATGGTCTTCTGGCCAGTTGTCATGTCTGCAGTCTTCCCCATATTGAACCGAAATGAGACAATTGAACCAAACTGAAGCAATTTAATGACACCGGGGGAAGCCTGTGCAGGTGATTTGACTTTAGTAGATGATTAATGTGTGACACTCAGTTTAAAACATTCATGCCCTGCAAAATTTGAGCTGATTTCTTTACAATATTCTAATTTTTTGAATTCCTGTTTTCGTGGGTTTAATGAGCAGGAAGCCCAAATGTAAAAATAAACAAATAAATAAATACTTGAAATCGTTTAAATTGTGGGCCCTGAATCTATAATCTATGAAAGTTTAACTTTTTGAATGGAATTATGGAAATTAAACAACTTTTCCATGACATTCAAATTTTTTGGAAAGGGTCTGTATATATATATATATATATATATATATATATATATATATATATATATATATATATATATATATATATATATACAGACCCTTTCCAAAAAATTTGAATGTCATGGAAAAGTAAACAACTTTTCCATGACATTCAAATTTTTTGGAAAGGGTCTGTATATATATATATATATATATATATATATATATATATATATATATATACATACACACACACACACAATACAATACAACCTGTTTTATGGTTTGCTGTCTTCCATTTTTCACTCTTCTATTAACACTGAGCAGTCACCCAAAGGTATCCAGTTACACTTTGGATGGAGATGAATGATTTGTGTGTGTGTGCGTGTGAGACAGGTTAGTTGGCTGTAGCCGTGGCCAGCATGAGGGCCAATCCTTGTCGGCCCTGGTTGTACAGCTGGTGCCCCGAAGTCACTCACTCACGCATTGATTCACAGCGTGAGACTTCCTGTAGTTGGAGCTGCCATCCAAAGCCTGGTTGCTCCTCTGCTGAATTTCTACTTTACCCCTGCTAACATGATTCCTTCTCCCTTGAAATACTGCACTGGCATTCTCAGCTGGTTTTCCTCCGTCTTCCTGATGGGGCAAAAGCATCACTCGCTGCAGTCAAAACAAGTGCGCTCAATGTTGAAGCGTTTGGTTGATTTTGTCTGGTCAGCTAATGCCGTCTCTCTGGATAATCCAGGCTAAACAGATTAGAGGCAGAGCAAGGAAATCTGCACACTCTAAGTGTGAGGTGGGGTGGGTTTGCTCTATCATGTGTTTTACTTGAAAAAGACCAGAATGATCCCTCAATCCAATTTCATTTAGCCGTACAATAAAAATCCTGCGACCTTGAGTTAACGGCATGTTACTAAAGTTGTGTCCAAGGGACGCGATGAAGCGGGTCAGCGATGGACACTTAAACCGGTGACCTGTGACCTAAACCTGTAAGAGACGAACTCTAACGCTTGTCTCTTAAGGTGCCAGAGAGTGAGGCTTATCATTTGCACCGCTTTGCAACCTTTTTGTTCTGTTCTTGACATTTTAAACTATCACCTGAAGTATTTAGACACTTTTCCCAGTTGCCATTGCCGGCTTTCATTTTTGCCTCCAGCAGCAGCAGCAATTCTGCTAATTGCCTAATTGGGTTGTGCTGTTTACGGTTTGTTGTTTTTTGTTGAGGCATACCACCCGGTTTTATGTAAACATTGCTCAGCCACACCTAGCCTGTGCGGTTGACTTGTTGAGGTTGCAACAACCTCAGAACCCCTCAACCAAGCCTTGTTTTTAACTCATTCCATCCCAGCCATTTTTCAAAAGACAACCCCTTCAGTATCGACCATTTTAGACCATTTTGACTGATCTTTCAAGGCACACAGAATATTGTGTTCTATGGCTTCGTGAACATGGAACCTACCAAAAGGAAGATTAGACTCCCGTCTTTCATCAGAAAAAAAGTTTGTTTCTACCTTTTTCCGTTCTTAGTAGTCAGCAGTACAGAATAGGTAAGTTTCAGGAAAATATCAGTTCCTGACTAAAACGGGGAGAAAACTAGCTTTTTGTGAAAAGATGCATTTCAAGCATAACTTTCACTTTGACATATTTTTTGCTTTTGTGACAGCTCAAATATCCAAACAACTACACCACAACATAAACAACACAAAAAGGGTTGTTTTACATCAAAATAACAATTTATTTACAAGTATAACATCATGAACTATTTACAATTTCCACATTTGGAACAAAACTGTGTGTGTGTGCATGCATTAAAATTTCCCTACAATGCGCAACCTTCTCCACGCTACACTCCTTCACGCACCCTCACTTCCTCCTTCCTGTCGTGTGATTTTTCCGTCCATATGATGTCTGCCGAGCTCTTATCAAATGCACTTCTGCCACCTTGTGGTCGTTTTTATGGCTTAAAAGTGCTCTGAAGTGAAATGCACTAGTGTGGAGTTGCGACATTACCCCTGTTTGCCTCTCGCACAAAAAAACATAAAAGACGTATAAATACGTTGTTGGAATCGGGCGTTCGGGTTTATGAAAACGTATAACTTTGTCTTTGGTATTGAATGACATCACCGGGCCTGTCACAATAATCAATAAATCAATTAACCACGCGATAAATAAAAATGAACTCGATAATTTTGCCGGCCTCGATAAATTGACATGTGGTTGCGTGTTAGTTTTCCTCCTCTCTCTCTACCAAACAGGCTGGATGACAAGAGAGTTCACTTTGTGCATTGGTGTCTGTTTAATTTAGTATTGTATGTTGTTTAAAATGTAATTAAAGAACTCTGGACATTATCGTGACAGGCCTATGCGTCACGTGTTGCCACTCTCGGACTGATCAGTGTCACAGCCGAATCCTGGCGTATGTGAGGTCACACAGGGTAGTTCCAATGCTAACCTGGTATGGTTGCACTCCAGTATGTTTGTATGCCACCTGCATGCACCTCCTCGTGTCTGGCTGGCATCAGGGGCTAGAGATCAGGTGACTGGTGCAGCTGTGCCCGGCAGTCGAGCGTGGCTTCAAATCCCGCTGTGCTGGACGGACAGCTGACCTGGTTGGCGTGCTGCCTGCTCGGCCTGCACAAGCGGACAGCATCATAGCACCATTGCTCATATCGGATTTTGTCATTGACACGGGACATGATGTTGATTTTATGGCTTCTTACTGGGGCGTATGTCATGGGACCCCAACTTAATGACTACTGCAGGTTAACCAACAGTGTCTCTAACACTCTCATCAACTCCTAGACAACAGGTTTGAAAGGTTTTTAAACATCAGGGTTGCGTGCTTTCACGTCAGACGTGGCAAACTACGGCCTGCGGGCCTTATACGGCCCATTAGGCTTTTCAACCCGGCCCGCCGAACAGTCACAAGTTTTATGTAATTTATTTAAACCTTTGACATTGAAATATAATAAAATGTAAATTAAAATTAAATACAGTAAAATAAATAATTACATCCAATAGATAAAAACAAATAAATAAATATAATAAAATAGACATAAAAAATAAATACAATAAAATAAAAATGTAAATAAATATAATATAAAATATACATTAAAAATACAGTAAAATAAATAAATACATACCACAAATAAATACATATAAATAAATAAATACAATAAACAGAATGTTAAAAAAAAACAACAACAACAACAAAAAAACAAAATCAAAGCATGATGTAAATTTCTTTTTTTTTTTTTTTTTTTAAGCCAAAAAGTGTGCCCACCCCTGGTTTAGATGTTGCTGTGAATTTATTGTACACACCGTTAAAAAAACAAAAAAAAAAACAGTAAAATAAATTATACAAATAAAAAATAAATAAAATATAATAAAATAACACCTCTGCTCTAAATATATATACTTGTATTACAATTTTTATTTTATTTTATTTTATATTTTTTTTTAAGCCAAAAAGCCCAGCCTCGGTTTACATGTTGCTTTGGTTGATGTTTTTCAGAAGCTGGCTGCCGAGTGTCAGAGCGCGGGCTACAGCGGCACACTGATTCCTTACAAGTGCGACCTGTCCAACGAGGAGGAGATCCTCTCCATGTTTTCGGCCATCAAGACGCTCCACAAGGGCGTGGACGTGTGCATCAACAATGCTGGACTAGCCCACAACGAGCCCCTGCTCAGCGGGAAAACAGAAGGCTGGAGGAATATGATCGATGTGGGTGGTCCCAACCGCACATGCACATGCACACATTAATATACATGCTAGGACAAGTAGAGGAAAAGTATCAAGACATTTAGAAAAGGGTTACATAATGTGGATGTGAGTGGTTGGGGCAGTAGCAGGAAGCGGTAAAGCATGTCTAAAGTGTATAAATGCTTGTGTATGTACACTATAATGAAGTGGAGAGACGTGTGCATACTCTCAGAGAATGCCCCGTTGGCTCTGAAGAGAAGTTGTGGCACAGCGGGGGGGGCTGCTAATGAAAGCCGGCACTATTTATCTTGTTAGACCCAAACATTCTGACTCATTGAGCTCTTGACCACTAAAGACCCCCTGCTCTAAAGTCTCCAGAGTCCGGCATTCGTAAGGCTCGTCCATCTGTTGTCATGGCAGCCCAAATGAACGTGTTCCGCCAGTATATTTTTAGCCTGTGTTTAATCTGCATGCTGACCTGATTTGGTCACCTCCCCCAACCTTTTAATGTTTCGATGTGGAATTTAACCTTCTGGCCACCAGCATCTCTGCAGGAGCAGCTTAGACTGGACAAGCTGGACAGCAAGAGCAGGTTCTGATGGTCTAATGTTGGGAGCCGCGGACCACAAGGCAGCTTAACTAAACATTTCTTTAGCGCAGGGGTGTCCAAAGTGTGGCCCGAGGGCCGTGTGTTAAATATAATTTAACAAGAAAACTAAAAAAAAAACAAAAACTACAACAACACAAATGGAAAATTCTGCAGTAATTTCACAAAAATGAAGTCAAACTATGAAGAGAAAAAAGTTGTAATCTAACGATAAAAAGTTGTAATTTTACAATCTTAAAATATTATAAGGAGAAATAATGTTATTTTAGTAGCATAAAGTTGAAATATTAAAAAGATGGGGGGGTTTTATTAATAATATATTATGAAAAACAAACAAAACAAAATACAAGTAGTCATTTTTCAAACATTAGGTTGGGAAAAAGAGTTCAAATTAGCAGAAGAAAATTTATAATAGTTAAAATAGTTATAAAATAAAACAAATGGGTAGAACAGCTATCATTTTACAAGAATCAAGTCAAAATATTAAGACACAATTTTACCAGAATAAACTTGAAATATTATGAGGAAAAGTCACATAATTTTAGTAGCATCAAGTTGAAATAGTAAAGAAAAAAGACTATCTTTTTTAAAGTCCTAATATTATGAGAAACAAACAAAGCAAAAAGTTGTAATTTTTGGAAAGTGAGGTGGGGGGAAAAGTTATAATATTATGGTAATAAAGTCAAAATACAATGGGAATAAAGTCATAATTTTACAAGGTGAGAATTTACAGGGTAGAACAGCAGTAATTTTACAAAAATAAAGTCAATACATTTAGAGAAAAAATTAATATTCTAACAAGAAAAAGTCGCAATTTTACAAGAATAAACTCATAATATTGTGAGAAAAAATAACAATTTTTGTAGCGTAGAGTTGAAATATTAAACAAAAAGACTGTTTTTTTTTTTTAAGTCGTAATATTATAAGAACCCAAACAAAAAGTTGTAATTTTTGGATAATTATGTTGGGGAAAAGTTAGAATATCATGGGAATAAAGTCAAAATATGATGGAATAAAGTCAGAATATGATGGGAATGAAGTCATTATAAATCATACAGTCATAATAAGAAGAAGAAAGTTGAAATAGTTGGAAACAAAAAAAAAATAGCAGAAATTAAAAAAAATAGCTCTAATTTTATGAGAATAAAGTAAAAATATTAAAGGAAATAAGTCAGTATTTTAAGAGAATAAAGTGGTAATATTGTGAGGGCAAATAATGTCATTTTAGTCACAGAGTTGAAATATTAAAGAAAAAATAGGTTACTTTTCAAAAGTTGCAATTTTTGTCAAATTTGATCTGGAAGAAAAAGTAATAATATCAAGGAAATAAGGTTAAAATATGATGGGAATAAAGTCATGATATTACCAGAAGAAAATTCACGAAGATTATTTAAGAAGAAATTTGAAATATTTGGGAACTTAACAAAAAAAACTACTGAAAAAAATAATGTAATTTTTTTGAGAATATAGTAAAAAAAAAAATTAAAAAAAAGTCATATTCTAACAAGAAAAATATGTCATTTTAGCAGCATAGAGTTCAAATATTAAAGAAAAATACTATTGATGTTATTTTTCATAAGTTGTCGTTTTTGGGAAATAACGTTGGGGAAAAAGTTATAATATGGGAATAAAGTCATAATATTATGATTAGGGAAATTTACAAAGATTATTTAAGAAGAAAGTTTAACTTTGAAAATGTAAAAAAACCTAAAATGTGTAAAAAAAAAAAAAAAAAAGGCAAAGAGGGAAGTTGATACCACAAATGGGCTTTTGTCCCTCTATCACAAAGATGAGATGCATTGTTTTTAAAATATATATAACGTCTTAGCATATATCAAAGTTGCATCTTTTCATTTTTCAGGATATGGCCCTTGAAGGAAAAAGTTTGGACACCCCTGGTATACAGTGCGCTGCAAAGCCAAAATACTGGCGCTCTAGTTCACCCCAAAGATGTTTCATAGGGTTGAGGTCATGGCGCCCGGTTCCCTCAAACTGTTCCCTCAAAGTCGGAAGCATAGAAGTGTCCGAAACGTGTCAGTACGCTGAAGAATTCATTTTAAGCTGGAGGTCAGGTGGTCTCACCCAGCCCCTGTTTGATTTATTATTCATTAAGAAGCATGTCCCACAACTTATCCCAATGCCTTTTTGCCGCATTTATTCTTCCACGTTGAGATGGATTGATTAATTAACACGTGCACAGGATGAAATCAGGTCATCTCTGCAGGTGAATGTTCTGGCCTTGTCTATCTGCACCCGGGAGGCTTACAAATCAATGAAGGAGAGGAACGTGGATGATGGGCACATCATCAATATTAACAGGTAAGATGGACTAACTGTACGGTATCAACAGTTCATCTGCCTTCTTAAAACATTGTCCCAGGCTAGTCTGGAAGGATAACCTCCTTTTTCCCTCCCAGATCTCCTCGTAACAGCGCACGGAATCCATGACCCATCTAGCATTCATTAGCATTCAATCATCTTTAACCTTAATTCATTCGATCCCAGCCATTTTTCAAAAGACAGCCACTTCAGTACAGCCATTTTAGACCATTTTGACAGATTTTTCAAGGCTCACAGAATATTATGTTCCATGGCTATATAAACATGGAACCTACCAAAAGACAGATTAGACTCCCATCTTTCTTCAGAAAAAAAAGGTTGTTTCTACCTTTTTCCGTTGTTTAGTAATCAGCAGTATTATTAATTAAAACAATTAAACAGTAAAAAACAATGAAAATAAAACAGACTTGCGGTCTCTTTTAGCAAAAATTGCATTTAAGTAAAAATCAAAATCAATCGCAATATTAGTGATTATGAATAAGTGTCACTTTCATGATTAGAAATAACCCGTCACAGAATGACGATGCACAAATGGGATGAAATTGACATCAGGTTGTGTTTTATACACAACAGGCACAAAGAAAGTATTGGATCGTGTAGCACGCCATCACACAGCTAGCAAGTAGTGCGCTCGCCAGCTAGCGCGTAGCAAAGAGACTGGATGACCGACAGGAGGGTTCACTCGCTAGGGTTCGTTCCGCTACCCTCCCAGGTGTGAACTTTCTTGTCGTCCAGCCTGAGGAAAACAAACATGCGTGCACATGTCAATTTATCGAGGCAGGCAAAATTATCAAGTTCGTTTTTATTATGTTTTTTGGGGGGGGGTTACCAATTGTGGTGCCACAGTGCCAGTTTTGTCACGGTTGGTGGTCATAAACAGGATCCAGAGACGCATATTACGCTACAGTATATACATCACATGATTGTTTCTATAGTCACTAGGAACAATGCTACAGTATATACATCACATGATTGTTTCTATAGTCACTAAGAACAATGCTACAGTATATACATCACGATTGTTTCTATAGTCACTAGGAACAATGCTACAGTATATACATCACATGATTGTTTCTATAGTCACTAGGAACAATGCTACAGTATATACATCACATGATTGTTTCTATAGTCACTTGGAACAATGCTACAGTATATACATCACATGATTGTTTCTATAGTCACTAGGAACAATGCTACAGTATATACATCACATGATTGTTTCTATAGTCACTTGGAACAATGCTACAGTATATACATCACATGATTGTTTCTATAGTCACTTGGAACAATGCTACAGTATATATATCACGATTGTTTCTATAGTCACTTGGAACAATGCTACAGTATATGCAACACATGATTGTTTCTATAGTCACTAGGAACAATGCTACAGTATATACATCACATGATTGTTTCTATAGTCACTAGGAACAATGCTACAGTATATACATCACATGATTGTTTCTATAGTCACTAGGAACAATGCTACAGTATATACATCACATGATTGTTTCTATAGTCACTAGGAACAATGCTACAGTATATACATCACATGATTGTTTCTATAGTCACTAGGAACAATGCTACAGTATATACATCACATGATTGTTTCTATAGTCACTAGGAACAATGCTACAGTATATACATCACGATTGTTTCTATAGTCACTAGGAACAATGCTACAGTATATACATCACATGATTGTTTCTATAGTCACTAGGAACAATGCTACAGTATATACATCACATGATTGTTTCTATAGTCACTTGGAACAATGCTACAGTATATACATCACATAATTGTTTCTATAGTCACTTGGAACAATGCTACAGTATATACATCACGATTGTTTCTATAGTCACTAGGAACAATGCTACAGTATATACATCACATGATTGTTTCTATAGTCACTTGGAACAATGCTACAGTATATACATCACATGATTGTTTCTATAGTCACTAGGAACAATGCTACAGTATATACATCACATGATTGTTTCTATAGTCAGTAGGAACAATGCTACAGTATATACATCACATGATTGTTTCTATAGTCACTAGGAACAATGCTACAGTATATACATCACATGATTGTTTCTATAGTCACTTGGAACAATGCTACGGTATATACATCACATGATTGTTTCTATAGTCACTTGGAACAATGCTACAGTATATACATCACGATTGTTTCTATAGTCACTAGGAACAATGCTACGGTATATACATCACATGATTGTTTCTATAGTCACTAGGAACAATGCTACGGTATATACATCACATGATTGTTTCTATAGTCACTAGGAACAATGCTACGGTATATACATCACATGATTGTTTCTATAGTCACTAGGAACAATGCTACAGTATATACATCACATGATTGTTTTTATAGTCACTAGGAACAATGCTACAGCATATACATCACATGATTGTTTCTATAGTCACTTGGAACAAACTTTACTCTTAATTTGTGTACCAGAGGAAAACAAGTGCTGCAAATTAGCTGCAGCATCAACTCATACCATCTCTTCTCCTCCACCCGTTGCAGTATGGGCGGGCATCGAATGGTGACAAGTGCTGACAAGCATTTCTACTGTGCCACCAAATATGCGGTGACCGCTCTGACTGAGGGAATACGCCAAGAACTACGGGAAGCAAACACCCACATCAGAGCCACCGTGAGTTTTCCATCGCTTGGAAGCATCTTTAGACTCCCTTTGGTGAATTAAATGTCACCATGTGCAAGATGTCGCTGTATTTGTGTGTTCATGTGTCTGTGTTCATGCTGACTGGGAATAGATAGCATTTTGATACAGGCTCATAGACATGATGGACACCTGAAGTCTGCATATATATGTGCCGTCTGGGCCACCAAAGCCTTCGCTGCTGGCCTTAGCACTGACCTACATTGCCAACTTAAATTCTAGTATTTGTTCCACGAAACTGTATTAATTTATCCCCAATAGTCTATGTAGCGTGTCTCTTGGCTGCACCGCTTCCCGGACATGTATGTGTATGCTAGATTTGTTTTGTCCAATCAGATTTCAGCTTCTATGTGTTGCCATGTCAGTGGAATCTGCCCACGGCCTTCAGGGCCTTCAGGGCCAGCAGTGCTCTATTAGCAACGGGGCTGGTGCTTTTAACCGTTCTTTAACCAAAGATTTCAGATGCGCCTCACAGGGCCAGCTGGCGTTTTCCCCGTCCTCTGATTGGTTAATTCAGAGGAAAATCTGAGCAAAACAGAGTCAAATTTGCAATTTGCACACAAGAACGGCTGACAGAGGAGAACGAGAAAATTGACTTGGTGTCGGACATTCTTAAAAATACACTTTCAAGGCAGACTTTTTCAGAAAAGCTCGACGTCGTAACCCTGAAGCTAGCTAGCTAGCTAGCTGGTGTTTGTTCGCCACTTCCAGACCAGTGTCTACGAGCGCCACAACTGGCTTACAGCCTCTAAGGGAGCATACTCTGGTGAGCTTGGATGTTTTGGTCTTGTTATTTGGGAAATATTGATTCTGGACTGCTCCAGATGATGTTGCAGTGTAGCGGTTTGGAGTTGTCTGACGCTGACAAATGTACAGGCAATCACGTTTTCACACAGGGCCATGTAGGTTTGGATGTTTTCCTCCCTTAATAATAAAAATCTTCATTTAAAAACTGTATTTTGTGTTCAGTTGTGTTATCATTGACTAATATTTACATTTGTTTGATGATCTGAAACATTTAAGTGTGACTAACATGCAAAAAATAAGAAATCAGGAAGGGGCAAACACTTTTTCACACCGCTGAATGTATTATTATGTCTACTATGTTGGCTGATTGGGGTGTAAAGGTGACCATAGAGGTGTTATTTTACGCCTAGAGGGCTCTAATAATGTTAACATCTGTATTTAGAAGGTCATAAACAGGTTTTCTGTGCTCTAACTATGAAAATATTCAATTTATGAATATTGAATCGTACTTTGTGGAAACTGTCTTATCTCGGTCGGGTCTGGAAGCGATTGACCGTGATAAACGAGGGAGGACTGTACGCACATTGAAGCGTAAACATGGAAGTCCACTAAGTGTGTTTCTCTTCCGCCATTTTACTTTCCACTTTAGGCCTCTTTTAAATGTGCCGGTGGTTTGTTGTGTAGCCTGAAGTATTTGTTCACCGTTCTTTTATTTCTCCCCCCCCCCTTCCTGTAGTGTATATCTCCCGGGATTGTTGAGACTGAGTTTGCCTTCCGTCACCACAACAACGATCCAGAGAAAGCAGCTGCGGTGTACGAGAGCATGAAAGTAAGTCATCGACTTTTGCAATACTAGAATTTTAGCAAATTGTGTGTTTTTTGTTTCTGTTTTCTCCTGCAAATGTGCAGTGCTTGAAAGCAGAAGACATCGCCGGTGCGGTCACTTTTGTCCTCGGTGCCCCTCCTCATGTCCAGGTACGTAAACGTCCGTGTCTCCTGTCAAAGTAGAAACGTCAGCGACCGCTTTGGTTTGTGCTTGCCACACGTCTCCCCCCCAGATTGGAGATGTTCAGATGAGGCCAGTGGAGCAGGTGTCATAGCAGGCAGACGGCAAGGGAAAGCTGCAGGAGGAGCCCGCCCCAAAAGTCAGCGGCCACGGCGTCTCATTAGCGACCTCTGCTGGGCGCGGGAGGGAAGGGGGGGCGGGGTTAATACATCTACTTACGGCGGTTGCATGTGGAAAGGGAGGCGAGGAGTCGAGGAGGACCGGAGGTGGCGACGTGAAGGTCGTGGACTTTGTAGAGCAGAGAGAAAATACTACTGAATGCAGCCACCAGTTTGTTCATCTCAGCCGCACACTGAGACCACTCCCACTCCCGGCGTACGGCAGAAGCGCCGCATCAGGCGGTCCTGCCATCGATACGACCTCAGCGGCAGAGGGAGGAGTATCCTGTTGACTGCACAGTTTCTTTATTTAATTTTGTATTTGTAGGTTCTCTTACATATCTCTTTTTGGAACTCAATGCATTTCTTGTTGGTAGTCAATGATTTGTTTCTATTATTCTAATCATTTTACCTCCTGATTATCGACAGACCTGCTGTCATAAACAATAACCATTCACCAGGGGTGTCCAAACCTTTCCCACCCAGGGTGGCATGCAGGGAGGGGCCACTTTACACATGCCTTACGAGGTCAGTAGGTCATATATTCTTTTCTTTACTTACACCACTTATATCTCCAGATCAACTTCTGTCTGTCAATAAAACGTTTTTATGACTTCATTTTATGTTTTATTGCCCTTTTTGTCAAAAAAAACATTTTTTTAAATCGCAAAAACACAAAATATGCAGGATTTTCCCAAAATGAGTTTCCAAGTAGGATATTTGATAAGACGTAGTTGGAGCCTTGCATTGGTCAATAATTCATAACATCAGTTTTGATGCGTTACTTTTCCCAAAAGGTTCCCCGCTCAATAAAGTTACAATTTACGACGGAGTTTTAGGGCCACATTGAGAAGAAAAAAAGAACTGAGAATGAAGTCGTACATTTCCGAGAATAGTCTTGAATTTACAAGAAAAACTTGTAATATTACAAGATTAAAGTTGTCATTTAAAAAAAAAAAAAAGAAAGAAAAAAGTAGTGAATTTACAAGAATAATGTCGTAAATGTGCGAGAATAAGGCTGTAAATGTACAGCGGAAAAGTTGTGAATTTACGAGAATAAAAGTTGTCATATTATGCAAACAAAGTCGTACATTTACGAGAAAAAAGTTACGAGAATAAAGTCGTAAATTTACGAGAAAAAAGTTGTTCCGGGAATAAAGTTGTAATATTACGAGATTAGTTATTTACAAGAAAAAACTTGTAATATTACAAGATTAAAGTTGTAATTTAGGAGAAAAAAAGTAGTGGATTTACAAGAATAAAGTCGTAAATTTACGAGAAAAAAGTTACGAGAATAAAGTTGTAAATTTACGAGAAAAAACCCGTAATATTACGAGATTAAAGTCGGAATTTTATGAGAAAAAAAGTTGTGAATTTACGAGAATAAAGTCATAAATTTACAAGAAAAAACTCGTAACATGACGAGATTAGTCAGAATTTTACGAGAATACAGTCGTAAATTTACGAGAAAAAACTTTATATTATGAGAATAAAGTCGTAAATTTACAAGAAAAAAATTGTACCGTCACTGTATGTTCCAGGCATTGCCTGAGACAGCTATGAAAAGGGGGGACCTATGTGAACTTTGGCCTTGGGCATGGAGTGGGCGGGGCAAGGAAGGCGTAAGTGAGAAGGGCTAGCTAGCCATGCTAATCTGTTTGTGCTCAACTGCTCTGTTTTGCTGCCACGTTATAAATAAAAGCTTGCCTGCAAGCAAGATGAAAGTTTCCTTCCTTCCTGAAGAGCTATGCTCTATTTTCCCTCTGACACGTATGACACCTAATATTCCCACTTTATCCTCGTAAATGTACGACTTTATTCTGGCAAATTTATGACTTTTTATTTACGTAAATGTACGACTTTATTCTAGCAAATTTATGACTTTTTATTTATGTAAATTTACGACTTTATTCTTGTAAATTAGAGTTTTTATTCACGTAAATCTACAACTTTATTTTCGAATGCTCAGATTTTTTTTTTGTCAACGTGTCCTCAATACTGCATCGTAATAATGAAGTCATATCTTCAGATTTGTTATTTTTTACTTACACCACGTACAGTACATCTCAACATCAACTTCAGATCTGTCTGTCAAATATAAAGTTTTTATTACTTCTTTATGTTTTATTGCCCTTTTTGTCCAAAAAAACATTGTTTTTTAATTGCAATGCTATATTTTCCAAAAATGAGTTTCAAAGCAGAATATTTGATGTGAGGTAATTAGATCCTTGCGTACGTCAATAATTCATAACAACACTGATTTTGATGCATTATTATCTTGTTGAATTCCCCCCCACCCCAGGGACCCAAAAAGAACCCACTCATTCCCCCCCCCCCCCCCCCCCCCCCCCCCCCCCCAGGGACCCAAAAAGAGCCCACTCATCCCCCCCCCCCGGGACCCAAAAAGAGCCCACTCATTAAAGTGTTAAGTCATACAGTCAGATTTTATTTTACTTTGGCCGCTTACGTTTCTTGATCAACTTCAGCTCTCCGTCGATATGAATCTTTTGTTTTATGTGTTATTTTATCGCAAAAACACAAAATATGCAATATTAGAATATTTGATATGAGGTAATTTGAGCCTTGCATAGGTCAAGAATTCATAACACTGATTTTGATGCATTATTTTTTTTTTTAATTAAAAAAAGTCACTATGGTACGCAGGGACCCAAAAAGGTCCCACTCATGAAAGTGTTATAAGTCATATTCAGATTTAAATTTTCACTATCAAATTTCTATATCAACTTCAGATCTACCTGTCACTATAAAATTTAGACTTTTTAATATTTTAAAAAAAATGTTTTATGCCCTTTTCGTCAAAAAACCCCAACAGTACGGTGTAGGTCAATGTCTTGCTAAGCTATCGGAACATCTTATCGTTGTGTCACAGGCGACAACGCAAATGAGTGTAATGTCTAATAATGTATTTCATTTTGACCAAAAATGGCCCCTGGACCTCACTTTGGACACCCCTGCCACATTTCTACTTGATTTAATTGAACTATTTAACATTCTCCAAGGCTTGCCGCCTGTACTTACAATCCAGGTATACTCACTGGACTTTGAATTGAAATATGTCCACTTTTAATCCCATGTGAGGAGTCAGCAAAAAACAAAACAAAACAAAAAACAGGCCCTAACTATACCCTTTTTGTGCATGTGTCATTTCTGCAATCCAATTTGTTTGGTCGTGTCATTTCAATCCAGCACTTTGAATTGATGAAATTCCCGGGAGTTATTTGAAGGCAACGTATAGGGAACGCAAATAGTATACAGTATAATCTATGTGTGTCATGAAAGAGGAACACCTCCGTAACATCTCACGCCTGCCTGTATGCTAACTAGACCGTATCAACGCCAGTGTAGGACTTTGATAAGCACTGTACTTTGCACATGCACGCTGTTAGGTCAGCCTATCACATGTCAAGCGTTGCAGGTTTTTATTACACTTTTACATGACACAAAATATACGAGCAGCATGACCTGTGTATTCCTGATAAAAAGCTGACTTTTGTTATTTTCATCAGCAAGGCCCTGTTGCATTGTTGTATTTGACCTAATAAATACGTCACATACACGGAACGTGTCCACAGTGCTTTGTTTATTTTTACACACAGTATATACTGTATATGTGTGTGTGTGTGTGTGTGTGTGTGTATGTTAGTATTAGCGCCCCATTGAAAAAAAAGTTTGCCATGGAAAAAACCACATAAGTTCCCCCTTTTCATAGCTGTCTCAGGCAATGCCTGTTGCGACAGAGTATTAAAATAATCTGCGATTTCGTGGATAGAGTCGTAAATTAACGAGAAAAAATTGGTAAATTTACAAGAGAGTCATACATTTATTCTTGTAAATTTATGACTTTTTTTCTCGTAAACTTACGACTCTACCCTCGAAATCGCAGATTATTATGTATGACCTTGTAAATTTACCACTTTTTTCTCGTTAATTGATGACTTTACAAGGATACTCGTAAACTTACGACTTGGTTTTTTTGTAATGCTACAGACTTTTTTTCTCATGAATTTAGGACTTTATTCTTGTACTATTAGGACCTTTTTCTCTCGTAAATTTACGACTATTCTCAAATTTTCAGATTTTTTTTTCAGTGTGGCCCTAACACTGTCGTGTATGTAGTATGTATGTGTATGTGTGAGTGTGTGTGTGTGTGTATATATACTGTATATGTGTGTGTATGTATATATATATATATATATATATATATATACGTATATATGTATATATATATACGTATATATGTATATATATATACATATATATATATATATACATATATATATATATATATATATATATATATATATACATATATATATATATATATATATATACACATATATACGTATATACATATATAAACTTTGATTTGGTCATTTTTAAACAGTATGATTATGCCATTTAAATGCAATAGTTAAATACAGATAACAGGACAGTACAACTATTTACACTCATAACTGCAGTTCCAAACGTGGCCAAAAGATGGCGCTGCTGTTAACAAAGCAAGCTGTTGAATGAATGACAGCAAAATTCTGAGCTCTTCACCGGTGGAGAGTGTCAGAAGATATACAGCGCTGTAATCCCTCGTTTATCGCGGGTAATTGGTTCCAAACCCCACCGTGAAGTAGGATTCCTTCTTTCTAAATGGAACGTGTTTATAGTTAGAACATAGAAAACTTGTTTACGACCTTCTAAATGCAGTTTTTAACACCTCCAGACATGAAATATAGTCACCTCCTATTACCCAATATAGTAGAAATAACAGAAAATAAGACATTTAAGACATAAATAAGACCGAGGCTCAGGTGTGTTGCTGTAAATGTGTCCCGTGGGTCCAGAGTTGAGTTTTAGCTTGGCCACAACAGTGGCCTGGGTTAGGAACGGGGGTGTCACGACATCCTCGGTTCACAAGACGAGACCGCAAATTCAAAGCGCCAAGTGGCGAGGGATAACTGCACATCTTCCCTATACCAAAGTTCACTAAAAGCAAGACAGTGACTGACAAAAAATGGCCATATTACTTTCTGCACGGCAGAAATGCAGCAACAGTTTTTGATTATTGATGACGAAAGCTGTCCTAAGTGACGCCTCTTCAGTTGCCCTGGTGTGGCGGTTTGTCTTGTAGACGGATGGAGGTGCTTATGACAGACACGACTGGGTATCTGTCACCTCCTCCCCTCTCGTAATACGGCATTTTGGATGTCTCCGACAGGGAGTATGGCCTAATGGACAGCTTTAGTTTCTGTGGAAAGAAAGGAAAAAGCAAATGAACCTTGAGCCGTGCAGACCGTGGCGCTACGGCCTGTGCACATGTGCAAAGGTCCACCGGCAGCTTTGTTGACCCTTTTCACATTACCCATGTTGGTATCACAAATAGTTGAGATACATAGAGATGCAGCATAAAGATGAACAAAACAGAGAGAAAGAAGACTTCTAAATAACAAATACGGCAGACATGCTGTATATCTCTTCTTTCACTTTCACTCGTCCTTGTCCATTTTATCCATTCGCTGTCCGCTTTACTCGTTGCTATCTTCCTTCCCTGTATGTCTCTCGTTCTTCCGTGTCACTCTTCTCCTCTTTCACCCGTCTTTGTTGTATGTAGAGTCGCAATGTTTAACGCCAATGCACTCGTCTCACCGTCCACTTTATCCGTATCGGTCACTCGTTTCTATCTTCTGTCCCTGCATGTCTCACTCGTTCTCCCGTATCACTCGCATCCCTTCTCTCCTCTTTCATTTGCCTCTGTTGTATTTAGTGTCACAATGTTTAGCGCCAATGCACTCGTCTCTCTGTCCGTTTTATCCACATCGATTACTCATTTCTATCTTCTTTCCCTGTTTGTCTCACTGTTCTTCCGTGTCACTCGCTTCCCTTCTCTCCTCTTTCACCTGTCTTTGTTGTATGTAGAGTCGCAATTTTTAACACCAATGCACTCGTCTCGCTGTCCGCTTTATCCATAGCTACAGTATTACTCATTTCTATCTTTTTTTCCCTGTTTGTCTCACTCGTTCTTAGGTGTCACTCGCTTCACTTCTCTCCTCTCTCATCCGTCTCTGTTGTATATGGAGTCACAGTTTTAACGCCAATGCACAGATTTGATTGGCTGAGTAGCATCACGTGGTAACTTTCATTCGTCTCGCTGTCTGCTTTATCCATACCTATCATCCATCCGTTTTCTATGCCGCTTATCCTAATTAGGGTCGCAAGGGTGTCCTGGAGCCTATCCCAGCTGACTTCGGACCCTGCAGTGGTCATACCTATCATACATTTCTATTTTCTTTCCCTGTATGTCTTACGCTTTCTTCCGAGTCACTCGCTTCGCATCTCTCTTCTTCCATCTGTCTCTGTTGGTTTGAGAGTCTGATTGGCTGAGTAGCGCCACATGGGATATCTTACCTTGCATGCAATTGATGAACTGATCAACCAAGAAGGATGCGCCCGTCAACTCATAAAATTATTACATAATTTGTTGACTATTAGTCCAGATCTGTATTGGACGGCGCCTGAGTCGGGTCGCGGTCCGCCAGTTAGGGATCCCTGCTCTATTGGACGCGAGTGTTCCGGTGTATTTAAGGAATCTGCTGCAAAAATGTTTTAAACTGAACTGATGATGCTGGATTTGGCACACTAAACTACATGCAATGTCTTTGGAAGGAAACAATGTACTCTGCATATATACAGTGTATCACCTGCACAAAGGATCCAGGTAGCACCCACAATGTGTGAACGCTGGCCAAAGGGATCCAAATGATGGATCCCATGGCAACCACCCAGCCAACACCTTGGGCCCAAGGAGGGAAGACATAGTCTTCATAGCGAGCAGGTTTGAATTGGATGACGGAGAAGATCAGGATCACCTGCCCCAAAAAGAAGCACGTTCAGTTGGGACTCGTAAGCGGTCCAACAAACCTACAAACTTACCGTGATGAGGGAAGGAGCTACAATTTGCCAACACAGTCTGAAGAAAACGTTTGCTCTGTTTCCAGTCATCTCTTCCAGGTTGTCCGAGAGTCGACTCACGCCTGAACGTACGAACAAGCAACTGAGCAAACCGGATTGCTTTTGGTCGCGTGCGCTCTTTTTGCGCTCACCATAAAGCCAGCAAATGGCGAGAACCTCAAAGAATGCAAGGAACATGATCGACACGATGGCGGTGTAGTGATCCATCAGCTGGAACACGTAGATGCCCACCTGCAAAGACAACGCACTTGGCCAATTCCAAAACAGGTTCACCGAAAATGATGATCCTCACCTGCATGACGCATGGAATTCCAAGAAGACACGCCACCACACAAACCGCAAGAACAAACAGCTCCTTCTTCTTGAAGAATCTGATCAGTTGTCGATCGTATTGATCCGTCAGACTGGTCACCATCACTTCCACCATTGCAAACTGGCCACATGAAAAACATTAAACGATACATTAAGTAGCGTGCGTGACTGTTTTTTGATGTATTTATTGCAAACTTTGGCTACCTGACTGTCTAGTCCGAGGCAAAGTAGCATGAAGAAGAACATCGCAGCCCACAGCTGAGGCACTGGCATGTTGGTAAAGGCTTGCGGGTAGACAATATAAACTAGTCCTGGACCTAAATAGCACACAAACATACATCAAAATGCTGTATTTTCACATATTTACGCCATTTATAACACTTTCCTGTACTTGACTTAACGACATGAGTTAGGCTGCGTCCAAATTCGTGCACTTGCATACTTTTTGAGAGCATAAGTGCGTTCACACTGATATGTATGACAGAGTGCAGTGCGCTGTCAGTACCCGGGCGCTGCACTCACACGCCCCAGAAGGTGAGTGTGCAGCGATGGACCCTATAATAATAATAATAATAATAATAATAATAATAATAATAATAATTGACACTAGGCCTGCCATGATAATTAATAAATCGATTAATCAAATGACAACAAAAAAAATGGCCTCAATAAATTGACATGTGCACATATGCATGTTCCTTTTCCTCGTCTCGCTGGATGACACGAGGGTTCACTCTGCATGTGTCTGTGCGCGTTGGTTCTGTAGTGGAATGAACGGAGAGTGAACCCTCCTGTCAGCCTTTGTCCCACTATGTGGAGGCGGGGCTACTCGTGAGTGGATACACAAGACGGAGTGCTAGCATTAGCAAGTTGGCAAGCAAACGCTAATATGAATGAAGTAGTTTCTAAGCGGAATGCCACAGCTCCAGTGTGGCGATGCAGCAGAGCCTTCGTCCCGACAGTCAACGCTTACTGAGGCGTTTGATCGACAAGATAAATATAAAACGAAACAGAGCAAAATGGTGCGCGCTCACGAACGGTGTCGCCGGCTGCATTGCAAAAGAAATGCCACCTTTCAATACGGTTGAAAAGCCAACATTTCGGGAAAGCCAACATTGACAGACAGTACATATTGCCTGGGAGAACGTGCGTGCACATTCCTGAACCGTTTAACCGAGTGAAAGACGACGCGTTGAAGGGCAATCAGCAACATTGTATTTTACTCGGTTTTTGAAAAATATATGAATGAATAAATCATGCTGTTTCACGGTTGAATGTGGCCCATCATTTGTCAAACGAGATGCATATTTAAGTATTTTTGCCTAGAATGAAACATTTTCAAGCATAAAAACGGCTAAATGAACTAAAATACAAATATAAGGCATACAAAATACGCGCTGCATGGTGTCAGGAAGTCAGCTATGGCATGTCCGACATGATAGACTGATAAAAAAGGTCTCCTCCCATAAGTGTGGAAGTGGTAAATTATTGGAAGTGGGAAATTCGAGGCAAACTGGTAGCTTGCTAGCTAGCGAACGTCTCAAGTCCCTGCAGTATAAGAGTTGCAATGTGATGTAAACAATGAATAATAGAAGTGTAAAGGTGACTCTATTAATAAATCATGCTGTTTCGTGGTTGAATATAGCCTATTAGTAGTCAAGAAATATATATATTTCAGCAAATGGTGCGTATTTTTTGCTTAAAATAAAGACTTTCAAGCATAAACATGACAAAATGAAATAAAATACAAGAAGACGCTTTTAAAGACGTTGTGATGGTATGTATTTGTTATTATGTCTACTGTATTGGGTAATAGGAGTGTAGAGGTGACTATAGGGGTGTTATTTCATGTCTAGAGGGCTCTAATAATGTTAAAAACATGCATTTAGAAAGCCATAAACAGGTTTTCTATGCTCAAACTATGAAAATATTACATTTATTAACTTTGAATCATTCATTTGTCGCGGTCGGGTCTGGAACCAATTGACGGCTTCCAACGAGTGACGACCGTATGTTCCGATTTCTGTTAAAGTTTGGACCACCTGTGATGGATTTGGGACGACACCGTCAAAATGAACACGCTCAGGAAGTAAATCTGCAGCGTACACGGTACACATACTTAAGTGCACTGACGGAAGTACTGTATTCTAGTTCACACACGTCTCCAATCGTCGTTTGAGGTTTTTTTGGATTAAATGAAAAAGGTGTGAACGCACTCGTGCATTTGAAAGACTGAAAGTGCGCGAATTGAGACTTTCACCATCGACCCTGAAGCACATGGCAAGTACATTAAAAATGCAAAATAAATCATTAAAATTAAGATTACTATAAATTATTATTTATTTTTTCAGTGTCAAAACAAATATACCAGAGAATGTCAAATGGTTCAAGGAATCTTTTTCTTTTTCTCAAGCTTTTTCTCACACTTTTAACCCTCCTTGCTCTATAAGGCTGTTAGGATTTTTGAAGCACCCCCCCCCCCCCCCACCTCCTCCCCACCCCCATATCAGCCTGCATTAGTGCTCATTGATCGTAATAATTGTTCTAATGATCCCGACTTACCGTCCACAGCCAACTGGGCCACAGGAACGTCCTGCAGATGAGACATGTATCCAAACGCTGAGAAAATGACAAAGCCTGCCAGGATGCTGGTGAGGGAGTTGACGATGGATATGGTCAGTGTGTCCCTGCAGGGAGGGGGAGAGGACATCTTGATTCTATCCGTGCAGGGCGTGGGGGCGCTGAGTTGGCTTTTTAAAATGTTTTCTTATTACTTAAGAACGCTGTTGTTGAAAGAGTTATAGCTGGCCATGGACATGAGGAAACCAAAGCCTATTCCGATGGAGTTGAAGATCTGTGCCGCAGCATTCACCCAAACCTGCATGCAAAAGCTGCTGGTCACATTTGCAGCTCATCTATTTCCCTCCTCTTTCTCACCTCCACTACGAGTAGCTTGTCCCATTCCGGCACGATGAAGAAGAGAATCCCCTGTAACGCTCCAGGGAGCTGCACGTTGTTGATCAACAGGGCGATGAGGATGACATACGGGAGCAGAGCTGTGAGGTACACCACCTGCACACCAAAACAAAACATGCAATGAAGGCTCTTGCTCACTCCTCGTGTGCGCCGCTCTATCTGTCCCATTCACCTTGCCTGTTGATTTCACCCCCTTGAAGATGCAAAGGTAGACGAGGAGCCAGGCGAGCACAAGGATAAGGAAAATCTCCCAGCGAATCGCTCCGGCTTCTCCAACTCCTGGTGTTTGCTGCAGCATCTTGTACCTTCACAGACAACAAAGCATTGGGATGTTTCTCCCCAGCAGGTGTGGAATCTCTGCACGGTCTGACTACAGACGAGTCGCAGGTCAGCTTCTGCATCATCGTGGGAGGTGTTGCTAAGTAAGTCAGCACATCTCTCCGTGTAATGCAGCGCGGTTTTGCACCGCAAATACTTTAGCACAGTAATCCCTCGCCACTTTGCACTTCCCATATCACACCTTCGCTCTATCACGGGTTTTCCAAAAAACATATCAGTTAACAAATCGTGCAGTTTCGTGGTTGAATGCGGCCTATTATCAGTCCAAAATTTGCATATTTAAGCAAACTGTGTGTATCTTTTGGCTAAATTAAGCATAAAAATGGCTAAATGACCTAAGATACAAATACAAGGCATGTTGCGATGATATGTAGTATTCCAAACTGGTCACTAGGTGTCAGTAATGTTACTGTAATGTTTGGTGTGACACACAAGCACCAGACTTGATCGCCGGGACAGGCTTTTATTGCAGGTTTGAATGATCTCACAGGCACAATAATCCCGTACACCCTAATCCACACCAAGATAAAAACTGTACTCTGAGCCCCCGACGCCACTTCCTGCCCCCCGCCCCCCACTCAGTTCCCCAAGCACCAAGCACATTTACAGCCAGACACACAAGCATGAGTCTTATTGATGTCTTATTTTCTCTTGTTATGTCTACTATATTGGGGAATAGGAGTGTAAAGGTGACTATAGGGGTGTTATTTCATGTCTGGAGGGCTCTAATAATGTTACAAACCATACTTAGAAAGTCGGATGCTTTAAATTTCGTGGCTTTACTCTATCACAGTGTTTCAAAAATATATTAATTAATAAATCATGCTGTTTTGTGGTTGAATATGGCCGACTATTAGTCCAGAAATATGCATGTTTAAGCAAATTTGACATATTTTGAACTAAGATACAAATACTGTATAAGGCATTCAGAAAACGCATTCGAAGGCATTGCGATGTTATGTAGTATTCTACACTGGTCACTAGGTGTCAGTAATGATACATTGATGAGACAATAGCCACCGCATGAAATGCTGTGTAGAAACAGAAAAAAACAGGGAACTCTCTCAATGCTAACATGTGTGAGTCTATATTTTGTCTTATTTATGTCTTAAATGTCATATTTTCTCTTATTATGTCTACTATATTGGGTAATATGAGTGGAAAGGTGACTACAGGGGTGTTTTTTCATGTCTAGAGGGTTTTAATGTTAATGAAAATATGAAAATATTCCCTTTATAAAGAAGGAATCCTACTTCACAAATTCACTTATCACGGTCGGGTCTGGAACCAATTAACCGTGATAAATGAGGGATTACTGTATAAGATTAAATATCTGAAAGGAAGGTAACACATGCATTATAACCCCCACATCCTAATCCCTGTTAGTCAAAAATACAGTTTTTTCAAAACTGTATTTCAGATATTTAATACTGCTTCAAGTTTTTCCAGCGTACACCACTGAAACACACACACACACACACATATATATATATATATAAATATATATACTTTTTTTTTCTTTTTGGTGTAAAATTAAAGTAATCTCAACATCCCTAAGAAGTGGTGGGCCTCTTGTCAATACAAACAACTGCTATCCAGCGTAGTTAAGACTGCAGTTAAACGTGATATATGGAAACCTTCTGATAAGATACACTCAATTATGGCCCTCTATTTTACCTAACCCTGAACCGCTAACCCGACCTTGGACCCTAATCCAATCCTGATTTTATAAAACAAATATGCAGCACCTGTTTAATTTGAAATACTACGCATGAAGAAGAAAAATATATTCCAGCATTTGAGAAAGCCATGACTAATGTTGCCAGGTGTTTTTATCTCTACCACAGTGCAGCCTATCACTTCCACTGATATCATTCACATGACTCACACAATTGGCGTTCAACATACTTGAAGAACTCCTGGCTGGCAGTGGAGGAGTAACTGCTGTTGGTGGCGTGATCGGTGCAGTTTGGTGTGTTCCACGTGTTGTTGCAGCTCTGCCAGAGTAGCGGCGCTTGGAAGGAGCTGAACAGGTAGTAGAGGGCCCAGGCAATGACCACATTGTAGTACGTGCACATGATGAAGGAAATGGCCACAGATGCTATGCCTACGCCTGAGCAGACGGGGAAAAAATCAACAATACAATCAACAATACTGATAATAACATTCACTCATTCAATCCCAGCCATTTTTCATAAGGCAACCATTCAGTAGCGGCCATTTTAGACCATTTTGACCGATCTTTGAAGGCACACAGAATATTGTGTGGTACGGCTATATAAACGTGGAACCTACCAGAAGAAAGATTAGTCTTTAATTAGAAAAAAAGTTAGTTTCTACCTTTTTGCGTTCTTTAGTAATCATCAGTAAAACATGGGTAAGTTTCAGGAAAATATCAGTTCCTGACTAAAAAAGGGAGAAAACCAGCTTTTTGTGAAAAGATACATTTGAAGCACAACTTTCACTCTGACAAATATTTTTTGCTTTTGTGACAGCTCAAATATCGAAACAACTATACCAACAGAAACAACACAAAAAAGGGGTTGTTTTGCATCAAAATAATTTACAATTTACAAATATAACGCCATAAACTATTTACAATTTTAACATTTGGAACTGAACCATGTGTGTGCACGTGTGCGGGTGTGTGCATGTGTTACAATTTCCCCACAACGCGTACCCTTCTGCACGCTACACTCCTCCACGCTCTCTCACTTCCTCCTTCCTGTCATGTGTGGTTTTTCCATCCACATGATCTCCACCGAGCTCTTACCAAACGCACTTCTGCCACCTTGTGGCCGTTTTTACGGCTTAAAATTGCTCTTAAATGAAATCCATTAGTTGCGTCATCACGTCTTTTGCCTAAAAAAACCCCCAAAGACGTATAAAAAAAAGTTGTTGGATCAGGCATTCGGGTTTATAAAAACATATAACTACGTCTTTGGCATTGAATGAGTTAATACAGAATAATAATGGTACCTTTTAGCAGTGGACAAACGTAAGCCATAGCGTGGACCGGCCCTCTTCTTGTATACTGGCCTATAGTCAACTCCATATACAGCAAAGGGATCCCCAACACCAACAGCATCAGCAGGTATGGAACCAGGAAGGCACCTGCAAGGAACACGTTATACTTTCGTAAACCTTTGGTTATGAACAGGGTGACAAGCGCTTGTGGAGCCAAGCAAACATACATCTTCATCTGGTGATATAGTTTGCGGTGTACCCCAGGGATCAATACTGGAACCAACACTGTTTACACTGTGGAACCATGGTTGGCGTCATTCATCCATTCCAGAAGGTCCAACTCTAACCAAAACTGACTCTAACCAAATAAATTTTTCCCATAAGAAATCACGTAAATCCAATTACTCCGTTCCAGACAGCCAAAAATGTTAACACAAAACACGTTTTTATAGTTGAACAATTATAGTTTTACGGAAACAATTCAAAATGCATATAAATGAGAAATGAAAGGGAATAAATGACCATTTAAGGTTACGTTCCCCTTCATTGAAGACGTGTTGGCAAAGACACGATGTGGCCGCGAGATCAACATGGACGCCACCTTCCTGTTTTGCCATGACTTATTTATTGAATTCGGTATTGTTTCCCACCCCAAGTCGCTGCTTTTCTTTTGATCACGGCTGCAAATTAGCCCAAAATGGAGCCAAAGAAAGTTGCAAGTGCCTGCATTTTGATAAAGAAGTTGAGAAACACAATTGAATTCAAGAAATAACTTACGTCAAAACAGGGAGGTAGTGTCCACGTGGTGTCTCGCTGCCACATCAGTTTTGTGCATGTAAAACTACGACTGTACAACTATACAAACGTGTTTTGTGGACACCACCTTCCTGTTTTGTCATGAGTTATTTCATGAATTCAATAGTGTTTCTCACCTTCTTTATCAAAATGCTGGCACAAATTTTCTTTGGCTCCATTTTGGGTTATTAAGGCAAGAAACACTATTGAATTAAAAAAATAACTCATGGCAAAACAGGAAGGTAGTGTCCATGTGGTGTCTCGCTGCCACTTTGTCGACAATCACGTCTTCAATGAAGGTAAAAGTAATCTTAAATGTTCATTTATCCCTTTTCTTTCGTCATTTATATGCATTTAGAATAGTTTTGTGCATGTAAAACTATAATTGTACAACTATAACAACGTGTTTTGTGGACACCACCTTCATGTTTTGTCACTAGTTATCTCTTGTATTCAAAGTGTTTCTCACCTTCTTGATCAAAATGCTGGCACTTGAGATTCTCTTTGGCTCCATTTTGGGTTACTGAGGTGAGAAAAGCTATTGAATTAAAAAAAAAAGTCAAAACAGGAAGGTGGTGTCTGCGTGGTGTCTCGCTGCCACATCGTGTCTTTGTGAACAGTCGCATCATGCATGTGAAACTACAAAAACGTATTTTGTGTCAACATTTTTGGCTTTCTGGTACAAATTAATGGGGTTCACTGTACATTATTTCTTTGTACATTATTTCTTTCTTTCTTTCATTATTATTTGAGTTTGCATCCGTTTTGGTTAGAGTCCGGACCTTCTGGATGCTAACCAAGGTTCCACTGTACTAATATTAGCCCGTTAAAGAAACTATCCAAACATGTTGTGTTTACATAGCATGAGGAAGAAAAAAAATCCGAAGCACAGCATCTGATATCATTATCCTGGATTTTTATTATTTTATAAGACAATACCGTTTATTGTAGACGTCTTTTTATGACACAATGCCAGCGTTATCTCTAGAAACATCTGTAATATAATGACCGTGTCCACTTGACTCCTTTATTTATTTATTCTTTATTACCGAATAACTCCTTTAACTTCACTATTACACATATTTATCCTCTTTTTACGATGGAAAAATTGGTAACCTGGTCCATGACAAGCACAGGAAGTGAACAAATGATGAGTAACAACTGTGACACGGAGGAGGTTAAATAAGCTTTGCTTCCTCCCACTCCTTTTCGGACATGATTGAAATGTGTAACTGTCGGCGTATGATGTAACCTTGTTAAGTGTGCGTGTGCATGTGTGTGTGTGTGAAGGAAACCACCAGCATTCGCGCCATTACCACAAATATTGTGACACGTACCTTTATCTTGACAGTTGAAAGTCTTGAGTGGTTTTGGCTTTTCATCAAGGCTGATGTTGTTAATGTAAAACCAAAGTCCTTGACTGCGTGTGATGAAGTTAAGCTACACGTGCTTCTCCGCACCAGCAGAGATCATTGCAAAATACAAGTCAAATCTCGGTTTTCGAACGCCCCAGTTTTCGTATGATTCATTTTTTTGCCAGAAGGTTCTCGTACACCGTCACGGTTTATCGCGCAATACTGTGTGGACTCGATTCTCAATATTGATGACTTTGGACTCGGGTTGACAATATCATCAAATACTTGCAATTTGACGTGGACCTTGACATCAATGACTCGGGCATTGACTCGGACTTTAGTGTGATGACTTGAAAATACTTGAGGTTTTCAGTGAGTGCGTGAAGTAAAATGTGTCCCCCGTTCATAATATTCAACTAACATGTTTGTTTTTGTAACAATCATTTACAGGAAGACAACAAAGTTTCCCCACAGAAGCTACCGCGATGAATGCATCCCGAACATCCAATCAGGTTTAAGAACAAACGAGCGTGTGGCTCACATTTCTGTGAGTGCCAGACTGCTGAAGGTGTCTTGTTAAAAAAAAAAGTCTTGTTAAAAAAAAATTAAAAATGCATTCAATCATTGCTATATCATTAAAGTGGAATTTTATTGGATAATTTTTTTAATTTATTTGTATTGTTTTTTTATTATAATACTATAGTGATATATAATAATTTTAATTGGTTCATTATATAGAATATATATTATAAAATAATATAAATATAATAATATAATATTATACAATTTTAAAATCCCAATACTAATTTATATTAATAAAAAAATTTGACAAAAAATTAAAACAATTAAAAATGTATTCACTGTATTTGTCAAATGTAATAGATTGTTACATTGTTAAAATGGCATTTTATTTGATAAACACTAAATGGTACTTCTCACTTGTAAGGGCTCAAAAATTTCAAGCCTATGACTTGGGACTTGAATTGACCTGCAATGCTGCCTCTGTCCACCAGAGGGAGCCGCAGGAGCCCAGAGGGAGGCTGACGTCATCGCAGAGCCACCGACAGGCACCAATGGATGCCTTGCTCTGACGCAATGCATTACGGGAAAACTTTCAAATACTTGTTTTTTTTCATTTTAAACTCGTATTGGTACTTGTTTGTATATTTCTTAGGTATTGGAGGTGTTAAGTTGCTGTGTGATGAGTATTAGTGTTCTTTGCATGATGACACCGTGAGTCAGACTGTTATATTGTGTAATGACCTCCTGCATTTTCCAATGGGTTGAGAAGCTTGTCGTGAGTGCACTGATAGCTCGTGACTGGCTCCTGCCAAAGAAAGAGCTACCGTTTCCTCACTGACTCACCAGCGGCACAGTATTTAAATGATTAGTAGTAGTTCTGAAGTAAAGGAAATGTCACGGGATTAGAATTTAGCCATAAATTAGCCGCACTGCTGTATAATCCACAGGGTTGAATGTTTAAGAAAAAAGTAAGTTTATACACCGGAAATTACGGTATGTCTACTATATTGGGTATTACGAGTGTAAGGGTGGTTATATGGGTGTTATTTCATGTTGAGAGGGCTCTAATAATGTTAAAACCCTATTTAGAAGGTCGTAAAGATGTTTTGTTTGCTCTAACTAGGAAAATATTCAATTTTTAAATAAGGGCTATAACTTCGAGGAAATGTATTTATCACGGACGGGTCTGGATCTGATAAACAAGGGATTAATAACTCAAAGCAAAGTACGTGTGGCTTTCTCTTCCACTTGTCCATCTCCGGTCCTTGCCAACAAGAGTCTTTTATGGCAGTAAAAGTGATGTTAAATGTTCCTTTATCCCTTTCATTCATCATTTATATGCATTGTGAAATGTTTTCTGCGTGTAAAAGTCTAATTATTCTGCATGAAAAGTGTTTTGTGTTAAGATTCTTGGGTGTCTGGAACGCATTAATTGGACTGGCATTGTTTCTTATGGGAAAAATTGTTTAAATTTTGGTACGATTGGGTTTTAGACCCTTTAATAATGAAAACGGAGCCACTACTGTAAAACACAGTGCTTTGAATATTTTTCAAGCTCATGTACATTGATGATAATGCATTTGTTGGATTAAATTTTCAGCTTCATTTCTCACCTCCTCCACTCCTGAAGCAGAGATAAGGGAACCTCCAAACGTTGCCCAGACCCACGGCAGAGCCGATGCCCGCCAGAGTGAACTCGATCTGCCTGCTCCATGTTGGCCTGCTGGCGTGCTTGTCCATGTCTGCTGCCCCGTGTCCTGTGTCTGTGCAGGCGCTCATCTGGACCCTAACTCCATGGAAAAGAGGATGGTAATGTAAGTGACGGTGCGTGACATAACATTTTATTATCCGTAATGATTAGCAAGCAGAAGACCTCCAGGATATGACGAGTCAGTGGCTTGAGAGTTGAAAGGTTTTTTTTTCACTTTCCAGTGTCAGAGGTCAACACAGCTGGTCAATCGCATGAATGGTTTGGGCTTTGTTTTTACATCGGACGCCCTTCCCGGGAAGCTAACCCATACCTTCTGCCATGAAAGACATTCAATTATTATTATTATTAGGGCTGAAGCATCTATTTATTCTTTATCACTGCTTAAGTTACCACAGATATTAGCTTTCTGCAGACTCCACTAATGACTAACTTTAAATAAGCTCCGCATGTTTGAAATAAACCAAAGTATTACCATTTGATGAACTTCAGTGTGCTGCAGAGGTGAAATGACTTCACGTTTCTCCATTTTGACACGTGAGGAAACCAGATGACATGTGAGGTCGTGTTGCCAAACAGCCTGTGTTCCTGCAGGTGACATGATAAGCAGGCGTGGATTGTGGCGCACAAGGAAGACGGAGGCGTGTTATTTCTTCATCAACTGGGAAGCATGCATGCGCAATCTCAACTCCAACTGGTTCAACGCTGCTGTGAAGGTAATTCGGCATTTGGGAGTCACCTGCTGGACACATGGGTAAACTGCCTGTGGAATTTTGCTTTCAAAAAGGGGTGTCCAAACTTTTTCCAGTGCGGGCCACATGCTGAAAATTCAAAGGATGCAAGGGCCGCGTTTATGTAGATATGTATATAGGTTATATATTATAGGTTTTATTTATGTCAAGAAAACTGAATCTCAGCTTTGTGAACAAGGTTATTCAGCTTATTATTAGTATGAATGGCACTCTTTGCTCTTTTTTGACCATTTTGCTGTTTCGAGGGAAAGACTTCTTGAGACGTCATCTGTACTTCTGTGAAGAAGGTGTCGGACGTTTCGCTCCTCATCCGAAGAGCTTCGTCAGCGAACTAATAAGTGCTGGTAGCCTAGGCCTTAAATACAGTAAGAGTGGGCGGAATTGGTGTGCCAACACCCTCCTTCTATTGGTTCCTTACACTAAGCCTGGGCGGAGTAGTGGTATAATCCTCTCCTGCTATTAGCACCTCCGATAAAAGGGAAGTATCGCTCCCTGAGTTGGGTATGAACGACTCTGATACTGGCTTGTTAGCATCTATTGTTCTGGCTCGGCCCTGGCTTCACCTCATTAGCAAGACTAAGAGCTGTGGGTTTTGGTCTCAGTAACCTGCTGAACACAGGGTCCAAATTAAACCTCAAACCACCATTCCGATTCAATGATGGGTTCTGTTGTTTGACAAAAATAGCTTCCTTTACTCCTCTTTCAAACCATCTGTTTTCTTTGGCCAAAATCTTTACATCGCTGTCCTGAAAAGAGTGATTGGTTGCTTTAAGGTGTAGATGTACTGCTGATTGAGGCCCACTAGAATTGTCCCTGCGATGTTGATAAAGCCTTTTTTGGAGCATTTGCTTAGTTTCCCCAATGTAGTGCTCTTTGCATTCCTCATCTTTACAGTGGATGGAATAGATCACATTGCTCTGTTTTTGGTTTTTGGAGCCTTGTCTTTAGGATTTAGTGTAAGGAACCAATAGGAGGAGGGTGTTGGTACACCAATTCCGCCCACTCTTACTGTACTTTAGGCCTAGGCTACCAGCACTTATTAGTTCGCTGACGAAGCTCTTTGGATGAGGAGCGAAACGTCCGACACCTTCTTCACAGAAGTACAGATGACGTCTCAAGAAGCCTTTCCCTCGATGGACAACTCCTGTACGACTGAGAGCCTACACAGACGCATTTTGCTGTTTGCTTTTTTTGATTTTCCAAATATTTCAACTTTCTTCTGAAATCATCTTTGGAAGTTTTCTTTTTGGATTATTATGACTTTATTCCCGTAACGTTAGAACTTTTTCCCAAAACTAATTTCCCCAAAATTACAAATGTTATTTTGTTTGTTTCTCATAACATTACAACGTTTACAAAAATTGACCTAATAGTATGACTTTATTCTTGGAAAATTGTGACTTTTTTTCCTCATTAGAATGCAACTTTTTTGTCTTAATATTTTGACTTTATTCTCATAAAATTACATTATTTTTTTTCATTTTCTGCTGTTTTTTTTTTTACTTTGCCAACTATTTCAGCTGTAAATGTTCTTCTCTTAATTATAACCTTATTCCAATAATATTTGGACTTTATTCTTGTAACATTATAAGTAAATGTTGAAGTATGCTTTCGGCAGTCGGAACTATGGCATCTGCTTCCATACAAGGTCAACAAGGGCAAGCTGTTCATCTTATCACGTTTGAGCGCAAAATCCAAGATCTGAAAAGTATCCATCAGTGAAATGCTGTTTGCTGACGATGCAGCGTTAGTAGCCCACTCGGAATTGGAATTACAATCAATGCTCAACACCTTCAACAAAGCCTGCAACCACTTCAGTCTCAACATCAGCGGGCAGAAGACCAAATTAATGTACCAAGGTAATTCGATAAATATCGAAAACCACCCACTCAATGTGGTTCATGAGTTTACATACCTTGGATCCAAATTATCGGACAACCACTCCCTCGACAATGACAATGACAATGACTCAACAGAAGAATTGGTTTTGCGGCTTTCGAGAAACTACAGAAGGTATGGTTAAACCAAAACACACGAAGATCTCTGTATGCAAGGCATGCGTCCTCAGTACCTTGCTACAGTATACGGCAGTGAGACGTGGTGTTTATATGCCTCGCAAGAGCGACGGCTCAACACCTTTCATCTCCGTATGCTGAGGAGTATTCTCAACATCAAATGGACCAACAACGAGATACTCTCTCTTGCAAATTTACCAAGCCTATTCACCCTGCTCCGTGAGCGTCGTCTCCGCTGGGTGGGACACGTCCATCGGATGGCGGATGGAAGAATACCAAAAGATATTCTATACGGGGAGCTTGCATCCGGAAAACCAGCTCGAGGCAGGCCCCATCTCCGCTTGAAAGATCTGCGCAAAAGAGACATGAAAGGTCTGAGTTTGGACGTGAGCAACTGGGAGGAAACTGCAGACGACCGAACCCGTTGGAATCATGAGCTGAAAAACGGACTCAGAAGAGGTGAAGAGCGCCTCCATCAGTCTGCCGATGAAAAACAATTGGCTCTAAAAAGTGCATTGGAAAAGACACCAAAACCAAGCACCTACATCTTCAACCGCTGCAACCGTGACTGTCACTCTCGTTTTGGGCTACACAGCCACAAACAAGGTTGTCATAATCCCGCTATCCCAGCTCAAGACGCAGATCCATAGTCTTCCGAGACTGACGGATGCCGGAAGGTATACTAATAAAATGACATAATTTTCCCTCATAATATTATGAGTTTATTCTCGTAAAATTGTGACTTTTTTTCTAATTAGAATGCAACTTTTTTCTGTTAATATTTTGACTTTATTTTCATAAAATGATATCTGTTTTTCCATTTCTGCTTTTGTTTAATTTTTCTTTTTAATTTCCAAATATTTCAACTTCAAATCTTTGCAAATGTTATTTTCGTAATATTATGACTTTATTCCCATAATATATAAAGTTACAACTTTATTTTATTTTGTTTGTTTCTTACATATTACGACTTTTTTTGTAAAAAAAAATAATAATAAAAAAAAATATTTCAACTCTATGCTACTAACATGAGATTATTTTTTCTCCTAATATTAGGAGTTTATTCTCGTACAATTATGACTTTTTTTCCTCATTAGAATGCAACTTTTATGTCTTAATATTTTGATTTTATTCTCATAAAATTACATGGTTTTTTTCATTTCTGCTGTCATTGACTTTAAATTTTCCAACAATTTAAACTGTAAACTGTCTTCTCTTAGTTATAACTTTATTCCAATAATATTTTGACTTTAATCTCGTAACATTATAACTTTTTCCGTCACCTAATTTTCCAAAAATGACAACTTTATTCATTGCTTTGTTTGTTTCTTATAATATTCCAACTTAAAAAATATATTTTTTTCTTTTTTCCTTTAACATTTCAACTTGATGCGACTAAAATGTTATTATTTTTCCTCATAATATTACAACATTATTATCGTAAAATTGAAACTTTTTCTTGTTTTTCTATTAATATTTTCACTTTATTCTTGTAAAAATTACTGTTGTTGTTATCGGTTTTTTTTTTACTTTTCTTGTTAAATTGCAATTTTAGAATGTGCCGCGGGCCAATAAAGGAACCACTGCCCTATGTTGAAGATTTACAGTGAAGGAAAAATGACAGAAATGTTTTTTTTTCTACATTTGGAATCGTTTATTTATCATTCTCACTCCAGAACATAAACAAGCGAACTGTGAAAATGTTGCATAGTAATTGTGCACACTGATAGTTGCCCACTAATTGTGCATGCAATATATAAGAAAGCCCAAATTTACTTATGTAAATTTTGCGGTTTTCCATCCAAAAGACCTATCTCCCACCCCCATTTCACTATTATATCATATCCTTTGCTTTTTGGGCAATTTGCCTGGAGGGAGGGATCGTCAAGAAAGCTACAAAAATAATGTCAAGTTGTGGTATCACAACAAACATGGTCGAAAACAATAAAAGCCGACACTCCGTATCATAAAAGCAAACCGCTGTAGTAAATACCGATTTTTACTTTGAAAGCCCCAAGCGGAAGTGGTGTGGCTTTCCTGCTTGGAGGAGAAAATCGATACGGGTGTGACTGGAAGCTGCTGCTACGCGGATGTTGTGAAGAAATAATTGCGAGTCGTTGGTGGGGAACGGGGAAAACATATTAGCGTCTTTTTTTAATCGAATATCTTTTTAAACACCTTTTAAAATGGGAAACTGCCACACCGTTGGACCAAACGAGGCCCTTGTGGTTTCAGGTAACGACACAAAACTCGCATTTGGTGGGTTTGTTTCCCTCCGAGCCTCCGCGGCCTCTGCCTGCTTCACTGAGCGCCATGAAGGGATTTAAGAGGCGGGCCTTGGGGGGCGTTCTCCTTGCCTTCACTCGATGAATTACTCTTTATATCCTTTAAAAACACTTCACCAACACACTTAACACATATACAATACATATATGTTTCTACTTTTAACAAGCTGACATAAAAAACAAGTTTCTTCCACAATTACTGTTAAGTATAACATATTTGCTTTACACCGTCCTATCATATTCCACTGTAAAAACCTAAATGTAATATAAAATAGTGTGCATTACTTGTGATTGTGATGGTGGTTTCTTGTCCTGTTTGTAAGGTTAAGTGTAGGTTGTAAACAGGCTGATTGTGACAGTTTGCTTGTATTTGAGGCTCAACATGGTGGCTCCTCGTTGCGGAGGGAGTACAGCTGAATAAATTAGATTACATGGGAGAGGCCCTTAAAGACCTCCTGGTTCTGGTCTGGTTGCCAGTGCAACAAGACAGAATTTGTGACTATCAGCTGATGTTGTATTTCAAGGACGACAAACAAGGCAGTGTGTATTCTGCAAATGTTTTGGAACTGCAGTTGTTATTGACACAGTGCATGCGGTGCAGACATCTGAGGTCAAACACACATGAAGAAAAATGATTTCACTGGAAATAATCAAACTTTGGCTATCATAAAATTTGTATTAATTGTTGTTGTAATTTGGGCTTGTTATTGTAGTGCATGTAAAGTTTGGGGGTATACGGCGAAGCGAGTTTAGTGGGTTAGCGAGCTGTGTTGAGCTTAAGGCCGGACTTGTGTGTTCGGCGAAGGTAGCTTGCTTTTAAAGCAGCTCTATCACCATGCTAACTTGGGCTAAACTCATAATGTCCAGGCTTTCAGCTTCAAATCAGCTATGAAAGTGTCACTGTTTCACTGTTAACTAATTCGGAGATGGTGTCACCATTTATGGAGAAAAAATGTAAAAAAGAGCATTCCTATGTGAGGGAATACGCTAGGTATGCTCACACGAGCGCCAGGAATAAAATGGAATATGAAATATTAATAATTAGGCCAAGTTAGCAGCTGTAAACGTCACGGTAGTCCTTGCGTGAGTACTCACGTCAATACTGCCATCTAGCGGTCACAACGAGATACAACAAGAAGACACACTGCAAAGATGAAAAAAAAAAAAGTTTTTGCTCCAATTAATTTATTTTTTAAATGGATGAGTGTTAAAATTTCAAAGTTGTGCAATGTCGAGCGTTGGTAAATGAAAAGACTAGTAGGGTGTAGTTAGTAGAATAAATCAGTGTTATCTTGCCCGTTACATGCTCGGGACGGTGTTGCTTTTTGGAGTCATAGTGTTTTGAGAACTCCTCATAATGCTCCATAATAATTCCGTACTTATTATTTGTAAAATACGCTGGCTGGGATCGCTCCACTTTTCAGTGCAAGTAGAATGATATCACCTCAAACGCCCCCTTTCATGTGAACACGCACTTTGCACAAAATAGAAAACCCGACTTGACAAAGTAAGTGGATAACCACCGTCGCTGGACCAATTAAGTTATGTTAGGTTTTGTCGTGTTGCATCTTGAGCACAAAGCCCGGGTTTGTGGAGTCGCTTTTCGCCGTATACCCCCATAATGACAGTTTTAAAAATATATTATTATTGATGTTATTATTAGACTCCTCATTGTTCTGTGCTGCCTTAAATAAACTCATGTTTATGCAGCCAAGTGCAAGTCGGGCAGGAGTGCGATCTATTTGTGGTGGGTTTGCATCATCATCTAATTTGCATAACTGGCCATGACGCATGCGCGTGTAAAAGTAATTGATGCTGTAGGAGAGAGGAATAACGCTGTGGGGGAGACAAAATGTGACTAGAAAAATATGAAAAGCAAAACAAAAGAGGAACTTTCTTCCGTCGCTCGTCTGTGCTTCTAGGTGGGGAGTGGCCCACAGCAACACCCGCTGCTCTCTGAGAGGAGCGAGTTTCCAAAAGACTAGAAAATGTCGCTAGTTGCGTTTTTGAAAAAGAGTACCTAGAGGGGGTCTGAATACTCGCTAAATATAGTGGCCCCCCTGCAACGACTCCTTATTCTATGGCAGACCAGGTGCGTGTGAGGTAGTACAGTATGTTAAGAAGCGGAGTTAGGATGCACACCGCCACCTACTGGTCGAAGATTGCCCTAGTAAAACTTGACAACAGAACGACCGTAATTGTGGTAACAAGTGATTGTACATGAAGGGGGCACCGATCCACGTTTTCACTTCCGATGCGATACCTGATACTGCCACCTACTGTATGGAGTTGGAAGGACAAGCTGCATTCACAGACAGTCCCATTATAATGTGCTTATCAGGTAGCGCCAAATCTATTTGTGGCGGTCCAAATGTGTTTGTGTCGGGCCACCAAACTGCTGGAGGTTCTGACAACAACTACTGCAATTTTGATGCTTTGATCCAGGGGTGTCCAAGCTTTTCCCAGTGAGGGCCACATTGTGAAAAATCAAAGGATGCAATGGCCGCTTTGATATTTTTTTAAGCAAAATATGCTTAAGAAGTTGTACTGTATACGTTTCAAGAAAAAACTGCATCTCAGCATTGTGATATAAGAAGCGCTTATTATTAGTTTGAACTTCTCTCTTTGCTCTGTTTTCCATTTTTGCTTTAGTTTTTGTTTTCCCAAATATTTCAAATTTCTTCTTAAATAATCTTTGGAATTTAAAAAAATAATATTATTACCTTATTCTCATAATATAACTTTTCCCCCAACCTAATTTTCCAAAAATTAGAACTTAATTTTATTTTGGTTTGTCTCCCATAATATGACAACTTTTTTTTGTTTAATTATTATTATTATTATTATTGTTATTCTTATTTATAGTTATTATTTTTTAGGAAATTTTGTCTTTAATATTTTTCCTCATAATATTATGAGTTTATTCTCGTAAAGTTGTGACTTTTTTCCTCATAAGACTGCAATTTTTTTATCTTAATATTTTGATTTAATTCATAAAATTCCATTTGTTTATTTATTTATAAATAATATAAATGTATTCATTTATAAATAATACAAATAATCTTTGCAAATGTTTTTTTTTTAATATTATGACTTTATTCCCATAATATAACTTTTTCACCAACCTAATTTTCCAAAAATTACACAAAAAAATAAATGCAACTTTTTTCTCTTAATATTTTGACTTTATTCTCATAAAAGTACATCTGTTTTTTTTCTTTCTGCTGTTTTTTTCCCAACTCTTTCAGCTTTCTTCTTGTAAACTTTCTTCTCGTAATTCTAACTTTATTCCTATCATATTTTGACTTTATTCTCGTAACATCATAACTTTTTCCGTTTTGTTTTGTCTCATAATGATACGACTTAAAAATTATTTTTCTTTTTCTTTAATATTTAAAAAAAACCCCAACTAAAATAACGTTATTTTTTCTCATATGCAACGTTCACCTTTTTTTCCTCGTAATATTTTGACTTTATTCTTGTAAAAAAAAAAAAAATACTGTTTTGATTTTTCCATTTTTGCTGTTGTTTTTTTTTTTTAGTTTTCTTGTCAAATTAAATTTTTAGAATGTGCAGTGGGCCAAAAAAACAAAAAAAACAGCCGCAGGCCACAAATGTCCCCCGGGCCTCACTTTGGACACCCGTGCTTTAATCAAAGGTAATTATATTCAAGGGGAACAAATCTAATGAAAGGGCCAACTGCATATTTGGATTCCACTATGACAGCAGTTGGCTTTTTGAAGACACGTATACAAGTTTGTAATCTGCACTGCACAATAATTTACACAATAAGACATTTAACCGCATTCACCAAAATGCCACTTCTTCGTCGTCTTTGCAATGTGGGCTGCATTTAGGCATAAGGAAGCTTGCTGCTTCTAAAAGGCCCAATGTTGACCCGCTAAATCCGCTTAATTGTTCTTACAAATCACACTGAACCTTCGACAAGGTCTGATCCTTGCTTTTGTTTGAAAAATCTGTTTGCACACATGTTTATACTTGTGATTTGGCTGTGTTCTGAGCTTTTGTTTTTTTCACCAGCGAACCAGCTCAACCATTTTCCTCACACAAAAATCACACTTGATAAAGGTCAACAGAAACTGCTTTGGGGTTTTTGGTGAAGACAGTGCTAACCACACAGAGGAACAGAGTTGAGTGGGTGTAAGCTGTGCGTCGTGAGACCCAGCTTGCCTGCTCCACTGTGTGGAGATTTACTTGGATCAACTTTGGAATTTACTTTTTTGGCATGCTGTGTAAAGCACTGTATTATATATCAGGTTTATTTGTATGTTAAAAGAAACGAGTTGCCCTGTCATGCCAAAGCTGAGAACGTGTGTAGATTGGTATTCATTTACTTAAACAACCCCCACCCCCGTTGGTAGAATGCCGTCAGGAATGCCAGTTATGCCAGCGGTAAGAAGACTGGAGCATGAATAGTGTGCAGCTCAGTGCATCTCTAAAGGTTCTCACGCAGGTTGGCATTGGCAGTAGCATAAAGCATGTGGTACCCGCATCCTTGTCATAGAAATACCACAGGAACTACAGCACATCCCCAAAAACATCCACAGCAGACTTCTGTTTTACAGTTCTGGTGAAAAATGCAATTTAGCGTCAACATGAATGACAGTCTTTTACACAATAAAACAAGATGTGGCAAACAGTACTCTTATTTTGAAAGCCGGAAGTGTGTGGTGTGTGTTGAGAATGTCAATGGAGGGTTAAGACGAGTGGGGTGCAGGAATAAACGTGCCTCTCGTCTTTTTAACTCAGAACCTGCACGTTGTCAGCGGGCATTGTTAAAACGCTCGCTTAGATTTAAGCGGTAAAACACAACGTGGTGTAAACACGGCTCATCCGGCCCGAGTCCAACAAACACAGCCGCAGTAGTGCGCGCTGCCAAACTAAGCTAACGCTGCTAGCTTCCATTCCCGCTCCGTAAGAGAGGCATTTCAAAGTTTTTTCGCCGCCGTTTTGACATGTTAAGTTCATGAGGGTTGTGATAGTGTTTGTGATGAGTTTCCGCCACGATTGAGCGGTCCGCCAAGGAAGTACTTCCCCACACGAACATTTCCTTTCCTCATGATGATAACATTTCATCTCGCGTTTAACGGTAAATTCCGTTTTTATTGGCCAATTCCATAATTCATTAACGCGGAAATCATAGAGCCCTAAGAAAACACCCACTTACGTCCACCGCCTTTCTCGACAAAAAACTTTCAGTTAATTTCTAGAAAAATATCAATCTATTTATGCATATGCTGTATACTGTATGCTAATATACTGTCGTCCGTCGCAATATCACGTTGTTTCAGAAATTAATTAATAAATGATGGCTGTTTGGTGGTAGATTATGGTCTTTTATTAGTCAAAACGTGATTTTTTTCATGGGAATTTCTGGCTGCACCCCTGCTGATAAGAAAAAAGGAACCATACCACCGGTGAAACTTCCAGAGGATGAGACGCCTTCTTTAAGGAGGTTTTGGATGCATGAGTACATTGTTGGAGCACTAGCAGGACTTCCCGGCACGTGAGGAAACACTCTGCGAACACGGTGTCTTCCACCACTGAGAAAGGCTGGTCATCTCGTCCGATGAATTCAATTATTTTCCGGGTTATTTGCTCACACACACACACACACACACACACACACACACGCGCATATCTGGGCGCCATACTACGTCAAGGGTTTCTTCTTCAAATGCCGTATTAAATTAAGGCTCATTAACATGCTACCCCCGCAAGATAGTTTTCGTGGCATGTGTTGGCTGTTAAGTTCCACATGGCAGAATTTATTGAGAATTATTGCAGTTTTACATGCGGAAAATGCAACAAAATACATGTCAATGATGTATTAAAACATTTAACTTGACTTTTACGTTTACTGAAGGATAGAAGACACAGTGATGAGTGGTGGAAGGAGGGAACGGAACTTGCTTTGTCCGACGCTACCTTCTTACTTTGCGATTAGTTATTTCTTGAATTCAATAGTGTTTCTCACCTTTAGCTAAGTTCTGGCGCTTGCAACTTTGTTTGCAGCCGTCCTACAAAAAACACGCAGATTGCTGACTGAGAACACTCAGAAATAAGCTGTGCGCTTGAATACCACATCACAGGAGAAAGGAGACAAATACAGTTGTTCCTCGTTCTGTGTGCGTTCTACGAACAAATAAACCACCCTCACACACATAATAAAGATGATTAGGTTTCTCTGGCCGTAATCTGTCTATAGTGTCCCAACTCTAAAAGAACCACTATCTTTTCTTCACAGAGACAGGGTTACCAATGCGTGGATGCTGTGTTTGGCTGTACGATAACCAAGACAGTGTACGAAAACCGAGACATTTGTTCCAGTCATTTTTTTGTAGTCAAGACATCCACCAAAATTACTGCAGCAGCTCTGTTAGATCATTATGATGGAGTATTAGGCCTACATTGGAAAAAAAATTCGAAGATTTTGAGAATAAAGTCGTAAATTTCCAGGGAAAAAAGGAGTAAATTTATGACAGCTATGAAAAGGGGGGACTTGTGAGACCTTTGGCCTTGGGCATGTGGAGGGGGCGGGGTAAGGAAGGCGGAAGTGAGAAGGGCTAGACATACCCAACTGCTCTGTTTTGCTGCCACTTTATAAATAAAAGCTAGCCTGAGGGCAAGAGTAAAGTTTCCTTCCTTCCTGAAGAGCTATACTCTAGTTTCCCTCTGACACGTATGACATGATGACACATAATATTACGACGTTATTCTCATAAATTGCGATTTTTTTTCTCTTGAATTTATGACTTTATTCTTGTAAACTTATGATCCTTTTCCAGTAATTTTATGACTTTATTCTCGTAATATTATGACTTTTTTTCTTAAATGTACGACTTTGTTCTTGTAAATTTACGACTTTATTCAAGTAAATTTACAACTTTATTCTCGAAATCTCAAGATTTTTTTTTTTTTTCAATGTGGCCCTAACACTCCGTCGTAGATAAGCGTATCAAGACATAAGAATCAAAATAAAAAAATGCAGGAAAACATGTCAGGTTAAAAAGTTCAACTATTATTGCTGTCACTTTGCTCTAAGAGATACAATAAATGGTTACAACCCTGTCAATGGACATATTAAACAGCTCATTTGTGTTGGCGTAAATGTAAAGCATGTTGTGTGCCTTTGCCCGTAAATATAGCTGGACCCCTCCCCCTCCCTTTTTTTTTCTGTCAGTTAACGTGACAGCTGGGAATGCGGCCCTAACCGCTGGAAAGGAACCAGACTCAGAGGTCCGTGTATTGTTGCTCAACTCAACTGACACACAAACTGTGGCTGTCATTACTGCAAAGCCGTGCTGTTTGGACTGGGACACATGGCTTTGAAATATAAGGTTGCGTCCTGCAAGTAAACTCATCCTACAACCGTGGTGGCTAGTAAACTCACCCAAAACGTGCTTTGCAACACTAAACTGAAGCTACAGTTAAGAAGTGGAAGTGTTTCTTAGGTCGTGACTAAATGGATTTTTGTTTTGACACAATGGTAAACTCATAAGGCTGCTCGCTGTACTAGTGTAACGTCACATGAGCAAATGTTGCGACATCAGAGTTTAATAACGGAGACCTGCATGGTTCAAAATGGTAAAAAATGAATAGTCGAATACAGTGGGCCCTTGGTTAGCGTCATTCATTTGTTCCATAAGGTCCGACTCTAACCAAAACGGACGCTAACCAAATCAACTTTTCCCTAAACCCTAACCCTAAAAAATAATGTGAATCCAATTAATCAGTTCCAGGAAGCCAAAAATGTGAACATACAGTAAAATAAAATGTGAACATACAGTAAAATAAGTTTTTATACTTTTGCAATTATAGTCTTACATGCATAAAACAATTCGAAATGCATATAAATACACGTAATATAAAGGGATAAATGAAAATTTAAGGTTACTTTTACCTTCATTGAAGACGTGACAGTTCCCAAAGACACGATGTGGCCGCAAGATCAAGCACCACCACCACCTTCCAGTTTTGCTATGAGCTATGTTTTAAATTCAATAGTGTTTAGTAGGGTTGTAACGATACGTTTTAATAACGACTCGATTCGTATCACGATTCGTGGTTGCCGGTACGATTCAAGGACGATATTGCTTTGAACGATTCAGTAACTTTACATTGATTCAGTAACGTTTTAGGCAAAAATTCAACTAGTCTGACTGAAATAAATACCTGGATACTGCACAGTGCAGGTGAAGATTCCTAGATTCACATTGGTTATTGTAAGGGAATCAGGTATAAATTAATTATGGATATAAACAAACAAGTAAACAACAATTAATGGCAAATGCATTCACATTTTATTTGAATCAAGTGCAACCAACACTTCAGGTTGAATTAACAATGAATGAATTAACAGGTTGAATTAAATCAAGTCTGTCATTAATTCTGTCTGACCTACATGACTTGAACTTTAATTTGATACCTCAGTCACTTCTCTACCCCAAGTGTGAAAGAAGTTAGAGCAAATTTCATATCCGGAAATAGTGCCTTTGGTTCCCATTTAACATTGAGTCAAGACAAAAGCTGTGATCGACCCACGGACCTTGGCAAGTACAACCGTAGTTCAAAATATATAATAGCTTAGGCTAAGACATTTGTTTTAAAAGTCAACAGAGTAGCCATTGATTTATTTTTTTTTGATAATCAAAAAGTCCAGGGAAGAAAATCAAGTGTCATTTCATGTAGGCCTCACTGCACACTCCACACTACAAATTGCACGTACACAGTAATTCCAGGGCAAAATTAACGTACTTCACACCATCAGATTTTAACAAAATGTCATCTGCAGATAGATATTAAAGTGAATTTATATCCTACATACCTTTTATCTTGTCCTGAAGCCCCGATCCATGAGTTTGAAAGGCGTAAAATTGGACTTTTTAAAAAATTGGACAATTTCGATGCGACTCAGTGTGGATCAACGCTATATAAATATAAGGTATTTAAGTATAAATCCAGTATAACTACGATGTAGTTGGATCATAGGAATATAAATTGATGTATTGATTGTGTTTAGTGTTCAATAGTGTTTTTCACCTCAATAACCAAAGTCAAAGAAAATTGCAAGTTCCAGCATTTTGACAAAGAAGGTGAGAAACAGTATTGAATTCAAGAAGTAACTCATGGCAAAACAGAAAGGTGGTGGGTGGTTAATCTTGCTGCCACATCATGGTTTTTGGGAACGGTCACATCTAAAAATGATGGTAAAACTATAATTATAAAACTAATAAAACAGGTTTTGTGTTAACAATTTTGAGAGCCAACCGCTGATGACATCATAGACGGGCGACAGAATATAACTGACGTTCGATACCAGTTGCCATTTTGTTAGCTAGCTCATCGACTGCTAACAACGGTTTGTGATATTAAAAATATATACAGCGTTACCACGCTACATCCCGGTACACCTTTCGCGGATTCGCTGTTTTGCGGGTTTTTTTAAGTGCATGGTTTTTTTTGTGTGTGTTCGTCTTTTTTGTGTGCATTGTGTTTTGCGTTCTTGTGGTGTTAGAGTGATGTATCGGTGCTTTGTTGTATGTGTGGAGAGGGAGTTGTATACTCATGTGAGAGTTGAAGACGTGTGAAGCTCCACCTCATCTCAGTATGTGTTCATGTGCCTGTACGAGCATTTTAGGAACCCACAGTAGAGCTACAATAGCCGGCTAAATATAGAATACACTAGGTCCCCAACTTACGAACACAGTTCCAGACGACCGTTCTTATGTTGAATCGTTCTTAAGTAGGGGAAAAGGTAATATTACCAATGATATAGGTACTACATGTGTGTGTATACATATACAGTATATGCGTATGTATGTAAATATGAGTTTAGATGCAGTAGTAATAAACGAGGATAATTAATGAAAAAAACAATAATAAAATTGATATAATACGTAATGATAAATGTTATTTACCTTTGAAGAGAAGTGGTCGAGCATACGTCGTTACTTGTGGTGGAGGAGGAGGAGGAGGAGGAGCTATTGAAAAAAAGGACAAATGGTCGTCGTGGTTAGACTCTTCTAAAAGAGGTAGTGTTCTGTGGGTGGTGTAGAATTAAGCAGGCCTATTTACTCTTCATAAACTTTAATCACACGCTCTGTCCGGGTTGTATCATTTAGCTTTCCATTTAGCTTTATCTCCCCAGCGTCTAACTCTTCCTGTGTTGTTCCCATTAGCTCAAACGCTGCCTCTGTTGGTCCCATTAGCAGTGTCACAGTGCCCTCTACTGGTCAAGCATGTACAGTAGCAGTATAAATACTGATTGAGCGACTACAAGGCAAAATAAAGTAAAATATAGACCAGTCGGCTTGTGTTCGTATCCACGAATGTTTGCTAGTCGGGTGTTCGTAAGTTGGGGAGTGTGTATATACACTCGACGCCCCTACAACGTAAATAATCCGTTCCGAGAACCTTCATGTTATAGGGATTTTATGTTATGCGAAGCGTAAAATACATGTAAATAGCCTAATCCGTTCCAAGATCTTCTCAAACTCACCCATTTTGGTCCTTCAAAATATTCAAAGTCCACCAAATATGGTGGGAAAATATAAGAAAACAGCATTAACACAGTAGAGTAACATTCCAATATAAAATAAGGCAATAAATAAGATAACTGTAAATGAATAAAACTGAAAAACAAAAACAATCTTACCGTTCACCAGACATCTTGATCAGGAGCGCGCAAGTGGAGGCAGGAGGGGGAGCGGGAGGAGACTGTCTATCACACACAAACACAAGCGCTGGATACGTCAGCCAATGAGATGAGAGCGTAGGCGGTGCCCTGATCATCAGCTAATGAGATGAGAGCGTAGGCGGTGTTCCGATAATCAGCCAATGAGATGAGAGCAAAGGCGGTGCTCCGATAATCAGCCATTGAGAGCATGAAGCGTCGGAATTTGTGGATAACTTCCTGCTTCGTTTCGATCGACAACTTTTCCCTTTTTTCTTATCACTTACACTTGGTTTAAGGCCCATGACCACAGTCATTTTAACACAAAGAAAAGTAAAGAAATTAAGAAGAGATTTCAGTGTGTGCAAACTAGTTTAAGGGCGACTACGATGAGGAAGGAAGCTCACACACAAACATGGACGCACTGGATAAGTCAGCCAATGAGATAAGAGCGTAGGCGGTGCCCCGATAATCAGCCAATGAGATGAGAGCGTAGGCGGTGCCCCGATAATAAGCCAATGAGAGCGTAAGCGTCAGAAGGTGTCACCAAGTGTACTCTGTTAGCCTCTGTCGCTTGCACCGACTTGACGCTTTATGTTATATGGAATTCCTTACGTAATACGATGCAAAAACTTGACATAAATTTTTTACGTTCAGTGGAATTTACGTAAAAAGGAGGTTTACGTTATGCGAGGTACTACTGTATATATAGAGTATAGGCTAAGGGAGAATGAGGCACGGACAGAGGAGTCAATAAGCGTGAGTCACTTGATAATTTTTGGTGTCCAACCTTGTAGATTGATCGTTAAAATTAAAACAAAATTTAAACTTTGAGAGTATTTAAACGAGAAAAGTGAATAAAGTGTATTGTGAGGGGTTTTACAACCTTAAAACATATATAATTGTCAACAAAGTTGGGAACCTATCCCCCGCGATAAACAAGGGGACACTATTAAGAACACAGTTGGACCCACGTAGCGCATTAACAACACGACCAGACTTGCGTCATTTTGTACACTAACCTGAGAATGAATGCAAAAAGGGCAAAATGGTGGCGCACATTTTGGCACTAACCGAAAAACGTGCTAACCAGGGCGGACGCTAATCGAGGTTCCATTGTAGGCTACTTTGTTGTGACTTGTGGCTGTGTTGTGCCACATGTCATCAAACCGATTAGAACACACCAGGCCACAAAGCAAATCAAAGTTCCAAAGAGAACTTTGTGTTTGCATATATTCCATGGTTACCAGTGATTGCTGGTAAACGTTGAGGCTTTCCTCTGAGCTTTGGTGCTTCAGTGATGTCATCAAACGGACTAAAGCACAGGTTGCCAGTACTGACGCACAGAAAAACTCGCCAATGCTCTCCTTACAAGACAGCATTGTTCAACAGCTTGGTGGTTATATACACAAGTTAGCACCAAAATAAGCTGTCAAAGCAGTGACAGCCACCAATCTGTTTCGAACCAACAGCACGCGTATGACCCTTCCAATGCAGTTGGTCACATGATACTTGCAAAAGTATCCGAAGCAATAATTCGAAGCAGTGTGATTCAGCTAGTCTTGACACAAGCTCCGAGGCTTCGGGTTCATTTTACCATGGCTAATTTATTCCTGTGTGAACATGGCTTTGTGAAACATGAATCTTATCTCTTCTGTTGTTTCCAAGGTGGCTGCTGTGGCTCAGATCAGAAGACGTATGTTGTGGGAGGCTGGGCGTGGGCCTGGTGGCTCATTTCTGACATCCAGAGGTAAGCTATGGCCGCATGTTATTACACACACAAACAAAGGGGGCAATACTTTTTCAGCAGTCGTTTAATAAACAGAAGGTGTTAACAAATCTGCTTGTCTACGTAATTGTCTGTATACACGTCTTTTATTATCGATTTTGATCGCCATTGTCATCTGAGTGTACTAGTTGACAGGTACCAGTTTATCGGGTCATTATTTACTTCCATAGTCCAGTTTCTCATGTAATAATCATAGAAAGAAATAAGGTTTGCACAGCATTAGAATTTGGAAGGAAAGGGAAAAGGGGCTTTCTCTTTCCTGTCTTTGTGAAGGATAAACATTCTATTGTGGCTCATTATTAAAACGTGTTTATTCAAATGTGTAAACATCGCTGCTCACCATTGTTTCTGAGCTCGTGCGACCAGCCACAGTGATTACTCTGGAAAGATAAACACGTTTGTACCTTATGGTAAGATCAGGGTTGTGTTATATTCATCAAAGACAAAATGACAGGTCATGAAAGCAACTTCACATTTGGGTCCAGAGCTTTTGCAGCAAGTGAACAGTAAAGAAAACAACTGTCGACTTAATGTAATTTACTGTTAGCTGACTTGGACTAACCTGTACTGATATGAATGTGCTTGTGGAGTTTTTGCTTTGTTTATACTTAACCTGCTTCTGTGTGTGTGCGTGTGTTGTCGATCTCAGTTCTACTTTGCCCGCTTCAGGTTGCTCATTTCCAATTAACAACCACGCTTCTGTGTTGCTTGGAAACATAATGGTGGACCGAAGCAACAAAGTGAGGCTGATGCACGGACGAGGTTATAAATTCACCAGCCCCGCAGAGACACACTTGCTTTTCCATTAATCCTCACTCGCCCGGTCCTTCAGCGTTTGGGTCTTGTGCCCGCGTCTTCCTTCTTGGACGAATCAACAGGAGTCGAGTCGGGAGCACTTTCACTAAAAGCCCCGCGCAGTTAACTGTCGCTGGGCAGGGGAGGGTGGTGCGGTGTGTCTTCCCGCATGTGATGCAGCAATCATGTTAATGTCCAGGCCCATGACTCATTGATCCAGCTCTCCTGGAGCAGGGGAGGAGGGGCGGGGGTGCTGCCATTTACTAGAGAGTCTCCTCTTGCTGCAGTCTGCTTCTGAACAAAATCACTGATGGCGCCAAGTCGGTATTCGTTGGAAAAGGGGAGACCTGCTGTCTTTTTCCACAGAATGTCGCATACAGACCAATCAATTGGTGTTTTTATCTTATTTTGGAAAAAGGCTAAAAAATACCAACACTTGCGTATATTTAAAGCCAAAGCTTTTTGTTATTATTTGTATCAACATTTTGCTCTATTTTTTCAACTTTTGCACTTTTTTTTTTAAGTGTTTAATTTTATTTGTGCAACTTGCCGCGGGCCAATAAAAGAGTCGCTGGCCACACTTTGGACACCCGTGATGTAAATAAATCATCTTTGCTACTGCCAACATCAAAGATTTTTTTTTTTTTTTTTTTTTTTGTTTTCAGAGGACATTGTTGTTTAATTTGAATGTAAACTAAGAACAAGAATCCTGTCCTCTTTATACTTAAATCCATTGATCTGGATCCGTTCCTATGACTAGCGGCTAGGTCAGGGGTGTCCAAAGTGCGGCCCCAGTGCCAATTGCAGCCCGCAGCTGTTTTTTTTTTTTTTTATTGGCCTGTGGCACATTCTAAAAATGTAATTTAACAAGAAAACTACAAAAAAAAGCAAAAATGAAAAAAATCAGCAGTCATTTTACAAGAATAAAGTCTAGATATGAAGAGAAAAAAGCTGTAATTTAACGAGACAAAGTGGTCATTTTTAGAGAAAAACGTAATAGTACAAGGAAAAAATGAATGTAATTTTAGTAGCATAAAGTTCCAATATTGAAGAAAACTTCAAATTGTAATCTGACAAAACAACAAATAAAGTTGTAATTTTTGGGGCATTAGGTTGTGGAAAAATGTATAATGTTACGAGAATATCAAGATATTATGGGAATAAAATCGCAATTACGAGAATAAGGTTGAAATAGTTGGGGGAAAAAAACCCAAACAACACAAAAAATTTAAGAGAAAAAGAATCGTATTCTAACGAGAAAAAAGGTCGCAATTTTATGAGAATAAACCCGTAATAAGAGGGTAAATAATGCCATTTTAGTCTTTGAAATATATAATATTTACAAAATGTTATTTTTTTAAAGTTGTAATAAGAGAAACAAACAAACAAAACAAAATAAAAATTAAGTTGGGGAAAAAAGTTCTAATATAGCAATAAAATCATAATATTACAAATAGAACATTTATGGAGATTATGTAAGAAGAAAGTTGAAATATTTGGGGGAGGAAAAGACTGCAAAAATGAGGAAAAAAAGAGCAAAGACCAAAGTAGCTAACTAACAGTAGGCTTTTTCACCTTTATCACAAAGTTTTCTTCTTGAAACACATGTAACGTCTTAGCATATTGCTTTACAAAATATCAAAGTGGGCCTTGCATCACTTTTGAGTTGAGTTGAATTGAAATAGTAATATAAAAGAGAAAATTCCTCACGTTGAAATGGAAGGGGTGTTGCAAAGGAAGGAGAGACAAGCTTATTGGGAGGAGGAAGTCTAAATAAAGAGACCACCACCCTGCTTGGTTATCACTGTCCATTTCGTAGAAACAGATCCTTTTGCGGGTTCAAAGATGATGGTTGTGCTATTTGAGCGGCTCGGAGCGCGCGCGTCTGCCCCCTTTCTGAGCTTTTTAAAATGTATAAGTTCACTTCACTTTTCACTTTGGCTTTCCTTTTCTTTCACGCACCGCCATCAGAAGAGTCTGCCTCACGCTTGGGAGATGTAAGTTAGCCAAAACAACAAAAGGGACGTCCTATGGTATTAATAATTTACGTGAGTGCGTACGCAACCACGAAACGTCGCAAACGTCGTTTGCTGACGGAGACAAAAGAATGCGTATTTGAGCTGCGAGCGCACAGCCATGCAATAGTCTGTGGCTGAAGCAGGTCCAACCGGGGTTCAGGTTCTGCCTAATACCTCCACCCTCTTTTTTCTGATCTTGGTTACTGACATTCCTAACAGCTGTTGTCCAACTTACTGTTTTGCCTCTGCTATTCCGGCCTTCCTTCCTGTCTGCATAGAATGTCTCTGGAGGTTATGACCATCCTCTGTCGCTGTGAGAATATCGAAACCTCGGAGGGTGTTCCCCTGGATGTGACTGGGGTGGCCCAGGTAATGTATTTTCGAGAGACACCCCCTCCCTCCCCAACAACAACAACAAAAAAAAGCATTGGCTGGCGATCAAGACCAAAAGAAGACATGAGAACTGGCTCACCTAATAAGCTAAACTCTTGTTATATGTGTGTTTGTGTGGTGTCAAGCTAAACTCTGTTGTGTGTGTGTGTGTGTGTGTGTGTGTGTCTGCGTGTATCATCCTCATGGCTTCTCTCTTCGGTCGTCAAATGGGGGCAATCGGCTGTCACTAACCCGGCTTTGCTGTGACGCTTCACTCTGAGAAAAATATGGCAACAGATGACCCATAGGAATAGCTTCAACCAGACACTGGGAACGAATAAAAATTCAGAGCTGAACCAAATGTAAAGGTCTGTTTCGGGGATCTCCTTAAACTCCATTGTTAGTGCTCTGGAGTCCTTGGGTGAATGGTTTCACTTTGTCCTGTTTTTTTCCTTGTGTTCTGGCCCCTCCCTTCATTTGCTTCCCCTCGGAACATGCCTATTTTTATTTTTATATTTTTCCACATTCTTCACAGGATAACGCTTGAGATTATGACCCTGCAGCCCAAGTGTGAGGATGTAGAGACAGCGGAGGGTGTAGCTATTACGGTCACTGGGGTGGCTCAGGTAAATCACCACACTTGTTGTTTTTTGGGAATGCCAGTTCAGACTCCTCCCCTTTTCCCACGCATCCCCTGTAACTCCCCTTTCGTCTGGCATCACCCCATAATCACGTCAGAGCGGGTTTTCCTACAGAGGGCTCAAGTTGCATTACACACCTGCATTTGTTTAGCTAGCCTCCCAGATGTTGGGTCTGCATGTGTTTTTTTTTTTTTTTTTTTGTTGCCCTCACCCCTGTACAGAGGACAGTATGGATCTAGACAAATCAGTACTCAGACGGACAGGAACACTGTGTCCAAGGTTTACTGTGCTTCTTGATGAGACACAAGCTGAACAAGGTTTTACATATCTCCCTGCTTTTATTGATCCAGTGTTCTTCACTATCTGAAAGGTGTACTGAAGTGCCTTACCTGCACGTCTCCCTTCATTTTGCTCTGTTATTTTTTTTTAAATGGCACTCTGTTCCTCATTTACGAGTTAGACTTCTTAAAAGAGACGGTGTACTCCAGTGGTTCTCAACTGGTTTGGCTGCGGTAGCCGCCACCACCCCCTTCACGACAAGCCGCGGCCCAAATTGCGGAAATGTTTTCTACTGAAATTTCTTAAAAGACAGTGCAGTTTGAATTTGAGGTACAACCAACGGGTTCGGTGTTGTTTTCAGTTGCAGTGGCAGATTACTATCACTGCCCTGCTCAACTGAAAGACTGTGCAGATCATCCCTCCACCACGCCATTTGGCTTTGTGACACAACAGAGGGGGAGCGATATAAACAAACACAGGACTGGACTTATTACCTTATTATAAATAATTATTATGTATTATTTTTACTATTTATTATTATCATGTGTGATTGCACTACAAATTGGAAGTGAACCATTCCGTATTATTTATTTACAGTTTGTATTTATTCTTATTCCCCTAATATTAAGAGTTTTTTTCTTTAATATTTCAACTCTGATACTAATGACATGATTTTTTAAATTCATAATATTATGACTATTCTCGTAAAATTGTGACTTTTTCTTGTTAGAATATGACTTTCTTTTTCTAAATATTTTGACTTTATTCTCATAAAATTACAGGTGTTTTTTCCATTTCTGCTGTTTTTTTTAGTTTCCAACTATTTAAATTTTTTTCTTGTAGTTAAGACTTTATTCCATTTATTCTCGTAACATAACTTTTTCGCAGCCTAATTTCCCAAAAATGACAACTTTATTTGTTGTTTTGTTTTGATTTTTAAAAAAACTTAAGTCTCTTTTTTTTTTTGGTAATATTTCAACTTTATGCTACTAAAATAACGTTATTTTTCTTCATAATATTACGACGATATTCTCGTAAAGTTAAGGCTTTTCCTCATTAGATTAGAAGTTTTTTCTCTTAATATGATGACTTTGTTCTTGTAAAACTACTGCAGATTTTTCCATTTTTGCTGCTGCTGTTGGGTTTTTTTGTTGTTTTTTTTTAGTTTTCGTGTTAAATTATATTTTTAGAATGTGCTGCAAGCAAATAAAAAAGCAGCCACGTGCCGCAGAGGGCTCTCGGGACACCCCTGATTTAAATAAATGTGCTGGCTCGATGCCGATGCTTGCGATTATATATAATAATAATGTATGCACTAGCGATTAGCATTGGCAATTTTTTATGCTGATTTCAAACACCATTAAATAGACAACTTAGATTCACATGCCACCTAAACAGCTGACATATAACAAGCATATAATTACAGGCAAACGCTTTCTAACCCTCAACAAGAGACAGTCCTGACACATTGAACATATGAATGCCAGTAGACTGCTGACCAACACTGTTGGTCTTTTATGACAGCAGGTTTGAAATAGCACTGCATAGCATTGTCGCCTCCTATAGGAGTATTACTGGACATCCCGCACGTTGAAAAAAAAAAATCCCCTTCAGAATAAAAGTGCAACATTATTTTTGGGGTGACTCACTAGCTGAGAATCACTGGCGTAGCCAATATATATTTGTACTGTAAAACAGGGGCGTCAAACCCGTTTTCACCGTGGGCCACATCGCAGTTATGGTTATCCTCAGAAGGCCACTTGTATAATTCTATTTTAGAATTTCGTTAATAATTACTACATTCATTTTTCATTAATCATTTTAAATTGTATTTCACAACAAAAAATATAGTTTTCTGTCAATATTGACAACAAATACATTTAGCAAGAACGATAAAGATAAGAAAAAAAACAATTTAAGTTGTTTTTGTTAGTAATATTAATTTTGTTTTTACTTTAATACATTATTTTATTATTTTTTGTAAATGCAACTGTAAATGTTTATTAAATTATTGTAAAAATATGTTTTAAATATTACATTTGTTATATTAGTGTAAAAATATTTTTATATATACAATTTTTTACTTATTTAAATATATTTATATTAAGTTAAAAAAATTAAAATTACAGCATACACATAAAAATACAATAATATAAATATGATTTTACAATAGTATAAAAGTAAAATAATGAAAAATAAAGCTTTAAAAAAGTAAAGATAAAATAAATATTAATAACAAAATTACAATATATATACAAATATTTTTTTCAATAATATTAAAATAAGTGTCCTTTTTGACATGCACTATTTCAAGGCTTTCGCGGGCCACATGCAATGATATAGGGGGCCAAATCCGGCCCCTGTGCTCTAAAACAATTGGTGAGTAAAACCAAAGTCTACCCATTTAAAAACAATATGGCCGTTTTTGAGTCATTTGAACCAGACTTGTTTCAGTTGGAATCCGGCCAGCAACGCCTAAAATCTCCCAAATCCATCCGGAGCTCAGTTGAAGATCCAAGCAAGTAAACATATTTTTCGCGTTTAGCTTTTCACTTCGCACAGAAAGTAGCACACCAAGCCGCTGCAGGCAGTATTTCACCCGTCCATTTGGCCGTTAGTCACGTCACTTTTTCAGCCGCATACCTCGAGTGAGAGAGAATGAAAAGAGTTTCCTCATTATCAGTTGTATTAGTGTGTTTGTGCCAATGTTTCCTGTGTGTGTGTGTGTGTGTGTGTGTGTGTGTGTACGTCCTCCATGCACGCCGACAATGAGCCCACTGTTTGGAAGAAGCCCTCTCTCTTAACACACTTTCAACATGCCACTGTACTATTGGTCCACATCTCTCACGGCAACAGGGCTGGCGTGACCTTGAATTATTGGAGCCGTTGAGCCCGCCCACTTCCCTATCAAGGAAGCTACAGTACATGTTAGTGTGGATGACATTTTCTTTTTGTGTTTTTTTTTTTTTTCGTTTTGCATTGTTTTGGAGAGGAGGAAGGGTGATGTCAAATGAGGGGGGGGTTGGTCAGTTGGGAGTCAAGACTAATTTTTTCCACACGAGAGTTTATTTAAGGCTGAGCCCGCAGGACAGCCTGCTGTGTGCCTCTCCAGCTTGCACCCTTTTCAGTTTTTGAGACGGCTGAACATGGAATGACACCCCCCCAACCCCCACCCACCCACCCCTTTTACTTTGTGTGTCCTATCCTCATATGAGTGCATGTAACCGAACAAAAGAGTGTGACCGCTCGCCTAAGGACCCAGCGCACTTGTCTCTTTTTACAGCCCCAGTGGAGTACAGCATCACCCCCATCCTGTTTTTTCCATTTCTTTCATATAAGTGAGCTCTTACTGTCAATGATATCTCCCTTACTTTCTTTTTGTATGCATGGATAACTAGCATGGTACATTTAAAAAAAAAAAAAAAAAAATCCATAAAATGATGTTTGACGTGATATTCACCATGCACGAAGAAACCCTCTATTGAGCCAAGGGGACTAAATTGAACAAACTAAAGCCAGCAGCTGCTCCCATGAGGATGTTTCTGGTGTCAAGCTTTGTTATTTTTAAATAAGCAACACTTTTTTTAATACTATTTCATGTGTCAGGCTATGTATATGAATAAGAACGGCATCAGTGTCATGTGTTGGCCAGTGTGTGCTCCTGCTCAGCTGACAATGTTTGTCCACACCGACACCAGGTAAAGGTGATGACCGAAAATGAACTGCTGGGCTACGCCTGCGAGCAGTTTTTAGGGAAGTCCGTCATGGAGATCAAGAGCGTCATCCTGCAAACCCTTGAAGGTCACCTACGCGCCATCCTCGGTAGGTAGCTGCTTGCTTGTGACCCGTCCTTGTGTTTTGAGTCATTACCTGCTGGTAGCAGTTTTGCCAGAAAGCAGTGCACTCAAACAGTGTCGGAAGCTATCACATTACACAACAGCAAGCACAAAACAGGTTTTGTAGCGACATAAAAAGGGTGCTGTGTTTGATCAACAGGAAGGGAGGGCAACAGTAGAAAGTGTGACTGTCAAAAAATAAGGCATTAATGGCGCTAACTAATTTAGTCACTTAATTATGTTCACTTTTTTTGTGTAATTAACAAGTAAACCGCACTGGAGGCACAGTGTAGAATCCCCACAGAGTCTGATGCTTTTTTTTTTTTTTATTCCAACACCATATATGTACCTCCTCACTCACAAACATTCCAAACATCTCAACATCTGTGTCTGTGTGGTCTAAATAAACAGAAAAAAGAAAAACATGTAGCTATAGATAGAAATAAGTAGCTTTAATCAGAGAAAATAAGCCTATAATAATAATAATAAATAATTGAAGATAGTTTACCTTGTAGGTCATATTCTATAACAAGTGGATATTCTTATCAGCATTTAAGGAAAACGGCACTTTAAAAAAATTACCCATCATCCACAACTTTTATGTGAGACATGAACACACATCTTTTTTCTGTGCCTTCTAAATATATAAAAACAGCTAAAAGAGGCTGCTAAGAATGCATGTAATGGGAAGCACCTATTCCACCTATAAATCCTTCTGAAAAAACCCTCCAAAAACTGACAACAATGCTCCATTTACATAATGTGACCTGCATATTAACATTGTTACATTATTATTAACATTGTTATTATTATTATTAACATTGTTATTATTATTGTTAACATTACGCCCAAGAACTACTTTGCTGGCGTAGTGACACTTGGCCACACCACACCGGCTAGCTTCACCGCACACTTGCTCACAATGCCTCAGGCCACTAGCGAAAGGTAACACTACATTTTGTAGCTGCCGCTGTGTTTTTGTTTTTGACGCTAGGTGTAGCGTTCCTTTCGATGTTGCTATGTGAAATCAATGCACCCAGGATGGAAGTTCCGCTAATGCTTAAAATTACCAAAGTAGGGCAAAATACTGTAAGTACGACATGTTATCATGAATGTACCTGTTACTACATGCTCACAGCATGGATGTAAAACCAGAAAACCTTGTTGGAGGTTTTTGGAGGTGTTTTAATCGGAGGTATAGGTGTGTCCCATGATGCGATTTTTAGCTGTTTTTATATCTTTAGAAAGCACAGCAAGGTGAAGGAGGTTTCATATTAGGATTGTGGATGATGGGCAAAATTCATTAAAAGGTGCAGTTTTCCTTCAAGTGTGCTCGGAAATTCCAGAACATACGTGGTTAATTGGTTCCAGACTCGACTGCAATAAGTAAATTCTTCATAAATGGAATGTTTTTGTTTGTAGTTATGGCATAGAAAACCTGTTTACGATCTTCTAAATATGTTTTGTAAAATTATTTGAGCCGTCTGGACATGAAATAACACCCATATAGTCGTCATTACATTCATATAACCCAATATAGATGATACAAGCAGAGAAAACAAGCCATTTCAGACTGTTTACCTTGTAGAACAGAATTGATGGTGGACAGGAAGTGACATCAGGGTTCAGAGTTGAATTTTAGCTTGTTGTGGGCTATTGCCACAAAAGTAACCCGTGTTATTATAGTTACTATGTTATTATTATTGTGCCTGTAATCATTTTAGTGCATTTAGCCATTTGTATGTTTGAAAATGCTTAATTCTCGGCAAAAAATATGTACAATTTGCTTAAATATTTTTTGACTAATAATAAGCCGCAGTCAACCATGAAACAGCAACCATTTATTAATTCATGAATGTTTGCAATGTTTGTAGAGCAAAACATGCGAATTACGCGGTGTCTTTGAACGCAGCCCTTCATTGCACATAATAACACGGTTAAAATGTGATTCAAATGTTCTGCTGCTATTAAAGAGACTAGGCCATTTCATTTTCTATGCCGCTTATCCTCACGAGGCTGACTTTGGGCCAGAGGCAGGGTACACACTGGACTGGTCGCCGACCAATCGAAGGGCACGTGTAGACACTCACATTCATACCTGTGGACAATTTAGAGTCTCCAGTTAACCTAACATGCATATTTTTGGAATGAGGAAACCGCAGTACCCGGAGAAAACACACGAACTCACGGGGAGGACATGCAAACTCCACACAGAGATGCCCAAACGGAGATTGGAACCCAGATCTTCCCCATCTCCTGACTGTGTGGCCAACATGCTAACCACTGCGGTTCGCGCGACATTCAAACGTTGATCAATCATGATTAATTCGTTTGAAAAGTGATAATTAATCTGATTCAACCAAAGCTTGTTGCCTCAGGAAGCCGCCTCAAATTTGACTCAGCTGTATGTAATTGGGCTACAGATGGTGCTCTGTTAAAAACATGCTAATCATCAGTAGATACTGAAGCAAATACTTGCAATTTACATTCCAGGCACCTTGACTGTGGAGCAGATTTACCAAGACAGGGACAAGTTTGCCACGCTGGTCCGAGAGGTGGCAGCACCTGACGTCGGCCGCATGGGAATTGAGATCCTCAGCTTCACCATCAAGGTGTGAGACGTGGAAGACCCCCTTTAGTCATCCTCGCCTTTCGCATTTACATAGTCGTTTGACTAGACCAACATCTGCCAAGGCAAGTTGCAATGCTGGCAGGTACGTCACATGGTCTTGTGACAAGACTCCATGCTTAACCTGAGTAAGTGCTGCTGCTGGACGTAGGCTCAGCTGTTAACCTGATTGAGCATGGTGTCCGCTTCCACGTTTCCTCAGAGGGCTGCATACTGTTGAGATAGAAGGATGTGGGGGCCATTTTGGTATTTTTCATTGAAGACCCATGTAAATGCTAGGGAGTTATGTATATTTAAGGATAAAACAGCCTGCCATGTCAGCTTGGTGTCACTGATGACAAAGCGTGTTATTTGCATTATCGGTGTCAACATTTCATCTCTTTGTCACCACATTACACCTTTTTGCTTTTTTTTTTTCCTGTCATGTTTTTAAATACAGTGCTACCTCAGTTTTCGGTATTGATTTTTTCCAAAAGGGCCAATGAAAACTGAAAAGCAGGAAAACTGAGGAAATTTTTCCCATAGGAAATAATACACATTCTATAGAGAATAATTATAGCTTTATATGTGGAAAACAATGCAAAATTATTGTAAATGATGAATGGATGGGACTTTTGTTGATGCGGATTGAATTCAATAGTGTTTGTCATCTTCTTTATCAAATTGCTGGCACCAGCAACTTTCTTTGGCCCCATGGCGGTGTATTAAGGAGTTGCGCTCAAAAGAAATCCACAGACACTGGGGTGCTTTGTTTGGCACTTGATTTTGCTGAACGATACAGTGCCGGGCAAAAGCACTAGCTTGTTACGTGCAATAATACTGCACGAAAACTGAGACAGTGTACAAAATTTTGGTGAATTTTTTTGACAAAAACTGAATTATACGATAACTGAAGTTTGACTGTAGTTTTCTTGTATTTTTGGAATAAGCCGAGGGCCAATAAAACACAAGCTGCGAGAGCCGCAAATGGCCCCTGGGCCACGCTTTGGAAACCATTGCCATACCTATACAGTAGTTCCTGGTTTATCGCGGTTAATTGGTTCCACACCCGACCGTGATACGTGAATTTCCGCAAACTAGGATTCCTTATTTACAGGCTTCCTTATTTATAAATATATTTATTTATTAGGGATGTCCGGATATTGGCATAAAAATGTAATATCAGTCAATATTGGTATCGTTTTTTTGCCCTATAATGAAAGCCGATATAGCCCTTTAAGCGCCAAAGTCGCAAAACATTGCTGAATTTGCAGTTAACACTTGACACCAGGAGATGGCGGACATCTGTAACTTCAGTCTGAGCAACATTTGTGGGAGTTTTTATGCAAAGTTCAGGAGTTCATAGACGTTGAAGTCCCGTGTGCCTGCAGCTGCTGCAGCAGCCAGTCCGCTCGACATAACAGTCCACACGCAGCACATGGACTTGCTGGACCGTGTGCGGGGTGGCAGGACGTGATGGGTGATTGTCAAAACACCTCTTGCCCGATACTTTATTAATCCCCAAGAGAAATTCACATTTCCAGCAGCTCTGCAAAAATGTCATAATGAACTTAATCATTTAATCACAAAATAAAACAACCAAGGCAAGACATGAGCGATAAGAAAAATAAGAAAATAGAATAAGAATAATTAAATACAGAACAGATCACATCAAATTTGTAGTGCAATAATAAATAATAATACATAATAAGGTAATAAGTCCAGTCCAGTCCTTACACGTCCTTACACACATCGGTATTGGAAATTGAGAGTTGTACAATATCGGTATGTCAGTTATCGGCAAAAAAGCCAATATCGGACATCCCTAGTATTTATATACAATGTTTTTGGAATAAGAGCATAGAAAACCTGTTTCCAAACTTCTAAATACAGGATTTAACATTACTAGAGCCCTTTAGATGTCAAATAGCACCCCTAGAGTCGCCTTTACACTCGTATTACCCAATATAGTGGACGTAATGAGAGAAAATAAGACATATAAGGCATAAATAAAACATAACATGACTCATGTTAGGATTGACTTCCTTTTTGTTTCTTTTTTACTTCCGGTTTCTGTACGGTACCCCCTGTGGTGCCTATTGTCTCTTCAGTGTAACATTACTGACACCTAGTGACCACTGTAGAATACTACCTATCTTTGAATTGTCTTCTGAATGCCTTATTTTAGTATTTTAGTGCTTGAAAATGCTTAATTTAGGCAAAAAAAGGTAAAATGCTTAAATCTGCATATTTTGGGAATAATAATAATAGGCCAATTTATTCATTAATATACTTTTGAAAAACTGTGATGGAATGAAGCAGTGAAATTATTGTATGACCAAGGTGGTGGTCTGATTTGTTTTTGACAGGATGTGTATGACAAAGTGGAGTACCTGAGCTCACTGGGCAAAACGCAGACGGCTGCAGTGCAGAGGGACGCAGACATTGGGGTGGCAGAGGCAGAGAGAGACGCTGGCATCAGGGTAAGCACAATTCCAATTACAACAAAAATGCAGCACAAGTAGCAGCAAGTTCACTTTTTTTTTTTTTGTTCTTTTACAGGAAGCTGAGTGTAAGAAAGAAATGATGGATGTTAAGTTCTTAGCAGACACAAAAATGGCCGATTCCAAGCGAGAGCTGGAGATGCAGAGAGCGGCCTTCAACCAGGAAGTGAACACTAAGGTATTTAGAAGAGTAAGACTGGACTGAATATATATACTTCTGAGAGCCGAGCTAAAGAAGCCTCCGTCTCTCGGCAGAAAGCAGAAGCTCAGCTGGCTTATGAGCTGCAAGCAGCCAAAGAGCAGCAGAAGATCCGTCTGGAGGAAATCGAAATTGAAGTGGTCCAGAGGAAGAAGCAGATCAAGATTGAGGAGAAGGAGATCGACCGCACCGACAAGGAGCTCATTGCCACGGTGAAAAGACCCGCTGAGGCTGAAGCTTACAAGATTGAGCAGCTGGCTGAGGGACAGAAGTGAGTGGTCCCTCTGCCTTACAGAGAACCTCACTCACCATTATAATACAACTTATTACGGAACACGGGTTGCGCAAGAGTCTACAGCTTGTTTAGCCTATAAGAATTGACTGTGACACTGGGTGTTACCCTCCACCAGGATGAAGAAAGTACTGACAGCCCAGGCTGAGGCTGATAAGATTCGCTTCATTGGCGAAGCAGAGGCCGCATCCATCGAAGCTGTGGGAAAGGCAGAGGCTGAGAAAATGAGGCTGAAGGCTGAAGCTTACCAGCAGTATGGCGAGGCCGCCAAGACAGCTTTGGTGCTGGAGGCACTGCCCAAGGTCAGTGGTATTTACAGCGTACACACCAAAGCCTAAACACAATCACAAGCACTGGCCTACATTTACTCATTCAATTCTACTATTTGCTCCATGGCATTGTATGAATTTATTATGAATTTATTCCCAACAGTTACTATCTGAATGTTATAGCGTGTGTCTTGGCTGTGTATGACGAAGTATAAGGGCCACATTGGAGAGGAAAAAAAATGTAGATTTCGAGAATAAAGTCGTAAATTTACAAGAAAAAAAGTCGTACATTTATGTGAATACATTTTTAAATTGACAAGAAAAAAAGTTGAAAATTTACAAGAAAAAAGTTGTACATTTACGAGAGTAAAGTCGGAAATTTAGGAGGAAAAAGGTAGCAGTATCACAAGACCAATTACAAGAATAAAGTGGTAATATTAGGTGTCGTACGTGTCAGGGGGAAAATAGAGCATAGGCAGTCCCTCTCCTTTCATGCATTCTCAGTGACAATCACACGTTCACACAATGGCACACATGTACAGTATATACATGGAGACATGCGCACATACAGACATACCTGTACACACGTACATATGCACACTCACAGTACATACTCACTGAGTTAACCAGGTGGTTATTATGTCGTTGGTTTTATTACAGTGACGCTGATGTCGGCAATATGATTATCCATCCATCCATTTTCTATACCGCTTTTTCCTCATTAGGGTCGCGGGGGCATGCTGGAGCCTATCCCAGCTGACTTCGGGCGACAGGCGGGGTACACCCTGGACTGGTCGCCAGCCAATCACAGGGCACATATAGACAAACAACCATTCACACTCACATTCATACCTATGGACAATTTAGAGTCGCCAATTAACCTCACTTGCATGTTTTTGGAATGTGGGAGGAAGCCGGAGTACCCGGAGAAAACCCACGCGCACACGGGGAGAACATGCAAACTCCACACAGAAATGCTCAGGGGAGAATCGAACCCAGGTCTTCCCGATCTCCAAGCTGTTACTGTGTTGGCCACCGTGCGGCCCCAATATGATTATAGTTTTTACAATTGTGTGCATTACAGTTATTGTCATTCTGTTCACTATCATAGTTAATCATTTCATTACTACTAATATGTAAGACTGTTTCAATGCAGTATTATCATTGCGGTTGTCGATATTATTTTCTCCTTTCCGTCAGGGTCTTTATAGCCGTCACAGACATTTGCTGATGTAGTCCTGTTTGTTTCTGTTGTTTTGTTATTGTTGCCGCAATTGTTGTTGCTGCTGTTGTCCTCGTCTCTGTCTTTGTCTCCCTCTTGTTCCCGCACTCTCCTCCGTTTTCTTTTCTCTTCTTCTCTATCCCCTCCTGCTCCGGTCTGGCCGCTCCAGATTTGCATAACAAAACATCAAAGTCAAATACATTTTGTATAACAGAGGAATATGTATCTCACACTTTTCCCTGGCAGAGCAAATCAGTTGAGCACGTAAGAGCATTCAGATCAAAAATGGCCGTGAGGCCGTGACTGTGCCGCTAGCGCCGGCACACCGACGGCCATGGTTTCAACACATCAAAGCCCAGTTCCGACTGCGAGGAATAACACGGGACGTGACAAAGTATTTCCACGCAGTGGCTGCAAAGGATGCCTCGACGATGGCCAGTACGGGAGGCCACAGGCCTATATACAGCAGTTTTTTATTATCAGTTTTCATTCCACCGATATTACACTTGTATGCCAATATCGGGCCGATAATATCGGCCCCCCGATATTACATCCCTAGATAATTAAATTTCCGACTTTATTGTCGTAAATTTACAACTTTATTCTAGTAAATTTACAACTTTCTTCTTGAAATCTCAGACTTTTTTTCCCAATGTGGCACTAATGCTCTGTCATAGCTGTGTATGTGTTTGATGGATTTTTTATTATTTTTTTGGTCCTATTAGATGTAATCTTACGTCAGTAATTTGCCCAGAGCCTTCAGAATTAGCAGTGCTGGCCCATGTCACATACACACTATTAATAATGGAGATGTTTCTTTAACCAGTCAGATTTCAGATTCGCCTTACAGAGCAAGCTAGCAGGCACGCAGTAACGTCAGCAAAGCCTATGCCTAACTGTGGCGGGGTTCTACAGCAAGCCCTGCAATGGCAAAGTCAAAAAGATAACTTTCAGGGTGTGTATTGTGCTCTCAAGATAGTGCAAGGCAGTGGAAAAATGGATAAAAAATGTGCAAAGTATTTTTTTTAATTATTATGAAAGAAACAGTACTTCATTGAATGTTTCTGAGGATTAACACTACCTCCGCAGGCCTCTCCCACCAGGGCGAGAAAACACAAAACCATCAAATTAACAAAATAAACACATTATTCTGTTACCATCAGAACTTGTAAAAAGAAAAATAAAACCATATCAAACAAAATACCACCTTTACAGAAACAATAAACATGTAATTTGGCATTTAGTATAGAAAACGTAAAAAAAGAAACTGCTGCAGGCGGTGACATCAAGGAAGTGCCTCAGCAATGGTGCCTTATTCGCTGTCTGGTGACTCAAAGTTACAAGTGTGCTTGAACGCAGCATCACATGAAAAGTGCAGCGCTTAATTGACCCTGTTCCAAAATTAAGAAAGGAGACGGACACGGTGTTGTTCACAGTTCTGTGAGCGTTATGTGAACAAATGAGTGCGTATGTACAGTATATATATGGTATGCTATGTATAAAGCAGCCTCACTTCCACCGGAAGTCTTCCAGACTAGGCTAATTTTGACATGGTAGTGGTGGATTGGTTTGCTTAGGTCCCCCACTGACGGCCCCAAATACACCGCCCATCAGTGGCACACACCATTCACTCCCCAGTATTATTCATAGCACATATGCCTTAAAATAAAGTACTACTGCAATCATAGCATAGGGCAGCCGGATAGGAATGGGAGGCGGTATCTGGTGGTGTGAAATTGAAAAAGAAGTAAACAACCAGTGGTCGTAATGGAAGAGAATCCCTTCTATGCCTTTTGAAAGGCTAACATGTTGACTGTGTGTCACTAGATCGCCAGCAAGGTGGCCGCACCATTGGCCAAGACCAACGAGATAGTGATCCTGAGTGGCGAAGGAAGCCGTGTTACAGGAGAGGTGAACCGCCTGTTAGCTGAACTCCCCGTCTCTGTCAACGCCCTCACTGGAGTGGATCTGACCAAGGTACGTGTCGCCCATTGTCACACTTCAACCTTATTTTTAGCATCTTATCTGGATACGCTTGGCTGCGCAGTGTGGGGGCCACCAATGACACGCTGTCAATCATCCATAGTTGTCCTTTAAGTAAAAAAAAAAAAAAAAAACTGCACAAAAACAAATATTGCCCATCATCCACAATCCTTATGTGAGACATGAACACACACAAATGCTTCTCGTAAAGGTGTTCTCTCGAAGCAGTCATCACTGCAAAGAACAGAGCTCGAGTTGGGCGTCCATCTGTCTCTCGTTCTTGGCACTTGCTTCGTCCATTGTTGCCTTCCTCATTTGGAAAAGAAAACTCTGAGACTGTGAACATCCAGCAGCAGCATGACTACTATTCGGATGAAAAATATACCAAGCCAAGTCGACCATCTACATTGAGAAGCATTTGTTTACCCGATGACATCACTTCCAGACATGGGACTGAACATTGAGAGCTAGCTCGTCATGGGTGCCGCCATAAACTATTAATGTCATTTTTGCGAATTTACCGTTCGCCTTCAAAAATCGAACAAATGTAGAACATAATTGCAAAGTTGATGAATCATGTGAGCACGTAGTAACAGGTACATTCAAGACAATTTTATGCATTAGCAGAAATTCCTTCCTGGGCTCATTGATTTCATGTAGCAACATAGAAAGGAACACTACACCTAGCGTTAACGTTTCCAACTCAAACACAAAAACACAGCAGCAGTGGTGGCAGCTCCAATATGTAGCATTACCTTTCGCTATTGTGAGTGAGCGTGTGGTGAAGCTAGTAGCTAGCTATCGAGTAGCTGGTGTGGCAAGGTGTCACTATGCTTGTAAAGTAGTTCTTGGGCGTAACAATGTTAATAACAATAATAACAGTCTCACTGTAGCTTTGTTAATATGCAGGTCACATTATGTAAATGGAGCGTTGTTTTTGGAGTTTTTCCTCAGAAGATTTTATAGGCGGACTAGTTGCGTCCCATTACGTGGATTCTTAGCCGCCTCTTTTTGGCTGTTTTTATATCTTTAAAGGCACAGAAAAGAGAAAGACGAGGGTTGTGGATGATGGGCAACATTTTTTTTTTTTTTGTGCAGTTTTCCTTTAAATTTTGACTCCCTTGTCGGGTTTTTAGTCAGCAGGTTTGAGAATGTGTCATATATTAAAATGCTTTTTTTTTGGGAGTCCACAATTTCAGTCCAATGTCAAGCAAATGATTTCAAAAGTGTTGACGTAGCTTTGTAGCAGACGGTGGAATCAAACACCTTTGTCACCGATTCTGTTCATAATTTTCATGAACAGAATTTCTAGGTGCAGCCAAGTCATCGAGGGAGTCCAGTTCGGGGGCCTTAGGATCTCATCTCTGCTATTTGCAGACGACGTGGTCCTGATGGCCTCATCGGGCTGTGACCTTCAGCGTTTACTGCGCTGTTTTGCAGCTGAGTGTGAAGCTTCTGGGATGAGACTCAGCACCTCCACATCCGAGGCTATGGTTCTCAGTCGGAAAAGAGTGGATTGCACCCTCCGGGTTGGGAATGAGGTCCTGCCCCAGGTGGAGGAGTTCAAGTATCTCGGGGTCTTGCTCAGGAGTAAGGGAAGGTTGGAGCGTGAGGTCGACAGGTGGATCGGCGCAGCGTCTGCAGTAATGCGGTCGCTGTACCAGACCGTCGTGGTGAAGAGAGAGCTGAGCCGGAAGGCAAAGCTCTCAATTTACTGGTCCCACCCTCACCTATGAGAGGAGCCAGTTGAGGTGGCTCGGTCATCTAGTCCGGGTGCCTCCCGTAACCCTCCCTGGTGAGGTGTTCTGGGCATGCCCAGCCGGGAGAAGGCCCCTAGGACACGCTGGAGGGATTATTATGTCTCACAGCTGGCCTGGGAACGCCTTGGTGTCCTCCCGGTGGAACTGGAAGAGGTGACCGGGGACCGGGAAGTCTGGGCTTCCCTACCGTTACTGCTGTCCCCGCAACCCGGACCCGGATAAGCGAAGGAAAATGGATGGATGGCGTAATCCTAGCTACACAGTTCCACATGCCATCGCTGTGCAGCAGGGGGCAGTGCAGCACGTCGTGTGGCTTGCCACAGCTCTGTGATACATTCCTTGCCATATTGCCTTCCCGTATGTTGACGATGACTTGGATGCCCGCTAACAGCAGCTTTTCCACTCCCGCCACAGATTCCTCTGCTGCAGAAGATGAGCAGCCAAGTTGCCGTCTGATGAATCTCAAACCTTCGACATAAACAGTATCTGCCTCAAGCATGACCACACTTTCTCACCCACTTATGCAACTGCCACAAATACCAAACCCGTCTTTTTTCCCTCCCCCAAGGACAAAAAAAGGCTTCTCTTCTTTAGTCAATCAGGATTTTATGCTGCAGTCCTCTTCTATTCACCCCCAGGTGTTGTGTGTGTTCCCTGAAGTGTTTAGAAAGGGAACACACGTGCTGGAAAATAAAACCCAAATCCTTTAATGTGGTAATCTGACTTTTTGTCTATTCTCCAAAGCTGGATCAGGTGTGATGTTGTTTGTTCACCTTGAAGAAGAAGAAGAACTAATACGAGAACCACTATTCCGATCACCGTCAGCTCGCCTGGCCTCTTCTTCTTCTTTGTCTTTTTCTTCTGTGCCGTGCCTGTCCAATCACCACGCAAGTGCCCAAACCTTTTAGGACGGTGGTTTGGCCTCAGTCGTGCTATGAAGATGTTTAAATGTGGTTCCCCGCTGTCACATCTGCCTTTACTAACACACAGTTTGTGCTTTGGACCTTGACGCGTTTTAACACAAAAGCCACGTTTAGGAAGGATGGCCTTAACGTGACCGTGGACACGCGCATGGCACGCCGGGTCGCCCCCATCGGTAGCGCAGTACCTCATGTAGCATGCTAAGCTAGACGCTCAGGGCCATTCACTCTGGGCACCACACCTTCTTTCTCGGAAATGACCATTTTTTAGAATGTTTACACAGGACTGTAGTTCTGTGTTTTATCCGTTTGGTTGCATTTATACTCGTAACTAACAATTTGCATGTACAAGCGGCCGTCTGACTCGACAGACAACCTCTGACGCGGTTTGTGTGTGGAAGCAACCCCCTTTTGTGTAACCTAACGTTTTCACATATAGAAGCTTGATTCAGGAGTCCTTCTATTGATACCATGTCTACATTTAGCTCAAAAGACAACCCCTTCAGCAGCGGCCATTTTAGACGATTTTGACTGATCTTTCAAGGCACACAGATTATTGTGTTCTATGGCTATATAAACATGGAACCTACCAAAAGAAAGATTAGACTCCCGTCTACCTTTTTGCGTTCTTTAGTAATCAGCAGTAGAACATAGGTAAGTTTCAGGAAAATATCAGTTCCCAACTAGAAAAGGGAGAAACCAGCTTTTTGTCAAAAGACGCAATCATTTTTTGCCTTAGTGACAGCTCAAGTATCTAAACAACTATACCGACATAAACAACACGAAAAAGGGGTTGTTTTACATCAAAATAACAATTTATTTGCAAATATGACCTATTTACAATTTTCACATGTGCGCGCGCGTGTGCATGCGTGCGTTCAAATTTCCCTACAATGTGCAACCTTCCGCACGCGACCCTCCACCACGCTCTCTCACTTCCTCCTTCCTGTCATGTGTGATATTTCCATTCATTCTTAGCAAATGCACTTGTGCCACCTTGTGGCTGTTTTTAGGGCTTAAAATTGCTCTGAAGTGAAATCCATGAGTGGAGAGTTGAGTCATCACCTCGTTTTGCCTGTTGTGCAAAAAGAAACAACATAAAAGACGCAGAAAAACATTGTTTGGGATTATAGAAACGTATATAAGTCTTTGATATTGACTGAGTTAATGACCTTTATTGCGCCGAGGCACATGTTTGACAAAATTAAGCCACCTAGTGGGAGATATGTTAAATATTTGTAGCAAATAATCATTTTTCCAACCAGTCAAATGGAAGCGTACCTTTTTTTGTGATGTGCCGCGGCACAGCGGCTGGGAACCACGCCTGTCTAACGTTCACCCTTCCTGCGTTTCATGACCTAACCGACCTTTGTCACTTTGTGCAATTGCTGAATCAAGTAGGGGTGTCACAAGATGTCACGAGATTAAAAGTGTGACAAGATTTCTCGTTTGGCAAATGAATTGATTCATCACACAATAAATAAAATTGAAAATGGCCTCAGTATATTGCCGTGTGTGTCTGTTTTCCTCGTCTCCCGCCTCCGAACAGGCAGCAAGAGGTTCACTCTTTGCATTGCTTTCAGCACCTTGGCGCATTTGTTCCATAGAACAATGGCATGAACGGAGTGAGAACCTTCTTGTCAATCATATGGTCTCTTTCTCTTGGTGGGTGGAGGCGGGGCCCCTAGCATACGCACACAGAGTGCAGAAGAGCGTAGCGTTGTGAGGAGCAATGCAAGGTGACGTGGTAGAAATTAAATTAGTAGATTGCAAATATATCGTCATATATTTTAAAATATTTTTTCATTCTACTTTTTCTAAAAGTAATGTTAAAATCTTGTCTCGTTCTCGTAGACCCAGTCTGGTGTATCATCTGGTCTTGTGACACCCCTAGAATCTAGCTCTAGAGTACAAAGCTTAGAAATATATTTGAGGAAATGTTTATTTTTTTTTTGTACCCAGTGCCTTTTGTCCAAAAAAGTCGAGGTTATGAATCTGTGCTGTTTCAATCATACTCATGGTCTTGCTGCAACTGTTCCGTGTAACCTAGATGTGAACGCTGTACATGCATTTCCTTTTTTACTTCAGCTTCATGAGTTTTATAACATTCAACACAACACGTGGGATCACAGTAATATGTACGTAGCTGCAAGGATTTACAGTTAAATGTTGCTGTTTTTTGTTCCTGTATTTAGTCATTATTTTGGCCAGTATATTTTGTGCCAAAAATAGCTTTGTCTAACGCAGCTATACTATTATGTGTTACTCCAAGTAGACATTTTGGATGAAGACCAAACCTTAGACCTACGCCTTAACTCTCATTTGAAAACGTCCCTCATTTGTATGTCCTGACGCACAAAAAAAGTCTCTATGATACTAGATTGTGGATTTCTAGTTACGCTTCCCATGTAACACTGACCTTTTGGAAAAAGTGATGCAGCATGGCATTTGACGTGTTTAACGTGTTCATGTTATTCTGTGTTGTGCGCCATCCTCTAATAAAAGATATATACATACCACTACCTCTGTAGTCATTCTGGAAAGCAGCGCTTCTCACCTGGTGGGTCAGGACCCAAAAGTGGGTCGCGGCTCCATCCCGGGCGGGTCGAGGACAGCGAGTCAAAAATGACATCAGAATCTGCACTCTGACGTGCAATGTTTTAGCCGTCTTCCTCCTTGGCATGTGTACATTGCACACTTAGAAGTGAAAGATCGGATTTTGTGATCTTTTGGAGTAAAAAATGAAGAAATGACTTTTTTTTTTTTAAGTAGAAACAAAAATGAGAAAACTGATTGACTGGCAACCAGTCCAGGGTGTACCCCAACTCTCGCCTGCAGTCAGCTGGGATAGGCTCCAGCACCCCCTCGACCCTCGTGAGGACAAGCGGTTCAGAAAATGGATGGATAGAAAAATGCTGTAAAGTTTATCAATTAAAATGATAATAATAATCTAATAAAATTATGACTTCAATAAAAGTACAAAAAAATAAGTAATCAAAATTGACAAGTGTAAAGAAAAAAGACATCAACATAAAGACATTTTAAAAATTCATAAATAAAATGTCAAATAAAATTGTAAAAATAATAAACAAATACAAATGAAAGTGTGAAAAATATGAATGAAAAAGTAAAAAAAACTAAAAATAAGTAATCAAAATAACTTAAAAGTCTAAAAAAATAAATAAAAATGCCAATGTGAAAATAAATTTAAATAAAATAAAAATGCCTCAAATAAAACCATAAATATTATTGAAGTGTAAAACACGAAAATGACAAATGTGCAAAAAAATAATAAAAATTTAAATGACAAATTAAAGTGGGTCGCGACTTAATGACCATTGGAAAATGTGGGCCCCAAGTTGAGACCGTTGGAGAACCCCTGCTGTGTCGGAATGGTATCCATATTTGGATGATCCACCCACCCTTAAATTACACATTTATCCTGATGTGAATGTATTTACAACTATGTGTAAACAAAGGCGCGTGAGGACATATTACATGTGCAACTATGTTTGATTGATACATATTAAATCACATTTAAACGGTGGTAACGGAATTACGTTAAAAGGTTTAGCTTAATTAAAGGCACGCGCATCATGGCAAGCCACGCCTCTTTGTTAAGGACGGCAGCCGGAAGTGGCGTCGCACAGTCTGACACGCATACGCGTCTCTCTATTCGGCCTCGGAACGGCACCCCGCCACAAACGGCACTTCCGCATTCTCCCCACGCCACGGCCAAGTGCCTTCAGGGACACTCCGTACTCGGAACGTCACAACAACGTCTTCATGACGCAAGTGTGTGTGTTCTAAATAAACGGAAAGACAAAGAAAAACTATTGGTGCATATTCTTGTAAGCATTTAAGTGCGCTCGGAAAATACACTCTAAACATATGAAATGAACTTAAATGACGTGCAGCCCTCGTTGCGGTTAGAGTGTGATTCAAATGCTCTGTTAGACGAAAAACAAAAAAACTATCCACGAGACGAGCGTGTGAGGACATTACGCGCTATCTTTTAGCTCGATTTACATTTTCAGTTCATTTGGAGCCGTCAATACACACACATAATCCTGTCCTGTTCATCAAGGGCTGTAATATTTTAGACATAGATGCACATTGTAATTAATCACGAGTCATCTGAAAACTGTGATTCATTTGTTTAAAAACAGCAATTATTTGACAGCCCTAATATTATGTAATGGAGTGTAAATGTGCTGTAATAAATTATGGCAGAAGTGTTGCAACAGCGCCTGTTGCTGGTGAGTGGTGGCATGTGCGGATTGCTGCAGCGAGTGCCCAGAATTGTTAGAGGAAAGACATGATTATCCCAAAGACCAATACGCTCACCTGTTATTCCCCTGTGGAACTGTTGTTACAGGACAGGACGTACGGCCAATAAAAGAAGTTCATAATCCACCTGACTGTGTGGGATGCATTGTGGAGCTGCATTCCCCCACATCAAGTTGTGGACCGTCACAATTAGACCCTTCTAATTAATATGATGTAATATGAATGATTAAATAATACATTCCTGTATTAGCACCTTTATCCAGATCCTCACCAAAATCCTTCTCCCTTGATCTCTGTGTGTTTAATGGCAATCGTTCTGGCATTCCTAAATAAATAAATACGACTTTTGCACAGCATTGTAGATGTTTTGTAATGTGGGAGGAATGGGGTGGGGGGGGGGACAGAGCGGACAGATCAGATTAAGAGGAGTGGAAAAGCGTTTTTGCAGCAGATAAGTCAGCAACAGACTAATACACCCAGATAGTTGCTCGTGTTTCTTTATCTGTGCCTGCTGGAGGGCTCGTGATACACCAAAGTACGCGCCACACCCTAACTCGGGAGTGTGTTACCATGGAAACACCCAGGTTCCGCCTCATGATCAAACTTGGGTCCAAATATAAGGGGAATGTGGAGAGAAATGTGTAGTTCAAGGACCTTTTGGTCTTCTACGGATGTTAGCGTCACATAGAAATGTTAACGCGTGCTTTGAAATGCTTTTCGTGACCAACATTCTTCCACTGGAGTTTACTCAGCTGTCGTACTTGTTGCTAGTAGGAGAACATCTTCTTTTAGTTGACCATTTCTCACAATTTCTTTAATGACGTTCCTTGCAGAGACTAAATGTTTACAATAAACACGACACTTGGATTGCATATTGCAGAATTTGTCTTATTTGGTTTATTTGTGGCATCACAGTAAAAGAAGCATCATGTGTTCATTGAGGGAAGACAATATTGGTATCGGTAATAAAAAGCCAGTATCAAGTATCTTATGGCTACAGCCTTATTCCAAAATGGAATATATTCCATTTTCCCTCAAAATGATTGACACAACATCCCATAATAACAACATAAACACATTTTTTGTATTAAAAATAAAAGTAAAATAAATATGAATTGAAAGGCTATTTTAGTATAATATTATGCAATAATAATATGATATAAATAATATTTTATAAATAAAATATTTTAATATATTTAAAAATAAATACTTTTATTAATAATAAAACAAGAAATCACAGGCTCATTAATATTCGCAGACTTTGGCCGTGTGAATTCTTACACTTTTTTTCTTTCATTTTGAATACATTTAGGTTCATCACAAAAGTGATATCAGAAATGTGTAGATTAATTAATACTGTATCGTATTAGAAACATTATATTTCAAAAATGAATCATTTGATTAAAAACAGAAATAAAAGAACTCACAGGCACATCAGTATTCACAGCCTTGCTCCTTGGCAGCGCGAGTCCATACGCAGTAAAAGTAGTCAAATAATAAAACAAATATACTATTATATGAATAATTTGTATATTAATAATATATATTTCATTGGAAATCACAGCCACATTTGATATATTCACGTGTTTCATATGCTCACATATTCACAGCCTTGCTCCTTGGCAGTGTGATTTCTTTTTTCTTTTTTTAATTGTAAGAAATTTTATTAAAAAAAATATTTCATGATATTAATAATTTTCTATTAATAAGAAATATTTTATTGTATTATGAATATATTTAATATTTTATATATATACACATGCATATACTTATAGAGTATATACAGTATATATATATATATACATATATATATATATATAGATAGATATAATTTTTTAAAATAAATTTGGGATAATAAAATAATAAAACAAATAGTTTATTATATTCATAATAAATGTTATTGTATTGTATATTAAAAATACCTAAATGAACAATAAAAATAAAAGAATTACAGGCACATAAGTACTGACAGTCTTAGCTCCTTTGGCAGTGGGATTTCCTACGTTTTGTTTTTTTAATTGTCATAAATTTGCAAACATTTTTAAAAAACTTTTTTTATATTGTCATTATAGGAGGTTATTTGTAGAATTTTGAGGGGAAAAAAATGAATTTATTCCATTTTGGAAACGGACTGTACCATAAAATGTGGGGAAAGTGAAGCTCCGTGAACACTTTCCAGATGCGCTGCACAGAATATCTTATTTACGTCAATGCTTTTCCTTTTCCTGGCTTGAGATGAAAAGTTTATCACGTCAGAGATTCAGACAGATGTGCCACAAATCCGACCAAAACCTGAGCTACCCTCGAATGTAGGAAAATAAGTCTAAAAAGGCCGATAACGCGTCGTCATCTGATGAGAGTGTGACACGTTTATCTCCGGAAGCATCGTGCGTTCATCCACCGCTTGTCAGCAGCTCGTCAAGATGCTCATCACGTTGAAAATGCAAACTTTATTAAAGCACCAAACTTGTTTCAAACCGCTTGCTGGCCCGCACAGGACCGAATCCACAATAAACAAAACAAAATACAATAAACAAAAAAAATCAGAGCTTTTGAGAATAAAGCAAATTTACGAGAATAAAGCCGTAAATTTACCAGAATAGCGTTGAAATTTACGCGAAAAAAAGTCATGCCTTTACAAGAAGTGGAAGTTTACAAGAATAAAGTTGTAAATTTCCGAGAATAAAGTCTCAAATTTATGAGAAAAAAGTGGCAATATTGCTAGAAAAAAAGCCGTAAATGTACAACTTTATAAATTGACTTTATTCTCGTAAATTTACGACTTTTTTTCTAAAGTGCAAAAGAGTATTAGAGCCACACTGAAAAAAAAATCTTTGATTTTGAGAATAAAGTACATTTACGAGAATAAAGTTGTAAATTTACGTGAAAAAATGTTGCGATATTACAAGAATAGAGTTGTAAATTCCAGAGAAAAAAGTCGGAAATTTACGAGACTAAAGTCGCAAATCTCCGACAAAAACGTTGTGATATTACGAGAAAAAAAGTCGTAAATTTACGACTTTATTTAAAACTGTTTGACTTTATTCTGGTAAATTATGACTTTAAAAAAAATTGCTGCAGTATTAGGACCACATCGGAAAAAAAACTCGGAGATTTTGAGAATAAAATCGTAAATTTACGACTTTATTTTCATATACAGTTTGTACGACTTTTTTTTTCGAAAATACGACGTAGTATTACGGCCACATTGAAAAAATAAGATCTGAGATTTCAAGAATAAAGTACATTTCCAATCCAGTCCACTTTATTTCTATAGCGCATTTTATAAACTGTTTCCAAAATGCTGCACAGGCTAGTAAAACCATAAATAATAAGTAAAAGTACAAATGACTACAATAAAAACTAAATGATCAAATCAAAACAAAGAAACTTACAATAGTAAAATATTTATAATAAGTAAAAACAATAAAAGAAATTTAATAAAGTCCAACTATGATGGGAATAAAGTCCAACTATGATGGGAATAAAGTCAAACTATGATGGGAATAAAGTCACACTATGATGGGAATAAAGTCACACTATGATGGGAATAAAGTCAAACTATGATGGGAATAAAGTCAAACTATGATGGGAATAAAGTCCAACTATGATGGGAATAAAGTCACACTATGATGGGAATAAAGTCACACTATGATGGGAATAAAGTCACACTATGATGGGAATAAAGTCAAACTATGATGGGAATAAAGTCCAACTATGATGGGAATAAAGTCACAATATGATGGGAATAAAGTCACACTATGATGGGAATAAAGTCCAACTATGATGGGAATAAAGTCCAACTATGATGGGAATAAAGTCACACTATGATGGGAATAAAGTCACACTATGATGGGAATAAAGTCCAACTATGATGGGAATAAAGTCCAACTATGATGGGAATAAAGTCACACTATGATGGGAATAAAGTCACACTATGATGGGAATAAAGTCACAATATGATGGGAATAAAGTCACACTATGATGGGAATAAAGTCACACTATGATGGGAATAAAGTCAAACTATGATGGGAATAAAGTCCAACTATGATGGGAATAAAGTCACAATATGATGGGAATAAAGTCACACTATGATGGGAATAAAGTCCAACTATGATGGGAATAAAGTCCAACTATGATGGGAATAAAGTCACACTATGATGGGAATAAAGTCACACTATGATGGGAATAAAGTCCAACTATGATGGGAATAAAGTCACACTATGATGGGAATAAAGTCACACTATGATGGGAATAAAGTCACAATATGATGGGAATAAAGTCACACTATGATGGGAATAAAGTCACACTATGATGGGAATAAAGTCACACTATGATGGGAATAAAGTCACACTATGATGGGAATAAAGTCACACTATGATGGGAATAAAGTCACACTATGATGGGAATAAAGTCAAACTATGATGGGAATAAAGTCCAACTATGATGGGAATAAAGTCAAACTATGATGGGAATAAAGTCACACTATGATGGGAATAAAGTCACACTATGATGGGAATAAAGTCACACTATGATGGGAATCAAGTCCAACTATGATGGGAATAAAGTCCAACTATGATGGGAATAAAGTCCAACTATGATGGGAATAAAGTCAAACTATGATGGGAATAAAGTCCAACTATGATGGGAATAAAGTCCAACTATGATGGGAATAAAGTCACACTATGATGGGAATAAAGTCACACTATGATGGGAATAAAGTCCAACTATGATGGGAATAAAGTCACACTATGATGGGAATAAAGTCACAATGATGGGAATAAAGTCACACTATGATGGGAATAAAGTCACACTATGATGGGAATAAAGTCACACTATGATGGGAATCAAGTCCAACTATGATGGGAATAAAGTCCAACTATGATGGGAATAAAGTCCAACTATGATGGGAATAAAGTCACACTATGATGGGAATAAAGTCAAACTATGATGGGAATAAAGTCCAACTATGATGGGAATAAAGTCAAACTATGATGGGAATAAAGTCACACTATGATGGGAATAAAGTCACACTATGATGGGAATAAAGTCACACTATGATGGGAATAAAGTCACACTATGATGGGAATCAAGTCCAACTATGATGGGAATAAAGTCCAACTATGATGGGAATAAAGTCAAACTATGATGGGAATAAAGTCCAACTATGATGGGAATAAAGTCCAACTATGATGGGAATAAAGTCACACTATGATGGGAATAAAGTCACACTATGATGGGAATAAAGTCACACTATGATGGGAATAAAGTCACACTATGATGGGAATAAAGTCACACTATGATGGGAATAAAGTCACACTATGATGGGAATCAAGTCCAACTATGATGGGAATAAAGTCCAACTATGATGGGAATAAAGTCCAACTATGATGGGAATAAAGTCAAACTATGATGGGAATAAAGTCCAACTATGATGGGAATAAAGTCACACTATGATGGGAATAAAGTCAAACTATGATGGGAATAAAGTCACAATATGATGGGAATAAAGTCACACTATGATGGGAATAAAGTCACACTATGATGGGAATAAAGTCAAACTATGATGGGAATAAAGTCCAACTATGATGGGAATAAAGTCACACTATGATGGGAATAAAGTCCAACTATGATGGGAATAAAGTCACACTATGATGGGAATAAAGTCACACTATGATGGGAATAAAGTCCAACTATGATGGGAATAAAGTCACACTATGATGGGAATAAAGTCACACTATGATGGGAATAAAGTCCAACTATGATGGGAATAAAGTCCAACTATGATGGGAATAAAGTCACACTATGATGGGAATAAAGTCCAACTATGATGGGAATAAAGTCACACTATGATGGGAATAAAGTCACACTATGATGGGAATAAAGTCACACTATGATGGGAATCAAGTCCAACTATGATGGGAATAAAGTCCAACTATGATGGGAATAAAGTCCAACTATGATGGGAATAAAGTCAAACTATGATGGGAATAAAGTCCAACTATGATGGGAATAAAGTCACACTATGATGGGAATAAAGTCACACTATGATGGGAATAAAGTCCAACTATGATGGGAATAAAGTCCAACTATGATGGGAATAAAGTCACACTATGATGGGAATAAAGTCCAACTATGATGGGAATAAAGTCACACTATGATGGGAATAAAGTCACACTATGATGGGAATAAAGTCACACTATGATGGGAATCAAGTCCAACTATGATGGGAATAAAGTCCAACTATGATGGGAATAAAGTCCAACTATGATGGGAATAAAGTCAAACTATGATGGGAATAAAGTCCAACTATGATGGGAATAAAGTCACACTATGATGGGAATAAAGTCAAACTATGATGGGAATAAAGTCACACTATGATGGGAATAAAGTCACACTATGATGGGAATAAAGTCCAACTATGATGGGAATAAAGTCACAATATGATGGGAATAAAGTCACACTATGATGGGAATAAAGTCACACTATGATGGGAATAAAGTCCAACTATGATGGGAATAAAGTCAAACTATGATGGGAATAAAGTCCAACTATGATGGGAATAAAGTCACACTATGATGGGAATAAAGTCAAACTATGATGGGAATAAAGTCCAACTATGATGGGAATAAAGTCACACTATGATGGGAATAAAGTCAAACTATGATGGGAATAAAGTCACAATATGATGGGAATAAAGTCACACTATGATGGGAATAAAGTCACACTATGATGGGAATAAAGTCACACTATGATGGGAATAAAGTCACACTATGATGGGAATAAAGTCACACTATGATGGGAATAAAGTCCAACTATGATGGGAATAAAGTCAAACTATGATGGGAATAAAGTCACACTATGATGGGAATAAAGTCCAACTATGATGGGAATAAAGTCACACTATGATGGGAATAAAGTCAAACTATGATGGGAATAAAGTCACACTATGATGGGAATAAAGTCCAACTATGATGGGAATAAAGTCAAACTATGATGGGAATAAAGTCAAACTATGATGGGAATAAAGTCACACTATGATGGGAATAAAGTCCAACTATGATGGGAATAAAGTCCAACTATGATGGGAATAAAGTCAAACTATGATGGGAATAAAGTCACACTATGATGGGAATAAAGTCACACTATGATGGGAATAAAGTCCAACTATGATGGGAATAAAGTCCAACTATGATGGGAATAAAGTCAAACTATGATGGGAATAAAGTCACACTATGATGGGAATAAAGTCACAATATGATGGGAATAAAGTCACACTATGATGGGAATAAAGTCACACTATGATGGGAATAAAGTCAAACTATGATGGGAATAAAGTCACACTATGATGGGAATAAAGTCACACTATGATGGGAATAAAGTCACAATATGATGGGAATAAAGTCCAACTATGATGGGAATAAAGTCACACTATGATGGGAATAAAGTCACACTATGATGGGAATAAAGTCACACTATGATGGGAATAAAGTCACACTATGATGGGAATAAAGTCACAATATGATGGGAATAAAGTCCAACTATGATGGGAATAAAGTCACACTATGATGGGAATAAAGTCACACTATGATGGGAATAAAGTCACACTATGATGGGAATAAAGTCACAATATTATGAGAAGGAAATGTGTGGAGATTATTAAAGAAGTGAGTTGAAATATTTGGAAAATTTTAAAAAACAAAAGCAAAAATGGGGAAAAAAGAGACCGAAGTTCATACTAATAATACGCATTTTTACCTTTACGTCACAAAGTTGCAGTTTTTTTTAAAATACATATCACTTCTCAGCATGTCTACACAAAATATCAAAGTGGCAAAGTTGCATCCTTTCATTTTTCGCTATGTGGGCCTCGCTGGAAAACTGCACTGAATGAATAAAGGGTGTGGACAAGCAGGTCGGGACAAGATAAGACAAAAAGTCCAACCCCAGATGTCATGACGGTATGCTAATGAACTGGGGGAGGCCTTTTAAGATGAGGGGATGGAACGGGCGAGCCAGTTAGAAGCTGCACGTGGACAAAAACGCTGAAACTAGGAAGGGAGATTCTGCAGGAGCACATGTGAGTATTATTCCCACGGACCCTGAAGACTTGTGCCCCGGACAGGATATCATCTTATACTGTAAGTTCAATGAAGAGACACTACAGTATAGATGATGTACTATCCAGGGTGGCATTCTCTCATCTTGGGGCGGGGGCGCCTGGACGGATGACGCACACAATGCAGAGGGGTGGCCGTCAAACCGTTACCATTACTGAGTTTTAGTAATGGTAAGGGTTCAATGGCTCTCGCTCAACACCGGCTGCACCCGGCGGGACGACGGAAGCGGCGGCCACTGCTGTTGTCGCTTTTATTCATGTTCATAATCATCGTTTGGAAGATGTGAAATAAAAGTTCTCCAATCAAACGTGTTCAAAGTGCTTCTATTGGGTTGTTCGTGTGAGGCGTTCAAGGCCGCTCCTTGTCACTTCATGTGTTCATGTGTGCTTATCTTCAGGATGGGCGAAGGGGTTGACAGGTGTAGCCCAATTTAAGGCTTTTGGAAGACTAGAATGAATTTAAGACCCATTCCACATCCATACTGGCAAAAAAAGACAACTGTGGATGCACACGTACTTTCGTTCCGTTTTGTTGTTATGTCATGTCATAGATTCAGGTGTCATAGATTGCAGACATTTGATGAGATTTCAAGGGAATTTAAGACATTTTAGAGCCTTGAATTCAAATAATTGAATGTTAGACTGTATCAGACCCTGCGGGTACACTGATGTAAGACCCATTTCACTTCCATACTCTTATCTGTATCTTTAAGGGAATTTTAGACATTTGAAGGCCTTAAATTCAAATTACGGTCGTCCCTCACCACTTCACGCCTCAAATTTTGCGGCTTCACTATCACATCTATTCAACATATATCAATGAATAGATCATTGCTGTTTTGTGGTTGTCTACGGACTATTATTAGCCAAAAGTAGGCATTTTTAATGCATTTTTGCCCTAAATTAAGCATTTTCAAGCACAAAAATGACCTGCATACAAAGCAAACGCATTGGAAGACGCATTGATGTGTCGTATTTTATACTTTTATACTGTCAGTAATGTTCCATTAACCACCTCAAGAAGACCCGGAAGTAAAGAAGAAACAAGGAACTCTCCCAATGCTCACGTGTGAATCAATATGATGTCTTTTATATTGGGAAATATGAGTGCAAAGGTACTATAAAGGTGATTATAAGGGTGTTATTTTATGTCCAGAGGTCTATAATAGTGTTAAAAGCCGTTATGAGGAGGTCCTAAACAGGTTTTTATGCTCCAACTACGAACTACGACACTTATAAAAAGGAATCCTACTTCGCGGTTATCAAGCGATCATTGTATTGAATTGTGCACTTTTTTAGAACCATTTGACAGCTATACTGGTAGAAAAAAGTATTATTAGTCCAAAGTAGGCATTTTAAAGGAATTTTTAAGTATTTTTGCCCTAAATTAAGCATTTTCAAAGCATAAAAATGACCTGCATACAAAGCAAACGCATTGGAAGACGCATTGATATGTAGTATTTTATATTCGTCACCAGGTGTCAGTAATGTTCCATTAACCACCCCAAGAACACCCGGAAGTAAAGAGGAAACAAGGAACTCTCCCAATTCCGATCTCCCAATTCTTGATCAATTCCGACTACTTCATTTTCCGTTTTGTAAAAAATCTAAATATTTAAAAGCAAGACTGAGGTTTATGCATGTTAAATAACCATAACGTTAACACATTTTTAAGACCTTTAAAAAATCGTATTGGAGACATTTGATGAGATTGGATGAGGGAAGTTTAGACATTTTAAGGCCTTCAATTCAAATGATTGCATTTTGGAAATGCAGTGGATGTGCAATGCAATGGACGTTTGGAAATATGAACAAAAAGGTTGGACACTTAATTAAAAAAAAATTGTATTTGATTAGTTTTTGCTTTATTGTATCAGTACAGTAGTTTAGTTCTTTGGAAAATGTGCTTACCAAACATTTATAAATACACTTATTTTGTTTATACAAGGCAAAAAACTATAAAAAAAAATCTTCTGTTACTAAAAACAAGGTATATAAAAAGATGCTAAAGATACTAAAAGACACTGAAAAAAAATACTACACAGAAAAGTTTGAAAAATAAAAATGTTAAAAACACACAGATCTTCAAATTAATTTCTGAATAAATAATACATTCAGAATAAATAAAAAAAAAACACTCCACCAAAGCTATTATTTTTGATACAGCAAATGGCCTTCATGATTTTTTTTGTTCAGTATATATTTCTACAAATCCTAATCATGATTATTCTCTTTTACGCGTGTTTCACCCTCCAACTTGTAAGTACTTCAAATACTGCTGAAAGAGCCTGTCTTACGAAGCAGAGTTCAAATATCCTAAATATAATACTATATTTATAACGATAACAAGAATATAGAAATCTAATTTGTGAACTATTAGAACATTTATAGCTTTACATGCAGAAAACAATGTGAAATAACGTTTTTTGGCCACTTTGTGTCAGGTTATGATACACATTTAACAGACAACTCACTTTAACACCAAATTTGTATGGAGCATGAATAATTAGGGTGTTTACTGTATTTGCTGTGATGGAAGCCAGGTTCCCAGGTTAGAAAATCCATCACATTTGCATTTTATTTGCTTAGAATGATAAGCAGGGCCTTTGCACACTAATGATAATGATAATGACGCAACTACTGACCTTCAATTGCTACTTTTATTCCCGCTAATTATCATTTACGTCCATCACTTGAGCTGCAGAAGATGACACAGCAGGCTGGACTTGAACGTGCGTGCGTGAGGCGATGCCAGTACAACCTCCTGACAGTCGCAGATAAACCATCAGTTTGCCAAAGCACGCTGCGAAGCTTGTGTCAAAAAAATACATAAAAAAACCCCAAAAACAAGGTCTTTATTTTGTTTTTTCGCTGGATGCAAACAGTCATTCCTGTCCAATATTGAAAAAGTGGCCACAATATTAGGTACATCTTCCAATCTTGACATTGAATTATTCATTCAGCCAGGAAGACATTTATTTATCTGAATATGTTCCAAGTGCATTGCATCATACTTTAATGACCTTATTTAATGGCATGAAGGGCAAACTACAACCACAATAATAAACATCATGCCACCTCTCGGTGTTGTATGGGATCGCACTTGAGGGTGCAAATGGTGTTATTGGTTACAGAAAGGGATCTTCATGTGTCCACATACGTCTGTGTCCTTCGCTCGGTCCTGCAGGAAGCGTCTCCGATCCTTTCTTCCTCGTCATCCCTTCTTCATCTTGACCGAGAGCCTGAGCTTGACCTCTTTTAGGAAGATGTGCGTGAGCTGCTCGCTCGCCTCCTGGGCGATACGTGCGACCATCTGGCCCGCAGTGCCGATCACCATCCTCTAAGACGTGCAAAGACAGTAGCAGATCGCCACAAATACATTTGGACCACCACAGATACATTGGCAGCTCCTTTTTTTTTAATTTTTATTTGTTTTTAAAGATTTGTCTCTTCTTGTTTACATCTTTACACACCAACATTATTATGGTACTGTCTGTGTAGCTTGTCGTTCCGCTTTCCAGCACACCTCATAGCACAACTGACTTGGCTGCGCTGTTGTTAAACCCGTTTTAAATAGAACAGTAAGAAAAAAGTACACATCACGTCTTCCTGCTGGAAAATGTTGAGTAGGGATTAGGGTTGTCACAAGACACCCACCTCAACCCCATGAGAACGAGACGAGACAAGATTTTAAAGTTAATTTGAAGAAAAGTACAATGAAAAAAATATCGCTGGACAAACTTTTTTAATTTAACCCAGTCCCAAAACAATGCAGTGTTTTCAAATTGATGCTAATGATATCATTGTCAACATTTTTCGAGATCAAATAAGCCACTGTTATGATAATAATATATCCTAATGTGGCAAAAGCTGTGGACTTGGTGTTTGTGACGTGTTTTCTCACAGGCGATTAGTACTGTCTGTCAAACATTTGCAGCATTTCTTCAAATGCTGGCTTTTCAACTTGAAGAGCAGTATTTCTTTTGCCGTGACTTTCTGCGACCGCACACCATTTTGCGCTGTTTTTTGGTATTTACTTCGCCGACCAAGCGTCTGAGTGAGTGTTGACTGTCAGAACAAAGGCTCTGCATCTCCATGTGTACTTCTTTTTCCCAGATGGGGAAAACGGTGTCAGGTGGATCTATTTGAGGTGGGCAGGTTCCTTTTGTTGCCTTTTATGTTGCTTCCGCTTTCAAATAAATTTGTCATGCTGGCTCGTTCGTGTTGTTGTGCTCATTATTAACAGTCCCACACGGGCGCTGTGGCATTTGGCTTTGCAAGCATCTTCTTCCCTCCTTCCTTCTACGACGTTACCTTGCATTGCACCTCACGAGGCTCCACACTTTTACCGTGTGTATGCTAGGGACCCCGCCTCCCGCACAGAGACAAAACGAGTGTATGACTGACAAGAGGTGTCACTCTGTTAGCTATTGTTCAATAAAGCGTACAGACGCAGAACCAATGCACAAAGTGAACTCTCTTCCTGCCTGTTTGGAGGCGAGAAACGAGGAAAACAGACACGCATGCGCACGGCAATATATGGAGGCCGGCAAAATTGTTGTGTTGAGAGAATTGACTTGAGACAACACCCTTTTCCCCCTGCAGGTAGCACCACCTAACCACTTTCTATTTAAGCTACTATGGAAGAAAAAAAAAAGTATTTATAATTTAAATCAGAAAAAGTCCACTTACCAAATGAGTTTCTTTCTTGGTGTGAATTTTCACCAAAATGTGTAGCTGTCCGTTTTCATCCTCTTGGCAAAGCTCAACAGACTGAAACCAGAGATGTTAGAAAGCGATTATTTCTACACACGTGAAAGTAATTACGTGCTAACGCCTCCGCTACAATGATAACAAAGCGTTTCATACATGCGCCAATATTTTTTCCAGTGGTTAACAATCTAGACAAAAAAAAACAATGAAATGGGTGTACAGTGGTCCCTCTCTACATCACGTTTTTCACAAAGTCATTAATAAATGAAGGCTGTTTCATGGTTGAATACAGTCTATTAGTAAAAAACATTATGCATATTTAAAATTGTACATATTCTTGGCCTAAATTAAGCATTTTCAAGCATAAAAATGGCTAAATGAACTAAAATGCAAACACAAGGCAGAAGAAGCATTCCAATTGTGAACGTAGTGTTCTACACGGGCCACTAGGTGTCAGTAATTGTTGGGTGAGATAAAGGACGGACGTGATTGCAAGAACAAATTATAATTAATAATAATAACATAATAACGGGCTACTGTTGGGCCCATAACCCTCAGCAAGCTAAAACTCAGCTCTGAACCTCCGACATCTCTTCCTGTCCTCTACACATCTGTCCGCCTGCCACTAAGGTCCGCTAGGGAACACATTTACTGTGACACACACGAACAGGGGTTTTATTTACTCTTATTATGTCTACTATATTACGTAATATAGGTGGTAACGTTGGTGTAACATTTAAAGCTACCATTACAATACACTGAGAAGACATTAGCCACTGCAGGAAGTACGATGCCCAAACAAAAACAAGGAACTGCCAACATGTGAGTGTTATTTATGCTTGTTATGTCTAATATGTCTTCTTTTCTCTTATGTCTACTATATTGGGTAAAACAAGAGTAAAGGTCATTATAGGGGTGTTAGTTCATGTCCAGAGGGCTCTAATAATGTAAAAAAAACATTTAGAAGATGATAAACAGGTTTCTATGCCATAACTATGAAAATATTCCATTTATTAATATTGAGTCCTACTTTGCAGATATTCACTTATCGCGGTCGAGGTCGGTGGAGCCAATTACCCGCGATGAACGAGGAACGGCTGTTTTGTGTTAGTTGCTGTAGCAGAATCCAATACTGCCATGCTTTTGTTTTGAAGGTTACTTGGCACTTGAACAGGAAGTCAGTGTGTGCACGTTTAAATGCCGTGTAACCAGACCAGTAGTTATGTCGCTGTTGTCGTTGACAGTGAATTTATGCAAAGTAAGAATCTTTATTCATAAATGGAATATTTTCATAGCTGGCGCATAGAAAACCTGTTTTTACAGCCTTCTAAATATGTTTTTTAACATTATTAGAGCCCTCTAGACATGAAATAACACCCCTATAGTCACCTTTACACACATATTACCAAATATAGTAGACATAATAAGAGAAAATAAGCCATTTCTGTGATATAAATGTCTTCCGGTGCTACAAGGCAGGAAATAATAATAAATAATACAAGGCTGTCGTTCTGGCAATCAAGTCTGGTAGAACGGAACATTACTGACACCTAGTGACCAGCGTACATATCATCACAACATGTCTTTGAATGAGTCTTGTGAATGCCTTATATTTTGCATTTTACATCATTTAGCCCACATGTGTCAAACTCGTGCCCTGGAGGGCCGAGACGCTGCAGGTTTTTTCTCCAACCAGTTTCTTCAGCAGGTGATTTAATTGATGAGCTCCTTCCCTCAAACTGAAGGTGTTGATCATTAAAATCACCTGCTTTAGTGACTGGCTGGAAAGAAAACCTGCACTGTCTCGGCCCTCCATGGCACGAGTTTGACACCCGTGATTTAGCCATTTTTATGCTTGAAAATGCGTAATTTAGGCAAAACAAAATGTGTACGTTAGCTTAAATATGCATATTTTGGAGTAACAATAGGCTGTATTCAACCACGTAACAGCATGATTTATTCATATTCTTTCTTTTTGTAAGTGAGTGAAGCTGCGAAGTGGCGAGGGATGACTATATGTGGCTGAAAGGGGCACTTTTTAGTAATCAGAACTTAAGTAGGACAACATAGACGGGTTGTCGACATAAGCGGGTGGGAGTCATCGCCACGCTTGCGTCACCTGTGTAATCGCATATGGCACCTCCTGCGGCAGGTGCTCGAGAAGCTTCTCTCTGATGATGTTGGTGCACAGTTCCTCTGGACTCTGGTCTGTCAGCACCTCACTGTGGTACTGCCACGACCCACATTTGGCTGCAACCAGTAAGTACCTCTGGGGCAGAAAGAAAGGATTAGCTATTAATAAAAAAAAAAACTTTGGACGCCAGTGAGATGTACTCTTGTTCCTCATTTGTGACGCACCTTGAGCGTCTCCACATCCTCTCTGTCCACGGATGAGAGCATGAAGACATCCTTAAAGCCAGCCCAGCCCTTCTGGGTCCTCAGTGTCTTCAGCTGCTCTTTGTCCAGCCCGGTCTTGTCTCCATCGGCATCGTGTTCGAGCTCAGTGGCGTCCTCGTCCTGCAGCTCTTCAGAATACCGCTCGGGACTCTTCTCAGCACACGGGGGCTTGGTCAACCGTCTGACATGCAGTCGGCGGCCATTCACAACTCCACATGTCAGCTCTCCTGTGATGTCCAGCAACCTGTCCTTCGCCTTCACCTTGTCCACCTTTAAGACAGAAGAAAATGTGGTTTATTTGTTTCGGACATGCTTAACAAGTTACATGAAGGAGCGTCACATGGTTACATTTACCACTTAACATGCTGGAAGAGGAATAGGCAGAAGCAGAGCTTATTGAAAGGTGCATTTTGTTAGTTGCTGTGCTTGAATCTAGGCTAATACTGAACAGGAAGTCACTGTGCGCACATTTCAATGCTCTGTAAACAGTAGTAAGCGATAATGAATTTGACAATACTGCAAGGCATGTCGACATAAGTGGACCCATTTCTTCACAGAAATGATCCCTTTGGGTCTCAAATTTTATGTTGACAAAAGCAGTTTTGACTTTGCGTGTCCAATTTCACGGCTTCACCCTATCATGGTTTTAAAAATAATATATTACAAAATCATTGCTGTTTCGTGGTTGACTGCAGCCTATTAGTAAAAAAAAAAAAAAAAAAGAAAAAGCTTAATTACGCAAATTTTACGTACTTTTGGCCTAAATTAAGCATTTTCAAGCATAAAAATGGCTAAATTAAATTTACGACAAATACAAGGCATTCAGAAGACGCCTTCAAATGCATGCTGGGTTATGTAGTATTCTACACTGGTCACTAAGTAGCAGTCATGTGACATGGATGAGACAAAAGCCACTGCAGGAAGTACTGTACAGAAACCGGAAGTGAAAAAGGAACAACAAGGAAATCTCCCACTGCTAACATTTGAGTCCGTGTTATGTCTTATTTTCACTTATTATGTCTACGATATTGGGTAATAGAAGTGTAAAGGTGACTATGCTGTAGAGGTGTTATTTCATGTCAAGAGGGCTCTAATAATGTTTCAAACTGTATTTAGGAAGTTGTAAACAAATATTCCATTTCTAAATAAGGAATCCCATGTGTGGAAATTCACTTATCCCAGTCTGGTCTGGAAGCAATTAACCACGATAAACGAGGGATTACCGTGTATGGTAATGTCATGTTTTTGTCATGAGGGACACCTTAGGAGTATTTTATTCTAGGACAAGATACCTTATTGAGGACGAGCACAGCTGGGATGTTCGGGTGTCGTGCCAGGCATTTGAGCACCTCAAAGTCCAGCCTTTTGCACATCCATCTGTCCGACACATCAACCATGACCACCACTGGGAACAGACAGTTACAGTGGTTAACCTTTGATATCCAGGCCGCTTATTTCCTTAACTGAGGCAAAAAAAAAAAACGCAGCCCATACTTAAGTCGGCCTCCTTCACCGTGGTCCAAGGATCCAAAAGCAAAGATTTCTCCAGCTGGTGTCTGTCAAGGCGAATGGTCCATACACACGTTAGTAATAACCCGCACATAAGCAGCTTTCTTTCAGGCAAAAACAGCAGCGCACCTTTTGACTTTTGATTGCGTGGTGAGGCCTGGTGTGTCCAGTAGAATCTGAAATAAAACATATTAGCTTCAACATTGGGCTTTCAAATGGCATTAAATACATTAGAAGTCTTACGATCTGTGTCTCATGTTCTGTTAGGACCCCCAGGGAACGTCTCCTTGTTGTGTGTACTTTCTTGGACACAGCAAACACCTTTAATGGAAAAACACATAGGACTTTAGAATACAAAACTACATTTTTTTTTTTTTTTGTTAAACAGCAGCAAAAGATGGAAAAAAAAGAGTAACAAGAAAAACTGAACATGTTAATTCTTCTAATAATAACCATAATAGACTTTGTCAGCTATAACACATAGCTAACATGCAGACTGTTATGCTTTAAAGAGCATATCTACCTGTGTTGGTTTTAGCCTGTTTAAAACATACCCCAGCATGACAGTTTGATGCGCACTAAAACTCTTTAGAAAAATGAAGTTATGTACAGTAATCCCTCATTTATCGCTGTTAATTGCTTCCATACCCGACTGTGATAAGTGAATTTGCGCAAAGTAGGATTCCTCATTTATAAACGGAATATTTTTGTAAGAGCAGACAAAACCTGTTTGCAACCTTCTAAATACGTTTTTTAACATTAGAGCCCTCTAGACAGGAAATAACACCCCATAGTCACATTTACACTCGTAATACCCAATATAGTAGACATAATAACATGAAATACAACATTTCAGACATAAATAAGACTCGTGCTGGTGTGCGTTGCTGTAAATGTGTTCCAGTGCTAATGGAGCCGAGTGGGGGACAGACAGGAAGTGACGTCGAGGGTTTAGAGTTGAGTTTTAGCTTGGCGTGGGTTATGGCTACAACTCTAGCTCATGTTAAAGATTATTGTGCCTGTTGTGAGATAATAAAGTATCTATCTATTAACATGACTGACACCTAGTTGTAACCCGCCCTGCTTCACACTGCCCGCTCCGGGGCTCGAACACAGGACCTCTGCAACGAGAGACGAGAGCGCTGGCCACACGGCCAAAAGCCCGGACTGTCAACCGCGTGTTCAACGCAGCTCTCGAGGCAGAGGGAGTGAGGTTTTACCAACGTACACTTGCGCAGCCTCATAGGCTGGCATCCGTTACATAGTGACCAGTGTAGAATGCTACATATCATCACAAAGTCTTTGAACGAGTCTTCTGAATGCCTTACATTTGTATTTTAGTTCATTTAGCCATTTCTATGCTTGAAAATGCTTCTTTTACGCCAAAAAAGACAAATTTGCCTGAGTATGCCTATTTATTGACTACTAACAGGCCGTATTCAACCACAAAACAGCAATGACTTATTAATATATTTTTGAAAACCAGTGGAGAGTGAAGCCGTGAAATTTGAAACGCGAAAAGCCGAGGGATTACTACATTCTATTTCTAAACAATTTCTTTGTTCATAAGTAAATTTAACTTCACAACTGCAGAGAAAGTCCTGCAGGAAATTTCACAATTATTCCTGACTTCCACTTTAACTCATTCAATTCCAGCCATTTTTCAAAAGACAACCATTTTAGACCATTTTGACTGATCTTTCTAGGCACACAGATTATTGTGTTCTATGGCTATATCACCATGGAACCTACCAAAAGAAAGATTAGACTCCTGTCTTTCATCAGAATAAAAAAAAGGTTTGTTTCTACTTTTTTTTTGCTCTTTAGTAATCAGCAGTAGAACATAGGTAAGTTTCAGGAAAATATCAGTTCCCGACTAAAAAAGGGAGAAAACCAGCTTTTTGTGAAAAGATACATTTTAAGCATAACTTTCACTTTGACACAAATATTTTTTGCTTTTGTGGCAGCTCAAATATCTAAACAACTATACCACAACATAAACAACACAAAAAAAGGGTTGTTTTACATCAAAATAACAATTTATTTACAAATATCACACCATGAACTATTTACAATTTTCACATTTGGAACTGAACTACTCTGCGTGTGCACGTGTTAAAATCTCCCTACAATGTGTAACCTTCTGCAGGCTTACACTCCTCCACGCTCTCACTTCCTCCTCCCTGCTGTGTGTGATGTTCCGTTCACATGATCCCTGTCGAGCTCTTATCAAATGCACCTCTGCCACCTTGTGGCTTAAAAGTGCTGTGAAATGTCAATGCAGAGTTGCATCATCACCTCTTGTTGCCTCTCGTGCAAAAAAAAAAACAAAACGTAAAAGACGTATAAATTAGGTTGTTGGGACCCGGCGTTCGGGATTCTAAAAACGTATAAATACGTCTTCGGTATTGAATGAGTTAAGATGGCTTCATCAAGACAAAATGCATTGCGATGTGATGTCATGTTTAAAAGGACAATTAAAACAGACACCTTTCTGCCAAGAAGCTGGTTGGACAAAGTGGATTTCCCAGCATTCGGGGCACCAATTATGGCCACTTTTAATATCTTGGAATTTTCAGGCTGATCGGGACGTCTCAGCAAGAGTGACATTTGCTCACCTAAAAAGGAAAATACAAATTACATGGAAAGCCACACAATCCCCCTGAAAGATCAGGCACGTGGTGCCGTTCGTATTGGAGGCATCGGTCGGCTTACCGTTGTCTGGAGGAACGGAGGCGGGAAGGCGATAACAGCTGTCATCTGCCTCTGCAGGGTTGCCTTTCAGCAGCGTGTTTAGAAATGCATCTGATGTAATAAAACAGGCTGGAGTGAAGAGAAATGAGTTGCTTCTTCCAGAGTTACAGGCTGCATTTCCTGTAATGACACCAGCATCTCCATGACTGCACTGCCAGGAAAAAGGAGCATAGGCTGTGTCGCAAATGGATGACTTGTCAGTACACTTCCATATGTATACTATCTACGCTGCATACGTCCTTCCTTCCTTCCAGAGAAAGGCTGGTCATCTAGTCCAATTAATTCAGCTATTTTTCCAGATACAGTGTTCCCTCGTTTAACGTGGGGGTTAAGTTCCAAAAAATACCAGTGTTAAGTGAAATCTGTGTAGTAGAAGTTGAGTTTTTTTCAGGTTGTTTTATGTTTTTTCATTCATTATATATTTTTTTTGTTTACAGGATATGTTTTTTTCATTTATTATGTTTTTTTCGTTTGCAGTGCATGTTTTTATGGTTATTATATAGGTTTTTTCGTTTACAGCCTGTAAAACCCCTCACCCCTTGCCTTTGTCCATGGGCGGAATCAGCGATGTAGTGTTTCCAAAATAAGCCCTTCTCATCCATATTAAAAACTTGTTCAGGCTTATATGCCCCTTCCTCGGTGATGGCTTTACATTTGTTCACGTACTGTATGCCTCTGCCCCGGCATCCGCAGGGGCGGCCTCTCCGTGGTCTTGTTGCGGACCGTTAAAACCCTTTTTGTATCCTTGTTAAAACGTATTGCTGCTGTCGTCCTTAGATTCATTTGTTCCGTAACGGCGCCCTACAGCTGCGTACGTTCTACCTTCCTTCAGCATGTTCAGAATTCCAACTTTTTGAATGGTTAGCATCTTCCTCTGCCTTTTGGGTGCAACTGCAGGTGCCTTTGTCGGTGCAGAGCGTTTAGTCGACATTGTGAGTTTTGTCGGGGAGAAAACTTACAGCACTTAAAGAGCATCGCTGCTAGCGAAAATAGGAAAATAATAGTAAATTAGGCAAGCTGAACGCATTCTGTACTGTACAGGCCACATAGCGAGGCCGCGTAAAATGAACCGCATTATAGCGAAGGAACACTGTATTCACTTAGCCTTCTGACTGTCACGCACACACGGGCGAGGCAGTACTGCAAATTTTGGTATGGACCTGATACCAAGTAAATACAGTGCCAGTACTGGCGATTCCAACACGTTTTACTTGACATTTTTTCAAGTTCACTTCATGATTTAATCTTTTAATTAGATAATCAGAATAACACAATAAAACACAAAGACTTTAGGTCAGGGGTGTCCAAACTTTTTCCAGCGAGGGCCAAATGAAAGGATGCAAGGGCTGCTTTGATATTTTGTAAAGCAAAGCTAAGACATTTTTATATTGATTACATGAAAAAGGTGAAAAAGCCCATTATAAGTATCAACTTCGATATTTGATCTCCTCTCCCCCATTTTTTTTAAATTTTCCAAACATTTCAACTTTCTTCTCAAATAGTCTTTGGAAATTTTCTTTGGAATATTTTCACTAAACAGTATTCCCATAATATTCTAACTTTTTCCCCATCCCATTTTCCAAAAACTGCTTTGTTTCTCATAATATTATGACTAAAAAAAAAACACTTCATGTATTATTTAATATTTCAACTCTGTGCTCCGAAAATGACTGTTTTTCATCAAAATATTACAAGTTTATTTTATCATTCATTAATATTTTGACCTGACTTTGACTTCATTAATACTTTTACTTTATTCTCGTAAAATTAGATGTTTTTCCCCATTTCTGCTGTTTTTTCCCCCCAACTATTTCAGCATTCTTCTTGTACATTTTCTTCTCATAATATTATGACTTTATTACCCATAATATTTTCACCTTTGATAATGTCAAACTAATTTTCCAAAAATTTAAAAATTTAGTTTTGTCTGATTCTCATGTTACGACTTTTTTTTTTAGTGTCTATTTTCTTTAATATTTAAACTTTATGCTACTAAAATGAAGTTATTTTTTTCCTCATTACAATACAATGTTATTTTCGTATAATGATATTTTTCTCATTAGATTACATCTTTTTTACTTTATTTTTGTAAAATTACTGCTGATTTTTTGTTGTTGTTTTTCTTTAAATTATATTGAATGTGCCAATAAAGAAAGGAAAAACAGCAGCAGGGTGCAAATGGCCCCGAGCCGCACCTTGGGCACGCCTGTTTTAAGCCAACAAACACATTTTTTTTTCTTCCAATCAACAAAATTACTTGTGAACAAACTAACAACATATAAATGTAACAATATAAGACAATGTAACAAAATCAACAAATTAAAAAAAGACAACTGAAAAATATCTTGCTAGTATCATTCCAACACTAATACGACCGAGATGTGGCTCTTTTTATGACTGCATCTGGCTCTCAGACATTTCTTAACACCATAAAATGTGTTTATTTTCATTTGTTTTCCTGACATTTTAAAGTAAAAAATTTCAGAAATCACAGTGTTAAAAGTAACATTAAAAATATGCATTCTAATGCATTTTAATTCATCCATTTGATTTTGTACCGCAATGCCAGCTGTCCTTCCCATGTTTTCCGTGTCAGACACCAAAACTTTATTATTGGGGTCGTTCCTCCTTTAATCAAATAGTCAGCTAGCTAATTGTGCAGAGACAACCCTTTTGACGAAAAAGAAAACTAAAGAAAGATACGGAGTAGGGAGCAAAACCATGCAGCACCAGAAGTCGCATTAATGGTAAAAAGTAATTTATTTATTATTGGTTAGCTTCAATATAACAACATTATTAAAAACAATAAATTCAGAGATTTATTATATTCTAAAATTGTTGGTCTTCCTTAAATACACACACATTGGGTTGTATTCGAAATACATTTTAAAATATGAGGCTTTCATGGCTCTCTTTGCCAAAAAGGTTCCCTACCAATGCTCTGAGTCTATAACAATACGATCGCAATTGGGATTGATCCGCCCTCGTCTAATGCACTCTCATAGGCTGCTCACTTGAATATGTATACAATGTACAGTAGGTCGTGCACTTAGTTCTTCTGGACGCCAATTTTGACAGTCTAGCGCCATCCTAAATCGATTGCTGTCGTTGTGCAATTACCGGAAATGACGACAGCAATACGTATTGGCTTCCTCCTCTTTTTTAATTGTGAATTGCTGTCACCACTCTAGTTAGCAAGATGGCTAGTTTGAGGGTGGTTAGGGTTCATTGCTGCAAACTCACCATTTGCAGAGTGTTGAGTTAAATATCCGTTTGCCGTAAAATGTGTCAGTATGAAAGTGCGCGAATTGTGACACAATCGTAGTACACGTATTGGAATATAATCCAGCATTTAAAGGTTCACTGCCATGGAAAGAGCACTTTGTTCCACAGGACCCTGTTGATATAGTTGTTTGATCAAGTATGTGTGTGTGTTGAATATTAAAATGTAAATTCACAACAATTTGAGGACAGACCGTCGTACGATGTTCGAGCCTCACCTTTCTTGAGAAGCCATGACGCAGGTTCCTGGCGGGCAGACGCGACGAGCCGTCTGGGGAGGACAGTCGAATCCCTGCAGAAACGCCAGCACACTCTGAGCGCCATGGCACGTTATTGTATATTTATAACTACATATGACTCCAAAGTAACAAGCTGCGTCGTTGGTTGGTAGTCACAATGTTGTCAACAAGGAGGCCGCCATGTTTATATGACCAATGAGGCACAACTTCCGGTTTTGAGATTACTTATTCATAAGACTGCCTCCTAGCGACGGACATTGTAACTGCAAAAGAAATCCTTCAGTTATGCCAAAACTTCAGTGCGGTCAACTCATTATCTCCCCATTTGACCTTTAGTGACATTGTAGCAAAATTGTTTTAATTTGTTTGTATTAAACGTACACACAACATAGCAGATGCATTTGAAGACTTACATAAACTAGTTCACGAAAGTGCAAAGCGTTTTGAGGCTTCTTTTGCTCTGCTGTGCTACCTACTGGACAACATGTGTAAAACAGGCAAATTTGTTTAATTTATTTTAAATGTTTACATTTTCCATCCATCCATTTTCTATGCCGCTTCTCCTCATTAGGGTCGCGGGGGTATGTTGGAGCCTTCGGGCGACAGGCGGGGTACACCCTGGACTGGTTGCCAGCCAATTTAAATTTCTAAAATTACTACAATTATATATTTTTTACAAAACAAAGTGGTACATTTTTTACAATTAAGTCATAAATTTATAACTTTATTCTCATAAATTTACGAGTTAATTGTAAAAAATTAAAAAAGAATAAAGTTGGAATATTAGGTGTCATACGTGTCAGAGGGAAAATAGAGCATAGCTCTTCAGGAAGGAAGGAAACTTTCATCTTGCTTGCAGGCAAGCTTTTTTTTATAACATGGCAGCAAAACAGAGCAGTCGAGCACAGACAGATTAGCATGGCTAGCTAGCCCTTCTCACTTCCGCCTCCCTTACCCCACCCCCTTTGCATGCCAAAGGTCACATAAGTCTCCCCTTTTCATAGCTGTCTCAGGCAATGCTGGTAATTTAAAGTTGCTATTATTGTAATGTATGACTTTATTCTCAAAATCTCAGATTATTTTAAAACGCCGTCTTTACAGGTGTTGCCTGAGACAGCTATGAAAAGGTGGGACTTATGTGACCTTCAGCCTTGGGCAAAGGTAATATTAAAACTTTTTTTCTCGTAAATTTACTACTTTTTTCTCATAAATTTGCGACTTTACTGTTGCAAATTTCAGACTTTTTTTCTCGTAAAAATTTCTGACTTTATTCTCGTAAATTTACAATTTTACTCTCGTAAACTCGACTTTTTCTTCCTCATAAATATATGGCTTTTTTTCTCGTAAATGTACGACTTTATTCTTGTAAATTTCCCACTTTTTTTTCATGAATGTAACACCTTTTTTTTTGTAAATTTCCAACTTTATTCTCGTAAATTTACAACTTTGTTCTCGTGAATTTGTGACTTTATTCTTGTAAATTTATGATTTGTTTTGTCGTAAATGTTTCTCATAAATTTACGACTTTATTCTCATAAATCTACAATTTTTTTCCGAGTAAATTTGCAACTTTATTCTTGTAAATTTCTGACTTTTTTTTTCGTAAATTCAACAACTTTTTTTCTCGTAAATTTATGACTTTACTCTCGTAAATTTAAATTTTTTTCTCATAAATTTACAACTTTATTTTTGTAAATTTGTGACTTTTTTCTCGTAAATTTACGACTTTATTCCTGTAAATGTACAATTTTTTTTCTTGTAAATTTACCACTTTATTCTTGTAAATTTCAGACTTTTTTCTCGTGAATTTAGCAACTTTTGGTCTCGTAAATTTACGACTTTATCGTCATAAATTTACAACTTTTTTTCTCATGAATTTACGACCCCAAAGGTCATAATGGAAATACATGGAAAGACTGAAAATAATCATAAAAGGGAAAAATTGCTGCTACATTAAACACGCGTCTTTTAGTAATGACATTGGTCTTCACGCGAGTAATTAATGATAGCCACAAAAGAAATAATCAGAACCACTGGAAATAATCCAGCCAGTCAGGGAAGTGCATTAATTCAGCATGATGGCTCAGTGTGAGTGCGCTGTAAACCTTGTTACTGCCTTTTGCGCCATCGCTTTTTAATTTGGGAAGACACGGTGAAAACAGAACATTTATAGAGGCTAAAAACAGCACTTAGAGCCCATCATATGACATATATCACATATCATGTGACACTGCACAAACACACATCTGCTGACATGAAGTGTTAAAATAGATGACAGTGTTCAAAGGTTGCGTCTTCGTGAAGGATGGAGCGTCTTAACGATGAATCACGTTGCACTGCAGTCGTTTCTCTCCCTCTTCTCCCTTGAGCGTACAGAACAGAGGTGGTCCCGGAGGGGGGGCTTGAAGCACAGTTACGACAATGTTGTTGAGGATGTGTCATCCATGCTGAAAGTTAGAAAAACGCTGCACTGTCATGCAACGCTTTAGTACAGGGGTGTCAACCTGCAGCTTTTTTTGTTGCTGTACATTTTACCTACGTATATCATCATGTATTTAGACATTTCTCATTTATGGTGAATGAGAAGTGTTTTCTGCAGAAAAACACGTCCTTTTTCAAAGAAAAACTAAATTATTATGGGGTTTTTTTCGGCAAAAATCCGTAAATTTGCAGGGCTGTGAATGCAGAATCGCAAATGTATGGTGATCCCTTGTTTGTCAGGGTTAATTGGTTCCAGAGACAGCCGTGATAAGGAAGTAGCATGCTTTACTTATAAATGGAATATTTTCATAGTTAGAGCATTGAAAACCTGTTTACAACCTTCTGAATACATTTTTAACATTATTAGAGCCCCCTAGACATGAAATAACACCCCTATAGTCACCTTTACACTCATATTATATGTCTTATATTATATTAGACATACTGAGAGAAAATAAGACATTGCAAGACAATATAGACTCACACACATTAGCACTGGGAGAGTTTCTTGTTGTTGTTGCTTTCTTATTTCCTGTTTCTGTTTCATGCAGTGGCAATTGTCTCATCAGTGTAACATTACCGACTCCTAGTGACCAGTGTAGAACACTACATACCATCACAACGTCTTTGAATGCGTCTTCTGAATGCCTTATATTTGTATCTTAGTTCATTTGGTCATGTTTATGCTTGAAAAGTGTTATTTTAGGCAAATTAATACATAACATTTTCTTAAATGTGCATTTATTTTTACAAATAATAGGCCATATTCAACCATGAAATATGATTTATTAATTAACATATTTTTTTTAAAGTGTGATGGAGTGAAACCGTGGGCTGTTTTTTAAAAGTAATTTTTTATTAATATTTATATTTATTTTTTTCACTTTTATTTAAGTCACTTTTATTTTTAATTTTTTAAATTTTTGTCATTTATTTATTAATTCATTCTATTATCATATATTTGTAATACTTTTATTGAAGTCAAACCAAGCAAATGTATTTGAGTTTCGCCTATGTCATCTATTGAAACATCTTAATACAAAAAATGGCATGTCCAAAGCACATTTTAGAGGAATATTATTAAAGCATTTTGTCAAGGAAATGAGGAAGGACATGATGGCTGCATGCAAATTATCACACACAAACAAAAAAAGTCATTGGTTAAATATAGGCCTGTCACGGTAACAAATTTTGCTGGTCGACAATTTTGCTACAAATTATCGGCGATAATCGATGTTATCGTCAACATTTTTTAATTTTTTTTTTAGTTTTTTAATTCACATTTCAACCACTACAGTAGATGGTACTGAAGCATAGTGTACCTGTGTGAGCCAGAAATTGCCTGTATGTATGTATGTTGTTGGCTGAATTGCAAGCTGTTGACAGTAAAAGACGTTTGAGACAACCACGTTGTTCTTAATGCTTCACGGAAGCATCACAGTTATATGGCATAAAATCGTATTGAATGGTAGCATTTCTTTGGCAATGTAGCGAGCGACACTGTGAGCGCGCACAATTTTGCACTGTTTTCTTTATGTTTCCTTTGCCGACCAAACGCCTCAGTCAGCGTTGAATGTCGCCTTCATTTGCTTGTGCCTTCGTTCATGTTAGCATATGCTTTCTCACGAGGCTAATTTGGTGCGAGCACTCTGTGTTCACTCACTAGTAGCCCCGCCTCCACAAAGAGGCTAGTTAGATATTACATACAGTATCTTAATGTCATTTTTGACTCGCTGCCTGCGACCCACCCAGAATGGATCCGCGACCCACTTTTCGGTCCCAACCCACCATTTGAGAATCACTGCTACAGGATATGTGCATGTAGCATATATTGACCTACACTGGCTTGGTTTTAGCATCTTTAATGTGCAAAATGTATCCGAGTGTCCACCCTGCATCGTCCAGTGTTTCTGTATGCGGCCCTCGGTGGAAAAGATTTTAGTCCAGTGGCTTTCTAAACATGATGCATATGAATGAGGTTAATGATCAGCATATTGATTAATTAACATAACATGTTTTTTTCATGCGCCGTGCAAAAGGCAGGCCGAGCAGATGTCTTCACATCGTCCGTCAAACCTGCCGCCTGTTTGTTAGTCCTGGAGGACTTGCTCAGGGTGGAACGCACACCTCCAGCGGGGAAGATGATGAAGGATATCAGGTAGCTCGCAATCTGTCATCATCATAACACTAAAAGCTCTTCAACGACGAAAGAGAAACACAAAAATGTGAGCTTTAAGCTGACACTTGCTGCAGAATTCAAAGTGAACCAGACACCGAAAGGATATTTGAGGATCTAAACCTTCACTCCCACTCTCTCTCTCTCATTCAAGGCCTGCTCTCCCTCGGGGTTTTCTTCACATGGCCGTTCCACGTGGGCATGTATCATAGTTCTCGCTATGACTGCATTAACTTTGGCCTTCAGGAAGAGCACTCTCGCTTAAAAAGGTTTTGCCTGCAGACCATGAAATCATGAGCGTATTCCACTTTGCCATTTGAAGCAGCAGCCAATGACACTTCACATGCTGCCATCCAGTGGAATCAATCGACTGAATGTAGTTAATGTGCAGTAGGGTCGGGCAGTACCGCAAATTTTGGGGTTGATTCCATACCAGGTAAATACAGGGCGCGAGATCAACAAACAGGCGGATTGGTGCGACATCTGCAGTGATGCGGACTCTGCATCGGTCCGTTGTGGTCAAGAGGGAGCTGAGCCGAAAGGCAAAGCTCTCAATATACCGGCCGATCTACGTTCCTACACTCACCTGTGGTCATGAACTTTGGGTAGTGACTGAAAGGACAAGATCGCGGGTACAAGCGGCCTAAATGAGGTTTCTCCTTCGGGTGGCTAGGCTCTCCCTTAGAGATAAGGTGAGAAGCACTGTCATCCGGGAGAGACTCGGAGTAGAACCGCTGCTCCTCCGCATTCAGAGCAGCCAGATGAGGTGACTCAGGCATCTGGTCAGTATATCTCCCTGGGGAGGTGTCCAGGGCGCGCCAAACCAATAAGAGGCCTTGTGGAAGACCCAGGAGACGATGGAGAGACTATGTCTCTCAACTGGTTCGGGAAGGCCTCAGGATCTGCCGGAAGAAGCTGGACGAAGTAGCCGGGGAGAGAGAAGTCTGGGCTTCCCTGCTTAGGCTGCTGCCTCCGCGACTCGGATAAGCGGAAGAAGATGGATGGATGGTAAATGCAGGGCCAGTATTACCTGAGACCATCACTTTTTACTAAAATTTTTTTCAGGGTCATGGACCGATTTTTTTATTTCATCATTAATTTGTTGATCATGAGTGTAATCAGAAAGTTTTCCAGCCCTGATAGCCCAGAAGCTGCATGGGGTCATTAAGCAAGTAACATTCCTGCTAATGCTGTTGGCACCGTTCGCTCTAAGCCAGTGGTCCCCAACCTTTTTTGACCCACGGACCGGCTTGTGTTCCCACAAATCTCCCGCGGACCGGGGCGGGGGGGTTTCATACATTATAGCAATCTAATTTATCTTATTGTGTAAAACTAAGACATGAATAACATCAAATTAAAAGCACAAAATGAATGCCCACCCACCATCCACCAGTTCAAGCCTGGAGTTTTTCCAGAGAGATTATTACATGGCTGTTTGACGTGTGTGGTAAAAGGCAGTGCGCTAGCATGAATTAACTTGAGACAAATGTGCACATTAGCACTCAATAAGTCATCAAAACTTACCTTTATGCATTCACACATAGTGTCAGCATTTGACACCAAATATGAGGTGAAAGGAAAATGCTAAAAATACAGTAGTAGTCTATCTGTGCGGCATGAGTTAGCACACGCACAATGGACATCTGCAAGTAAGACGGATGTAACAGAGAGAATCCGGCCACTTTTCAAAATAAAACATTTAAAAAAAAAAAAGGAAATTATTATTTTTTTCTGTGCGGCCCGGTACCAAATGACCCGGGGATTGAGGATCACCGCTCTAAGCTGCACGCGTGCGCAATCGCGCACTGATCTTGTGCTCTCAGCGCACAGCAAGTCCTTGCAGTGCAACAAAATAAAATCCAACCTGAACTGTAAATAAAAAACACATAATTGATTCTGTACCATTTTGCAACGCAGCTCAGTGAGTGACAGGGAACAGCAAGCGGTAGCAACACAGTGGCGAACACTGTCCAGCCAATGGTGCGATCCTGTTGGTACATGTTTACTTACGCAGCCAATCAATTCGTTAACACGTCGTACATGCTGCTGTTTTTAAGGTGCAGCAGTTTTAAGAGAGCTAAATGCTGGTGGACTGGATGAAGGTGGCCTGAATGTCGGAGGATGTCAGGAAGGAACAAGAGTTGAATCTCGGTGAGATTTTGTTTTATTTTCCAATGAGAAAGGGCTGCTCTGAGCCAGTTTTTTGAGTTAAAAGTGCGGACTGAATGTGTGGCTTAAAGCAGGGGCGTGGGCCACATCGCAGTTATGGTTACCCTCAGAGGGCCACTTGTATTTTGTAATTTATAATTTTGTTAATAATAAATAATGATTTATTATTACATTCATTTTTCATTAGTAATTAATACAAAATAGTCAATTTAATTTGAATTTGACAACAAAAAATATAGTTTTCTGTCAATATTGACAACAAATACATTTAGCAAGAAAGATTGTCTTTTTGATGAAAAAAATGTTTTAAAGTTGTTTTTCTTAGTAATATTAATTTTGTTTTTACTTTGATAAATATATTATTGTATTATTTATTGTAAATGTAACTGTAAATGTTTATTATATTATAAGTATGTTTAAAATATTACATTTGTTGTATTAACAATATTTTTTTATATATAATTTTTTTAGTTATTAAATACATTTATATTAAATAAAAAAATATTAAATTTCAGCATACAACTATTCAAATAAAACTTAATACATATTATTTTTACAATAATATGAATAATATAATATAAGTAAATTAATGAAAAATAAAGCTTTAAAAGTAAAGACAAAATTAATATCAATAACACATTTACAATACATATGCAAATATACAAAAAAATAATACTAAAATAAGTGTCCTTTTGACGTGCATTATTTCAAGGTTTTTGCAGGACACCTAAAATGATATGGCAAATCTGGCCCTCGGGCCTTGAGTTTGACACCTGTGGCTTAAAGGGTCCCGGGGGCAGGCATTAGGACCCCGGGGGAAGCTGTAGAGGATCATGATGCAAGGGTAATATTCCTGGTAATACTGTTGGTATCTTTTAAGTAGGGGCAAATCAATCCGATACCAAGTAAATTCAGGTTCAATTTTGCCAATACCGATACTAATATGGGTCCTTTTTAAAGCAGGTCAAAGATGTTAGGCCAACAATATGAAGGAAAACCACAGCTATTTCTTAAAATGCACAGAGAAGTGAACAAAAAAATATCCATCTCATCATGCTCGTGTTGATCCGATACAGATACTACCCTGTGCGCAATATTTGTATTGATCCGCCCACCCCTTAATGTGCACCATGTGACGTACATAACAAACAAGGTGATGTCAGCTTCACTGCCACATCAGGTTCCGCTCCACTGATAAGACCAGCCGGGATTAGACATGCAATAACTGGCAGCTTCTCAACTAATAAGACCTGGCTGCTCATGAGGAATAACAAAGTTCATGGAATGATAAGCGCAAGCGGTGGAGGCATGTCAACAGGGAGCAGGGGTGGAAAAAAAGCAGCGTGTCAGTGCGTCAGAGCAGCCATCACTCTGTGATTGCAGTCAGAGGTGCGATGCTGCACAGCTGGCAGTCTGCAACCTTTCCCTTTTCACACTCACACATTTTTCTCAACAGATTAATGAACAGATGGATAACTTTATGCAGCTTTATCAAGGAGCCACAGCTCAACATCATGGCCGACTTATGGGATGAACCCCCAAGGTCTCTGAAGCCAGCAATCAGCGCTCTGGCCTTGCTCTTTTTTGAAAGAGGCAATTTAGGCCCCAAACTAAGCATATAGGTCACACTCACGCTCTGATTGTACAATCTTTCTCACAGCGGTGGAGCTCTAGTAAAGACTCGCAATCGATGGGACTTGTCTGTGGTGCGAATCAATAATGCCTCCCTTTGAAATCGTCCGTCATGTCATTGGTGAATATAAAAAGCATAATTGGGAACAGCGTTCCTGAGCATCCTGTATTGATGTCGTCTTTGCTGTGGAGAAAGAGACACCATTCTGCATCATTAACTTTGTATTATTTCCTGATGGCGCCTGCTGCTGCTGCTGCTTTCCCCACCTGCTGAACTTTAAGCGTTGCATGTGATTGGGCTTTCACAGCGCATTTTCGCTTTTTTCTCTCGCTGAAGCGGGAAGTGAGGCTTGTGGGATGAATTTAGGAGGAGTATTGGAATAAATGCAGTGCTACCCAGAGTTAGTCTTTGCCCGTGGTTTATTCCATAAATGTTGGAGAAGTTGACGACATGTCATTTCCTGTGGTTGGGTGGGTCGAGCCAAATATCGATTATATCGATACCAAGGGTAGGATCAGTATTGGATTGACGCTAGTATCATGAGATGACTATTTTTCAGTTCTCTTTTAGGTTTAGTTTCACAAATAAGTCTACTCAGATTGTTACATTGTTGATATTGTATTGTATTGTATGTAGGAGGGCTTTGGGGGTGAAAAGCAAAAGGATTTGAATCATACCAGTCGACACTCACGTTTTCTCCAGGAAACTCCAATATTTTCTCCTTTTTTCCTGTCGCCCTCCCGTTTTAATAGTTCATATTTCATAATAGTTCATTTATCATTTTCCCATATTTTCACATTCATGAAAAAAGATCACAAACCTACACAAACCTCGGGGTGACGTATCCTGTAGCAAGTCAGGCCTTCAAAGTAAAAGCACGGCTCAGAGAGTCATTGTGTGGTCACCATAGGCCAGGGGTATCCAAAATACGGCCCGGGGGCCACTTGCGGCCTGTGGCTTATTTTTTATTGGCCCGCGTTGTATTGTAGAAGTGAAATAATTTTTTTTTTAATACAGCAAAAATTGGAAAAATAGAGCAAAAAGGCACAATGTAAAGAGAAAAAGCGGAAATGTTGATACTAATGACGAATAATAACACAATGCTAAACATTTTTTTGGGCCTTTTTATAAAATTAAATATTATATATTAAAAATATCATAGTGGCGCCTCGCATCCTTTAACTTTTCGATATGCAGTCCTCACTGGACAAAGTTTAGACACCCCAGTAATAGGCTGTGCATTCAGTGACAGCTAATGTTAGTAGGTAAACTTTGCCAAATCGCTATCATGAGCTGACAACAGACATAAGTAATGCACGTGCGTGTGTTGCATCTACCTTCTGGGTTGTAATGCCTGCCCAGCAACTTAGGACTGGGAAACAGAAACATCATTTTAATCAATAACAGCTATCATTACTTATGTCGACTTAATTTTGTTGCTTTGTGTTTTTTTTAATATATAAAAAAAATCACCTGTAATCATTGCGGGGGACTTGGGAACTTTTTCGGGTGGCTGCACCCCCATGAAACCGGGCCTCGGGACGTCCACGCCTCACAGATGTCGCTATTGACTTGGTAATGATAGTATAACGTAAGCGTATAGTAAGCTGACTGTACCTTTAACTGCTGAGGAGACGTCGCCGGGTACTGCGCATGCGCCGGAAGTTGCTGCCGCAGACAGCAGCAGCAGCAGCAGCAGCAGTGATTCGGCATCGCAGAGCAACCGGAGTAAATCTGTCCGTTTTGAACCATGGCGACGAACTAAACGATGCCTTTCGCAGAGGTTGACGGAGAGTAAGTAGCCGCGTCTTTGCTGCGCATCCTGCTTGCTCCATACCGGGTGACACCGTCACTGTTTTATCCGCACAGATATTCGGAGAAGACGAGGAGGGAGAGGGCAACAATGGGACTATATGTTTGAGACGAGCTAAGTTAGCTAGCCACTCAGCTGGCACTCTTATTACTAGCAACCTGCGGCTTTGTAGCTCCGTTACTGCTCACCCTGTGCTTTCTGTACGTCTGCCCGGCAATCGGACGGCCTAGCGGCTCATTGTTAGCCGAAATATGTCATTCCAGGCCAGTCTGTGCATTTATACATTCATATGTCATATGCATAATAAGTACTGAATGAAACCGGTTCTTTATGTTATTGAGCTGCTTAGGTCAGGGGTATCCAAAGTGTGGCCCTGGGGCCATTTTGGGCCTGTAGATCTTTTTATTGGCCCTTGGCAATTAAAAAAATAAAATGAAATGAATTCATTAATGATGCTAATTTCACGTATGGCAAAAAGCTAAGATATTGTTTTGTTTATATAGTTTAACATATATTGGCCTGCATTGGATTGGTAAATTTAACAACGCTGGATTGTGGAGTCATTCATGACGCATCCATCTATCATATATTTATTTATTTTTATGGGTTATGCTTTTAGTTTTATGGCTCCGAGCAACTTACGTGGTGCATGAGCTGTGTCCCGGTATCAGAAATATCCACGTACTTCGGTCGTGTTTACATGAAATGGAAGTGGCACACACGTCAGTGTGTGCCCTGGTGTGAGTTTTCATCCGTAAAAGGCAAGTGTTAAAGGTGATAACAAAAGGTTGACGTCACCGGGCTCGTCCTGCTTGATCCTGCTTCACATCGACCTCGGAGTGAAGAGGAGGAGAAGAGGAGTGCTGTAGTTTGTGAGGAGCAGCCTTTTTTACCCACTCTAGCATCTAATGGTTGGTGTCTGGAAGGAAGAGGTCTGCCTCTGATCAAATTTCGGGTATCCTAAGGGCGCACTTAACTAATGGGATGCTATCGATGTTTCTCCCCTGATCTTTACACGGCGGAATGTTAATGCCGCTGCTGTTTTTTGGCTTCTCTGAGTCATGTTTTATTGTAATGTCATGGCCGGAGATGATTAAGGACTATGAATGGATAATGCTGAGGAATGCTTTCCATATGGTAAGATGACTGAAGTGTATGCATTGAGCTAAATCCATGTTTACAAGTGTATAATGGTCTTCGGCGTGATATGTGCTGAGAAAATATGGCGTTATCTTTGCTTTAACATAACAAAGGTTAGTCTTTTTTTTTTTGTTGTTTACGGCAGCTGGGAGGATCTGCCCAGAGAAATGTTTGCTTACTCAAGCAAGAGGCTGACCTTACTTGTCCAAAAGTGCAGTTCTGCAATGTAGCTTACTTCCCTAACATTTTTCCAAAGAGCACATAATTAAATTTCAGAACGTGTTGTCTGAGAAACTCAGGCCCCCAGACTGTGCAATTATCGAGTAGAAGGAAACCTTTTTGCAACGAGGTGCTATGTTTCCCAGCGCAATGAAGATTAATTAGGTCTTAGAAACAAATGACTCTAAGGCCTTTTCCATTTGTATAATGCTCTCATGTCACCTCTATCAAGGACAAAGCCTTTATGGTAGATACTTGGCGATATTGTGATGCTAACAACCTTAAACTGTACCGTAGAACCTCAAAGGTTGATCACAATCTCCGCCGATTTCATGTCAAAAGGAAGGAAATTGAAAGGGGTCAAAATGCCCCCATCATAAAACCTTTTATTAACTGCACAGGAAGTGTTTGAAGCCACATTATAACATACCAATATAGGCATGGGGTTCCGATACCAGCGCAATTCACTGATCGGAAATTTGCGATCCAGCCTGCGTAGATTTGCGATCCGTAAGCCATGCAAAATTGCCTGCAAAATGTAAGTGCAGTGTAAGTTACTAATCTGTGCCTCCACGGCGGCAAATAAACTACGTTTCTAACAAGCACGGAAGAGCAAGGTAGGACAGTGAAGCCATGCTACCCGCTACGTGAGCTTGAATGTAAAGTAGAGAGCATACAAACCGGACACAAGTGTCATGGTTTTATTGAGTGTCTCTGATATTAGGAACTTTTGATTTCTGCGGAATTGTGGAATTAATAAACTAATAAAACAGAATCTACTCTTAAACGCAAAACCTTGTGGAAATTGACAAATTATGAATGATGTGCTGTCATTGTGAGGGAGGTAATTCCCCGGCGGACCGCTCAATTGTGGCGGAATCTCATCACAAACACTAACCCGTACCCTCCCGCACCAATCATGTCAAAACAGCGACCTTTAACACTGGCTGAAGTTGCCTTAAAAACTTCGGAGCTAGTCTCTTACGGAGCATGAATGGAAGCTAGCCGGGTTAGCTTAGTTTAGCAGAGCATGCTAGTGCAGCTCAGGCTGTGTGAGTGTGTTTACACCGTGTTGTCTTGTTAGTGCAAATGACGTTGTGCAAGTTGTGAGTGAAATAAGGACGAGAGGCACGTTTATCCTCACTCCCAGCTCATCCTAACCGTCAACAGACATTCTCAACACTTACAACACACTTACGGACTTCAAAATAAGAGTGCTGTTCACCACATCCTGTCTAATTGTGTAAACAAAATAAGGGTGTCATAAAAAAGTATGTTACATTAATAACGCAATTGGAATTGCATTGGTGACGCCGTCTTCCATTAGTTTGTTAAGGATTTGTAGCAATCCCATTAAAAATAAAGCTAGCCAGGCTACATCAGTTTCTGAAATACTGGGCAAAATTGTTCAATGATGTATATTGCATCAATAAATGTAATGATTCTAAAAAAAATTTAACGGGGAAAAAAATGAAATGGAAAAGATAAAACAGACTTTTTTTGTGTCCTGTAAAATTATTTTCAATCGAAATCATTATTGATAAATGTGCTGTTTGCAAAATACGTACACAATTTATGCTGCACAGACAATATTGACCAAGTACAGGAACTTTGTAAATGCAAAAAATAGCTGCTTTCGTGTCCTCCGCCATCACGCTCGTTAATTAGCATAGGAAGCGCCTTGAGCGCCTTCTGTTTTGCTTCTAACACACACCAGCTACAAAGCAAGCTAGGCTATAGTTATGGCAAATAAAATCTTATTAAGTTAATTATGTATTGATTTCCTGCGATTGGCTGGCAACCAGTCCAGGGTGTACCCCGCCTCTCGCCCGAAGTCAGCTGGGATAGGCATTTGCATAACCCTAATGAGTCAAATTTGGACGCCCTTGCCAGGTTTTTAGTCGGCAGGTTTGTGTCATAATCCTACTGTGGCTTCCTGGACATATCACCCATCCCTAATCACAACATAGAAATATTTTACACTTTCCTGTTAACAGGACTTCCTGTTTTTCTGGCTTCCATTTCTGACCTTCAATTTACCTGAAGTTGCTTTTTGGGACATGCATACATGATTACATTTGTTCGTGTCTGTAGAGAGGAGGTTAATTAAGCTTCATAGAAGATAAAGTAATAATGCTCATAATATTATTAAAGCAAACAGAGCTCCTGTATTGGAATAGTACCTGTATCTTAGGTATCGGGATGGACTCGGAAATGAAAAAATGTGGATCGGTGCATCCTGATTGTTAACGGTGAGAAATAACCACACGGTCTGCTCACACTACAGCTAATGCTAGCAGTCACCGCATACCCTGGCGTCGCAGCATCCCTGGCATTCGATGAGTCCACTTACTCAACATGACTTCCAGTAACGATGACCTTGCAAGATTTGTTGAAGTCAGTCATGATGATGTTCGACGTCCGTGGATTTTTCGACATTTGAATTCCATTTTCCCCAAAATGTCGATCGGTTTAGGGGTGCTCCAATCCGGGTTTTATGCTGCCGATACCGATCATCCATGAGTGAATCGGCCAATACCGATCACATAGATTAACTCATTCAATCCCAGCCGTTTTTCAAAAGACAACCCCTTCAGTAGCGGCCATTTTAGACTATTTTTTTTTTTTTACCCCTGTCCTGTCCAGCCTTTAAAGCAGATAGAATTGTAGATCTAAATGCCCTCAAGTGCTCAACAGATTTACTCTGCCAGGGAGAAGTGTGATATACACTTCCCCTGTTATACAGAATTGATTTGACTTTGATGCTTGTTATTATGCAAATTTGGAGCAGCCGGACCGGAGCAGGAGGGGACAGAGAGGAAGAGAAAAGAAAACAGGGGGGGGATTAGACTCCCGTTTTTCATCAAAAAAAAAGTTTGTTTCTACCTTTTTCCGTTCTTTAGTAATCAGCAGTAGAACATAAGTACGTTTCAGGAAAATATCAGTTCCCGAACAGAAAAGGGAGAAAACCAGCTTTTTGTGAAAAGATACATTTTAAGCATAACTTTTGCTTTGACACAAATATTTTTTGCTTTTGTGACAGTTCAAATATCTAAACAACTATACCACAACACAAACAACACAAAAAAGGGGTTGTTTTACGTCAAGATAACAATGTATTTACAAATTTAACACCATGAACTATTTACAATTTGCACATTTGGAACTGAACTATGGGTCTGCACGCGTGTGCATGTGCGCATGCGCATGCATTGGTTCTCAATTTCCCTACAAGGCGTAACCTTTTTCGTGTATTTTTCGTGGCGTGTTTTGCAGGGCATTTATCGGCATATGCCGATCATGTGTTTTTTCACGGAAATCGTCCGATACTGATCGGTGGCCGATCGATCGGAGCATCCCTACTGTGGAGCATTCCAACTGTGAGTTTTCACTGAGAATACATAGTGTTGTTGGTACAGTAGTCATTCATTCATCCATCTTCTATGCCGCTTGTCCTTACTAGGGTGGTGGGGGTATGCTGGAGCCTATCCCAACTAACTTGGGGCAAGAGGCGGGGTACACCCTGGACTGGTGGCCAGCCAATCGCAGGCCACACATAGACAAACCGCCTTTCACATTCACATTCATACCTGTGGACATTTTAGGGTCTCCATTTAACCTAACATGCATATTTTTGGAATGTGGGAGGAGGCCGGGGAGAACATGCAAACTCCACACAGAGATGCTGTTGTGTTGTTTCTGATGAAGCATGCGCATGACGTGGGAGTTTGCACAGGCTACCTACAAAACTGAGCAGACGAGCCCGAATGTCAGACGCACCTGGTTCATTTGTTCATGTCACGCTGGTCAGCAGAGTAAATGACTGCTTTCCACCAAAGGGAAATACCACTTGCTCATGAGTCATGTGCTGACTCTTTGACCTGTCACCACAAACTCCAGAGTCTTTGCTGACGGGGAAACTGACAGAAAAGCAAAGTTTGCCTTTTGGCTTTCCTGCCAACCACTGACAAATGTATTGGAATTAATTGATTTCTAGCTTTTAAAGTGCAGCTTCTTGCCTTTTTTTTTTTTTGCACCAGCTGTATGTGCATATCCTGTACAAGGTTGAAGCTTGCAAACAAATGTTCACATTTTCTTCCCTTTGATCAACAAGTTCTCTATCTGGATGAACTTTTACCTCCTTTCAGCTACTAAAATAAGCACAACAAGCGACAACCTTCTCTGATAAGCGTCTGCACCTTAATATTGTATATAATTATTAAATACGACTTTCAAAGTTGCTTTTCAAATGCTGCCAAATCTGCAATTTGGACCACATCCACATGAAATTTTGTTGGCCCTCCCAGCTTCCCAATCCTGCATACACATAGCAATATATCAGAGAGGGATTTTTATATTTTAACGCACTGGAGCTTTAAAGGTCAAACACAATCAGTTCTGAGACGCTGATCCAATTTATTCATACTTCAAAACAATGTGCCCTATGGGAAACAATGGGAATAGAAGCAATAGGTACCTTTTTATTTACTTTACAGGCAATATTTTAAGTAACATTCCTAACTGTCACAAAATAATGCATTGTGCAGTCCAGTGTTTCCCCCAGGTCTGCAATCTTTCTATGGCAATGGGGGTGCGGGGCTAGAAGATGTCATTGTCTAATTTGCATAATTGGCCATGATGTGTGGACTGGTAAAATGGAGCTTTTTGGTTTGTGTCATAACAAATGTGTGACATTACAACAGAACATTAAGTTGTTGACTTGCGGGTGTTGGTTGCATTACGTGCAGCAGTAACAGGGTCTCCTCTCGGATTTTCTGAGGCTGTGGTTGGTGGGCTGCATGGGACTGCCGCTGCTCTGTCGTGCCGCTGCCGCGTCTGCCATATATTTTTTTTTTTTATGACAAATAAGAATTTGTATTCATTTACCTCCCTTATTTAATGTTTTTCCACAACCAGCAGAACTTGAAAGGCGAACATTGCAAAACTGTTAATTTAATGGTAAGCAATGGGGAGCATTTTTAAAGTCTAAAATGTTGAGCCTTTTGTTCCAGTAGCACGAAGAGATGATTAGTACAAAAGTACAGCATTTTGTACAATGGTATTTGACACAAACCTAAATTTAATTTGATGCCTGTTTTAGACCAATATGAATACTTGGGAAATGAATTGTTCAATAATATATTTTTTAGTTCAAATTAACACAATAACTAATAAAATAATTTCAGTATTTCTGTTATAGAAATGTGTGGTGTATAAAGAGTATAAATTGAGAGTCCAGGGTTATGATAGCACAGGTGCATCCAACTTGCAGCGCTATTAAAACTACATTGACAAGAGGAAAGGAGATGTGATGTATTTGTGTTTTATTTGACTGCCAACATTTAATTTGTACTTTATTTACAAGGCACGTCTCTACTCGGTGTGCTCATTTGTCATTAAATGCAGGCGTCATGTTTGAATAGAACACTTTTTGTGATTTTTGTGTTTAATAACTTAGGCACACATCTCACGTTTTGAAGACAAGCCCTAAGTACTATAATGATAACAAGAGAGCAACGTTGTTAAGTTACACTTAAGAAAGTGAGTTAGCCACTAGCTCTTTGACTCTTGGACCTCTCGGTGGCAGCTAGCTAGCTCGGAGAGGCAGCGAGAGGCGAAATGTTTAAACAAAGATGCCACAAAGTTGAATGACATTGAAACGTCAGCGATCACACACGCTGGCTTCACCTGTGCCGAGCTGTCGTCAATTCTCGTGATAATAAGGCATAACGTGAGCATGAACACAAGACGCGTACTTTAGTCAGACGTGCGTAAATAATAAGCTAAATTTGTATCCATATAGCATGTACAGTATATCCATTCATACAATATATTAGCATTTTTTTCAACTTTAAAAAAATAATTTTTAAGGTGTGGTGACCTGTAATGCTGACATGTGATTTAAAAAAAATAATACAAAAATCTTTCATGACGTGTCCTGGGCTCCATGTAAGTGTGCGCTGATTTTAAAGATAATGTACACGTCATTGTACATCTAGTATCACACTATGCAGCCCGCGGGGCATTTGCGTCCCGCGGCACATTTACAATTTTACAAGAAAATAAAAATAAATTTTAAAAAAAACAGCAAAAGGAAAAATTGAAAAATCGGCAGTAATTTTACTAAAATAAAGTCAAAATATTAAGAGAAAAAAGTTGTAATTTTCTGAGAATAACAAAGTAATATTATGAGGAAAATTATCATCATTTTAATAGCATAAAGATAAAGTCAAGATATTAAGAGATTTTTTTAAGTCGTAATATTATGGGAAGCAAACAAGAAAAAGTTATAATGCTTCTAGCATATAGTAAACATATTATGGGAATAAAGTCATAGTTACAAGAGCTGAACGTAAAACGTAACGTAAAAGACCAACGTTGAAATAGTTGGGGAAAAAGCAGCTTTATTTTACAAGAATAACGTCAAAATATTAAGAGAAACAAGTCGTATTGTAACGAGAACAAACTCACGATTTCATGAGAATAAAGTCGTAATATTATGATGTCATTTGATGTCATATAATGTCATTTTAGCATCGATTTGAAATATTAAAGAAAAAAATTAGATTTTAAAAGTCGTAATATTATGAGAGGTTAATTGGCGACTCTAAATTGTCCATAGGTATGAATGTGAGTGTGAATGGTTGTTTGTCTATATGTGCCCTGCGATTGGCTGGCGACCAGTCCAGGGTGTACCCCGCCTGTCGCCTGAAGTCAGCTGGGATAGGCTCCAGCATGCCCCCGTGACCCTAATGAGGATGAAGCGGTATAGAAAATGGATGGATGGATGGTAATATTATGAGAAACATAACAAAATAAAGTTGCATGCTTTGGAAAATTAGGCGGGGGAAAATGTATAATATTATGGGAATAAAGTCATAATACGAAAAGAAAATTACCGAAAAAAATATCAAAGTGGTGCTTGAATCGTTTCCTTTTTATGTGGGCCCCATGCTGGAAAACATTTGCACACCCCTGCACTGTGGTGTCGCGTTGAGGGGCGTCTCCACTGGTGTACGCAGCATGCCTTGTGGGCGCTTTGTAAATAACAGTTACGTGTTTGTTGTTGGTGCGTAGTTGTCGATACCCGCATAAAACGGTAGTCCATTGTTGTTGCGCATTTTTTGGTTCATACCATTAGTCTGACTGTCGTTCTGTTTGATGACCGTTGCCCTATGTTGCTGGCTATTGCAAACCGACGTGCTGCTTGCTGTTTCCTGGGTGACTTCAAGATTGTCACAGTATTGATGCACAGATGCGATGTATTGCGCAACCAAGTCGGTCTGCGTGTGAGGTGCTGTAACAACACGCTACACAGACAGTCCTATTGTAATGTTTGTGAGCGAGGGCGAACAGTAGGCCTGTCACAATAATCAATAAATCGATGAATTAAACGATAAAAAAAACAGGTTGATAATTATGGAGCCCTCGATAAATTGACATGTGCATGTACGCACATGTCGTCTCTCTGAGCCACACAGGCTGGATGACATGAAGGTTCACTCTGCATTTGTCTGTGTGCGTTGGTTCTATAGTGGAATGAACAGAACGAGTGGGCTCTCATCTCATTCAGCCCCTTTGAGGAGGCGGGGCTACTAGTGAGTGGATACAGAGGATTAGCGGTTAGCCTCGTGAGGCAGCATACGCTAACATGAATGATGGCACAGAAGCGATGGTTTCTGAGGCGAATGCCACAGCCGACAGCCCCAGTGTGGGAATATTTTGGTTTTAAACAGAATGAACACGGTGAGCGTGTGAACACAGACGACCGACACGGACAGTTTTCTCAACTGGGGGAAAAAAACTACCGATGGGGGTGCCTCGGGAAGCAGAGCCTTCGTCCCGACAGCCAACGCTTACTGAGGCTTTTGGTTGGCAAATGCAATGCAAAATGGTGCGCGCTCACAGACAGTGTCGCTGGCTACATTGCAAAAACATACTTGCAGGCAACTTCTGTGCCAAGCTAATGTGTCACACAGGCACACCATACACTGTACTGGAGTACCATCCAGCGGTTCAAATGTGACTGTGTGGCAGTCCAAATAAATGGCCACCGCAAATAAATGAATGTATGGGAATGTATGTCATCATTAACATTAATGCAGTCTGAAGATTTATTTTCTTATTTAAATGTATTTTTATGACATCATCAATATGCAGACTCAATAAAAGTTAATAGGTACACCCTTGGGAGAACCTGTCATAAAAACATCTATGTTGATGTGTTAAAGTTGGACACAAACAAACTCACGCCCAAGAAAACTGGCCCAACCTCCAGCTGAGGTAAATATTGCTGACCATAAACACCCACTTCTTCAAGATTACTTGAGTGGAATCTTGAGAGTAGGGAGGGGGAGTATAATGTGAATGCAAATGGGACGTACCCGCACAGCTTTCCAGATGCTAAATCCACTGGATGGAACTAGTAGCCAGCCATGATTGGTCTTACAAAATAAAAGCAACTCTTCTCAAGTGGCCTCATCGAGGCCCAGATGCTGTATACCGATGAAGGTTTGACACTCGTCAGCCCGGTGATCCTCCGCGGAACATAACGGCGGCGGTAATAAGAGGATAATATCAAAGCCCTACTTTATTCATGAGACGTCGGCGCAAGACGATGAATAACAGATCACAAGGTACAAAGAGTGTGGCGAACTTAGCTGTCTTTTATGTTTCAGATGTTGCTGGGGATTCACGTGGCGCTCGTTAAATCACACTGATTAGTCGTTCCTCATTCTGTTGTTGTTGATTGAAATGTCCCGGCAAACGTGCGTGTTCTTGATGCAGTAAATTATCTTTGCTGGAACCAACCTGATGTGGAATTTCAGATGTGCAATTTGAATTGGAAATGTGCAACCAGGCTCTCCCCACTTCTCATTTCCCTGCAAGGGGCCAATGAATGTTAAATCTCCAGCAGGTGTTACCTGTGAATTTCATGTGCACAGGAGATTTGATTTTATTTTTTTCCACTTCAGTAGTTTAGTTTTAGGGGCTATCCACGCGGAAACGTTTTCAGGTCAAAACGGGAAAGTATTAAGCCCTTCGTCCACACGGAAGCGGTGTTTCTGGGTGCCCGGAAACGGTATTTTCTGAAAACGGCTTCCAGAGTGGGAGAATGTGAAAACTAGGGATGTAAATATCTTTGTGGTAGACGATTCGATTCGAATCTAGATACACAAGTTACGATACAATTCAAAAATGCTATATTTTAAAAACAGAACGATTCAATTTAATTCTACTGATGTAGAGCAGGCCGTCCAGAAACCGGAAGGTTGGCCGTTCGATCCTCGCTCCCTGCACCCAGTCACTGTCATTGCGTTCCTGGGCAAGACACTTCACCCACCTTGCTTGCAGTGCTGCCCACACTAGTGCATCAATGTTTGATGGTGGTTGGCGAGGCTGCTACCGGCACAGGCGGATCCCTCGCATGTCAAACCGGATATCCGAAAATGCCAGCTTATCGTTTCCGTGTATACAAGCAACCCGCTTCTTTCTGAAAGCGATGACCAGAAGCGAGCTTTGACGACAAGCCAACATAATTTCTGAATATTTTGACTGGCATCCCAGTCGACATTCTTCTGATATTTTGTTGTCTTATACTCTAGAATGACACGCAGAAGTAATTCCACTTTGTCACAAGTCTGGGCGAGCCTTGCAAGGCGGAAGACGACGGACTTCTGCGCATGCGTTTTTTCTTCTTCTACAGTTTGTGTCACGTGGTTCCGTCTGTGTGTCTGTTTACAGCGCCACACGTAGGTGTGCCTTGTGTATTACATCGTTTTCACCAATTGATCCGTTCCCGTCTGGATGCAACCTGCCAAAAAAAAAAAAAAAGTTAAATCCTGGGAACGTTTCCGTCTGGACAAGGCCTTAGAAGAGCTGATTGTCTTCATATCCCGCCACCCACCTTTTCCAGTGTGTCCTCTCAGCTGTGTAGTGTGCTTTAAACAGGTTGTTTTTCGTGAGTGGTCAAAGTCCGGAGGCAACACTGTGAGGGTCAGAATCAGGTCAGGCCAGGAGTCAAAAACTGGGAGCACATGATCCATCCAGATCAGGTGTTGTGGACATTATGGGCAAGTGGTGCCGGGCCCTGAGAACAAAGAAGTCACCTGCAGGGCTGTAGGTCATATGGCATTTAGTTTGTTCACATGGCTAGATTTGTTTTTTTGCCAAATAACTGCAGGCTTTAGGTCTGGTTTTTACACCCTGTGCTTACCCTTGCGACATGATTGTGCTTTTTATTTTGTTCTGCATGGATTTGCATGTTGCAGGTTCCAATTAGGGGGGGAAAAAAATCTTTTCCATTGCCGGGTAGTTTGCATGATCAACAAACCTGAAGCCCCAAGCCAGGGAGGGCAACCAAAATACACAGACACAAAAGGCTTTTAGCAGTTGTTGTGTCTTCATCTTGAGGGCAATCATGGAAGAATGCAAGCCTCGCTGTGACATTCACAGGAGGCGTGAGGGCATCACTGTATGATCAGCCTCGGCGGAGTCACTGGAGACAACCGAGGCGGTTTATCCACCTCCATCTTTGCCGGAACAGCAGAGGAGCAGGGCAGATGCGGCTATCAGTTTATGGCACAAGATAAGGCCGTCTCAATCAGATCACAAGAGCCTCCACTGATCCGCTACACCCCCAAAACGACATTACTCCCTCTCTAATGAAAGCCTGCAAGGCGAGCCCCATATCATATTCTAAGCAATGCTAATAAATGCCATTATCGTGTCTGTGGTTGCTGCTACCCTTTTCCACTGTTCTTGCCAACCGTGCATATCAGGGCATCATTAGCTGCAGCTACAGAGGCTCTGAGCGTGACCCAGTCTGCGGGGTCACAAAAGAATGCCGCAACAAAGCACCAGTAAAGCCGCTGATGGTGGAGGGGATACAGAGACAGTGAGCTCAACGTGTCATACTTGGCACAGACGTGGATCAAGCTTCCAGAGGATTAGACGAGGAGGGGGGAGGAGATGTAAAAAGTCTGTCGGCTAATTGGGCTTTATTTTTAATATTTCAGACGGTTCATTAGAGACTGAATTTCTGCTCTGTTTGGAGTCTTTTTGGGACAGGCCTCACAAGCTGAAGAACAGGAAATCTATCTCCAGTTGGTCATGGGAGTCAGCTTACTTACATTTTTAATAGAAGGCAGCTTTTGCTAACTGGAATTTGAGTTGCATGACTTTTGATTCAGAATTTTTAGCTACAGAGCTACAGAACATTGTGCCCTGGTTTTTCAAAAAATAATTAATGATACATAATTGCTGTTTTGTGGTTTAATATGTTCTATTATTAGTAAAAAAAATGCATATGTAAGCAAATTGTACAAATTCATGCCCGAAAATAAGCATTTTCAAGTTTAAATGAACAAAAATACAAATATATGGTAATCAAATGACATGATATGAAGTGTAATACAGTGTCTGTGACTTGTGTGCGCCTTTAAGAAGCGGGGCTTGGGAAGTGACGTGTGTGACGTCAGCTGGCTAGAGTTGACTGTTAGCTGAGTGCTAGCAGCAGCTTCGCAGTATAGAGAGTGGTCGACAGCAGCTCCTGTGTGAATGTTCACTGCATGTGTTCCCTGCTTGTGAACAAAGCGATTGAAGTGTATCCTGAGTTTCTCCTTAACTGCAAACAGCGGCAGAAAAGTAGTATTCTACACTGGTCTCTAGGTGTCAGTAACGTTACACTGACAAGACAATAGCCATGACGAAGTACCTGTCAATGCTATGTGCTAGCTTATCTTATTTATGTCTAAAATGGCTTATTTTCTATTATTATGTCCACTGTAGTGTAAAGGTGACTATAGGGATGTTATTTCATGTCTAGAGGTTTATAATAATGGTAAAAACCGTATTTAGAAGGTCATAAACAGGTTTTCTATGCTCTAACTACGAAAATATTCTAATTATTAATATTGAATCCTCCTTTGCGGAAATTCACGTATCGCGGTTGGGTCTAGAGGTAATTAACTGCGCTAAACGAAGAGCAACTGTAAACTGATCCCTTTTTTAAATTCACTCACAGAAACTACTCAGGAAAGTATGTTTTTCCCCACATCAAGTTTTTCAGAAAGGAAAACACCGTTGTTTTACCAATTAAGTCCTTTTTAAAAGGAGAAAAAACATCACAGACACTGAAGCCCAACTGGTTTAGTTGGGCCTCAACGTTAAACATACACACCACGCATTTACAACAAAATAAAGCAGGGTCTTGTTAGGAATATGAACATGAACATAGTCTACTGACAGTTAGTCCTGCAGATCTAAACACAATTGATGGGGTGTTGGGATACTGACTTGCTAACTTTGCGAGCTGTATAAACTCACTCTGTTTACTTTCCGTCAGTGGATAGGGTTGGGACAATCTCTCTGCAAGTGTTACGATCTCCTGTGTCTACCCTAAAGATGGACCATATGGCCTCAAAGCCATATTGCGAGATGTATTGCAATATCATCTATCATGATGTATAGTCTTTGGCATATCAATGATAATTCCAAAGCAGGTTACAGGTTAGGTTCCTCCTTTGGTTGCTGACGGATGCAATAGTGTATTGCGTCATTTCCGGTTTTCTCATGCAGCCTGTTGTAGCTTGTCGTTCTCAATTTTGTCTGACACGGCTTGGCTACGTCTAGGCTACGTGCAACTAATGATTATTTTTGTAGTCAATTAATCTGAAACTTGTTTTGAGTAATCACAGGCCCTAGACCAGGGGTGCACAAGCCTTTTCTCGCGTGGGTCACATAGCGACAAATGAAAGGATTCAAGGGCCACTTTGATATTTTGTAAGATATGCTAAGAAGTTATATATATATATATTTCAATAAAAAACTGCATCTCAGCTTTTTGGTATGGGTGAAATAACCCATTGCTGGTACCAACTTTCATTTTTGCTTTTGTTTTTTTCAATTTTACAAATATATCGTAATATTAAGACTTTATTCTCATAAATAAATTTGTGGATTTTTGGAAAAAAAAATATTTTGTTTCTCCGAAAATAGGCAATATTTCCCACAGAAAAGACATCTGATTCACTTTAGGTGGGTAATAGTTTAATAATACTACAGGTGGAATGTACCACATACGTATACCACTGTTAAAAAAAGACCAGTATTTTATATATTTTCCAAAAATGACAACTTTATTTTATTTTTTGTTTCTCATAATATTATGACTTAAAAAAATATTATGAGTTTATTCTCATAAAATTGCGTCTTTTTGTGTGTTGAAATATGACTTTTCCCTCATAATATTTTGACTTCTCGTTAAATTACAGCATTTTCCCTCAACCAGATGAACGTGTAAATTTTCTCCTCGGAATTACGACTTTATTCTCATAATATTTTGACTTTATTCTCATAACATTAGAACTTTTTCCGCAACCTAATTTTCCAAAAAATTACAACATAATCCATTGCATGAGAAGGGAGGGGGGAGCGGTCAAAACGATCATGATAGGTTGCGCATTTTGATGTAGTTTTAAGCAGGTGAATTAAGACTAAAACAGTAATAAGTACTTTAAATTGAAGAAAAACAACCAATAATCAGTTTTTATGAGAGGTTTGGGCCGGAGGCAAATGCCTGTGTTTGCCTTGTTGTGAATCCGCCCCCTGCACACATCACCTACGACCCCGCTTCTTAAACGTGCACACAAGTCACAGACACTGTATTACACTTCATGTGCCTTATATTTGTATTTTCCTTCATTCAGCCATTTTTATGCTTGAAAATGCTTAATTTAAGCCCTCAATACATACAATTTGCATACATATGTGTTTGTTTTTTTTATTTTTTTACTAAAAATAGACCATATTCAACCACAAAACCACAATCACTATTTGGTATAACAAAATAACGGATAGAAGACGATAAATGTATGGCTTATAATTGTGGAAGGAGTCCTTCAGCCTGGTTTTGGAGCTGTGTCAGGATGCGATGGAGGCTACTTTGAGAGAGCTGCAGAGGGGAGCAGGCCGTCAGCCTTTTGCCGTGACCCTTCTCAAGGCCTGAGTGTGCGTTTTTTGTATTTTTTTCCCCCCCATGTGTGCGTGCAGTGCACCGGAGAGCAAGCGGCACTTAGAATGTGGCTGTTTATAACCTCCTCACCCTCTGGTCCTGTTTGCACCCATTGTTGACCACAGTGAATGGTATCTCCGTGCCTTGAAAAGTAACCAGATGACATTCTTCCTGTTGTTGGAAAGGGCCCGGGGTTGTGTGTTGAAAAGCAGTTGAAAGGATAGGCTAAGATTGTGACCTTCACAGGCTAATCTCTGGGCATGTCATTCGCTTGGCCGTATGAAGCAAACGCAGGCCTCTTTTCCTGTGATAGCTGTCAACCAAGTCAAACAAGGTCCAAATTCCTACGCAGTTTTCAACAGTTCCACTCCAGAAGCTGTTTTTTGAGGAATCGGAGGGGGGGTTTGTTGAAGCCCTACTGAATCATTATTCCCGACAGACAGTACGTCTGACACCTACATTGTCCAGACAGTCTGTGCAGCACATGAGTGAGGACTCTGTACATAAACCTGTGGCATCAGCAGCCCCGCTTCTCCGCGCCGTTATTGAAATACAACCACTGCTGCAAATGCATCGGGGATTGAAATGCACTTAGTGAGGCCGTAAACATCAGTGCGCCCTTCCAGCTAGCCGATGTTGTTTATGCTTCCTCCTCTTGGGTCTGTTTGTTGTCTTCAGCAAGTGGTGTGTCATGGAAAGTGCACAGATGCAGTTGGAACTCTGACGGTTCCACCGAGTTTTCTTTTGCGGCATACAAAGCAGAGCCTTTGCTTCATGCACATTAACATGTTTTAAAATGTGAAGGTGACTGATTCATTGTGTGTTTTTGCTCATCAGCCACAATCCTTCTGTGAGACGTGATCACACGTGTCTTTCTCTTTTCTGTGCGTTCTAACGATGTAAAAACAGGTAAAAAGAGGCAGGTAATATATGCGGGTAATGGGACACACCTAGACCGCCTAGAAAGACCGCTATTAAAACACCTCCAAAAACCTCCCACAAGGTTTTCTGGTCTTATAGCCATGCTGTGAGCATGTAGTAACAGGTACATTCATGATAACATGTCCTACTTACAGTATTTTGCCCTATTTTGGTCATTTTAAGCATTAGCGGAACTTCTTTCCTGGACTCATTGATTTCACACAGCAACATAGAAAGGTAACTTGTCCAAACTCAAAATCAAACACACAGCAGCAGTGGTAGCAGCTCCAATATGTAGCTTACCCTTCGGTAGTGGCCTGAGGCATTGTGAGCAAGTATGTGGTTTAGCTAGTCACTAGCTGATGTGGCGGGGTGAGGGGTCACTACTCGACTAACGTAGTTCTTTGGTGTAACAATGTTAACAACAATAATAATAATAACAGTGTCGCTGTAGCTTGGTTAATGTGCACGCCACATTATACAGTATACTGTAAATTGAGCACTTTTTGGAGGTTTTTTCAGAAGGCTTTATTGGCGGAATAGGTGCATCCCAGTACGTGCATTCTTAGCTACATCTTTATAGCTATTTTTATGTCTTTTAAAACGCACAGAAAAGAGAAAGACGTGTGTTCATGTCTCTCATAAGGATTGTGAGTGATGGCCAGAATTCCAAAAAAGTGCCCTTTTCCTTTAAACCCGATGATTGTTGACTTCCTGACAATGAGTCTCTATATTTTGGGCCCCATGATTTCCGCATGAACGGAATCGCGCAATTGGCCAATACTGTTAATTGGCCAATACAATGTACTGTTAAAAGCGGAATCTTGTTGAAATTGACATACTGTGAATGAAATGCTGTCATCATGAAGAGAAGGAATGTTTGTGTGGGGAAGTATTTCCCCGGCGGACCACTCAATCGTTGCCGAATCCAACCACAAACACTAGCCCGCCCCGTCCCGTCCCGAACTAAACATGTCGAGACAGTGACCTGAAAGACCTGCAAAAGTTGACGAAAAAACCTGGAAACTCCTGTCTAATGTAACGTGAATGGAAGCTAGCGGGATTAGCTTAGTTCAGCAGAGCATGCTAGTGCAACTTTTACCACTTGTTAATGCAAACGGGCGTTTTACGGTGCCTGCTGTCGTCGTGCAAGTTCTGACGTTTATTCTTGCTTCCAGCACGTCTTAACCGTCAACAGACATTCCCAACACCCGCAACACACTTCCTTCCAGCCATCAAAATAAGAGCATTCAAAGTAAGAGCAGTTTGTTGAGGATTTCGGAGCAAATATGTGCACAGGCTGATTAGAAAAGTTAGAAAAGTTAGCTAAGCTACATGCGTTTCTGAAATACTGGGCAAAATTGGCCAATCATGGAGTGCATCAATAAATGTAAGGATTTTTGCATTTAGTTAGTGAACGTTTTATTTACTGTCACAAAAGTACACGCTCTATGCTGATAAAATAAGTGTAAAAAAAACAAAAAAAACAAAAACAAAATAAAAAGTAAAAAAATCAAACAATTTGGTAAAAAATAAAATGGATTCCGTAGGGCCCAATATATTGTTGCAGTGAGGTGACCTTTTTGAGTAGAAAAAATACACTTTGTTGGCTTTCTTGCTTTTTAAATGATCCCCAAGCTGCTCTTTGAGCTGGAACAGAGTTTTCACCCTCGACCCTGTGAAAGACATGCAGCCTTCCTGTGTTAAGGCTTTGCCACCTGTATGGGGTTAAGATTGGGGTCAGATCTGTCACGGGAGTCTCCGGGGGCCCCTACTTTGTAGCAGCAAGGGACTGACATGGAACATGCCACAAAAAGAAAAGCCGTCAGGTTCTTAGTGCCTCTTTTGTCCGACATCTTTCAACGATAAATGATTGGCATATCTGCTGCCATTTCCCCCTTTTGTTTGCGTCCATTCGGTCTTGAGAGCAGATAATGAAATTGACCATTATGTGTTTGCAGCCCGTGTGCGCGCACACATGAAACCACAAGGTTGTTTACAAAGGAAGCATTGAATTAGAGAAGGAAAATGTCAACTTTTATCATGCCACTGCACAACCATTTTGCATTAGTTGGAAAATATCCCCCCAAGTAGTGCTACATCCGCCGAATGGGATGGAGATGGAGGACGGGTTGCGGTGGGGGGGACTCCAATTTGAAAGACATTCTTGTAAGTACTCATGTGTAAGGAGTCCTGCGGCAGGTCATGTTGCCGTGTGACAGGCAAGCATTCGTCTTGTTGAGTAGCTCACTTCCTGGGTCTCATTGCCAGGATTTGCGTGTCAGCTTTCTGTAATTAATAGCCAGTAGCCCCCACAGCCCATCGGTAGACCAGGTGCTGCTTGGATCTGGTCTGGCATTGAACAACAGCAGACAAGCTGGCGGTGGACGTTGTTATTGGGGACGGAACTCATTGCCATCTTTCTCTTTGTATACATATCAGCTGACTGTGTACATAGAAACAAGCAGGTCGCCGCCAAAACAAAGAGAGGTTTAATGGTTGTGAATTTTAATGCCGCACTGCTGATGGATATCTTATTGGTAAAGGATGTGGTTCATTTCGTCTACTTTGTGTCAAGCACCATTCCACTCATGTCCTGTGCTGTTTAGCAGAGCTTGCGGCTCTGACAGATTGCCGTCTCGATGGGGAGATTTATCCAGCCAGCACTGCCAAAGGCACTGACACCGTCATTAGGCTTTGATCAGCTGCAGTCTGCAAAAGGAAGAGGGGAGAGTAATATTCTTGATCTAATTACTAGGAGACATTTCAGGCAATGTAATATGTGATTTAACCTCTTCTCAGAAGCTATAAAAGGAAGCTGGGTTAATCTTCCTAGCAACCTCTTTTCCACACGGGGGAGAGCGCCTTAAATTTCCTTGGCTTGGAGTGTGTCGAGAGTCCGCCGACCTGTTTATAAGGCCCTATGATTTCTGCGTTAATGGTATTGGCCGGTTAAATCGGAATCGACCGTTAAACGTGGACTCTCGCACGATGTGAATGAAATGCTGTGAGAAGGAACGCTTGTGTGGGGAAGTATTTCCCCGGCGAACCACTCAATCGTGGCAGAATTGCCTGACAAACACTAACCCAAACGGCGACTGGACTCACCAGAGAAACTTGGCGAAAAAACTCTGAAACGCCTCTCTTACGGAGCCTGAATGGAGGCTAGCTGGGTTAGCTTAGTGTAGCAGAGCGTGCTAGTGCGGCTGTGTGTGAAACTCAGCCTGTATGAGTATGTTTATACCGTGTTGTGTTTTACCGCTTGTTTATGTAAACAAGCATTTTGTGATTCGGGATTTTTTTTCTTCCAAATTCCGTTTTTCCGTTTTCTTTACTTACTTTACCTTTTACAATTTTACCAGCATGGAGTGTGTACATTTAAGACAGTAAATAAAATGTCCACTGATGAAGTGTAGAAATCCTTACATTTATTAATGCAATACATCAGTGGCTAATTTCGCCCAGAATTTCAGAAACTGATGTAGCTTGGCTAACTTTTCTAATGGGATGTCAGCCTCTGCAGACATTGCTACAAAATCTTCAACAAACTGCTCTTACTTTGACCATTCTTATTTGGAAGACAGGAAGTGTGACCAGCAGTTGAGACCAGCTGGGTGCAAGAATTAATGCGCCTCTCGTCCTTCACTCAGAACTTGCACAGCGTCAGCAGGCATAGTAAAACACTCATTTTACTATTAACAAGCAGTAAAACACAACATGGTGTAAACACACTCATACAGCCTGAGTCGCACACAAACAGCCGCATTAGCATGCTCTGCTAAACTAAGCTAACCACACTAGCTTCCATTCACTCTCCGCAAGAGAGGAGTTTCCAAGTATTGTCCGCAACTTTTGCCGGTGTTTCAGGTCACCATTTTGTCATGTTTAGTTTGGGAGGGGGCGGTTTGTGATGTTTGTGATGAAATTCCACCGTGATTGAGAGGCCCCCCGGGGAGATACTTGGCCAAACAAAACGTTTCTTCTCCTCACGACAGCATTTCATTCATATTATGTCAATTTCCTCAAGATTCTGCGTTTATCAGTAGTGTCCCGTTTTTTTTGGCCAATTCCACGATTCCAGAAATCATACGATGCCCTCTGATAATTGTGAAGTTCTGAGTGATATAAGGACGAGAGGCACGTTTATTCTTGCACCCAGCTCATCTTAACCGTAAACAGACATTCTCAACACACACACAACTAGGCCTGTCAAAATAATCCATAAATCGATTAATCGAACAATTAAAAAAAAAGTCAAAAAGGAAAATTTTGCATACATGTGCATACTGTATATGCCTGTTTGTTTTCAGCATCTCTCTGTTCCACACAGGCTGGATGACACGAGGGTTCACTCTGCATGTGTCTGTGCGCATTGGTTGTATAGTGGAACTAAAGAACTCTATAGCCTTCCTCTCATTCAGCCTCTTTGTTGTATGCGGAGGCGGTGCTACTAGTGAGTGGATACAGACAGAGTGCTGGCGGCTGGAAAGTTAGCAAGCAAACGCTAATATGAATGAAGGCACAAAAGCCATGGTTTCTGTCACAGCTCCAGAGTGCCGGTGCAGCAGAGCCTTCGTCCCGACAGTCAACGCTTACTGAGGCGTTTGATCGGCAGAGAAAATATAAAACAAAACAGTGCAAAATGGTGCAGTCTCACAGCCAGTGTCGCTCGCTACATTGCAATAGAAATGCAACCTTTCAATACGGTTGAAAAGCCAACATTTTGGGAAATGTTAGTAATGTTTGACAGACAGTACGAATTGCCTGGGAGAACGTACATGTACACGTCACAAACGGCAATTCCCGAACTGTACCTGTATAACCGAGTGAAAGAAGACGTGTTGAAGGACATCACAAACATTGCATTTTACTCTGCCACTGCAGATATGTGGTCCAGCTCAAATATGACACTACATACTGTAACTGTGTGTGTGTGTGTGTGTGTGTGTGTGTAGTTTTTATTGGATTTTTTTTCCTAAACAGAGACAGGGTCTATTTTGTATTGTTTTGGGTTATTATTGTGATTTTTACTGAAGTGCAATTTTTTGCTAAAAGAGGCTGAGAGTCCATTTTATTTCCATTGAGGTTTTTTTTGGTCTTTTTTTGTTTTAAATTATGTAGAAGCTCTTTTAAATGAAAGTTTATTGCTTTTGATACGATGCACCCCCATTATTATGCCATACACTTCATGAAAAAATGGTCTAAAAAATGTTGTAATTTGCAGCACAATTATCGACCAGCAAAATTTGTCACGGTGACAGGCGTACTTACATTAATAACGCAATTGGAATTGCATCGGTGGATACCTTTTCATTAACTACGAGCATGGGCGTTTACGGTTTGGTGAGGATTTTGTAGCAATGTGTGCAGACGATGACATCCCATAAGAAAAGTTAGCCTGTTTCTGCAATACTGGGAAAAATTGTCCAGTGATGTATTGCATCAATAAATGTAAGGATTTTCACATTTAATTACCCAACATTTTATTTACTATCACAAAAATACACAAGCTATGTTAAAACGGAATTTGGGAAAACATAAAACGGATTTCATAGCACTAACTAATGTTAGCAGCAGCTCATTTGTTATTATGTGCGTATAGCTGCTACTAAAAAAGCTCTTCTTTGAGTTGTGTGCATCCTGCTAATGGATTATTTTGCAGGCCCTTTTGTTACCCGCTCCTCTCCTTTCACTCTACGGCGGGATGAGCGCTGGAGATTTGATTGAACAAATAGATTGTAACAGGAATCGAGGGCTTTGGGTTAATCAGTCAAACATAGTTAAACAATTCTTTGGACATGAAGAGATTAGTCTTGCCTACCCCTTAGCTCATCAGAGCCCATTCTATCCAGCGCAGGCCAGGCTTTTAGGGCCAAGGGCCACAGGCTGTGGCCTGGCCTGCTCCATGGAGAACCACACACTCAGCCCTCAGCATGCTCCATTGCCTCTGAATGCCCCGCTACTCTCCTCTGCCTTTGTTAGGGTACAATTGAAATGATGGATTAGCAAATTAAATGCAGACCTTTCTATTCTTGGACATCCTTTTTGCAACGTCTTCTCAGGATCTATGCCACACACATTCTCAGCTCATTAACTGTATGTATTTTAACTCTGCTTTCCATTTAAAAAAAAAAATACTCCACAGACTCTTGGCCACCATAAAGCCTGTGGGCATCTTTTCTACTGAGGCTGAAATCTTGGACATTCTCTTACATTTTTATGATGAAGCGCTGATCACACTGATAGAAAGCGACTACAGTTGTCCCTCGTTTATAGCGGTTAATTGGTTCCAGACCTAATCGCGATAAATACATTTCCGTCCCTGTTAATAAATTGAGTACTTTCGTAGTTAGAGCATAGAAAGGCTGTTTATGTAAATACAGTTTTTAACATTATTAGAGCCCTGGAGACGTGAAATAACATGCCTGTAGTCACCTTTACACTCCTATCATTCATTGTTTGCAACACATTGCGCAACTCTTATGCTGTAAGAACTCGAAACGGCAGCTAGCTAGCAAGTTAAAAAGTTAGCGAGCTAACCAGTTAGCCTCAATTTGATTTTTTCTAAACTTAAGAAACCATCAACTTACCACTTCCACACAGAATGGGAGGATACCTTTTTCCACTCCATCATGTCGGACATGCTGTGGGTGATTTCATGACTTCATGCAGTGCCCAAAGGAGACTGTACTTCCTGAGAAGACTGAGGAAATTTGGCATGTCCACCACAATCCTGAGTTGCTTCTACAGATGCACTATCGAAAGTGTCCTTACCGCCTCCATCACTGTTTGGTACGGTAACTGTACAACACGTGATAGGAAGGCACTCCAGCGGGTGATCAAGACCTCACAGAACATTGTTGGGGCAGCCCTCCCCTCACTGCAAGACATTTATAAATCTAGAGTCCTACGCAGAACACACAACCTCATCAAGGACAGCACACATCCACAACACTCATTATTCACACTCCTACCGTCAGGCAGACGCTACAGGAGTTTGAAGTCCAGGACCACAAGGCTGGCAAACAGCTTTTACCCACAGGCCATCAGGCTTCTCAACGAAGCACTCACACATTTTTTTACTAATATAGACCACAGTCTACTACGAAATAGTGATTATTTATTAATTAATTCCTGAAAAAACATGTTATAACGAGGGAGCGATAATAGAACCGTGATATTGCAAGGGATGACTCTATCAATTGATGTCAACAACTGCCCCTCTGGAAACCTTTAATCAATTTCACTGTTTTTCCAAATAGAAGTACAGTTGTCCCCCGTTTATCGCGGTTAGTTGGTTCCAGACCCGACTGCGATAAGTGAATTTCCGCAAAGTAGGATTCCTTATTTATTTTTGTAATTAGACCATCGAAAACCTGTTTTAAGACCTTCTGAATGGGTTTTTGTTTATTATTAGAGCCCTCTAGACATTAAATAACACTCCTGTAGTCACTTTTACACTTGTATTACCCAATATAGTTGACATAATAATAGAAAATAAGACCTCTTAGACATAAATAACACGTGACATAGACTCACATGTTGGCAACATCAGCACACTTGGTGGCTGTTGCCTCATCAGTGTAACATTCCTGTGGCCTAGTGGCCAGTCTAGTAGGATACTACTGCAATGGCATAGTGAACATTTACACAGGAGCTGCTGTCAGCCACAACTCATGCCAGTTACAGGCACTCTCCACATTGCTAACCGTGCTAACACTCAGGAACTCTACAGTAGCTAGCTGACATCACACACACACGTCACTTCCCAGGCCCCGCCTCTTTAAGGCGCACACAACATCACAGATATTACGCTACATATGACATCTTTCAAATACCTTGTATTTGTGTTTTTGTTCATCTTGCCATTTTTATGATTGAAAATTCTTCATTTGGGCCAAGAATACGTACAATTTGCTTATATATGCATGTGTTTTGACTAATAGGCTGTATTCAACCACAAAACAGTGATCATTATAATTAATTAATGAAAGAGTGAGGGCGCGATGTAGCAAGGGACGACTGTAATATCAGATACAGCCCTAGGTGTAACTGTGTTCGTGTGCATTCATAATAGAGTGAAGACTTTATTACCCATTTAAAACACATTCCACACATGAAAAATACCTTGATAATCATTGAGAAGTTACTGTGTAATGATTTTCCCAAGTAAGACACGTTTGCTGTGTCACTAAATGGATACATTTGCAAATGATCTGCGACCTTCACTACTTGTCTTTTGCATCAGTTTCCACTCTTTGTTTTTGCCATTGAGTTTTTAAGTCACTTTTTGTGGGTTTCCGACTCACCATTACCACAGGTCACTGCTCTCTCACCCTCCTCCTGCCCCACAGGCCCTCCTCCGCTCTTGTTTGGAGGGTGGACCACTGTGCACTGAACAGACCCCAATTAGCAGGACTACCAGGCCTCCTGAAGGTCACTCCCAGAGCGTTGGTGTGAGAACAAAGGAGTTCTAGGAGGATAAGGAGAGGCCCTGAGTTAAGTGTCTTGAGATTCTCAGCTGGATTGTGAGCACAATAGCCACCCTTTTATTCACACAGCGAAATCTTTTTTTTTTTTTTCATGTTCTCCATATTAAGATGGTGCAGGATTTGTAGGAATTGACTCAGGTTATTGCTAAAGGTCAAACCTTCTTGGTGAATTGTCACAGTACACTTTGACCATATCTTCGAGAGCCATTTGTCATTAGCTCCAAAGTCCCCCGCTTCATCAGCCCACGTCTGGTGTCGGCTATCTCGGCCTGATTGATGGCGCTGTCCTTATTGCAGGCGACAGGGGTCGATGGTGCTCTGCTCAGTGCTGCTCAGTGCTTTAGACCTTTTGAGCATGCCTCATCAGTCTTGAATCACAGGATCACCGGTCGCTGGAGATTTGGGCGATGCACGAAAGAGAGAGAGCGGGATACGTACGGAAATGTTATCAGTGGAGCTAACTCTGTTACTCATATGACTGTACCCATCTCACAGGGAAGTGGGGATATATTATTTTGAGTTACGCATACATTCCCAAACTGTCTTGAGGTTCATTGTTAATTCAACTTTGAAATTCATTCCTACAGAGAAAAACAAAGACGTTTATGCATCAGACTAGTTTGACATGTCGGAGCCCATTGCTTTGGTTTGCACGTGACTTTCGGTTTTAAACCAATGCCTGTGAAGAAGTCATAATTCTGGTGCCATGACAACGCCGGTACACAACTGAGCACTTGTGTAGGCTCATAGTTAGGCAGACCGAGGGGCTCTGAGAGGATCAGATGTTCCCATGCACACACAGGGGTGAGATGTTTGCCATGCTTGGCCTGTGCTTGCCTGCCTTTCCATAGAGTCACCGTTGGGCTGACCCTTCCCTGATGCCCAGAGCCAGTGTCTGCTGTGGAAAGAGCCAACGGCTGAGAGGCAACCACAAACACACAGGAAGTGGCGGTGAGAGCCACAAATGTCCTGTGAGTTGCCAGACATCTCGCATAGAGAAAGATCATTTTTATTCGTGTGCTGGTCTGTTGGAGCAAGGGGGAGAAGTCTTTTGGTCTAGCTGGAGGCTAGACTGAATGTCAGCGCTGACACGAAGACGGCTGACCTTACCAACCTTTCGAAGGCACAGGAAGGGGGTGGATCATCATCTATTGAACAGGCACAGAACAGGATTTGGAATCAGCATTCGTGCTTTTAAAGCTGCATTTCAATGTTTAGCACAGTTCTCAATAAAACTCACCAGACCCGTAGGCGGTCAAAGGACTGTATGCAGCATAGTGTAGAATATCAGAAAGTTCAGATAAATCAGCAAATTATTTATGACTACAATCCATTTTGGTGCATTTAGCTCCTCTTTAGGGTGGTTTTGTATGTCAGCGCTCACACATTTCTGCCTTACAGGGCTGCTTTGACCCCCAACCCTCACTACCTATGGTTGGTCCATCTGTGCTCACAAGCAGACCAGTCCTGGTTAACTCAGGGTCAATAATATTCATTGGGGTAGAACATTTTTCACTTCATACGTCAATAGGAAAGGAGTAGAAACGCAAGAGGAGGTCTGTGGGGCATCTGTGTGTGTCTGTGTGGGAGAGAGACTTGTGGGAACAGCTGCATTGATAGTTTTGTTTACAGAGCACTCAAAGCTGAGATATAAGCTGCGGGAACACCTGGATAGAGGGGATATGGTACAAGAGACAGTGGTGGTGTCAGCTCTGCTGTTGGCTCTGTACCAAGAAAAATGTGCATCCACAGACAAACACTTCTGATGTGTGAGTAAAGCCTTGGTTCCCGATAAACAACACTTAACAAAGCGGTCTGCTTTCTTCCTTTAATCCCAGGCTCAATTTGTCACTGGGGTGTCCAATTTGTCATAAGCGCTTTGACTGAGCGAGGCAAAGTATGTGTGAGGAGGAGCGCAAAATGGATGCACCTGCTAACAAATTAAATCAAACCACTTCATCTTAATTGTGTCTTTACCGCTGCCAACACAGAGTTTTTCCTACTTACGCGGGAGGAGGGCTAGTCAGCTGTTTGGAACAGGCTCTGAAGTCTGGGCCCATTTCAGGGTTACACCTTTAAGGAATTTAAGGCAGGAAACATACTCGATGCTAGGAGTGTCATGGTCATCAGGTCAAAAATATTGGGTTCACGAGACGAGACGATATTTTTAGGGCTGCGACTAATGAATATTTGAATAACTGATTAATTGGTCGATTATTTTTTGATTAATCGATTAATCGGATTAAAAAAAACAAACAAATTTTTCATTTCCGCCTCTTTGTTCAGAAATAGATGATTTGAACTGACAGAGCAAATAAGTGCACAAACGGCAGGTTGCCGCTTCATTATTCTGTTCAAATAATGTTAAATAACAAAAAATGTGAATGTTTGTCAAATAGCCTCAGTAAAACAATACAATAAAAAATACAAACATGATCATTTTCTTAGCTTGTTCTTTCAATTAATGGAGTAATCAGATTGGCCATAGATGGTCCAAATGAACTCATTCAATATGTTTTTATGAACCCGAACACGCGAGAGCACAAGGTGGCAGAAGTGCATTTGACAATGGTTCTTTTGCACGTAAATACACACTCGACAGCAAGGAGGATTTGAGAGAGCGTAGAGGAGTGTAGTGTGCAGAAGTTTCTGACTAATGAGGAGAAGCGGCATAGGAAATGGATTTATTTAGAGTTATTTTGATGTAAAACAACCCTTTTTTGTGGTGTTTATGTTATGGTATAGTTGTTGAGATATTTAAGCTGCCACAAAAGCAAAAAAATTGTGTTAAAGTGAAAGTTATATTGAAATGTGTCTTTTTCGCAAAAAGCTGGTTTTCTCCCTTTTCTAGTTGGGAACTGGTCTTTTCCTGAAACTTACCTATGTTCTACTGCTGATTACTAAAGAACGCAAAAAGGTAGAAACAAACTTTTTTTGTGGTGTAAGATGGGAGTCCAATCTTTCTTTTGGTAGGTTCCATGTTTATATAGCCATAGAGCACAATATTCCGTGTGCCTTGAAGTATGTATGTATGTATATGTATGTATAGTACTTTATTAATCCCGCAGCAGGGAAATTCAGTTGTTACAGCAGCAAGCAAGATACGCATGTAAAGAATACATAGTGACACATGGTTCAAGTGGTGCAGGTGTAACAGTCTGCTGCTGAAGGAGCTGCTAAGGGAACCCACAGTGTCATGTAGCGGGTGAGAGGTGTTGTCCATGATGGATGTCAGCTTAGCCCACAGTCTTCTCTCCCCCACTTCCTCCACGGAGTCCAGAGGACCGTCCAGGACAGAGCTCAATCAAAAGGGGTTGAGTTTTGAGAAGTCTCTGGGATCGAAGGAGTTGATATGAAGCAAACACCTACCGTTAGTGGTTTGGTCCGCAACATGTCGGAAAAGAGGCAAAAATGCCTGTTTTCCAAAGTCAAAGCTGATATGTGTGAATATCTTCTTTTGGCTAAAACACAAAGATAATAGGTCTGCTTTCATGGATGAGTAAGGAAATAAAAAAATAAAAAAATCACATATTACAGGCTGAAATCAGAGGATAATTACATATTTAAAAAAAAAAAAAAAAGGTTAATCGATTACCAAAATAGTTGTTGATTAATTGGGTAATAGATTAACATTAGATTAATTGTTGCAGCTCTAGATATTTTAACACTACTTTTAAGAAAACATCATTGGCAAAATATGGGATTGGACGAACAGGCTTTTTTAATTCAACTGAATCTCTTTAAATTTAGTGGGTGTGGCTTAAATACCGGTGCACTGCATAGTCTGGAAGTAATAGTAATAATACAGTAATACATTTGAAAAGTGTACTTTTGGATCACCCTGTATACGGTTTTTAGAGAAAATACTTGGTATTTTAGATCCCTTCCATTCGCCAGTACTGCAGTTATACAGTTTGTATCAGAGCGGTCACGTTCACCTAAACAATTTTATGAAACTCCCTTCTGAATATCATGATTATATCTCGCAGCCTCTCACACGCGCACGCTCAGATGACAGATTGACAGGCAGCGTGATGTCTTATCACTGATGTTCTTGTAAGTATGCCCTACGCCAAACACATGACTCACCCCATTGTTGTCTGCTGTGACTTGGGGATATGTGATGGTCACTGTGATGGTGCTGCAACGCCAAACAGATGAAAGGGGCAGTGATGCTCACGTGTTCAAGCGCTCAAGATTTGTGCTATCTTATGGTTACCAGAAGTCGGAAGACTGTCTAAAAGATAACCAAGCATTTTGATATTGGCTCTACATAGGTTACATGTATTTGGCAACAGTTCTCGGGACAGGCATTTGAAAACTTTCAGTCACAGACTATTCCCAGTCACTGGTTATTGTTGCCGATCTATAACGCTTTGAATAAAATAATGCATTTACTAAAATATGTGCCAAAATCACTCCAGTATCCTTGTTGTACCTTACATTAAGGGATCTGATAATATTCGGACCCAATAACATAAAAGGCTGCCATTCATCATTTTAAATGAAACATACAAAAGAAGGGTTACCATTGAATTAGGGGATTGTAGTAATTTGCTGAATGAGATTCATCAACGTTTCACCTATTGGAAATACTTGGAAAGAGTAATCACCCGCTCTGCACCAGTTAAGGCTATCAAAGAAGACGGTTCAATTATTGGGAGACGATGGAATTTGTTGAATTGTACTTCTATGTTGGAACGACTACAAACGTTATGATTATTTTGATTTTATTCAACATTTCAGCCACTATTTGAGGGGAAAAATGGCATCCAGATGAGATTTGCAAATCATACTGGATTCCAACATCACAATCTGCATATTTTCTCAAAGTCGTCGCCTTTGAGACCCGTTTTCAAATGTTTGTGCTTCTAGGTTGCAAATACAAGCCTGTTCGGTCCCTTGTGATTAGTCTGGACTATCCAACCTGGGATTATTTTCAGCATTGTGTCATTTCATGGGTTAATCGATGTTTACGTTGGGTAAATCGGTCTCGGTCTGCTGTTCTTTTCTTTTTTTTTTTCTTCTCAGTGTCACATTCCCCCCCCCCCCCCCCCCCCCCCCCCCCCCCCCCCCCCCCCCCCCCCCCCCCCCTCTAAAGTGGTTTCTGTCATGTCAGAGTAAACTGACCGTTTCTTCACTGAGCTCCTGGCTGCACTCCGGATGGATTTGCTGCAGATAAATAAATAACCGGGCTGGCACCCCTCACTTTGCATCCACACTGCATTTCATCAGGTGTAAACATGTCTGTCAAACGTCACAGCTAGGGGGCCTGTGCATTTTTTGGCATTCATGACACCAAGCGCTTCAGAGTCTGCCAACCCGACCTTGGCCAGACTACGCATGACTGAACACACTTTCCTCCATCTTCTACATTTTTAGAACTCTTTAGGAAGCTGAGTGGGCTTAAGTGGCCCGCTTGTGGATCTGGGCCCAAGGACCTCAGCTGGCTGTCCTAGCATCGGCATCGAGGGGGTGGGTTAATGGTCCTAAAATGGCTCTAGCCTTGATAAAAAGCTGGGCCAAGCTACTCACTGCAACTCATCCTGTTGTTCATTTCGGTGAGTCCTCAATACCATCCGAATAGTTGGGTCCGCAGGATTTAATTAGGACAAGACGGAAGAATAAGTTGAGGCGCCTCTTTTATCAAATGTCTCTCAAAAGCAGCTGTTCCAATGCGACATGTACTGTATTTAGTCAACAGATAATGTCTTTAATTATCTCTTTGTTGCAGGGAATTTTCACCTCATACTGGCTGAAGCCTAGCAGTTTCACATTGCCATTCACTCCCACAAGAGTGTTTTACACAGAGCCTCGTAACTTTATAAACCTTTTGTCATTTCACAGTCATTTGGTTTATACAGTATGTTTCTTTTAGTGTTGTCATTTGTTGGCTCTACTCGCTGTGATGATTGTGAACAACTCTATGGATGTGCTGTGGTCATCAGAATGTCTGAGTGCAAGATCCTGAAATGGGTTGTCTTTAGGGCTCCAACAATTAATCCAATTAATCGACAATATTGTGGTATCCGATTAATCTTTTCTTTATTTAAAAATGGACCGTATTTTCCGGACTATAAGTCACACTTTTTTTTCATGGTTTGGCTGGTCTGGCGACTTGTACGTTGAAGCGGCTTATGTTTTTTTTTTTCCACACTGACAGCCACGAGAGGGTCTTCTACTCTTGTGTGCCAATATTATATAGTACAAGTGTAATGTTGTTACACTTCAATGCCCCTAGATGGCACTAATGTGTTGCTGTCAGTTGTGTTGTCGCTATGCTAGAGACAGGATGTTGCCACCTGATCTGAAATCAAGCCACCCAAACAGCCAGTATCTCCTACTCCTATCACTCCTGTACCAGGGAAAATTTACAATGTAAACATCAACTAAAGACAATATGTATAGAGGCAGTACGAGAACGATGAAGTCATCGACCCACCACTGTCTCGTTGCCGTCACGTGACCAGCAGTGAGCTTTGACGAAAAGTCAACGTAGTATCTGAATATTTCGACGGACATGACTCACCTCAGTCGAAATTCTTCTGATATTTTGTTGTCTTATACTCCATAATGACCCCAGAAGTAATTCTACTTCTCGTAAGCGGAAGACGGACTTATGCGCATCCGTTCTTCCTTCTTCTATGGTTTGGAGTGTCACATGGTTCCGTCTGCGTGCCTGTTCACAGCGCCACACGGTGCTTATAAAGACAACTGAGAAAGACGGACAACAATGCCCCCAAAAAGAAAATTATATTCTGCAGATTACAAGTTGCAGGTTGTAAAATATGCAGCCCAAAATGCTGATCGAGCAGCAGAAAGAAAGTTTGGAGTGAACGAGAAACTTTTGAGGGACTGGCTAAAAGCGGAGGATACTCTAACTACAGTGAAGGAAACAAAAAAGGTAATCGCAGGCTAAAAGCTAGACGGACACAACTAGAGGAACAAGTTCACAAATGGGTGCTTGAACAACATGCTGCCGGGAGAGGCTTGTCAGCAGTGCAGTTACGGCGCCACGCCCAGGTAGGGGCCAAACGGATGAATATAGATGACTTTGCAGGTTGTTTTAATATGCAATGTTTAACTTAGCACCTATTCACGTTACGTTAGCCGACCCCTATTTAGCCTGTTGTTGTCCATTTTATTGGTATGGCTATAACTTTACTGTCAAGATGAAATGTCTGTTCTTGGTCTCTGATTTTATAAAATAAATTTCCTCCCAAAAATGCTACTTATAGTCCAGTTCGACTTAAATGTTTTTTACCTCTTCGTTGTGCATTTTTGGTTGGTGCAACTTACACTCCAGAGTGACTTGTAGTGCACAAAATACAGTAAATATTGTCTAGGTTCAGCCTCGCAAATGTGAATGTTGTTTATTTCCTTAGTCATCCATGAAAGCAGACCTATTGTCGTTGTGTTTTAGGCAAAACAAGATATTCACACACACATCAGCATTGACTTTGGAAAACAGTGATTGAGATTTTTGCCTCTTTTCTGATACAGTATGTCGCAAACCAACCCACTGTTTGTATTTGGTTCATAGTGATTTGGTCCGTGCAGGGCCTAACCGATTACTCGATTAAACGAAACAACAAGCTTCAGATTAATCGACTAAGAAAATAATCGTTAGTTGCAGCCCTCGTTGTCTTAGGGCAGGAATGTCCAAAGTGCGGCCCTGGGGCCATTTGCAGCCAGCAGCTGTTTATTTATTGGCCCCGTGGCACACACAAAATACAATTAATCAAGAAAATGATTTTTAAAAAACTGCCAAAATGAGAATAACCACAGTAATTTTACGAGAATAAAGTTGAAATATTAGGAGAATAAAATTATAATATTATGAGAATTACATAATATTATGAGGAAAAACATAGTTACTGAAATAAAAATAGATAATATATATGCAATTCAAATAAAATGTATTAAAATTACAGTTGAAATATGAAATACAAAATAAAATATTTTCTCAAGTTGTCGTAATATGTAAAGCAAACAAAAACAAAGAATAAATAATTTAAAAAAGTGTGTGCAGATATAATATTGCGAGAATAAAATAAAATATTCCCGGACTAAAGTCAGAACATTACAAAAAATGTAAATGTTGAAATATTTGGGGGAAAAAAACAACAGTAGAAATGGAAACACGAGCAAAAAAGTGTAATGTAAGAAGAAAAACTTTATACAAATAATATTAGGGGTGTCACCACATTGCTAATGCGCAGGCTGTGGGAGCACGGCAGGGAGACTAGAGACGGCCACAGCTGCATAGCATGCTAGCGATCTAACTAGTTAGCCTCCAATTCATTCTAAACTTAAGAAAGGGTTTCAAATGGAGTGGGGAAGAAAGACAAAGTAAGAAGCCAAAAACCACTTCCACACGGAATAGGAGGACAACTTTTTTCC